>NW_022995372.1:23265006-23911540 GCF_004354385.1 Drosophila innubila
TCTCCAAGTGTGCTGTGAAATTGTCTTCTTGCCAGTTGCCTTATAAAGATACTCTTGTATCTTTGTATAAAATATGTTGATCGATTGAACATCGACGAACTTTATGCGTAAATGTATCTTGTGTCTGTTTCGATTGTTGTCGTTGTTATCATATTTGTATGACCTTGAATTTATGGTTCTTTGGCAGCAGCTGTCTTTACAAAGCATATTTTTTAATTTATTTATTATATTCCATATATTTATATTTCACAAAAATTGCTAACGATGTCTTTATTTTTCTGTTAAATATTTCAGTTTTATTGCATTAGTGATAAGATAATTGTGAATGGGTCACACTTAGTTATTGTTTTTTTTATATCATAATCAATATAAATCAGCATATTTCTTATCTCTTTTGTCGCACAGATTTAGTGCCTTTTGTGGGTTTGTCAAGCTTCTATGTCAAGGAAGCGATTTTTCGAGAGTTTTCAGCTAGAAACTGACTATCTCATTTTATTTATTTATGAATAAAGTTGCTCCTGCAGCTATCTAAAGATTTTCCCGTACTTTTGAGCTGGCAATCTCTTGACAATTTTAACCCTGACTTTAACTACATTAATTACTAGTTGTTAGATTGTTAATGCAGCAACGTTTACCTGTTTTAATGAACACTCAAGAATAGTTTGTTAATCGCTTTGATAGCAATTAGTCAGACATTTGTTGCCGTTAAGTCGATAATACTCTTTTAAATAGGCCAACTTTGTTGATGTCTCCAGTCTGTCTCAAGCATTGGCAATCATCTGGCTAATAACGTATTTTGTTTTGGCCACAATACTATTATAGTTCTCGTTCAAAACCAGACACTAAAATTCAAAACTACAACAAAGTTGTCGCCGCGTCTCAAGTAAAAGCTAAGCAACAACAATGAAAACAACTATAACAATAACAACGAAAACATAAGCCGGACTTTTGCTATATTGTAATTTGCGGTTAACCGCTAATTATGTATAAAAATGTATTATTGTTTATTTATATTTTGACTGCATAAAATAGACACGAAATGCATAAGGCTGCAAAGTGGGAAAAACAGTGGTTAATATTTGACAAGACAGCTAAATGCCCTGTAAAAAATTCAGTATAACACTTTAAATGGATAAAAAAATAAAAAACAGTTTTAATAATAATTAATTTATAATAACTCGTAGTTTTTGTCGAAAAGTCAAAAAATTCTTTGATACGATTTATATATTTAAAGTCATTAAATAACTGTTTTAATTGATTTTGCTACCTTTTCTTATAATAGTTATGAGACCCGAAACTTCATTAAAGTATCAGCTTAAATATAGTTGTTAAATGCTGACAAACCAGCTGAAAACCTTATACATCATTTCAGTAGAATATGTTCTTTGTAATTTAACAAAATGAATCGTTGCTCTTTTATTTGCAATCTCTGTAGAAATCAAAAGCTTACTGGAAATTCGTCAGCTACTTTGAGTTTTGTGAAGGTCAAATTGCATAATGGGGCAAATGCGGGCGGTTCAAATGCCAAATGCGTCACGTTCTGTATTTCCTCTCTTTCTCACTCAATAATGCCCATCTAAAACACATTACAGGGAATACAAATATATACAATTTGGTTAACTTTCCCAGACGCCACAACAGAGTTTTTGCCCTTTAAAATTAAATGCAAAAACAATGTGATTAACATATTGCGCAAATGTTTTGTGTTTGTTGTCAACCAAAAAGCTGTTAATTGTTAATTTGGCCATGTGCTGTGACGTCTTGTATCCAAATCGTTTTACTTGCTAAGGCTTAATGCAAATTAGCGGCTGTCAATTGCCAACTTTCTACTGTCCGTTGGGCTTTCTTTTCGGCCGGACGCGACTTGGACAACATCGCATTGTTGTCGCCAGTGAGAGGAGAATGTATTGGAAGACTTTCTTGTAGATTCAACTCCCGATGTGTAGATTATATAGCACACAAAATTTGGCAATTTTCGTGTACATGTATAAACATTGGACGAGACAATTGCTTTGGCATTTTGTTGTTATTGTTAATGGCATTTTATCAACATAAACGAATATTTGTGTTACTTTTTTTGTTTTTTCTGTTCTTACTATCGCACCGGCTGCTCATGACAACAACTGATAAAGACCGAATAAACAGCATTTTTTTTTTTTCATACGGGCTGCCAGCATTGAGTCAAAATTTACTAGTTGTACACGCTATCTTGAGAGTCCCCAATAGGGAGGTAAACATGTCAAACATAAAGCACACGCATTAAAGTAGCAGTCACATTTTTTACCTTCATTTGCAGTTGGTCTTAACTGATGAGGTCGTTGTAAAATGTAAATAAAATTTCAAACTTCAAATACTAATAAACCCTGAAGATCTTTAAATCTCTGTTCAACTAATTTTGCAGCTCAAAGTGTCTGAGTGTTTTTTTGTTTTTTGGCTTCTTATCTTTCATATGTTGATATTAAATTTGATCATGCTTGAATTTGAATTAGACAATTGTGATAAATAAAGCAATGCAAATCAGATTTAGGAAATCAAAATTTTAAATAGCTTTTTTACTCAGAATGCTTTGCAAACTTATCTCCAAGTAATGATAGATCACTAAGCTTTTAATTTTGACAGCTTAAAGCTTTCAGTAAATGCATTTGGGCATTATCTAGAGCACAAAAGACTGCAAATTGAATTGATATCATTATTTCAGCTCTCTGTCAACAGTTCTAAACAACTGCAATATATTCTATGCTACTGTTAGTTAAATGTCAATTCAAATAAAAAAACATACAGAAACTTAAATTTATTAATATTTAAATAATTAAAAAATATTTATATTTACAAAATCTATCAAAGAGAAACCTACAGATAATTTTTTTTGTTAAATATTTGAGAGCATAAAAAACACTAGTCAAGTTTGTTAAATACCTATCGATATTTTTCGATGTAACTGCTAACTAACTTAAATCTGAGTTGCTTAAGCTTTACGCTAAGTTTTGTTTATTTCTTTAAGTCGCAAAGATCTTTCGCACTTCTAGAACTTACACAATATTTTATGGGATACCCATATGGAGAAAATGCAGTGTCGCCGCCCCCTCGCTTACACAACTGAATCTAACCAATTTGATATATATTATTTCTAGACATTTGAAATGGCAGCTGTGCTTGGTTTGTGGGCGCAAACGTTACAAGTCTATTGCCATATTTGTGCGACACCTTAACAAAAACCCAAATCACTCACAGGGCAGCGAGTGCTCATCCCATAGCTAAGCAAGACCATGTGCCACATAAAACCATTTTATATTGGTAGCTAGAGATATATTTTAAGAGTGTTCTTTTTGGGTTTTTGTGAAAAATTAACAATAGATTCTGGCGTCATTCTCAATGTGTCCGCTGTTTGAACGGTTTGTTTACCTATTTGTTGATTATTATTTTATTTATTTTGTAGCCATTTTAGCGCAATGAGCTCAGCTCAACTTAACACTAAGTGTTTGTTTCTGTTTGTGTGTTTGTATTTGCCCTAGAACGCAACGCGCATCCGTGTGGGTGGCGTATGAGTAATATTTTTTGTTGCTGATGTGTTACGCATACGCATCATTAGCCGGCAATGCTGCATGCATAACATACTATAAATTATTACGACTCTTTAATTGCTACGCGATCTCAAAAGGCGGGGACTCTCAGTATTATGGCAATCAAATCGCTTGCTAATTACATTTCCCGACACCTTTTTGTTTTTCCGCCGGCACCTTTTACTTTTTTTTTGCCTTTTTGTAATTTACTTACAGTTTCTTTTTGGTCAGTTTAAGGTGTTGCCGCATTTGGTTAATTAATTTTTATGACCCACCATTTTGGCCTGTATGTATTATATTTAATAAACTTTTGCAAATGTCATTTAATTTTCAAACTAAAAAAATTAAAATAAAATATTTTTATATTTACTTATTTATGATCTTTTGCGCGTTGCTTTCTCTGCGTTTACCAAAAGTTCTAAGCCGCTTTTATTTTGGCGTAAACAAACCCATTATTGCCATGAATTTCGTTGCTATTTCGACGCTGATTCCACAAGAAAATGTGGTTTGCCTTATTGCTGTTTGGTGTGTAATGAATTATTAACCTTTAAAGCTTGTAATGTGCGCTAATGACAGACTTCATTATGTTTATGGCCAACCTGTGGCTCCCAGAGGATGTGGGCCACAACTATTAACGTCTGAAGTTATGAAGTGCGAACTTATGGAATGCTCTCATCTTTGGCTCAGAGATGGAGAGGATAAAGAGAATACTGACTTCATGCTGGCTGCTGCTCAGTTCAAAATAACTTCAACTGCCTACGAAGCATCAAAGTTGTGCGCTTAACAATTAAGCATGAATTTTAACACAGATGGTTTTTTCATTCGTTTCGTTTTGTTTGTATTGTTGTGCACACACTCGACTGCTTAATTATTTTGAATACGATATTGTTCAAGCAAGGCAAATAAATTAACGTGTCACTTACCGGTACTAAAACACAGACACACACACAAACACACACACACACACTTGGACAAAACAGTGAGTCGTAACGCGTTGCAATTATTAAACGTGGCACTACAAAGTACCATTAAACATGTTGCTAAGTGTATTTCCTTAAATAATACAAGATTCTAAAGTATAGCTTTATTTGACTGTCATTCTTCCCAGGAAACAAGGCTTCAATGAGCAACGTATACCTAGCCCATTGAAAATGGGCAAAAAAAGTATAATGTGTTTGGCAGAATGTATGTAACAGGCAGAAGGAGGTGGCAGACCCATAAAGTATATATATTCTTGATCAGGATCAACAGCCGAGTCGATCTAGCCCTGTCCGTCATCTGTCCGTCTGTCCGTCTGTCCGTCTGTCAATCGTCTGTTTGAACGCGTCGATCTCAGAGACTGTAAGTGCTAGAGACTTCAAATTTGGAATGCAGGTTTGTGAATACCATACGCAGGTCAAGTTTGTTTCAATTTTGATGCCACGCCCCTTCGCCCACAAATTAAAAAATAACGATTTACAGGCGCAATTTTGACATAGCACTCCTAACTGAACAATCAGTTGAAAGTATGTATTAAACGACCCTGAAAATTTCAAAGAATTGAGCCATAAATAAAGAAGTTATTTCGGAATTTAGATTTAGTTAAATAATTACATTTGGATGGCAAATCAAACGTGCGAGCAGACAGCATGTTCATTTGTATGCAAGGCGCCACAAACCAGTAAGAGTGACTTAAAAATAGTACCAATTTTCTTTTTGGGCTTCGATTTCAAGTACTATATGACCTAGAGACTTCAAATTTGGAATGCAGGTTTGTGAATACCATACGCAGGTCAAGTTTGTTTCCAATTTTGATGCCACGCCCCTACGCCCACAAATTGAAAAAATAACGATTTACAGGCGCAATTTTGACATAGCACTCCTAACTGAACAATCAGTTGAGAAGTATGCGTATTAAACGACCCTGAAAATTTCAAAGCGATTGACCCATAAATAAAAGTTATTTCGGAATTTAGATTTAGTTGAATAATTACATTTGGATGGCAAATCAAACGTGCGAGCGAGACAGCATGTTCACGTTTGTATGCAAGCGCGCACAAAGACAGAACGAATAAGTACCCATTTTTTTTTTTGGTACCAAATAAGAATTAAGCGATAAGCAAAAATATTATCGATATCATGTAATGAAAATGTTAATGTATAATTTATGTATATACAAATATACAATTTGATTAAAATATAATTGTGTTAATATATAAATATGTATTTTTTTACATGGCAAAAAATCAGCAGAAGCTGATAGCTATGTATGTATGAAATTGCATGAGAGAAATAGCGATCATTTTGCCACTACTCTTGCATCTTTGCCGAGCACTGAAAGCTGCAAAATAATAATTTAATTATTAATATTTTCGATTCCTTACATATATATAATAAGTATCTGCTTATTATCGTTGTAAAAAAACTTAGCATTTTCCGCTTTAAGAATCTCATAAAATTAGACATTGCCTTTTATTTCAAATTTCGCGCGCAGCAGCCTTTGGCAGGCTTGAATTTGTTGCGTAAGTGGGAGAGAGTGAGAGAGGAAAATGGGTGCTGCCAGATTGCAGGCTGAGCAAAGTTGTAGTTTGTGGCTCTTGACACACGCTACATCGATTGCAAACGATTGATTGACTTGCGATTTACCAATTTATCAATTTCTAATTAATTTTAAACAAGTTTATTATATTAAACTTATTTAAAATTAATTAGAAACAAATAAGTGATAAATCTGAAGTCTAATCAATGATGTATTAGTTCAGAGGCATTAATAACGTAGTCTGCAGTGATAAGCACAGTGACTTCAGAAAACCGAAAGTTGTTAATAGTTTCGCGTGTAATTTTGATACCCTGAGCCCATTGAAAATGGCAACAATCAACTTTATAAAAGAGTACATGGGCTCAGGGTATCCTACTGTCGAGCGTGCTCGACTGTAGCCACCTCACCGCGAGCAAAACGAGCCAGAGGTATCGACGAGCAAAACAGCAGAGGCAAATTTTTTTTTTTTTTTATTTTTCTTAAAATCCACTGATTCTATCTATTGTTTTTAACTCGACTCTTTTAATTAATATTGTTCTAAGCAAATAAATTGTCCGGTAATTAACACAGCCCGGTGAGTCGTGTTGTAATTATTAAACGTGGCACTACATTTTACTTTATTTGACTGTCATAACTTCCCCAGGAAACAAGGCTTCAATGAGCAACGTTTTTTTTTTTTTTTTGCATATTTTCTTAAAATCCACTGATTCTATCTACTTTAATCATTAATCTGCTGCCATTGGTTGTGCATTTTGAAAACAGTTAACAATTTAACGATCATTTTGATTGAATGCAGCCCCTAAAGCGACTTTCAATTGCGTGTGGGTTGCATAATTTGTTACAGAAATATTAAAAACAAAATAATAATAAAATATTTGTGGTATTATTTATGGCTACTGGCCAAAAGCAACAAATTACTTCAACTCTTAATTGTATTTGGCCAAATTTGAAGGCTCTTTTCATAATTTTTGGCATAAAGCGAAAAATGTAATTAAGTTGTTTTATTTTTCTTCATTCATTTCAAAGTGAAGAGACACGCGGCAACTGTTTGCCTTTTGTATTGAGTTGTACATAAATATATTATTAATGTTCAATCATTTAAGCAGACAACATCAACAACAAATTATCGAATGAAAAGACAACAAAACAAAAAAAAATCCTGAATTCTATATTCAGTTATTGCTTTGCACGTTTGTTTATTCTGCGATCTGTCGTGTCTCATTTTGTTGTTAATTATTCAGCAACCAAACGACAAACAAAACATTGATTGACTAAGAAATACTCACTAAAAAACATAAATTAAACGCACTTGCAGTTCGAATTTTTTAGAGCGCCGCCTTATCCCACGATAAATTTATCGTAGGTATTTTGTCCCCAAATTTCAAGGTCGCACGTCAAACGGCTTGGCCTGTGTAATGCTTAGTCAGTTAGTCAGTTGGACAAAGAGATTTATATATATTGATAGTTCAATTCTTTATTAAAGAAGATTTTAACAAGTTGATGGAAAGTATAAAAAAATATTAATACATTTTCTAGAATTATCTTAATTCAGTTGATTCCCTTCTGTCTTTAGTTGACCTGAGGTATCAGTAATTGTGCTGGGTATTTTTGTTAAATTATGATTACGTAGACAATTTGCAATCAACCGGCATTTTTTTAGTGACTTCATGAGTACTTGTATATATTGGATACTCGAAACGAAATCTCATCGAAACGCCGGCAAAAAGTTAGAAGTCAGAGAACGATTTTCTAATGCTGACTTGTGATTTTGAGTTAAATTTAGTGAGTTCGCATTGACGTATTTTATAGGTCATTAAAATGGTGTCTAGTTTCGTTTGGGGAGAAAACGGGTTTTTGATAGTTAAAGGTCTTAAGTTGATGGATTATGCCAGAGATTTTACTAAAGATGCTTGCGCGTGTGGCAACAAGTATTGAGTATCTTTATATCAGCAAAGTATGTATCTCTGACAGACAATCGCTTTTGCATATGTACGAGTAACTCGCCGATACATTCACCTGTCTGTCTGTCTGTCGGAGTCTTTTGTTATCTTAACCAGTGCAGTGTTTATATTACTTGCTTAACTGTGCAATTTGTTAACTGCGCTTGTTCCAGCCCACACACTAGGAAAATACCTATATATACTAGATATATACAAAGTGTGTATACATATATTGAGTTGGAGTCTGAAACTTTGTCTGGCAACTAATTGCTATTTGCACATTTGCGCTTTTTGTTGTTGTGCCGCCGTTTGCTTTCTTGGCCAATTACTATAGTTGCCCCGTTGTCTGCCCCCGGTTTGCCCTAAATATAATGAACCTTTGAGTTTTTCTTAATATCATTTGTATTGACGCCATTTATTGTGGTGCGGATTTCTTTCGCGTATTCTCCATTGTGGTGCGTAAGTAGCATTAATTTTAATTTAATTTTTGACCATTTTGGGTGCTCGCATGTGCTCTCTTCAAAAAAATGCGTTATTGTTAATTGTTACTTTGTTATGCCTGATTTGTTGTATGTATATTTCTTTCTGATTTATATTTTATTTATTTATTTATTTAATTTCTTTGCTTCCGTTATACGTTATTTCGTTTTATTTATAGATACAAACAGCATGAGTCGTGAAAGCGATGACAATTTGAGTTCGATCAATTCGGCGTACACAGGTAAACAAACCATTTAATTTATTTGCATATTTATCACTTTTATCTTCATCTTTTACATTTGGTTTTTGAAATGCGTTTCATAAGATTATTTAATTCATGACATGGCATTAATTAATTGCTTATGATGGGTTAATTAACAACTCTTTATACTGGGTTACATTTTATGTAACTTATTGAAAAATATTAATAGCTAAGAATTTAACAACGAACATGGGAAATTAATAAAAATTCAACTGACTCAGTTCAACTTTAAAATCAGTTGATTTATATCTCTATCAATTTAGGCTAATTTGTTTAATATTTAATACCAATTAGTTCATTGATCTATTGCAATACCAAATAAGTTAGGGAACTTACTTGTGTATGCAACAACTGAAGTCAATCTACAAATGTCTAAACAGTTTCACGATCACCTCAATGGGTGACGACTCGTTACGACTTTCTGGCAACTATAAAAATACCTATTGAATTAGCTATAATTTTAATCGTTTATTGCCCTGAAAAGTGAACAATTCAAAAATGATTTTCATTAAGCAAATTTGAGACACAGAAATAAACTGAGTTTGCCCTTCTCAGTTGAGGTCTTTCCAGTTGTTTTTTAAATGCTAAACACGTTCTAAACATATGCGTACAGAAATTATACAATTTAAATTGTAATGTGAAATACGCGACAGGTCAACACACAAACTTAAAACGAGTATAGACAATTGGTGGAGAGGAGGATTGCTGGGGATTTCTCAATAGGTTATTACCGGTATATCCAATATATATGTATATAAATATGTTTCTCCACAAATTTTGGTCTTTATTGTTTTGTAGCTGTCAAATATTTATACTTTTAATATAATATGTATTCATAAGTAACGCCTTCTAAAGTGGTTTGGGCGCTTCGTGAAAACCTGGCCAACAACTACGCAGCACCCGCGTCACGTAAGCAGCCAAATTCCATAACATATCCCACAACAACAGTCTAGAACCAGTTTTCCATTTGGTGAAATTCTAAACATTTAAATGGGCGTCATATTAAAAAGGCGAGTGTTGAAAATATCAAAGATTATTACCATAGAAAATCAAATGCAATTATTGCCTGCTCAATAAAGATAATTAAATTAATTGCAATAAAATATATGGCATTTTAGATTCGCAGAGTGAGGATTAACTAAGTGAAATTAAAGCAATTTATTGCCAAGTCATTTAAAAAAAAAAAATTAATATTAATACATAAATAATTGAAAAGCGTAAAGACTAAAATTAACTAATAAATTTTTAGATATCGAAATTTCCATATTTTTTATGACTAGATTTTTGACCAAAGTACTTATAAATCCATAGTCGTTTTTGTGAGGCTGCACTGTACTTGCTTAAGCAATTCAGCGGCGCTTTAGGGGCTTTGTTGAATACTACCCACAGTCAGCAACAACTGTTGTCGGCATTCGCAGCAAAACAGCAAAAAGAGATTTGCATTTACATGCCGAAAAGTCATGTAAGTCATGCACAATATGTCCAGAAAAAAAAACAATTACTGTGGGACGAGAGTCGTTGAACGAGCGCAGCGACCACAGTCCAAGCTGAGATACAATTGCATCTGCATCTCAAATTGAGATAGCTGCAACAACCTACACGCTATGCGACAAGCACGCACACACAGATTTTAGTTTAATTAAATGTTGTTTAATCATTTCAATAGATAATGAGCACAGTGATTTATCGATTGAACGCATGCCCGATCCGATTCACAATCGATTCGTTCGGATGGCGGATCCATAAATGGACGCGTCCATCCATTTGGCCAGAATCATGCGCAAAGTGGGTCGGCGTTTGATGCGTTTTTGGCCAAAACCACATTAGGCTAACATAGACTTGGGGCGCCACACTCACTCGCAGTTGCAACTTGCAATAACAACAACAAAAACAACAACAGCAGCAGCGGCAGCTTTGATGATTCATTGCGTATCTGTCAGATACATGAGTTCATTAGTGTAGACACTGAATGTCAACTGCAAGGAAATTGTCAACACAAATGTATTTTTAGCAGCTCGCTAACGTTTCACAGTTAAATGCTAAAAAACAAAAATAAAATACAAAATATATAATACAAATTAACAATTCAGATAACCAACAAAGCTTACGATTAGTGAAGGTTCTAACATATCGCAACTGGTCGATCTATTAGCACGAAGCGATACACAGACTGACATTGAAGGGGTCTGTTTTATATTATTTAAACGTATACATATAAAATAAACAGACGCTCGAGTATTTGAGGGAGGCCTGAATAAAAAAAATAGTTGGCTAAAAGCCAATTGAAAAACTCAAGAGTTTCGCCTGCTTGGGCACAGTGAAAGTTTTGGTTTTTTTTTTGTTTGGCGTAGAAAGAAAAATTGAAGGGAGCCATATAGAGCTAGATACAGATACAGATACATTGGCCTGTTGTGATAATTAAAAAATTGCCAGCGTCACGAAATATAATAGCAAATAATAACAAATTGTCTTGACCGTCCAATCACACATACACACGCAAAGCACTCAGACAGCCTGGCAGACAGACAATGAGAAGGGGTGGAGGGGGAGATCAATGTATGTATCTTTTAAGCAACAATTGAACCTTGAAGTTGCTGTTATGCTTATGTTTATGTTTTGGCCAAGTCATGCTCGGCTACCGTTTGGCCACTTGATTAGCTTGGCTTAGACGCAAACAAAAAAAAATGGCAGTAGCATAGGCCTGAGGCGCGCATCTTCCAGTTACATACATACATTAATTTTAGCCACACAACACACGCTGCAAAATAAATTGAATAAAAAGCGCCAATTTGAGCTGACAAAAACACAATTAACTACAGCTACATGGCGTATACGTCATGCAGTTGAAAATTAAGCGGAAACCACAAAATCGTGCAATTGAAATGAAGAAAAATGTATAAATTTTGTGCTTTCTTAACTGCAGCTGTTCGAGCATCTGACAACAAAAACCAAACGTTACCAAACTGTCGACAATTTAATTGATTTATGCTTTTATATTTTGGCTCTTGAAAATTTACGACAATTGATTTGAAAGTCACTGCAGAAGCCACAGAGCCAGTCAGCAACATTTGCCGCAGCAAATTGCCACATTGCAATTTGTGTCGTCCAAAAAAGAGAGAACGTCTCGTAACGGAGCACACTTTATGACTACGGCTATGAAATTTCATAGCGGTAGCTACTTTTCAGTTGTTGCAACAAATTATAGAAAAAAGAGTTTCTTTTGTCTGGGTTTCTATTTAATTTGCTGTCGAATGCTGTAATGATTTCCTAAACCAATCAAACGTATGGGATTCTTGATTGATTTAGGTTTTCAATTAGAATCGGTTATGTTGGCATAAAATTAAAAAAAATAGCATAGGTAAAGATATTATGGAAAGGTAGATGGGAGAACTCTATACAACAAATTAATTCTTAATAATATTCTTAAATAAATTTAGCTGTTAACTAGAAAAAATATCAGTCTATCTTATTTTTATTTTAAAATACACTAAGGGCTCTCTAACAGAAACCAAACTCTTCTAAAACTATTCTTACTAAAATTAAGATATTAAGCTGATCATTTTTTTTTTTTTGTATTATTATTATAAAAGAATTAAATGGAATACTTTGTATTTATGCTCAGACCTTAACAATTTTTAAACTATTCCTATAAAATATTAGATTTTTTAAAGGAAAATATTGAAAATATATTATGTTCTTTTAATAATATATATAGTAAATGGAAACAAAATTTGGCCGCTCCTCCAAATCATTTCCACTTCTTGAGTCGTTTTCTATGAAAATTTCTTTCTACACAGCTGTTTATCTGTCTTCTTAGACCGTTATGACAAGTTCTTTCGCTGAAATATTAAAAGACTTTTCGGTTTATAAGATGCACCTTTCTAGCGCTCACAGTTCAGTTGAGTTTAGACTGAGAACTTCTTTCTCCTAAATTGCTTGCGGGCTAATAACTGATTAAACAATAAAATGAAATCACCCAGAGATCAGGTAAAACTTTCACATACATAATAATAATTTGGAAACGCTTCGTTGTATGTGATTAACACAAATTCGTTAATTATTAATTATTAACTAATAACAAGCTCAAAGTAAACAGATACGAAATGAGCTCCACCCGAAACTAAAACCAGCAATAATCAACTACTTTGCAACTTACGCGGTTGTTAACACACCCACAACAGCAACAGTGAAAACAACAATAAGAAATGAATATATTCGTAACATTTTATGTAAATTGCATGCATCTGCGAATCGTGTTCATACTCGTAGATCTCTATCAAGAGACTGTAAAGCGCTTTACGCGCTCCTCACTCTCCCCCACATCCGATTGGGAACGCTTCTCGTCCGGCCGCGGATCGCTTAAATCTCGAACAACACCAACGCTGTCCGACAATGGACGTCGCACATCTTGTAAGTGTTCTCCCCTTTAGTGGGAATGCCCCTCCTCCACTCAGCTGTTTGCATGCTGTATCTGTAACTGTAAATTGTGCTTTGTTTTTTTGTTTCGGTTCATAGATGATTATTATCTTGAGGCCACAGGTCGTCGACGTAGCTCAGGTAAGCAAAAGAGCATTAATGTATCTGTATCTCAATGGTCGTATCTGTATCTCTTGTTGTATAGAGCGGGTGCCAAAGCACACACACACACACACACTCACAACATGTCAGTTAACTATTTGCGCAGGTGGTTTATCTGTATGCCTTGTATCTATGTCAGTTGCTCGCACCTTAAACGGCCAATGGACGTTACCCACAATTTATGAGCCCCCGCATCTCTCATCGTATCTACAGGCAGATCCAATCGTATGTAGATTTTGCCAGTACCATGAGAAAAGCGTTTTGTTTGCGAGGGAAATATACAGCAGCCCAAATATTGTCAAATTAACAAAGCCTAATGAGCCGTCATCTGTTATGACAATGTTTGTGGGTGTGGAGCGCATAATGAGGCAGCTAATATGTAGATACATCCATTTGTTAAGTGTGTTATATAAGCTCGATATGTGTAAATAAAAACAGATGAATATGCGCAAAGTGTGAAGTGAATTGTAGAAGTTACATGTAGTATACAAAAATATTTTTACAACTTATTGACCCTCAAAATGCACCACATGATCGGCTTTGTAAAGACACAAAATCTTTTTAATATGCAAGAGCATAATTATTAAGTAGACAGCTAGACATTTTAAGCTGACATATCTACTGATACTTTAATGCCCGTTTATTTTCATAGTCTAGTTAAATTTTATCTGAAAGGTAATTTTGATTTTTACAGAAATTTCTATCATTTTGCGTCAAAAAGTTTGTACGTTCACTTTAATCGTGTTTATCCTTTAGTTTAGAATTAAATATTAATTTTTAGTTTATTTTACATTTTTATTTCCTAAAATTTATTTTATTTTAAATACAGTTTTACTGTCTCCAATATTTGTTCTTTCAAGATTATTTTGTTAGTCAGATTTTCTTTACTCTTGCTTAATTTTTTTTTGATAAATTTTTCTTTGTTAAAAAATGAAATAAGCATAAAGCATTCTTTTTAGCAATCAGTTAAAGTGACACTTAACATTTATTAAAGCCACAGATTGTCACCTGCTAAACTTAATTTATGTTAATATATTTAAGATAGACAAGTTAATACACGTAATCGGCTAATGCATATGCATTAGTATGTATTTTGGCAATACAAACTTGACACCTTTATGCAAGAGACCGAGAAACACGTCTTGCGTAGCACGGCAGCAAATTTGCGAAAACCAAAAATGATGAAATGAAAATTGTATTTTTATTTTGAGTATATTAACATAGAATACGTGGGCGAAGTGGCTGCAGCTGCAAAATGAACAAAAATACAAAAACAAACTGTGACTTCATGGCATCGCATGCAATTTGTGATTATGTTTGTAATTTTCCACTGAATGGTTTTCGTATTTGAAAGCCATTTATCAAACATCAACAAGTAATTCGTCTAATCAAATCACCCCATAATTTTGAGGCGTTGTCTCCAAAGTCACAAGGGAAAGGGGGAAATCAGATCCAGAGCCAGATGATCTTTTGATTATCTGTCAAGTGCATATGGATTTAATAGTCAATATCCGTTCTAAAGTCAACACTGCGGGGGATCGTGTTGTAGTCATTTTTTATATGACAGCTTCAAATGGTTTTCATTGACTACGACAGACATATGCAAATTGCACTAGAACAATTATATTGCATATGACATCATAGTATACTATATGTAGAAAAAGCGACTTATATAGATATTGTATTCAGTTGTAAAGATTACGAAACGCTGCCAAAACATATTAAGATGATTGCTGATTGATGATACATTTTTCTGAACTTTAACACACTTTAAACCTCATCTTTCTTTTCCTCCCCTTCTCTGTAACAGATCACAACAGCACCGTGCTGACAGCCAACACAGAGCAGTTTATAATTGGCCAACGAGTGTGGGTGGGCGGACTGCGTTCCGGCCAAATAGCCTACATTGGCGAGACACACTTTGCCCCCGGCGACTGGGCGGGCATTGTGCTCGATGAACCAAATGGTAAGTGACAGGTGACATTTCACAATCAATTGACCTTCATAATACCCTTGCAGAGAGTATTAATATTGTGTTAAATTAAAGAAGGTGTAGCAGACCCCACAAAGTATATATGATTTTGATCAGTTCAAACATCTGACTCGATATAGTTATCTCCGTCTGTTTCTATCAAAAACATTTCTTTTTTTCCTGAGCTATCTTAAACCATCTCACATATTATGTATATGTTTGGTGTTGCCTTAGATATCCTAACCAGATTCGGTTAAAATACTATTGTATTTAGTTGTCATTAAAATCAATCAGTCGAAAATTAAGTATATTGTGCTCTGCAAGGTATCAAATCTTCGGTGTGTGGAAAAAACCTTTATTTTCTTTTATTCAAAAGGTTGTATCTCATTGCAGGCAAAAACGATGGCTGCGTCTCGGGCAAGCGTTACTTCCAGTGTGAGCCAAAGCGCGGCATCTTCTCGCGTCTCACACGTCTCACCACATATCCGCTATCGGGCGCCATGACCCCCACATCGCCCCTGGCCAAAAACTCTCCAGAACGTTCACGCACAGGGTCCCCAACAGCCAGCGTGCGTAGCTCCATGATGCGCAGCCCTGGCATTGGCAGTAAGTCTATCGTTGGAGCAACTTGTAACGTCTTTAATGCTTTAACGATGATTGCAGAGAATGGTCTGACGGTGGGCGATCGGGTGATTGTCTCCTCGGGCTTTGGCAGTCGACCGGGCATCTTGCGCTATTTGGGAGAGACACAGTTTGCTCCGGGCAACTGGTGTGGCGTTGAACTGGACGAGGCCAGCGGCAAAAATGATGGTGCCGTTGATGGCATTAGGTGGGGCAACATTTCATATTAAGAGCAACTAGCTGGCTATTAAATAGCCGAAATGTATCGATTAGTTTGCTAGCAAATTCACTTACATTATATTAACTTGTTCCATTTTGGTCGCCAGTCGATTACTCTGAAAATATGAAATATTAAAGCTTACCTTTAATATTCAAATTTACATTAATTTCATTTAATTTCTCAATTGTGTTGCCAAGTTAATTACTTGAATATTTCTCAATTTGCTTTTAAAAATAATAAGTTTAATATTGAATTTGGCAGCTAATCGATAAATGACTCGGCAATTTGTCTTTTTTATCCCTTGAAATAAGTACGCCTAATACAATATCTCACATATTTACAGATATTTTGAGTGCAAACCGAAGTACGGCGTATTTGTGCCAATTGCCAAGGTGTCGCTATCGCCATCCACAAAGAAGTCGCGTCTATCGCGCACCGGTTCACGCGAATCTTTAACCTCGATTGGCACCATGAACAGCATTGCCACAACAAATACGTCGCGCATGCGTATGAATGCTCAGGTATAAGACGCAGCAGCAACAGAAAATCAAATGCAACAACACTTGACACTTAGTTACTCTCAGTAATGCGTTATCAGTTTTCTGTTATCAGTTGCTAGTTATATGTTAGAGTTATATACTTACAATGCTGCTGTTAATGTTAACTGTTAACCGTTAATCGTGCCCTGTTATTGTTAATGTACTAACGCGTTCAAATCTATTTTTAATCCTACCTTCCCCCCTCGCAGCGCAAATCGAGCACGCCCATAAGGCCAATTGTTACGCCGACAAAAAGTCAATTTTCCATGCAGGTAAACAAAAAAATACAAAAAAAAAGAATCTTTTAGTGCGCTGTTAGTTAACATGCACGTCTACTGTACCCGATGTTAAAGTCGCTTGAGCGTGTGTTTTTCAATGTCTGTGAATTAACTACAATATTTAACCTTAGATCTTAAGATTGCCACAACTAAAATAACACATTACACACTTGCCACAAACGAATCCCTCTGCCCACCAACCTACTAACTGATGTACAAATAATATATCTATATCTATATAAAATATATGAGCATACCTTTTTGCACACTTTTTTTGGCCTATCTATATATTTTTTTTGTGTACATACTCTTTATGATTTTGTGTGCTTATGCATAATAAAACAGTTGATACAAATTTTCATTTTTTGTGCACGCTTTTGTTGTTGATTTTATTGTTATTATTGTTTCTAGTTTCCATTGATATTTTACGCATGCGCATACGAAATTGTGTTTGGTTTTTATTTTACTCCACTGGTTTGTCCTTTTTCAAATATTATATTTATTTAACTAACGTCGACATAAAACAGTCTACAAAAATTATTTAAAATGTATAAATAAAATTAGAAATTCAGATTTTAAAATATTAATTTGTTGAATACTTTTTCTTAAATTCTTTTCTTTTTTTTTGTTTGTATTTTTAAGTTATAATTTATATATAATTTTGAATTATTAATTTAAAAATTACATTTGCTAGTTTCAGTGTTTTCAATTTTATTATAAATCTAAAATAATTTTTGTCGACTTGTTTTAGTCGGTGTTAAGTAAATAAATAAAAATTCAACGCACCCTGTACATACACACACACCACAAACACACATACACACCACACACCTTGCCTGTCTCTCTCTCTCTCTCTGTCTTTTTTTGTGTAACTCTTCAGTTGTAACTCATGCGCTTGTTGTGCCACAAACACACACATTCTCCGTCTCTTTTTTGAACAGGACTTGCTGCGCGAGAAGCAACAGCATGTGGAGCAGCTAATGGTGGAGCGGGATCTCGATCGCGAGGATGCACAGAATCAGGCGTTGCAGCAGCAAAAGAACATCAATGAGGTAATTATCTTCACCGATACAATGTACATGCCGCTGCCGTATGCGGATCGTAGCCGACCTTATCGATTGCGGCCCACGACCCACAGCAGTAGCCGGACAACCATCAGTCCAACAACAACAACAACAACAACAGCAACAGCAACAAACACTGCGAAGATGACTACAACAACCACAGCAAGACAACAGCTACAGCAACAATTGCAACAACAATTACCGCGTTCCGATAAACCAAAGAAAGTTTGGTTTTGCGATAAAAAGAAATTATTTCCAGTTGGCTAAAGACACGTCTCTCATGTTTTGGCTTTAACTCAGCTTTGATTTGGGTTTTTATATTTTTGGATTATTATGTGCCACAGCTGTTGCTGCAAACTGCAGAAAATGCAAAACACCCACCCATACACACACAAACACTCGCACACACACAGGCATTCTCTACACTTGGTTGGTTTTTCTTTGACTGTGTAAATCTTTTTCACGGTTTATCTTTTGTTTTATTTTAATTTTTTGTTTCCTCACATTGTCTTTTTGTTGTTGTTTTTTAATGTTACACACTTAATTTGCGCACGCTCATTTTTGTATTTTTTTGTTTTAATATAATATTTGGGGCTATCAAAAATTGTCATTCACTTGAAAGTGATTCATACCAATTTACTCAATTGGCTACAACAAAACAAAAAAAAAAAACTTTACGCACACCGAAAAACAAGTACAAATTCCATAAGTTAAACTAGGCGTACTAAATACTCTAACTTTTGCTCTTCTTACTCGGCCAAGGTTCATGCGGGTTCAATCATCTTAAATAGGCGCTAACGAGCTTAACAATTTTTTTTATCAATTGGCCAACAAAATCAATTGAAATTCTTAGTTCGTTTGTATGCAAATCTTATTAGCTTTAGACATTGTGTTAATTGACTTGAATTTGCAATTCGTTTTAAGCCATATGAAACTCAAAAGATACATTTGATCTAATAACACAAAGTATTATCATTTTAAAATTTACTTAAAACTGCATTTAAGTTAAAAAAAAATAATCATGCTCATGGTGTAAGCCAAAACCGTCCAACAAACATTTCCATAATTGTTCTTCAATAATTTTATTATAAAAATATTTACTGATTATCTAACATTAATTTTCAGAGATTTATTTGACTGGTTATGATCAAATTATTGACTATAAGTGTGGTTATATCTATCTGATCTTTCTATATATATTTATATGTCGTGCGCACTTTGAGTTGTGTTTTCTTTACCCTTTATAAATTGGCAACAATTTCACAGCCCATCCACAAAATCCAAGCAACCTTTTCAACTTTTAATTCTAATCCCTTGCTGATCTTTTTAACGCAAAATCAAAAATTTTTGAAACTAAAAAACGACTTTTACGCACCACTGTATGTACCTGTTCATTTTTATAGCAACTGCTGATCGAGGCCGATCGCTGGAGGCAGCTGATAGCCCGCCATAGCATTCGTATATCTGATCTGCGACGCGAGTTCCGTGGCTGGTCGGGCAAACATGAGAGGCACTGTATACTTCACAGTGTCCTGACACCATTGCGCATCAAATAGGAGGATGTACTTTTTACCCCCCCTACATGTGCTCAAAGTTACCTTTGATGAATGATTTTTATTCGCTGGCAACCATGATGAAGATCGACGATAAAATGAAATTGATGTTAAAGCGGAAGTCTGCACAGCGTTTTATGCTGAAAACAACCAAATAATATTTACGATATCTTCTATCACAACAATCACAACAAACAAAAAAAAAAAAAGAAAAACTCAAAGAGCCACAAAACCCAAATTGAATTTCATATTTGAATGGTTTATTTTTTTGTTATTGGCCATTGAAATGAAAGGATGATGAATGAATATATTGATGAATATACATATATAATAATATACTTAATATGGAAATTGAAAAACCTGTATAAAATTATTTGTATGAAAGCGAATTTTCTTGCTGTTGGTTTAGTTGTACGATCTACGATTTAAAATACTTAACTATTTACGATATAAAACAAAAGTAAAAAATACATACATTAACGATATATCAAATATACGACATTAAAATATTATTGCAAATCATTTTGCCAACTTAAGTGGTTTTATTTCTTTTGAACTCGAATATCTGTATCTAATCTCCAACTTTTTCCTGCTCTCTGCTCTTCTTCTACCCGGCTCGCAGTTGAAGGCTCGCATTTTGAAGTTGGAGTCGCAATTGGGCGACGAGCGCAAGAAATCCGAAGAATTGCAATTTTCAATAGATGAAGCTCAGTTCTGTGGCGATGAAATGAATGTAAGAGCGATATTTGAAAATGGGAGATGTGCATTGACTTGAAAATGCTGGGAGTATCATGTATTTGCAAGGAAAGAATATTATTTGATGGATTTCTATAAGAAAAATATTTTAGCTTTAATGATCATTTTTACGCTATTCTATTTTTATACCTTATTTTATGTAATTCTAAATTAAGTCTTATACTCAATTTTCTTAAAATATATATTCTCATTTTTTATGCATTTCGGATCAGAAAATGTATAACCATACCAGAACTTTATTGCTTAGTCCAGCAGTGTATTTTTGTAAAAGGTTCCAAGGCTTAAAATATGATTTTTTTTTTACTTTTTGTCTACAATTTTAAAATTAGCTTTTTGCTCAAGATCTCATCATATCATATACTTTTCAGGTTTTCATACAGAAATCCTTATCAGATTTTATTACTGGGGGAATAGATGGTTTGAAATAAATTAATAAATTTTTAGAATCAAATAACATTAACATAATCATGATCTGCAAAAGATTGAATATATATATATAATCGATTAGTCACTGTAATACAATAACAGCAATAGCAGCATTAACAATAGTTAAACATTTTTGTTCCATTTCTTAATATAGTTTTAAAATGAAAATTACATATTAATTTTACTCTATTTGCTTGACAATTTCATAAAGAATATTCTGAAACTCGTGCCAGGGAATATAATGATTACTGAATGCCTTTTCAGATTTTTTTTTTTTTGTCTATGGATAATAATAGTATTTGTATAATTTGTATAATATACAACAAATATATTTAGTTTTCTATTTAATGTACTAGCAAAGCAAACAAGTCAATGCACAGTCTTTAAATTATAACCAAACCCAATTCCTAGTTAATTTTAAACCGACATTCGAATTTTTCAATCACAGGCGCAATCCCAGGTGTATAAGGAAAAAATACATGATCTGGAAAAGAAAATAACTCAGCTAGTCTCAGGTAAGAGGTCAACGTTATGTCAATATTTATATGTAACCTTCATGAAAGAGTTGTGCAAGTGTATAGAAAAAATAATGCTTATTTAAGTATTTTTTTCGGGAATAAAACCGAACCAATTAATTCCGTTACATCCCAAAACAACAATTTCAGTATGGGATTATATTTCAGTATTGTTCTTTTGGATCCAGTATCAGTACTGGTACAACAATTCAAATATATGGATATAGGGGAGAAAACTAATTCATATATTTTTAATACAGAATTAAGAAGAGGAAAATTTACAAGTCAAAATTCTTATCCGATTTGACGAAAGGTCTTAGAATTAAGTTTATGGCATTTAAGTCGAAACCAAGATTTAATATAATTTGAATGCAGAATGAATTTTAAAGCCAAACCTTGAACAAAATGCAAAGTGTTATGATAGTTTTAGTTAGTTGGTCAAACCTTCACTTCTTACAATAAAAGAAACGTCTCAGAATCAAACTTAAAGTGTTGTTTAAATGCAGTAAAATTTTCAAAAAAAATATATGATTTAAAAAATCTGATTGAAATTGGTAATTAATGTTTTGAACACTCCCACAGCCACGCCCAGTTTACAAAACATACCACCTGTGGAGGAAAACGCTGCTTTATCTGCTGCCCAGTCACAAATATCTGAATTGCAGGACAAGTTGAGCGAGCAGGAAAAGTTGAGTGAGGCGCGTCTGGCCGAGTCCCTGGAGGAGGAGAAACGATTGCGTGAGAACATAACATATCTGCAGTCGCAGAATGCATCGCTGCAAACGGAGCTGGTGGCCAAGGATGAAAGTCTGGAGAAATTCTCTCTCTCGCAGTGCGGCATTGAGAATCTGCGACGTGAGCTGGCGCTGCTCAAAGAAGACAACGAGAAGCAGGCAATGGAAACAAAAGCGAACTTTGAACAGAAACTGGCAGCTAAAGCGGAGCAACTGCAGCAGGTCAACAACGAGTTGCAGAAGCTGAAGAACAACTCTGATAATCTAGAGAGTGAAAGGGAAACCGTGACAGATGAGTGTGAAATACTGCAGACGGAGATTCGCATGCGGGATGAGCAAATCAAGGAGCTGAGTCAACAGCTGCATGAGCTCACCACGGATCTAAATGTGCAGAAGGCGGACAGCTCAGCGCTGGACGAGATGCTCAAGGTGCAGCAGTTGAATAATGATGAGAACAAGTCTCAATTCGAGCAGCTTCAACTGAATCACAATCAACTCAAGGCAGCTCACGAACTACTGGATAAGGAGAAGCAGCAGCTGCAACAACAACTCAGTGACATGCAACAAGCGGCAGAGAAGCAACTGCAAGTCAGTGGCAACCACGAGAAGAAGCTAGAGCAGCAGCAAGCGGAGCAACAGCAGCTTAAGCTACAAAAGGATGCACTCGAGGAGCTGCTGGAGACGCTGAAAAAGGAGTTGAATTTAGTGCAGCAAAACACGCAAGCGCAGTTGGAAGAAAGGAAAGCAGAAACCAGCGAAAAGGAGGCAATGCTGAAGGAGCTATCAAACTCCTTGGAACAATTGCAGCAGCAGCTAAGAGAAAAGTCCAAAGAACATGAAGATCAAATGGCCAAACAGGAGCAGCTAAAACAAAAGCAAGTCGAGCAGGAAAAGCAGCTGACAGAGACGCATGTCAAGTTTGAAGAGTTGGAAAAAACCAACAAGGCAACACTATTGCAGCTGGAGCAACTGCAGCAACAGGCAACACTTAGTGGCGAGGCAGGAGCAAAAGAATTGGCAAAACTGCAGAAGGAGCTGCAAGAAACTCAAACAAAAGAGAAGCAATTACAAAGCGACCTTAAATCACAATCTGGAGAGTTGGAAAGCACAAAGTTGCTGCTGCAGACGACACAAGCAACACTCGAGCAGCAGACAGCGGAACTTGAGGCAGCCAAATTGCAAGTGGCACAAACAGAAACCCAACTCAAAGTTAGCGCCGAAAATTGTGCCCAACGTGAACTGGAATTGGGTGATGTGAGGCGACAACATGAGGCATTGCAACTGAAAAGCGATGCGTTGCAGCAGCAGCATGAAACGCTGCAAACAGAGCTGCTGGCAGCACGCGGTGGCGTCTCACAGTTGCAGGCAACTTTAAAGCAGCTCAATGAGGAATTATTAGTCAAGCAACAGAGTTATTCGGCCCTGGAGAGCAAAAGCAGTGGACAATGCCTCGAACTGGCCAGCGACAATGAGTTGTTGCAACAAACGAACGCCAGGTTGCAGCGTGAGCTGAAGGAGATCCAAGAGCAGCTGGAAAAACTGCAAGTTGAATCGAATCTAAAGCAAACACAGCTCAGTGAACAGGAACAACTTGCCACACAGCGGGAACTCGCCTTGGGAGATGCGCAGAGGCAACAGGAGCAATTGGTTGCACGCAGCCAGGCATTGTTGCAACAAAATGAAACGTTGCAACAGCAGTTGACAAATATGCAGAGCAGCTCCACCGACTCCAATGCGGAGCTGGTGAAACTCTCGCAACAACTTGTGGAGCAGCAGCAAGCGAACGAGCAACTTGCCACCAAGGCCAATGAGGAACGTGCCGCACTCGAGCGACAGCTGCAGTCGAGTCAACAGCGTCTGGATGCGCTCTGCGCCCAGGTGGAGCTGTTAACCCAGGAACTGGCCACAAGCACGGAGCAAAGCAATCAGCTCAACGGCAAACTCAAGACGGAGCAGGAAATGGCCGCCAAGCAGACACTGGAGTTAAGTGATGCCACAAGGAAACTAGAAGCAGCCACCGGCAAGTGTCTGCAGCTGGAGCAGCAACAGGAGAAGCTGCAGCAGGAGCTAAGCAACGTGAGAGCTGAACACACAGAACTTACCACAAAATTCAATCAGCTGACCCAGCAATTGTCCCTGTCTCAAAAGGAGCTGAGCACGCAGAAGGATGTGAGCTGCGAGCAGCGTTTGCAGCTGGAAAGGGAGCTGCAGGAGGCGCGACAACAGCTGCAAGCCAGTCAGGCCAACATGAGTGAGACGCAGCTCCAGGAAAACACGCAAAGGGAGAAGCTCAAAGCGGAGGCAGAGAAGCGGGAAATGAAACTTCAAGAAGAACTAAAGCAGCTACAGGAAAGACTCTCCCAGTTGCAAGCCGAGCAACTGCAGCAGAGCAGCGGCAATGAGCTAGTCATCAAGGAGCTGCAGGAGCGCCTGGAGATAACAAACAGTGACCTACAGCACAAGGAGCAGCTGGCTCGCGAGGATGCACAAAAGATAACAGACTTGAAGACACTTGTGGAGGCCATTCAGGTGGCCAATGCAAACATCTCAGCAACCAATGCCGAGTTGTCCACTGTGCTGGAGGTGCTCCAAGCCGAGAAGAGCGAAACGGCGCACATATTCGAGCTGTTTGAAATGGAGGCAGACATGAATGCGGAAAGACTGATTGAAAAGTTGCAGGGCATGAAGCTGGAACTGCAGCAAACCCACAGCCAGCTGGAGATTCAACAGACCAGCCATAAGGCATTGCAGGAGCAGCTACAACAACTGCAACAAAGTGAGCTAAATCTACAGGGCACAGCTGTGGAGGCCGCCGAGCAACTGCGTCAGCTGCAACAGGCCAATGGCGAACTCCAAGATGCAGTGCAGCAAAAGCAGGCAAGGATTAGCGAAGCAGAGCAACAGCTGCAAAGCCAGCAAACTCAATTCGAGTCCCTACAGAGCAGCCACAAAGACTTGCAACAAGAACTGCAGCAGCTGAAACAATCTAGCCAAGATTTACAGTCATCCAAGCTCAAATTGGAGGAGCAACTGCAGCAGCTCCAAGCGGCCCATGTGCAGCTACAACAGCAGCTAGAAAAGGGCAACGAATTCGATGCCCAGCTGGCGGAATATCAAAAGGTCATCGATGAAATGGATGAAGCCTCTAGCGAAAAGTCCACACAGCTGCAGCAGCTCCAAAGTCGCATCACAGAGCTGGAGGCGGGACTGCATCAGGCACAGAAAACCGAGCAAATGATGCACATGGAGTGTCAACAGTTGACACGGCAATTGCAGGCTCTGGAGCTGGAGGAGGCACGAGAGATTATGGCACTGCGCGCTAATGGCTCACCAGCCAACAAAGCAAATACACATGAGGTCAGATTGAGATGCCAAAACTACAAAGAGTTGCAATATTTTCATTTAAAAATCTATAATTTTATTTAATTAATTAAAATTCCTTTTTTAGCAACTGGATACGGAAACCAGTCTGGCGAAGATCAACTTCCTCAACTCCATCATTGCGGATATGCAGCAGAAAAATGATGCGCTGAAAGCCAAAGTGCAGACGCTGGAAACCTTGCCCATGGACTTTACCAAGTAATCTACTTTAGAGATATACATTTGAATGTTGTAATTCTTATTTTATTCCTTGTCGAATTTCAGACCTCAAGCCTTTGATCTGCTGAGCAAACGCAAACCGGCTCCACGTCTCTTTTGCGACATCTGCGATGAGTTTGATAAGCATGAAACCGAGGATTGTCCACTGCAAGCTAGCGAGGATCGGGATTACTCCCCGCCACCGCTCGCCGAGGCCAACAATAATGATAAAAAGGAACGCAAGTTGCCAGCTCCACGCAAATACTGCGATTCCTGTGAAGGTACATTATTAAATCAAGAAATAACGATTTGTTTCTGCATGTCATTAAACATTTCCGGTCAAAATCGGATGAGAATAATTATCTCTAATCTTGGATTTAATATACTAATTTATTTAATTTTCTTTTCAGTCTTTGGACACGATACTAGCGAGTGCGCAGACGATGAGACCTATTAAAGCTAAGACAATTTTGTTGGCTGTTTTAACACACACACACACACATACTCTTTTGAATGCCAATCAATCGGATTGAAAGACTTTTTACCTCAGCGGTGCTATGGATAACGAATATCTACAAATCCTAACTAAACTTTTGCACCGAATTTGTGGGATTAGCATTTGATTGGCTATTTTTAAATTGTTTTTTATTTATTTATACAAATAGTGAAATTATTTCTATTGTTTCGTAAATGTCTTGTAAAAATAAATGAGTAACTAAATTTAATCGCCGCCCTCCTTCTTCTCCTTAATAGCATCCTGCAAAAGATAACGTAAAGATTAATTAATGTATGGTAAAGTATTATTCAATATTTAACTTGCTTAAGCAATCTTATAAAATAAAAATAAAATTGTGCAACTGTTTATCAAATTAACATTTAATAGGAACATTAGGGCTGTTGAGAAGCATACAGATTTCAGTTAGCCAATATAATTCCCTAAATAGCTATATGCATTTTATTGGTAAGTAATTATTTGTGAGGTCGTTACTTACTTTAAATCTCTCCTCGAAGAGGGACAACTCGGCAAGCAGATCTGTTATGGCATTCATGAATGCCTCCTGTGGCGAATAGTCCGCCGTGGTCTGAATGCGGATGACGAACTTGTGCTCCAGAGGATGCGGCACCTTGTAGCCGGCAAAGAGCACATTGGGATCTTTCAACAGTTGGCTACGAAATAATTATATTTGTTTGATATTTATTATTTACTTTGAGAATAGCCCTTTACATACTTGCGGATCATGTTGCCCAGTGTGTGATCCTCCTTGTTAATGGTGAATATCGCCGCATTTGTCACCTTCGTATCTAATTCCTTAATGATTCTAAGCGCCGCCAAAAACACAACACTAGTTGAAGTACTTGATTACAATTACTCTTAATTATGTTACTCACTTTTTTTCGCCTTCGTAAAGCAGAAACGATTCAAATGTTGGTGGCGCATTCATTTTGACGATTTATTTATATTTTTAATAGATATTCAACAATATTATGATAATTTGCCGCACGCACGAAAAATTCAATGATTATGTGCTGTAAAACAGCTGCAGTACTTGCACATTTACCAGTACTATTTTTATATCGATATTCATCGCACTATCAGATCGTTCGATGTAGTTCAATTACTCGAACTAGTCGGTGTGAATCGCTCAACAGGATTAGGGCGCACAATTCAAAATGTGAGCTTAGTTCATTTAGCAAATAGCTTAAGTAAAATTAAAATTTAATATTCAAAAAATTTATAAATAAAGTTGTTGATTTTAATTAAGGATTGAAGTTTCTAGGGGGAGGCAACAGCTATTTTTTCTAGAGTTGGGATTTCTGGTTCAGTTTACTGAATCAGCTCACTCGTTCATTTCAATGAAGCGTTTATTTGAACTTTTTCAGAACGAAACGACCCAACTCTAATATTTTCTTTTAAAAAGTTGGCAACACTACAAAACACTAAATAAATTTTTTTTTGCGCCAAACATAAGCGTTCCCTTTAATTTAGACGTAATTAAAACAGTTGACAAATTGTATTGCATTGTGAGAAGCTAAAAAGAGTGTGTGGTGCAAAATGAGCGACACAAACATCGCCGCGAATGCTGCCGAAAGCGGCGAAGTGAATCCATTGGAGCAGTCGACAATTACAATGTTGGATGTGCTTGAGGAAGAGAAGGAACTGGAGGATGAATATGCAGCTGTGCTGGGAGCCTCTGATGAGAATGCATGCACCTATGCCAAGGGTGCAATTCAACGACAGGCTTTGTATTCCTGTTTGACCTGCTGCCCGGAGGCACGCAATGATTTGTCAAAGGCCGCCGGCGTCTGTCTCGCCTGTTCCTATCGATGTCATGAGAACCACGAATTAATTGAACTCTATACCAAACGCAACTTTCGTTGCGATTGCCCCACATTGCGTCTGGGCAGTGAGAAACGTTGTGCTTTGAATCCACAATTAGTGGCGGTGCAGCCACCAAATGCAGATAATCAGTATAATCAGAACTTTCAGGGATTGTACTGTAAGTGCAAGCGTCCCTATCCCGATCCTGAGCGCACCACTGAGGAGGTAATGCTGCAGTGCGCCATCTGTGAGGATTGGTTCCATCTAGCGCACATGCAGGCGCCGGCTGCAACCGAGAAGTGGCTGGATGCCTGCAGTGAAATGATTTGCGACGGATGCATGGAACGTCATGAGTTTCTGCGGGATTACACGGCTTTGGCACTGCAGCCAGCAAAGGAACACAACGATCCCAAGGCGGATATTAATGTGGAGGATCCAGAGCAGCAGGAGGAGTCCGAGGAGCCGATTAACAAGCGCGCCAAACTGACAGAGGATGACTGTCGTCGTCCCAAGGCCAAGACAGATCATAAGAGTAAGTTAAGACCATGCGTTTCATTTAATTATTTATTTATAGTCACCCTTTTATTATCCCCTATCCATTTAATTAATTGTCTTATTTTATTTTGAATTTTTAGTTTAGTTTAAAATACTATTTATTTAACACAAGTGAAACAATCATATATTCAACTTGCATTATTTATTTAAAAATTAACAATTTCAAAGTTAAGAAGTTCATATTGAAATATGAATAACATTTTCGAAGGCTTAATAAACTTAAAAAAAATTACAATTAAAAAAAAATATCAAGATATTTAAAATAGGGTAGAATAGAACATAGGGGAAAATTCTAGAAAATTTATGCTCAATATATAGATATATATATAGTATAGATCTGGAAAAAAAACACAGAAACTTAAATTTTCACAACGATATTCAGTTTCTCAATTCACATTTGTTTGCATAATAAGTAATGTAAAGGTGGGAAAATAAATGAAAGTTATTATAATTAACGAAAATACGAAGTAGAAATTCATGCTGCTGCTTTATTGTTAATATCTAATGTAGTTAATGTAATAATTTGCAGCAGTAATTAGAGAAACAACCTTAAAAGAGAGTTTTATAAAGAAATAGAATATCTGAACAGATTTAACTAGTTTAAAGGGCATCTGTAATAAAGAAAGTTGTCAGTTCAGGCCACAAAGACCAAAAATGAAAAACTGTCGCTGTGCAGACTAGTAGATACCCTCTGATCAGTTCATGATTATAACCGCAACTATATTAACAACTTCAATACATAAATAGCAAATCAAAGTTCTTGCGTCCATCTCCCAGATAGAGGAATCCATGTTTTCGCGAGTTTAACTTGTGGAAGAAGGTCATGCCCAGCCAGACACATGATTTGATCACCGCAATGCGTTCATTGCTTTGCATATTCAATGAAAATGCCTGACTTAGTGGTATGACACCATCAATAGTATCCAGAAAATCAATAGCATAATTGTAATCACTGCGCTTGGACAAGTTTGTTTTTAAATCATTTCTCGGCAAACGATAGAGTTGATAGTATGAAAGATTATCAATCTGCAAATCATTGAGACCGCGAAACATCTGATTGGGCATGACACGTCCGTCTACCATTTTGTATAGGGCACCACGTGGACAAATGGCGCATTCCTCGCTTATAATGAAGACTATTGCAGCCAGGCGCTCCTCCTCCTTCAACTTGATAACCTCAGGGCGACTAATGCTTACAACTTGATTGGCCACAATATTAAATGTTGGATCCTGCCAAACTCATCATTACCATGAATACATTTTTCCAACTATCACTATATCAACTTACCAGCTTGACGTAGGTTAGCAGACTGGGATCACCAACAAAGGGTTCAGGTGCCAATACGGTGGCCTGAAAGATTTTCGGACTTTGCACAAAAGGCAACAGCTGCCATTGATATTGATCCAGGCTATAGAAATATTTGCGATCCTTCAGACAATCATTTGTATAGCCAAAGGCAATATAATAATCATTTTTTGTAGCCGTAATGCGTCCCCAGAAATACATGCCCGAGAATCGATTCTCCTGCAGCAGCACAATCAGCGAATTCTCAATAAGAATGCGCTGCTCTGGCGACAGTTTTCTGCCACAATACATCAGACACTCCAGTCCCTCCGAAAAGTACTCCACATTCATGTTTTTAGCACAATTTAAAACGTACACAAAATATATATTATTATACTTAAATAAAAGGGAGTTCTAGCTACAAATGTTTATTGAGTAGTGTTGAAACGTTGACTGGGGTACTTACTCATAAAATACTTGCTTTGATATATTTGGTTTTGATCAAATATTCAAATTTAACTAAAAATAATTTTCTAGGATAGAGAATTACATAAATACAAATACAAATAGGCATATTTTTCAAATCTTTAACATACCAAATAATCTTGATACAGCCATCAGTTGCTTTCAAATGTCAATGAACAATGAACAAAAACTAAGTTTAAATTGAATAAAATTAAAACATATATTTTTAAATAAACTAATAAGGCGTAATATACAGTTTAAATAAATGTATAAGACATGCTCAACAAATCGATAACAATCTTACACTATTAAAATACATATATTTATTATATGAAATAAAATTTGAAATGGCTCGTTTGGTTGCTTACAAAATTATTTGCTATAAAAAGTACTTTAATTTTGTGGAACAGGAAATAAAACGTGACTTACACAAGCATTTAAAATCTTTACATTATATATTTTGATTTAATGTAAGTCTTAAAATAATTTTTATTCATTAACAGGCGCCGCTTTCTGGACCAACGATTGGCGCAAATCTCTTTGCCAGTGTGAAAAGTGCATGGAAATCTACAAGGAGCAAGCAGTGTTATTTTTGTTGGATGCCGAGGATTCGGCCAAGTCATATGAGGAGCGCGGCATGAAGCGCGCCAAGGATAACTCCAGCTATGAGCAGGGCATACGCGCCTTGGCCTCCATGGGACACTCGCAGCAAATCGACGCGATTACCGAATACAATCGCATGAAGGACAAGCTCAAGGTTTATCTACAATCGTTTGCCACCAGCAAAAAGGTCGTCACCGAGGAGGACATCAAAACTTTCTTTGCCGGCATGCGAAACGAGAATAATGCCAACACCCCACAGCCCTATTTTTGCCGTTGAATACCATTTCGAATTATAAATAGTATTACATTATAATATGCACATTCCCAAACCAACTCCGTAATTTGTTTGAATTTTTTTTATTTAGTATGATTAAACAAAAATTAAATGAGATTCGATTTATGCGCAACAACTATAAACTAATTTGCCAAAAAAATCTACAATCGACTCTATTAATATTTATATACACATTATTATTAATATTATTATAGAGTTAGATTATTCACTTCCTTGCCAAATTCTCTATGGCTACTTCAAAGTCTTTTGTTATTACATTCTCCAAATTCTCGACGACATTGCCATCCTTAAAGAAATCGCGTATAATATCGCTCATTGATGCTTCAGGCTCTTCCGCCGTCGGTTCTTGAAGTTGAGCTTCGGTTTGAGGCTGCGGTAGGACGGGATCATCATATTGAATATAGTTTAGTGGACTCGGGGCATTCATATTTGGACTATATAAATTGTTGTTATTCATATTATTTAGATTATTTGGATTTGTTGGGATTAAGCTGCCTCCATTGAAATAGGTTGGTGAACTCGATTGTTGATAACCTCCATTGATGGACGTAGGAGAACTTATTTGTTGATAACCTCCATTTGCGGACATTGGTGAATTAAATTGGTGAAAACCCATTGCATGAGTTCCCTGATTATAAGTCATTGGGTAGGAATTGTCCGTCATCGTAAGACCATGTAGAGATCTCGTCACTTCGAGCTCATCGGGCAACTGTGATTGGGATTGCGGCTGGCACTGGTAAAATTGCTGCTGTTGCTGCATCTGTTGCAATTCCTGTTGTCGCTGCTGGTCCAGATATTTCATATTTGGTTGAAATGCCGCCTCTGTCCCATATCCAGTGCCGCTGCAACTGGAGCCGGGCGAGGGCGGAAAATAAGTGAAGTTGGGTGAGCTTGACACCGATGGATAGTTGCTGTTGTTGTACATTTCCAACATCGCCTGCTCGTTTTTAATCTCCGGCACACACGTGTTCGTGGGACTTACTGTACTCGACTGGTGCGTGGGGAAAAATGGCGCCTGGGTCTGCGGCACACTCAGTGTGTCCATAGCTGCGAAGTATCGGAAAAGTTGATTAGAAAACTGTCAATATCATAAAACTTTTGCTTACATCTGAATTAATGAGCATTATGGAAACGAAGCATAAGTAGAAAGAAAATAAGAAATTACTAATCAACTCGTGCAAAACTTAAATGGTCACACAACTATAACAACAACAACAACAAAATAAGAACAATTGTTACAACAATAATAGCAATATCTTTATTATATACTTAATAACTTACTGGCCAACAATTAGTTATCATTCATCATTGCTGAGGACCTTTGGCTTGCTAAACTTTAAGAAAAACTAGATGGGGAAATCAAGATAACATCGTTTCCTCGGTAAGCCGAAGTTTAATGGCATTTCTAAAAGGAATTACCATAAATCAGAGGAAACGCATCAAATCAAAACAGTTCAAAAATTTTCTAGCAGACTGAAAACCCTATTTTATTTGATTACACTCTTTTAATTTAGAATATGTTAAAAGAAATCCAGTGAATAAGAGAAAAAAAACCTTTGTCGGTTGCTTATATGACAACTTAAAAAGAATCGGACATAAGCTAAATAAATACCTTGTCATGTATACAAAACATTAACAGAAATATAAAACTTCTAATATAATAGAAATGTAGCAGATTTAATTTTTTAAATATCGTCTTTCGATTAAAAAATCTGCAAGCATCGGAATAAATTTTAAGGGATATTCAGTAAAAAATTCAGTTACTATTTTACACTATAACAAAATGTATCTTATTTTAGAATAACCATTCTACGGTATTAAAAATATCCAGCATAAATCTTTGGTTTGTATTCAAAAACCTTTATTCATCGAATCGAATTACACACATGAATTTGATTTTTTATTGTATTTTGTTTTTTGTGTAATATAATATGGGGCAACAGCAAACTATTGGAATACCGATGTACCGAATACCGTGTAATTCCATGAACTTCAAAAAACAATACTGGCCAACAATAATTTTACCTATTTGGTCCACAAGGGGGTTTTATCTTTACGTATTTATGCTAGCAATACAAATAATTATATTGAACTATAACATTGAGAGACAAATTTTTCCGACTGTATGCGTGTGTGTTTGTATGTGTGAGAGAGTTTAAAAACTCAGCAACAAGTAGAGAAGAAAATACGCCCAAATGAAGGCAAAGACTTTTGTAATTTTATGAGTTTATGGAAATATGTGAAGTAGTATAGATACCCAATACCTGGGAATATCGAAAATGGGACTTACGTAGGGTTCTCGACTGTTTAAAACTTTGGTTAAAATTAACGGGCAATTTACGCTTGATGCTTTCGGTCATTTTCTTTGCATTGTCACGGTATCTCTGGGGCATAGTATCTACAAAGACAATTGTGATTAAGGTTATCAAGCTGTGTATATGTGTTTGTGTGTGAGCATAGACTAGAAATACATTGAGTTTATAGTATGCCATATATATAATACTGAAAGAAAAGACGACTAGAAGAAAGTTGTTGTCTAACTATTAAAATGTCCCTCTCTCTCTCTCTCTCTCTCGTTCTCCTTTTGTTGTCTCGCTCTTACTGCAGCCCATTGGCCTCGGCCAGACGCCTTGCAATCTCATCCGCACTCAAGAAATCTCCGCCTTCAATCACCACGCCCCCAACGCCACCATCCAACTCCCGCTCCGGCTCTGGAGATTTACTCGTGTAGAGTGCAAAATGTTCCGCCTCGGAGAGATCCACGCTGGGATCGAGTATGACTCCGTAGGCGCCCTCACATAAATTCTTAATGCTCTGACGATCGGCAATGGCCACCAGCTCCATATTGCCATCGCTAATGGGTATATCCGCCAATTGCAATGTGCTCAACGTCTTGCGATCCAAGGGACGGCCATAGGACAAGGTGCTGGCATTCGAATAGCTCTCGGGACGCAGCAGACTGTTCTCGCTATCCCCGCCCTTTAGTGGGATGTGGATGACATCCGCATCCAGGTGGGCGGGTCGTTTGCCCGAAACACTGCTGGAACTACGACCCACTGGACGTCCACCACGTGTCACGCTGTTTTTGGGACTCAAGCCAGGTGGCTGCAAAGATCTAATGGAACTGCGATTGGTATCTCCCAAGGCAAAGTGAGCCACACTTGGCTCTCGGCTGCCAGTGGGCGTGGTTGCCTTCGAGCCCAATTCCTGTTGCTTGCCATTCACCGAGAGCGTCTCCTCATCCTCGGCTCGGCTGCGACGACGCGAGAACAATCGGGAGAAGAATCCTTGACGTTTCTTGGGCGAGGCCGAAGCTGAATTGGATGTGGATGTGCTGGGCAATCCCATGGGTAATCTCTTGGTGGGACTCTGATCGGGCGTGCGCATTATGATTATCGGCGAGGGCGTGGTCCTTGTGGAGCTGACACTCCCATTCCTCGACCGACTCAACGATACGGAATTGGACACACTCTGACACTCGCTGACACTTAAGTCTTGAGAGTGTCGTGGCTTGGGAGGAAGTGGTGGCAATCGATGATCGGGATCGGGGGACGGTGTGCGCGGTGGTAGCGGCAGGGGTGGGGAAGAGGGTGGAGTTGCTGGCGTCTGTGCAGCATTCACTTTTATCCTGGGCGCCGGCGGATTAGTTAACACCACTAACTCGGCCTCATCCGGCTGGCTAAATGGATTGGTGACATGATAGGATTGTTCGGGATTTCGATTTTGGGGCATCTCCACAGGATGATTGTAGGCAATCTGTAGACTCGTATACGTAGCTGTCTCATCAAAGTTCTCATCTATATCGACGGAGGCTTGGGCACTAGCGCTGACCAGCTCCGGCTCCGCCTCCGGCTCTGGCAGCGATTCCTCTCCAGCGGGCAGCATCTCTTCTCCAGCGGGCAACTCCTTGAGAATTGCATTGTCGAGTGTATCGCGTCGTGAGCCGTTGGCATCACCATCCTCCAGATGCTCCTTCTCCTCCTCCTCCTCCTCCAGCTGATTCGTTATGGTGAACGCCGTTTGGGCGGTGCTGTGGGAGACAGTGGGCGTGTCACCGTTTTCGACGGTGAGGCTATCGGTTCTCTCGAACTCGCTGCTCTTCATCCATTCATTGATCTTGTCCACATTGCTCAAAGGACGCGATTGCAGCTGTGGTTGTTGGAGTATCTCCTCCATGGGTGTTGAGGTCTGTGTACAATCATCCGCCAGCTGTGGCAACAATTGTGGCACCTCCAACTCAATACCCATATCCGGATCCTGATCATTGTCATTGTCCAGACCATCGGTATACTCGGTGGCCGTGGCATCCGCCTCCGATTCGCCACGTTGCCGCATCACCAACTTCTTCACAGCAATCTCGAAATCGTTTAGAGTTTCCGAGCTCTGTTGCTCCTCCGATGACACAGTATTCTCATCCTCGTTGAGATCCACAGGTGGACACGAATATTTCGTGGCCGTGGTCTCGCTATCTATGGAAAGTATCTGCTGGAACACGTCCAGCTCCTGCTTACGCTTTAGCTTGCGCTGCAGACGCGCAAATGTTAGCATACCTGGATTGGGATAGTACTCGAAGGGTCGAGGTTCACTCGTCGCTCCATCCGATGGTCGAACCAGCTGCAACTCCACCTATAAAGCAAAAAGAACATTAGATCATTACCAATTCTAATTATCTTTAATAACTTAAAGCTCCTTTATTCAAGTTTACTTGTTAAAGCTGTTCTCACCTAAGTAAGAACCAATTTTTAGCCATATCGAGTGAAATAATAATAACTTTTTTTTATTATTTATGTAGATGAAAAAATTTTAAAATAATTATAAGAAAAATAATTGTAACTATTATTTTCAATTGTTCTAAGTTATAACAAAAGTTATATTAAGAGTTTTGTAATACACCTTATATGCACATTTAATAAACATCAATAGCTTCAAGAAATGAATTTCACTATTTATATAATGTAATTTTCATTTGCGATTTTTGTTAAGGTGTTTATTATACTTTATATATTTATTAAATATTAAAATAAAATGTATAGCTACGAACCTGAACGCCTTTCTGGGTCTCGGGATTACGATAACGCGGTGTTCGGAAAACAATCGCCATCTGTTTGTAAACATCCTGATTCTGAAAGGTGGCATCAGCCTCCCAGACTACGTCACCTTCGTCGTTGGTCTCAAAGAAACGTATCCTAATGTCATTCTTGGAGACCTTGTCGCAGAGCATGATGATCTCATCACCACCGCTCATCTTCGAAGAACAACTGCAGAGTCTGGTGATGGTCAGCTCGTTGCTCTTTCCATAGATTGGCGAAGAGACGACGGGGTCCAAGCTTACATAGTTGTTGTCCACCTTGATGTACGCCTGATAACACAGACGCAGCTGGTACAAATTCAGTCTGGTCAAGTCTTCCAAGTGATTAAAGCCAGCTATAAACGCAAATGAAACAATTAAGAACTCTACAGTCGAGTGTGCTCGACAATGAAATGCTCGTTACCCATATGAATTCAAATATCATAATCATCTACGAAATTTAAAAAAACATGTGGGAAAGGCTATAGTCGAGATCCCGACCATAGGATACCCGTAACTTATTTCAATAAATATAAAAGTACTATAAAGAAATTACTGCCTAATTAAAACTACTGCATACTTTTAGGTGATTGTATTGAAATAATAACTTTATTTATAACTTTGGTTAGCTATTACTCCCGTTCTACTTGTCCGATCTTGCTGCGGTTAAATGAGATTATAGATAATATTAATAGATAACGTTAATTACCATAAAAACTGTATTATCTTAAAAACTGTGGGTGTGTGGTGGCTTATCGCGATTTGCGGGGGCGGAAGGGGGCGGGGCTGTTATTTTAAACAAGCTTGATCTTCGTGGGGTCGATAGAAATCTGTGTGCCAAATTTGGTAACTCTATATCTTATAGTCTTTGAGATCCTTTTGCTTATACAGACGAACAGATTTTTCGTGATTTGCGGGAGCGGAAGGGGGCGTGTCAAAAATTTAAAACAAACTATAGTATGTACTATGGGTAATGAGCATAATAGTTTTGGATTAAATTAAATCTACATATTCCAACCTGAAAATGGATCAATTTTTTTTTCCATTCGCTTCTTCAACGAATCGTGTACTCCAGATTTCTTGACACATTGAATGCCAACTTTTTGTAGCTCGAAGCGGTGCTCGTTGGGCCCCAAGCGTCTTCTGTAGATACCATCTTTGCAGCTGCTTCCCTCATCCTTGCTGATCAAATGGTGTGGATGCTGTAAATAGGGTTGTTCAACAGTGACGCACGAGATGACCAGAATAACAACGGGTCCATTGTAATTGCAAATCTGGATGGTGGGATACGTCTTTTTGGTCGGTGTGGAGTGCATGCCGGCTATGGAACCTGCCGTGCGACCCTCGCACTCATAGCGAAAGCGTATGATCTTATTCGTCGGCTCTTCGATGATCTGTATGTAAGGACGCTGAGTGGACATTGATGGTGGCACGCTGGACGGTATCACCGGCAATGAGACGGATTGTCGGACTGAGGGATTTGTGATCTCCTCTACAGGAATGAAAAGAAAAAAAGACAGTAAAATTAAATTGTCAATAAGCTGAAAAAATCAATACAACCAGCAATTTAACTCGAATGGTGGAAGCAATTTAGCAAAGAGTTCGTTGCCACTTTGCGGCACGAGTACGCGGCATGGAAGTAGAGCGTACGCTTGTGTCATGTATCCGTAAGATACAAGTCGGCCATATATTTATGAATTATGCATCTGTGTGGTATTAAATTGCGGTGTGCCATCTATCAAAGCTATTGTTATATTCTACTCAAAGTACGGCTAAAAGTGTTGCGAGTGCGTGGGGTGGGGGCAATTTGTATTGGCCGTATTCGCCAGATGTTAACGTCTGACGTCAAAAGTATCTTAAGCAAACAGACACATATACTTAGGCATTCTTTATTCGTTGTTCGCTGTTGTTGTTCCTGCTGCTTGTGGCAACAACACGAGACACAACTGTACAACATGAACAACTACAATTGGCTTTTAGCTGAGATTTAATGTGCCCACTAAAAATTCCGGACAGTAAACTGACGAAACAAATTGCAAATCTAATGGAGTTCTCTGACGATTGACTTATTGCGGCTAATTGTTCATCAGCACCACAAACTATACCACAAACCACCCTCTGAATCCACATGTTTATACTTGTTAATGATTCTATGTTGCACAAACATAGCTCTAGTTAGTTATTAATAAATGTATTCATACATACGCAAATCATTTAGCAGCTCGTCATCAGCCATTGGAGATTGATTGCCTGTAAAATAAAATCATGATAGATTAGCATTTTTTGCAGGTTTGTCATACATAGAATTTTAATATTATCAGTGTATTGAAAATTGAAAGTGAGTGTATTGATTAGGATTGATGTGAAAACACTGTAGTGAGAGAAAAATTGAATGAACATAAGATATTTTTAAATATATTGATACTTTTTGTATTTTCGTGCTTCTCTTGTTCTTTTTCTCTCTCTTTCTGTTTAAATAGGCTTTTAAATTTTTTTTCAATTTATGCAAATGTCCTTATCAACTATATCTATTTTTTTTATTGCTCAAAATTATGGCTAATAAATTTTGGTAAACACTTCTTAGGTCTCCCATTAATTTTAATCTTTTAAATTTTTTTTTGTTTTACGAATAACGTTTCCAGGTACAATTACACAAAATTTGAAGCAAAAAAAAAAAAAACAAATAAAAATTTCATCAACTATGTATTTCCCAGAATTTTTTGAATTGACATTTTTTGACATGTATAATTATGTCATTTTTAAAATATTTAAGAGTTTTTATTATGGAAATTAAAGACTTCAAATATTTATTATTTATACTATCAACTATCAACTCGAAAATGAATTTTACTGTATTATAGCGATTGATTGAACCTGATTATGGTTTTGTTGACATTTTGTAATAAGCAATTTTAGAATCGTATTTGTTAACATTCCGTATATAGTAAGGAGAAAGATTGATTTAACCTGATTAGGTCTTTGTTTACATTTCTAATAATACAATTTATAAAAGGGTATGGCTTGACAAGTATTCGCGATTAAATTTTAAGTTAATTATGCTTACAGTAGATTTTTTTTTTGTAATTGGAACAGCTAACTTCATTTCATAGACATTATTTATTATTACGCAGACTATTTTATTAAAGTGTCTTCCATAAAGGTTTTTAAGTGCTCTTGTTAATAATAGTAATAAACTATATAGCACTCCCGCTGCATTCTTAAGAGATTCTTATTTTTTCATATACATACATAAAATAAAGAATTCAAACTCATAAAACAAACGCAACAAAATGACTTGCATTAGTTTATTAGCTGAAGTCCTTGGCACCTGGAAAATATATGCAAGTATTATGCAAAATCAATAACAAGTTCCGTTTTAGCTAGAAGTGTTTCTGCACATGCTTTACGAGCCGTATACTTAATATCTATCTATGACTGGTAAGCATTCAAGACGGAGGGTATTGAAAGAGAAAGAGGCAAGAGATGTAGAGTAACCGGTTACTTATCAAGTTTATATTTTTTTTTCCTATAATAATGCATATTTAATAATACATAATAGCAGGAATACGAGAGGAGAATGCGTGGAAAACTGCAGCATATGCCACTCGTGCATTTGCATTTTCTTCACATAATTCAACTTTTCAGCAGAAAATCTCGAATGTGAACTTAAGCTGCCTTCTCACCTTTCTCCCCTTACAGCACGGGACTCTGTTTTCAGACAGGCTATTTGTCTATAGGCCAACTACACATACACACACACACACACACATACACACACACACACACACACACACACAAAAGCACAGATTGACATGGACACACGTGGGTACATGAAAAATTTGCATATGTTAATTTTGTTTACATTTATAACATTGCAAAAACAATTTGTACACAAGTCTTGTTGTCTTCTCTTTCTTTTTGTCTTTTCTTTCTTTTTGTCTTCTCTTTCTTTTTGTCTTCTCTTTTTTTATTGTTGTGCATGCTCGCAATTCACACCACACACACAAAAAAAGAGATACACGTTGCTCGGAGTGTGTTTACGGACAACACGTTTTACGCCTCTGCTTTTGGCCAGTTTTCCGGGTGGAGCAAACATCTGAACAGTGTTATAAGTGAAATGTGGACCGACTGCCGGGCGCACTGACATCGGGAACCTTTAAGTAGATGATCCATCCGTTGGCATTCGCCATCGGCCCTTTGTTTACTTACTGCTAATAATACTGGCTAACAGGAATATCGGGTGAAAGGGTAAATTTTTTCCTTTTCCTTTTTTTTTTGGCTCATTATCTGGGGCCATTTCGCTTTTGTAATCAGCTGTGTGGCTGAGCTTTTGTGGCAGGTGCCGGCAGGTAAATTGCTACGCATGTCAGAGAATCCAGGGAAACCAACTGGCTTTGTTAGATCAATACTAAAGGCCCACGCAATTTACTATATGTCTCTGTTGCGTTACATATTTAATCCACACGTATTTGTGCGTTTTTATTTTTATTTTAATCTATTTTAAGATGTTAAACAGAGTTTTATGAACATATCTTAAAATGCAAGAAGTATTTTAAGGTTTCTAGGTACTATCAAAAGTAACATTTCCATTTGTATGATTTTAATTACATTTGTTTCACTTCTTGTTAAAGCTGCCTCTCCCAATATTGCATTGCTGTTAGAAACATAAAGAATACGCACTGTTAAATATTTTGATTTGGTATATTATGACGAAAATCTTTCTATTCCTATTCGACTTCATCAACGGCTAGGATTTTTCTTAAATTTCCACAAAAAGTATAAATAGATTTGTGCTTTTGGCTTATGCATAATTGAAGCAACAAGAACCTTAAAGCATTTGAAAAGATTAGTTGCTTATTTGGCTAATAGCTAAAATTATATATTCAAGGGCAGATAAAGCTGTATACAAATTAAAATTCGATTTTAAAATTCCAATTAAAAACTTGAACTCCATTTGTTTGTAAGCCAGTGTAAATTTTATATTTAATTAAACGCTCAACGGAAATCGCTTTAAAATTGCGCAATTGCTTGGACTCATCCAGACAACCAAGCCGTCGCTGCCCTCCCCTTCACACGCTAACACCCTAACACCCTGGCCACCCCTGGCAGCCCCTGAGCCGTGTCCTGTGAGCATTGACTGAGCTACTAATACTTTAAGACAGCTTCGGCGTGGCACTCAGCGACAGAGAAACAAATTTAATTCGCATTTAGGCTAAACAAACTTTTTTTTCGGTTTCAGTTTATTATTTCTGAATTTTTGAATACACTTAAGGATATTCGATGTCATGTACACGAGTGATTTGTGAAGTACGTTATCAGCCATGTTAATAATGTTTGTGTAGTAAGATATCACATGTGTATTTTCTGTTGAATCAATTGCTATTAAACATAAGCTGCATTTAATTGTGAAACTAAAGGTTCTTCTTGAAAGTGCCCGTTTTAAGAGTATTTAATCTTCGGATTAGCAATGTTGTTGCTCATTGTTTGTCTTTTATTATTTTTTTTTATTGGAGATTTTTTTTTATCTTTTTGGGCGGCGGCGACATAAATCAGCGCTACAAATTGATGCGTAAATAAATGGCAAAGTGAAAGCAGCAACAACAACAAAAAGGATGTGGAGCCAAAAACCAACAACAAATAGAAAAAAGAGAACCAAAATAAAAGGAATATAAAATGTTAATTAAATATGATCAAATATAGAACGATATGAACGGTAAGCAGACAGACAAACAGACGGACAGACGACATTTCTAATGGCAACGTGGCAAGTTAAAGAAGGTTTCCATTTACCGCTCAGTTTTGATTTACTTGGCCAAAATGTCTTTTGGTCTACGACAGCAGCCGGTGCCATATGTGTGCCTTTGTATGTATGTGTGTGTGTGTGCAAGTGTGTTTAGTAGCTGCGACTGTAGGTTGTCATGTGTTCAATCGATTGGAAAATCGCGTTCTGAAGCGAAAATAAACACAGCTAAATAGAGAAAATGAAAATGAAAGCATTGGACACCCGAGGCAGACTGTCATTCTTCTCAATGGAAAGACTGTAGAGGCAAAGCGGCGCCCAAAAAGTGTCCACTCCCAACTCCCAGCCATGTTGGCCTAATCACACCCAACACCACACACACACACACATACGCATACATATACACACCGGTTGGGCTCTACATCAAACACAGACACACAACATGAACATAAGCATGAACATGAGCATGAACAGGATCGGGAGCTGAGAACTGGGATATAAAGTAGGACATTCACCATTCCCATTTGCACATCAAGTACTTTAAGGAAAGTTTGTCATAAGCTGACATGTGTGTGCTGGCGAGCGTGCTAGCATGTGTGTGTGTGTGTGTGTTATGCCTACTTTTCATTTCATTTCTCCAGCGCAATTTATAAATATACCTCTGGATAAAAATTAAATTGAAGCACTGAAAATCTGTGCGTAAAAGTTTGCAACAGCCTGACACAAATTTAATTTTATATATTCCTTTTTTTTTGTTTGTCGCTGAAGTTTTATGTGCACATCTAGCTTAAATGTGTGTGCGAAAATCAATAGTTTTAGAATTGATGATATTATTTGTCTGACTATATCGATGATGTACAAGAGTTGATAGTTTCTAGTGGCCTTCAAATTATGTGTTTGCTTTTATCCTGTCGCTGACAGCAAATCCATTTAAAACCAAATTGAGTTAAATTTTTTTGTTATAGCAAAGTTTTCAAATTTATATATCTCCCTTTCCCTTAATTTATAAACATAGACAGAAGCCATGTAATTTAGATAGTAAAGTAGTTTATTTTACAGTTTACCAATAATTTGAAGTGTATAGTATACACACATTTTTAATATGTTATGTGTTATATAGTAACTATTAAATTCAACTGACAAAATAATGAATTCAGCTTGTTCCTTTCATATTCCACGCATTTTAAATATCTAACTTTATTTAATTTAATTTTTATATAGTTTAATTTTTATTTCACTAAATTATATTTATAATAATAACATTTATAATAATTATCAATTTAATGTATCATATTGACATTTAATTAGCACAAGCATCGGTCAAAATAAATTTATGTTGAGTCGTTACACTTGTTACTAAAATTTGATTTGACAATAATTATTTTGTAATGCGATTGATTCCCAATTTATTCTGACTCGCCAGCTAATAAAAAGGGCTATACACGATCTATACAAAAGTTGACTAACTATAGGTTATGGAGTACTCCATATTTAAGCCTTCAAATGGGCAAATAATGTGAGTCAGTTGGTCTTTATTGGCCAGAACTAAAACAAGTGTTGAAAGGTATAAATAACTCCATAGACTCGCATACTCGAACTAGTATTTGTGCATACTTGTTGCAGTCATTATCAAAAGCTATGTGTCGTAGAAGTTTTAACTAAATAATTTAGAACATTTCTCTCTTGTGTGTACGGCAACTAATTAAAAAGCAATTAATTCAACGGTTCATATGACTCTACTCATGTGTCTGTGTGTGTATTAGGTGAATTTTCCGAAATGGCCAAGTGGATTTTTCGGGCTTCATGAGCGATAAATTACAAAGAGAACCGAAACGTGAAAGGTGCCAAAACGTTGAAGTGTACAACATCAAATACAATTAACACGAAATCGATTTTCATGTCTTTGCCAGGCAATCAAAAGAAATTTTGCCCAGCGTAAACCAAACACCTTACAAGTTTTCTCGTCAAGTATATAACATCAAAAATGAGAAAACGAAGCTAAAACCATAAACCAAATAGCATTTTCAATATGCCGAAAAACCAGACGGGCGTACAAAATTTTTTGAGCTAGAAAAATTTCATTCTATTGGCAATAGATAGAAGAAAATTTCACACGCCTTGCCCGCAAACCGCAGCATTTGATTGTATAGCGATAAAACTTTTCACAATTCAATCAATTCAACTTGACAGCGCCGTCTGTGCGTTATTTTGGACAACGTGGCGTATGCGTGTTCAACGCTCCAAGTTTGAACATAATGACGTCCGGCCTGTGGGCCGATCGGCAATGTGGTCCCATGGCCCTTAGATAGTTGGGCAAAGGACAATGGTTTACATAATAAAACGTTGCAGCTCCAGGCTTGGTAAAATACAGTTTGACCCCAAAATACGGGTCATTTGGGGCATTGAAGTCAATTTGCAAATCCGTTTACTTCGGCAAATGTTTTTTTTATTTTTGGTTCTTTATTGATCTATAGTATTTGCGTGCTTATGGCGTTTGTAGCTAAATTATTAAAAAGGAAAACGAGCATTTAGAAACTTTATGGTTTTGTTCTCAAATCAATAACACAACGAACTCCGTTAACTGTTAAGAAAATCGAAAAGGAGGCTTTACATTTTTAAATTGTACAACATTTGTAGAAATTTAAGAAAACACATTGAAAAATTAAAGCTTAATATGTTGTATTCCTTCTCTTGCTTTTATTAATATAGGAAAAAAAGGCTTTATTTTTTCAATTATTTTATATATACGAAAATTTGACAGTCCATATTCGTATTTAATCCATTTGGCAACTGGATTTAACTGCTTTTTTCTTGACGTTGTTTATTTTCCTTTCAGCTGTTGTTCTTTTGTTCAGCATTTACTTAATTACCTTTACCAAAAGAAAACTTTGTGCGATACTTTCGTTAAATTTAAATCTTTGCGTATTGCGCTACAATGTACATATATAACCCACTGATCTGACTGTATATATAAATATATAGACATATATTTATGTAGGCAATATGTGCGTGCAAAAGGTGTGAAATTTTGTGTTGTTTTTGTTTGTTTGCTTTCGTCAGTTGCTGAAAACAATTCCATGCCGATTGCTGCCAATGCAGAGTTCATGCTCCCATTGTAGAGGTGAATTAGCGGTGGGTGGGAATGAAATTGTGTGTGATGGGGGGAGGTAGGAGTTTGATCTGGTATGCCAAGCAGATAAATCGATATTCAAGCTGCTTTGACCATGACTATCCGCTGGCAACGCAAAACGTGCACTATGTTTGTACATTAGCCATGGCCAACAGTGCCTTTGAGACTTTATTGGATTTCGTTCCTTAGTTCTATTCAATTGGCTCTGAAGGCAGCAAAGGGAGGAACAGAAACAGAACCAGGCAACAGACACAGTTCCATTGCGTGTACAAGTATTACGTGAATAGCTTTGATTGCAAATGAAATAAACGAAATGTTCCAGATGCTACGGCAAATTTTTATAAACTTTTTTCATTTGTAAAAATATTTACAAACTGATAATCTAAATATTTGCGTATGGTCAATGGAAGAGCCTTGAAAAACTGTTTGCCGATATTAATATTGAATCGATTGATTACGGATATAACCGCACAATTAATATATGTACATTGTACACTTACAATAACACTTGAATTTCTGTGAACTTACCATCGTTGCCAATATTTTGAGCCATGCTTCCCTTTTTATATTTTCTTCTTTTTAAATATTATTATGATTTTTATAGATTTTCTTTTGTTCTTTATGAACTGTTAACTCTTCACACACGCGCACACTCACACACACACTGTGCAGTTCTTTCAATATTATTGTATTTTTTTAATCAGTAATTACAAATTGTTTGTTGCGCTTATCAGAAGTTCCTGTAAAATAGAAATTGTAAATCACTTTTGCTTCAATTTAAGTTTCCGATAAAATACTTTATGTATTATACACTTCTGAGGAAGGAGTTACATGAATATTAAATACGCTCCAAACTAAAATGTTTATGCATATATGTAAATTGTTGGAGATTTTTGCCATTTGACATTTTCTATAATTGCAGGCGTCTACGAGTATATAGAACAATGCCAAATGCCGTAAAAGGAAAGCACAACACAAATCACACAATACACTCGGTAATTCTACTACAACAACAATGATTAACACAAGAAATTGTTGTTGCCTCACAGGTTTAGAAATCGTTTCTTATTACAGCTAAAAACATTTTTCCTGTCTTGCTAGAAAAAGTGTTTGTACTCAGACTTTACCTCGTATGAGTTGTCTATATTCAATGCTAAGCAATTGAAAGTACATATGTATTTGACTAACTAATAAATTAATTCAACTAAAGCTAAACTTGTTGTAATAAATATAAGTGAAGCGTCAACTGTGGCAAGTCAAAGGCTGAATACCCTTGTTAATAGTATGTGATCCCGATTAATTGTATTTATATGAAATAAAATGTCTGTGAGGAACTTTTTAGTCTTCGTCCTTGTCGAACTTGTAAAGGATTTTAACGGATATTTTGTTTTTGCTAATTTTTTAAATTCTATACTTGAAATACATCGTGACAACAAAGTCTAATTAATGAACAGACATGTAGAAGACTTATATATAGACTCTGCTAACCGATAGTGTGTGACCTGCAGGGTTATCATTTCAGGCTTTCTCGTTAAACATACTTTTCAGAAATTATATAGAAAAGAAAGTAACATTGCTATCAAGTGCTTCAACATTATATTAGAAAACTCATTGAACAACATTTCACATATTTTGTAATACTTGATTTTTCACTAGGGATTTACTATAAGAAGTCGTCACAGAAATTAAATGAGAATTGTGGAATTCGCTCTCTACATACTATTGTATATATTTTCATATAAATGTATATAAAAAATCAACTTTAGTTAGTTGCGGAGCGTGTGCGACAAACTGCGCGTTAGATTTTCTGAATTCGTTTATTTAATTTATTACTGTTAAAGATTGTAGTTATTATAGTTGTTTTGCTCTATTGTATTTGTTTTAAAACTTGATTAAAGCGCGCGGCGAGAAAATGCAATAATCTTAATATTGCTTTTATTTTGCAAATTGATTTTATTTCGATTTTATATTTAATTGCATTTTTTAATTCAGCTATTCTTACAGCACACGTGTATACATAAATTATTTAAAAAATATATTTAGTTTTATTAATTTAAATTTTTCATAATTCACATAGATTGTGCGTCTTATCGCCAAGGCCAAAAGAACAAAATTAACCGCCAATTTTTGCAATCTTTTTTTTAATGTGCGCGCAAATAAAAAATGTTAGATTTGCGGCAATTTATGAGACAAGTTGAACTTGTTGACGTTGGTATTGTTATTATTGTTGTTATTATTACATTGCAGTTATATTAATTATAAGTGTAGCTTGTTGTTGTATAAAATTTTAACTGGTTGTCGTGTTGCGAGCAATTAACAAATATATACAAAGCACACACACACATACACAATCACTCGCTCGCTGGGACTTGCACAACAATCGAATGCGTCGAGTTGTGCGATTTCAAAACAGATATTTTATTTATAAAATATATACCAAGCCGACCAACGACTGTTGTCGAGCACTCTGAATCGTAGACTGAACAATTCAATGCTCGTTCGCTCATGAGATCGACTTTTAAGTTGTTATTGTTATACGTAAGTACGGACACGACGGCTCTTCGTGTGGCTTCGGTGGAGAGTCGGCATATCTCTTCGTCGTTAACAGCAACAACATTTTATGCTGATAAGCTTTTCCTGCACGTGCTGCTGCAGAGTGGCATATAGTAAATATGGACATCTTCTAATTCTTATTATGATACTAAGTGTGAAGTTCAAAATATAACAGCTTAAAAATTCCATTGTTCACTAATTTTTTTTTTTTTTAAATAAGGTTGTCTTGCGATTCACAAAATAAGAGTAGGGCTAAAATTTCCGGACTTTCCAAAGAAATATGATACTGACCGATTAAGTGATCGGGATAAACCTGGAGTGATATTTATAATAATAATTAAATTTAAGCAACTCAAATCAAGGATGAATAACACAACAATGTTGGTTAAGGTTCGGTTCGATGGTTCGAGCCATACAGCATGATTTAGGTTAGGTTAGCGTAACAGTTCAAACACCTTCTGAACCCAAGGTTTGGGTTCAAGGTTCGAGCCTTAGTTTAATTTAATTTTTTTTTTTCAAATTTATAACGAAATATTTTTTTTATTTAAAAAAAATAAATTTTATAAGAAATATAAATAAATATAATTTATTTTAAGATGACTTGTTATTTTATAATTTTTGGATCAAATAGTTGCGCAATATTATAAATGCATAAATTGTAAGTGATTTATTTAAGAAAGTGATTCGTTTTAGGTACTGATTTTCGGAGTATATAATATCAAAGGTATGGTTCATGATAAGGTACGGTTCGGCTTGCTTAAAAATCCGAACCGAGTCGGTTCATCGCGGTTCGGTTCAGTAACGGTTTGCAGCCTTGAATAAAATATAAAATATAAAAGACTTTCTGAAATAATAGTAGAATAGTTTTTTTAATTTTAAAATTATTTAAATTCGAGCCAGCTAAACTGTAGAGCAAGCTAAACAATTTAGATGTTATTATTGGTTGTATACATTGTTTAGTATTGCTATATTTGAGCAATAGGTTTACTGATTTCATTCGTACAGTGCGACTCGTTTTCGTCTACGTCAACACTGCGTATACTTGATATCGAGTACTTAGTCACGATTGTGGCTTTCCTTTTTGCTGTTTCCAATGTTATGGCATTTATGTATTTATTATTTTAAGCGGCAAACGTTGCTTCGTCTATTTTCCCGGTTTTATTATCATGTTCATGTTTTTATACCCTGAGCCCATTTTTATTATTAGTTATTATTTGTTATACTCGTACTTATCGATTTGTAAGTGCCTGTGGCAAAGAGTTTCCCTTACATGCATTAAAAAGACAACAATCTTATCAAATGAGCGATTGACAAACATTTCTTAATTCTTTTTTAGAATAAATTTATAATGAGCAGTCTTGCTGTCTGAATACAATACATTGAAAAAGATTAGAAAAATTAAACCGAATTTGGAAACAGCAGCATCCATAAATGACCTCAAACTCTGATCTATGATCTAGGTTTTGCCATTTATATTATTTTGTTCTTTTTGTTGTCAATTTAAGTGAAATATTTAATAGTTCAAACGAAATATAAGAAATTATTTCCATTGAAAATTGGTCCAGCTTTAATGTTGGGTATAAACCCATAAAATTTTCGAATTTACATTAATACTCGCTGGGAATAAACAATTATGTTTAAATATATACTCATTAACACTATGATAATACAAACTAACATTAAATAAAGCACAGTAGAATCATAGGTGAAAGGTTAAATAAAATTAAAAATTAAATAAAGCACAGTAGAATCATAGGTGAAAGGTTAAATAATATTTAATTTAGCCAATTACAAGTGAAATATATGTATATAGGTTATCCTCATTAACGAGATACAGTAGGTATAGTAATTTTAATAGCGAAAAAGTGAAGTATTATTAGATTATTTGAACGTTATCCCATTGATCCCTTAAATTGTTCACCATTTTCTATGAGACACGTATGCGTATGTGAAACTAACTTGTATGTGACTGACTGACCCTCGGCAAAACGAAAATTATAAAATCTATAAACTGACGCTAATTTAAACACAAAAATTCCATCTCTAGATATGTATGTATTATTTACATACGTAAATACAAATGTATATATTTATTTGGCTAGAAGCAGACACAACACCTAAGGTCATGAGTCTGAGCAGTTATTGACTTAATTATTTGGCTGCCATTCCATCATCGGTGATTTTAAGTCATTTAAACAAACTGCAAAAATGGCAAAAACTAAACTATTTGAAAACTGGGCGCAAGAAAATTTTTTTGTTCATATTGTTAATGATGCAGAAATAGTTGCAAATGCCTGTATGTATATGTACCTAAATGAATATTCTAAGTTATTTGCATGTGTGTTTATGTGTTGTAACTAATAACAAAGTTTAGACAACATCAAGTATACGCAGCGTGGGCAATAAATGCATTTGGCAAGTGAATTGCAAAATGCATGAACAGCCAAAATGTTTGCACACAAATTACGTAAAAACAAAGGAAAATCGTAACAAAAATAGCCACAAATCAACTTTGATGGCTTTCTAGCCCAGATGATTGAATGAATGAAACTATGGAAGATGCTCAATTAAGTATGTTAACTTGGCTGCTATTCTTTTTTTTTCTATTTGCGGTCAGACTGCAACCTGACTCGTAAATCGATGAAATGAATTTATGACGTCAGCAACAAATAACTTCAAACAATCAGAGACGTCACTTCAAACCCAAACTTGTCATTATCAAAAGCAATCAGCAAAGGCAAAACCAATTGCAAGCAATATACTGAGCTTATATTCCACCCCTTCCCAAGCAACGCATATCTGCAATTCTGGCACATGTGGTGGCCCAAGGTCACACGCTTAAGAGTCGCAAACAAAGGCAAGCCAATGCTCCAATGGGAGTCGTGAGACAAGAGCCGTCAGAGACGTATGGCCAGAGTAAAAAGTGGTAGCAATTGAGCGGCTAGTTGGGCAACCACTTGTTGTTGTTTGTGTTAGTGCTGTTATTGTTGTCGCCATTGGCTTATACAACGAAGCAAAGACCAACAAATACACAGACTCACACATGCAGTGTGAAAGAGTCGAGCAAAAGGTCGTCGCCGACGCCCTCAAGACAAAGACTCTCGCTGCGTATGGCATTAAAATTCAAGACACTCGCCCAACGCACCAGAGTCTGAGACCCCGAAGAGCGTATCGATATCTGAATAAGAAAAAAAAAAGAAGTAAATGAAAAGAAATACAAGATGAGCAAATTACAAATGAAAATGAACTCAAGTATTAACCAGCTATTGAAATAACAATCAAGTCAAATATATACGAATATCTGATGCCTTTATATTTCTGCTTTAAGATTTTTGTTTATCAATTCTTCATATTAAACTTGTTGTTTGTTAGTTAATTACTTTACAACAAGGTAAGTTTCGGCTTGAACGAATTGCAGTAAAAAAACCCATTGTATCTTGTTTTTAATTTTTAACCAATAGTGAAAACTGGGTCTTTAAAGATAGCTGAAATATCAGTTTTAAATTAATTATGTTTATGTTAGATCAGGGTAAAACTTTTTTTTTTTTTTGGGGAAATATAAAAATAATGTAATTATGTTAATAATATTTGGGCATTACCAGAATCGTAAAATTCGTACGGCTTTAAAGCTTGAAACAATAATTGATTACGCGAACAAATATTACAGATGTTTTGTTTTTAAATGTAAAAATTAAATAATTTGTAAATGACGAATAGTCCTAATCCAAAGTATATTATCGATTCCAAACTGTTTGGTGCCTCAAACTAAGCGATGAATGATTTATTTTCTGTCCTTCGTTGTAAAGCTTCGTCTAAAGAATTTTGATCCCGGGGGTGTACACAAAGGTATAGAAACCCCTATTACGCTTTTTTATGCGGCTGCGTCGGCTTGCTAATCTTATTGGAACTTGATCTGCATATTATGAAAGAAATGAGTTTTTAAATTAAAATATACTTATATTATACAATGCAACTAATTGCTCCCCAGGGACTCGAAAATTGTTTTGTTGTTGATAAAGCTAATTATTAACTGGTTAATATTAATTCGAACAATAGTTGTTGAATGCTCAATGTATGGAAATACATTGTTTTTGAACGTATTTGTGTAAATATGTTGGCTACTTTTTATCAAAGCAAATGACTAACATCATATGCTTCGATATCAATAGATAATTTTCATCTCAAAATCAACCGGCGAAGAGACAAACTTTTGGTATTGCCACACAAATTCCGCTTGAAATTAAAAAAAAATAAAACCTGTCGACAACCTGATGTTTGCTTATGCTTGTAGCACTTTATTGGATTCGGTTTCGGATTCCCCGAATCAAGCATGAATCATCCATCAGAGAGCCAATTGCGCTATTTGTACTCACAAATACGTGTTTCTCAAAATTGGCCAACCATCTGAGAGTGAGAGTGAATGCGTTGAAGCGGAAACCAAGCGATACTCTCGGCAACGTTGGGTGTTGATCATTTTTGCTTTCCAGTTTCCATACAATTTCATACATAACAATCCACTGCCATTTACTTTTTTCAGTTACGTCACACAGCGGCGTGGCAACTGCAATCTGCAACAGTGGCATGGTCACTTTTGACGCGGGCAACTTGAGTTCCGTATGCAACGCGTTTAACTCAAGGTTGTCTGGATCTGGATCCAAGTATTTAAAATACAATTTCACAAATTCATGCAACGACTTTCTTAGAAAATCAACAATAGCAACAAAACATAAATAATCTGACAAATAGACAGACGGTTAGACAAACACATCAACAGAATCGAAGTAAACTTGTGTTTTGTTTTCGCGCCAACAGAAACCATAACAACAACAATGAGAAACCGCAACGACAACTCGTATACACTCGTATAAATATTCGCATGCACTCACAAAGCTATTCGCTGAGTATTCGAGTATAGCTGACTATTAGTTAATTATTGCGCCAGCGATTTTAAAGTGACATCGTCAACTAAATACAACTTGCACACAGCCAAAGGGAATGTGGGCGAGGTTTCAGAGCTAGAGAACTGGATTTAGGGGTTGCACCTAGCTACAGCTTTTTAACTAGAATAAAGTTTTAACTAACCAGCAGACATGTGTGTTGCATAAATTTGTTTTTTTTTTTAATTCATTACATGTTCTATTTTTCTAAGCTAAGCTTTTGCTGAAAGGCAGATTTCTTGCACACTGTTTAATAAATTGTTGTATTTAAATTTTAAATTTGTTTAACAAAATTTAATACTATTACAGATTGAAAAACACGTATACAGATACGTGAGTTCTTTACTAATTTATATGACATTAATTATAACTAGCTGGAAAATTACTTAAAAAATGTCAAAAAAAAAAAAACATTTAAAGTTTAATGTTCAAATGGGAACACTTTAAATCAATGGCGTCCAAATTGTGTATTTTCTTATCACATGTCATCATAAAAATATTGATATTTTGCTTTTGGACACCACTGGCTTATTATCATTATCACCTAATTACATACTTTATATATAATTCTGATTTTTCGAAAAATTTATAACTTACTCTGTGGAATCAAAAGATCTTCAAAAAAGTAACAAGTTATAGTTCCAAATAACAGTAACAAATTATAAATTTTTAAAAGCTTTTTTTCATTGATGTAAGCAATATTTTTGATCTGTTTCGCTGTGTTTCCAAGAACTTACTTGGTTAATTTCTTGTTAATCGATGCCAACTCTGTGACGACTTTCTGGAAACTGTTCGATCGCACGCGCCGCGTAAAGTATTATATGATAAATCTACCGCAGATAAATTAAAATTTTAATACAAAACTGCTCACAGTCGATTACGTATAATTTGATCAGAGTTAAGCAATCCAGAGATTACGTTCCAATTCCCCTTTTTTATTTAATTATTTTTTCCCAAGATGCAGGTTTTTAGTAAAAGAATAGAGAATTGAGGTGGAAGGGATAGAGATCTTCTCTGACTAAGCCAGTTTGAATTGAATTTTGATATAGAGTTGGGAAAACCCAATTTCATTGAGACAGACCAGATATTAATACTATGCATAACTTAACGATCAATTATTTATAAACAACATATGTTTTGCTTACGAGGTGGTCGGCCTGGAGTGCTGCCGAGGAGGGGCAGGGGGAGTGGAAGAAATTGTTTCTGTAATACCAAACAATATCAGCACACAAATCACAAGACATTATTTATAGCTTTAGAACTCACCCAAATAAATTTCGGTCGGTGTTCAATATTTATTTAAGGTATGTTTTTCAAATATGTTCTTTTCGATTTTCGTATTACTTGCTCATACACACACTCACACACACCAATTCACTGACACAAGTAAACACAGTAAATGCACGTTTCGATATTTTATGGGGTTTACTTTACTTAAATAAATTTTCAAATATTTTTTGTTTAATTTAAATTTTCAACTGCATTGTGTATTTGAATTTTTAGAACTGAGTTCGTTTCGTTCTTCACACCTGTCGATTTTTCGGATATTGCCGACCAATGAACCGTTTACCAGCAGCGTCGCGACGTTAATGAAACCGCCAACGGCCAACGTTGTTGGCCACCACAAAAGCGGCCCAAAACACTTTAACCAACAATTTCAAAACCAGCCGCAGTTCAACAAAAAGCTTTTTCACACTACGCAGACTCGAATTTCGTGTGGTGAATTACGGTGTGTGGAAAAGCTCTTTTTGGGGTTAAATACATATTTGAATCGGCGAAAGGCGAATTAACCGTTAAACGAACTCGCAGACTTGGCGTCCAATGTTGTGGAAAGGAAGTTGGGGATAAAGGAAAGCATCTCTTCTCACAATTGGCAAATGACCCACAATCAATGAACAGATGTCGTGTGAAATTGAGTTACTTAAAGGGATGTGTGTAAGCGTGTGTGTGTGTGTGTGAGTGTGTGTCTATGTACCGGAATTAGTCGGATGTGTGAACTAATACAAAGAAAATAAGGGCAAGTAAGATTGCATATCCATTTATATATCTTGACAAAGGCTTACAGTGGTTTAAAATATTGAAACAATATTATAAATATTACAGATGAAACAAGTGGGAAGGCTTTAGTCGAGATCACGAGCATAGGATACCCGTTACTTATTTTAATATATAAAAGTACTTTAAAGAAATTTATTACTTTGAAAACATTAAATCGCCATAACTAACGTTCTACTTGTCCGATATTGATGCAATTCAGAGGGACAAGAGATAATACTAATAGATAACGGTAATTACCATATAAAAAGTATAATCTTAAAAACTGTGGGTGGGGTGGCTTATCGCGATTTGCGGAGGCGAAAAGAGACGTGCCTTAAATTTAAAACAAACTGTATCTGCGTGGAATCTATAGAAATCTGTGTGCCAAATTTGGTTACTCTATCTCTTTTAGTCTCTGAGATCCTTATGTTTATACAGACGAACAGACGGTTTTTCGTGATTGGCGTGGGCGTGTCAAAAATTTAAAACAAACTTGATCTGCTCCAACGAATTTGGAGTCTGTGGGTGAAAGTTTGGTTTCTCTATCTCTTATAGTCTCTAAGATCTAGGCGCTCACACAGACGGACAGACGGACATGGCTATATCGACTCGGCTATGAATTTATGGGGTCTTTATAGGGTCGGAGATGCCTCCTTCTCCCTGTTACATACATTCCAACGAACACAATATACCCTTTTACTTATTTTTTAAGTAGCAGGTATAAAAAGTATAGAATAATTTCTTATATTAATTAATTCATCGAATATCACTCGATTAGACTATATATAAACTACAGATTTTACCAGATTTCAAGATACACACAATTTATTGATTAAGATCCGATTTATTAAGGTACTAATCATATATTAACAGATTTGATCCTCTGAGTAGAGACGGGAAGTTGTTAGATTTCGAAGCTCAGCAAATTGCTGATCTTTGGACCGGGCTCATGTTATTTGTTCTTGCTAAAATCGTTGATGTTGACAATGCTGCTCATAATAATGATGCAGGGTATGTTTAGTTTTCTGCAACATATGGAAATATTATTAACAACTAAATTTTTGGACGAAGGTCATTAACTAACCAAATGATTTTTGGCGAGAAGTACATCACTAATGGGTTCCTTTTCTGAGATCGACGAGGATATGACGAGATCCAAGGGCTCGTTGTTGTTGTTCACCAAGTTGTCCACGTGCTCAAGGACAGCTGTAAAAACAGATTACAGTCGCTTGAATTAATAGCCAGAAACGAATTAAAGGCAATTTAATGATTGGTGTAATAATTGTTTTTAAGCATTTAAAATAAAATTTAAAAAAATAAATAGTGATATTGTGAGTATAGAAGTTTTGAATGTTAAAAAAAATTCTGCTCCATTTTTCCTCGGTTTGTTATTAACAAAACTTGTGCAGAAATTTTATCATACCTGGATTGGGATAGTACTCGAAGGGTCGGGGTTCACTCGTCGCTCCATCCGATGGTCGCACCAGCTGCAACTGCACCTGCAAAGGAGAATGGATCAAAGAATATTATTATTTTGTTCCTTTTTAATAACGCAAAATAACAATAAATCGAATATAGAAAACATTAACAACTACACACCTGAACTATATGCCGGACTTCGGGATTGCGATAACGCGGTGTTCGGAAAACAATCGCCATCTGTTTGTAAACATCCTGATTCTGAAAGGTGGCATCAGCCTCCCAGACTACGTCACCTTCGTCGTTGGTCTCAAAGAAACGTATCCTAATGTCATTCTTGGAGACCTTGTCGCAGAGCATGATGATCTCATCACCACCGCTCATCTTCGAAAAACCACAGCAGAGTCTGGTGATGGTCAGCTCGTTGCTCTTGCCATAGATTGGCGAAGAGACGACGGGGTCCAAGCTTACATAGTTGTTGTCCACCTTGATATACGCCTGATAACACAGACGCAGCTGGTACAGATTAATAAGGGCCAAGTTGTTCAAATGATCAAAACCGACTGCAAAATCAAATCAAAAATCAAACTAGTAAGAAAAAAGTCTGTTTCATCCTCTCTTGGTTTCACACTATGTGCTCCTGTTGTAATAATATAGTATTAATCTATGATCTGTGTTTATCTGTGTGTCTCAAAACTTTTATGACTTAATTACTTATGCATACGCACCGTTAAATGGATCAATATTTCTTTGCTGGCGCTGCAACAGCGAATGGCGTACATCCGACCTCTTAACACATTGGATACCAAACTGTAGTTCCAGAATACGCTGGTCGGGTCTCAGCCGTTTGACAAAGGAACCAAATCGGCTGTTGTTGGTTTCTCCCCTCTCAATTAATTTATGTGGATGCTGTAAATAGGGCTGATCAACAGTGACGCAAGTGATGACCACAACTACGGGTCCATTGTAATTGCAAATTTTGATGGTGGGGTACGTCTTTTTTGTCGGTGTGGAGCTCATCCCGACTATGGAACCCGCCGTGCGACCCTCGCATTCATAGCGAAAGCGTATGATCTTATTCGTCGGCTCTTCGATGATCTGTATGTAAGGTTCCTGGCTGGGAATTGAAGGCGGCACTAGGTATGGTATCGTCGGGGGTATCGGCAAAGAGTACCCTAAACGAAAAAAAAAAAAGATTACACAAATTAGAAGAATTCTTAATAGGCAAAAAAAAAATGGACCCGACCATAAATTTGGCTCATATGGCAGAAACAAATATAAATTTAATATTTTAGTAGGAGAATATTGTTTTTAGATACCCATAATGTTTTAGTGATGCTTTCTGACGATGTGTATGTTATCGAAAGTTATTCACTATCACAGACGGACATACAAGGGCGAGATTGGTTAAGTCAATGATGTACTTACCTCTTTTTTTGATGGCGCTACAGCTCTGTGAGTCATGTGTAAAGGGATAGCATTGAACACTTATCGGAAGCTGCTCCCGTCTACAGTAATCCATCAGCCCCACAATTTCTGGTGGTGGGCTGGCTACATTCCCTGTGAAATGAGCTGATACCACAACGCGTGTGCGTGCTTTTCCATTTAAGATCAATTCTGAAATAAAAGTAAAACTAATACCTTTCCTCACTATTGAACATGCATATAGATCCTTTTACACGCAAAGTACACTTATGTCAATGTCTAGTTCACTAAACTAACTGACTGATTTCTTAAAAATGGTTTAATATAATTTTTGAAAATTTATACAAATACAATAAACAAATTAAATATACAATCGCAATAATAATTATAGAATATTAACTCACCATCGTTGCCAGTATTTTGAGCCATGCTTAGCCTTTCTTATTTAAATATTTAATATTTTATTATATTAATAATATTGCTTGACACGCGTACTAAAATTGTTAATCGTATGAAAAAATTGTTAAGTTTATATTTGTCACAATTCTCATATATTTCTCTGCTTATCGCATAAGTCGTGCCCAAATTCGAAAATATCCGTCCATTTCCGTAGATTTACTTTTTTCTGTGCGCAAAATTAAAATTTTTCAGAGCTTCAGCAATGTACTTGCAAGTTTTTTTGATGTTATAATTTGTATTACTTAGTTGAATGTCACATCAAGAATAATTTACAAATACACGCCAAGAATTCACCAAGTTTTTCGATCTAAAAACAGATGTTATGTTACAAAAAAGCAAAAACATCCGTAATTGTCTAAGTTAAGTCACAAACTAATTGTTGAGTTGATCGCGTATTTCGACAATTTTAGGCTTCAAGTGATACGACCACTTTTCGTGAGACTTCGGCTTCCGAGATCGGTAAAGAGTCTATCTTTTGCCTTTCCTTTTATAGCAACAAATTTTTGTTTAGACATTTTTAACATCTTCTTGTAAGTTTGGCTTACATATGCTCCAACAAACTTATGATACTGTAATCTCTAATAGTGCTGTCTAAATTAGATTGAATCTTAATCTTATCACTACACCAAATTGCTAAATAATTGATCATTTATCTTTTCGCATCAGCAAAATTAAAGCAAAAAAAACTACCTTCCTTATAAAAATTCACAAAGAAAGAACGGAAAAAAGAAAACAATCTAATAACAGTTTGGAAATCCTATCTTGTTGCTGGGTTATACACTTAATTTAAACATAAAGCTTTGCATTTAAATGATGCTGTACACAATCAGAGAATGTTCAGAGAATGCCGTCTTCTTAAACTGAACTCGTATGTATAAAGTCAAGTACACATATTTTCTAAGATGCGCAAACGGAATTTTGAGCATAATCTAAGCACTGTCAAAATACCGTTCTTATCGCAAGTTAATAACGCTATACCTCTGACCTTGTTGTACAGAAAAACTCAGAGCACACCATTTTTACTGTACCCTGTACCTAAAAAGTCGCTAGTGTCTATTAAGTTGATTAAATGCGCTGTGCCATATTGTTTTTGTATCACCCGAGCGTTCACAATTCACAACACGAAGGTGTAGACCTGAAATGTTAGGTATACATAAGTATAATGTTATAAAAATAAAATTCGGACTCTCGACATCTTATTTGTTGTACATTTAGTTGTAAAGCTTACATGCTGGGTTTGGCTAACCACCAGCGAAAACAACAAAATTTCAGACAAATCTTGGATGATTTGAGTATATATTCAACATTTTCAAAAATTGATCCATAGACGGAAAGATACAATCAAAAATGCTGCTATCCGGCAGTTTTGCTTTGTATATTACCTGGGTCCAAATATAAGTCATAATGAACCGAGTTGGTTAATTAATAATGCGATCTATATCAATTTTCAATTCTGTTTCTAATTTGATTTTCTAATCATAAAGATTCACTTGTGCGGTATGTCGAAACGCCACCTGACGATAATCTAAAAAAAAAATCGATAATCAATCTCAAAAGTATCGGATACCAAGCTTCACCGAAGCACGACGCTTACTCTGATAACGAAACGTTCTTTTGTTAATTATTAATAAATTGAACTATTATAAAATTAACAATACTACATGGCAACGACATATTGCCATACAACTATGAACTCAGTTAATTTTTTAAATATTTACAGATAACCATCGGAATTCTAAAATTTAGCAATACTTGTCCTTATTTAGTACACTTAAGAAAAGTCCATCACGTTCGCATGATTAACTCGGAAGTTATTTAAGAAACTATAATCCGGAAGTTATTTCGCAATGATGACAAATAATATTTGATAAAGGTTTGTGAAGAGCGTTTATTGAAGTCTGGATTTTCTACAACTCTAAAGCTCTAGCATTATAGCTTTATTTTTCCTATAAAAATAATAAACTTCCGTGTAGTCCAAATTAAAATAAAGAGCTCACATTGTCACTTGATTTGTTAAAACGAACATTATTCTGATACACCACTTTGTTGAAAAGTAGGTACGGTAAGTCAACGCTGCGTATACTTGACATCGAGTAGTTAATGACGAATGAATGTTGCATCTAGCAATTACTATCTCGGAGATCTGCTTATTCATATGGATAGACGGACATTCACACAGACATATAAAATACACACTTCCATGTTTTATTAAGTTTCCTTAAGTACACCTAATTGTTTAATTGTGTAGGAAAGCTCTATTTGAGACAAAATACTTTTTTTGAACAGTTAAGCGAATGTCCTCCATTGTTGTAGAAATGCAAACATGGGCGTCAAATAGAGGCAATTTACAAATGAAAAATTAACTGAGTTACTGAGAGGATAGTGTATAGAAATGTCTGGATAAATTTTCTGAGATCGAAGCAAACGAGTGTTCAGTAGATTTACAGTAGGCATTGTCGTTATTCTTCTTTGAAGTGCTAAACATAATATAAGGAAATTAGTTTAAATTCCCTGAACAGTCGGAACGCATTGCAGTGCTTAAATAACAAAAATATAATTCAATATTTTTCAATACAATTATTATAATAGATTTTTAAGTAAGACAAAAATGTGGCCAAAGAGTCCGCGTATACGTAGATATGAAAAGAGCGAAGATTCGCCGCGTTCCAAGAAGAATTCGCCACGTGCTCCCTATAGCAAGGCTTTGATTAATTCGCAGTTCAAAAAACGACGCTCTCAGGGTTATGGACAGCGAATGCAAAAGATGCATAGGTGAGTTTCCGTATTGTTGAGCATATACATATGTATGATCTTCAATTTCCCAGCATTGAGAGTAAGGAATTGCTGACAAAATTACCCAAGGCGGTATTTCTGACGCCTTCCTCTTCGGATCACTCGCTGAGCACCAGTTTGTCCAGCTCTGGCGAATCTGTTCGCATGGTGCAGCCCAAGTTAGAGAAGCCGAAAGAGGCCTCATCTGCTCCAACTCTGCTCCCTCCATACTTGACTCTGAAGCGTCAGACGACAGCGGCAATATTGAACTTTCGGGCACGCAAATCTGTTTCGCAAATGGACTTTAAGGAGGCCCGACGCACTGGGAACTATCAGTTGGTGGCCCATGTGGCCAACTCTAATGCGCTGGTGCCATCTGCCAAGCAGGAGAGCCAACTAACCATCAAGGACGAGAATCTCGCCCAGCTGCTGCTCCAGGATGCAGCGCAACTTTGCAGTGCTCGTCAGAGCAATGTGCGCTTTGTGGTCAACGGAGATCAGGATGTGCGTATTGCCAGTCTGCGTGTCTTTAACACGATCATGTTACGCTCCTGGCGACGTCGCCGTGAGGAAGTTCGTAATCTTAGCGAGCAGGTGGAGGAATTCAAGCGTAGTGTAAGATACAATTCTAAACTCTCTTATTTGTTCAATAAATTGTACTCCTCTACAGTTCGTGAAGAATCGCAATCAGCTGCATGTCTACAACACGCTCTTCGCAGTTGAAAAGCGACGCAATGATACCCTCAATGATCAGCTGAAGCAATCCTACATGGACAGTGCCAAGACCAAGTTATCATATAATGAACTCAACATATTGCTGGAGCAAATCAACAAGGAGAAAATCCAATTGGTGCAGGAGAACGTCGAAAAGCAACAGGAAATTGATAATCTACAGGAACTGCTGACGATCACCAAGCGGGAACTCTTCCAGGCCAACACTCTGCAGCGAGAGCAGCTGGAGCAGTTGACGCGGGTTCAGCTCGAGTGTCAGGATGCCAAGTTTGATATTGAGGACCTCACTGGGCAGCTACAATCTCTTAAAGCTGAACTTTCAGAGAAGCAAGAATATGTTGAGAGACTTCGAGAAAACATTGCTCACATTGCAGAGCAACTGCAGCAATCTGGGAATAAGCTTCTGGAGTACAAATGTGAAACGGAGATTCATATTGGGTTAGTTGTTTTCGTCTGCATTTCTATTAGTAACCTTAAATTACAAACCATTTCCATGTTTAAGAAAATTAATGAAACATGCTGAGGAGCTTGAGCTGGAGATCAAACAGAAGGAGGAGCAAGTGGTGACTCTTCAGAACTGTCTAGCCGCCACGGTGGGTCAACGCATCCGTCAATGTTTTGCCCAGAGTCAACCTTATCAGCATGCAACCTTTCGTCTGATGCACTTTGTCGCCTACTGCATGCTTCCCGGCACACCCCCGCCCCTGTTACCCAGCTCCACCTTCCCGATTGCGGTTAAAAAACTACGAGGACTTTTCAACTCCAACGATGTTGAGAGATCAGATACCGAACTAAAAAACGCTATAGAAACCCGCAAATAGTTTATCCACTTACTCAAATTTTAAGTAGATCTTTGACATTATCTAATTTTTTTATATTCCTTTTATCTTAGATTCAAGTTTTCTGTTCTCATTGCATTTAATTGTTTAAGAATTCACTTCAAATTTATGAAACTTGGTTAAGAAATAAATGTTTGTTGGAGATGATTTATTCGAAAATCGATTGGATATTTAATAGGTTTTCTATTGTTCTAAATGTACTTCTGAGAAATCCAGGAAATCAAACCAAAACAATTTTCGGTTCCATTGCATTAATGTGAATGCAGAATAACAATAAATAAGGCCAATATATGATTCCGTTTGAAAATCGGTTCAGTTTTCATAAGGTTATAACAGTTTGACCAAGGTCAACCCTTTGACCTAGATAGTTTAAAAGTCAAAATTTTTGTACATTTTGACATGATTTTGTAAAAAAAATGCCAACATTACTAGTTTTGTCATAGTCATTACAATTAAATTTCTTACAATGATTTTGAAGAACAAATTTATATGAGCCAATTTTCAAAAAAAAAATTGGGAAAAATTTACTTCTAAAACGATTAATTTATTCGTACTCGTGTTTAAAAAACATTATACTAAAAACACATTTTACATTTGTATCAAACACACACAATATAATGACTAAGAACTGATATAATAAGGTATTACGTAGATATTGATAGATTTGATATTTGCAGATCTTCTGAATTGAGGCGCAACATTTGCTGATCCTCCGAATTGATGCGGATTAATTGTTCACTATCGAAGCTCAGCAAATTACTGATCGTTGGACCGTTCTCATTGTTGTTATTGTTATTATTGATTTGGTTGCTATTAACGTTGTTGTTGTTGTTGTTGTTGACATTGTTGTCGTACTGCTGATGCATTTGTGTGCCATGTTGCTGCAACTGTTGCTGTTGCTGCTGCTGTTGTTGTTGTTGCAGGGTATGCTGATTTTGCTGTAAATTTTGACATAATTATTAACAATTAAATGTAGGATAAACAGTTATAAGCATACCAAATGATTTGGGGTCAAATTCCATTGCAAATTGCTGGCAGCGCCTGCGCCGGAAGTCAGCAGATTCTGCATGGTGAATGGATTGTTGAGATTACTTAGATTGTTGGTGTTGTTGCCAACAGCAGGTGCTGCCGACACAGCAGCAGCAGCTGTCACAGCAGCAACTGAGAATTTATTATCCCATTGCGCACCGTTGGCAGCGGTGATAAAGGGATTAGGATTGGGATTATATTGCAGCTGATGTTGATGCTGTTGTTGCTGCTGCTGATGCTGTTGTTGCTGTTGCTGTGCGAGCAATTGCTGCGTAAATGGATTGTAGTTGTTGCTCAGCTCCAAGTTGCCAGTGCCACCACCAGCATATTGCTGTTGTTGATGTTGCTGCTGCTGCTGTTGCTGTTGCTGGTGATGATTGGGCGACATCAGCTGTTGCTGCTGGCCATTGCTGGGGGCACCAGCTGCAGCCATGTTGTAGGGCGAGGGAGTGCTGTTCTGATTATAGTTGCTCGACGGTGACAATGGCTGCGGTGAGGGTGTCAACTCTGGCGGTGCACGATACAATCCAAATGGCTGCGGTGAGGTATCTATAATTATTTCAAAGTTAGTTTCCTATTAACTGATGAATCAAATATAAAGATAGATCACTTACCTCTCGGTTCGGTTTTAATGGGCGGTATGTTCTGGGCATTCCAGCAGTTCAAATTATTTTGCCCTAAAATAGCGCAGAAATATATTAGCAATAATCAAGCAAATAACTAATAACAAATCATTAATGCAAACAATTAAAACACGCATTGAAATATACGATTGAATTATGATTAATTTTGCAATCAAAACGTAAATATTACAAATGAAGAGATGAAACTGTTAACATAAGGTAAATTAAACTAAAGAAAATATTAAATGGAAAAGATAAAATTATATTTTCAAATGCAATTATGAATTATTATTAAGGGCAAAGCAAAATGTAAGCAACATAGCAAAAGGTAAAAAAAAGTACAACAACAAAGCATTAAAGCATATTTGTCCTTCAAAAATATATAATTTAATTCCCGCATTCAAAAAAAAAAAAAGAAAAGCTAATAAAAGAAACGCAAGCAAAAAATTTCGTGATTTCAGTAACTTACTCGGTTATATTTTGATTGCTTTATTTGCTCGGTAATAAAAAATTGTATTCGTATTTAATTTTCATTATTTTTTTATTTTTATTATTAATCTACACATATTATAAAATAATTTGAAACATACGATTTACATTTGGTAATTTGCTTTTGTGTTTTGAGTATAAAAATATCAAATTGTTTTCGAATTAGCAAACCGACAAATTGCAACAACAATATATTAATATTGATTTATATATTTCTACTACATAATGTATAACTTATATATTGTTTTTATTAATTTCAAGGTTTTGCATAGTTTTTAATGTCGCGCATTATTTTGTTATAATTTTTTTTGGTTTAAATAGTTACCATAACTTTAATATTTTCTAATAGTCTATACGATTAATACATCAGAGAACTTATCAAGTCTTTGGTATACGAGTAAAAGTATATAAGAATATAACTGGGCATACTTTAATAGGTAGGATTAGTTTTAAAGATTTGTCATCTTTTTTTGTGACTAGAGTTTGTTGCCGTCGACAAGGACGAAAAATCTGCCAAAAATCACAGCAGAGTTTACAAATTTTGCAAAAAAAATTTAGCATTGTGGCACCTTTGGCCAAATGCAGTTGATAGTTCCAACCGAAAAGACAAAAAACTGGACAAAGTACAGGGAACAACAGATAATGAGACCAACACCACAGATTATGATAGATTGTGAACCCGAAACCAACACCCAACTAATGTAAATTGAGGGGGCAACTTACTACCATCCTGATGATCATTCTGATGCTGTTGTTTCTGTTGTTGCTGGAGCAACAGGTGCATGGGATCACCGCCAGTCTTTTGACGTTTTCGCCTCAAATGTGCTGGATCTATAAAAAAGAGTATAGCAATGGGACAAATTCTTTAATTGCCAACTTGGATTAACTTTGGACTCTTGGTTTTTTCATTCGAAAAAAAACCCTTAGATTACGTGTACTTAGACAGATCTATTAAATACAAATTCGGATGGGGGCGCATTTCACAATCTCCCCACTGTTAAACAAAATACAACAAATTTATGCAACAATTTTCCTTGGGAAAATGCAGCACAAAACAAGTTTTCGATGGGTAGTTGCAGAGCTACCGCTTACAAAATTGCATACCAATCGGGTATGGTTACTGGGTATGTTTTTCTTTTTTTCTAAAACAAATACAAATACAAATTGGGGCGCCAAATACTGGCCATGCAATTAGGCCAAGTTGCGCCCACTGCCAAGTGTACAATTGTGTTAGGCTGTCTTTTGCCTGTTAACGTGTTTTAGTCGTTGATTGATTGATTCGTAGGGCTATATATTAAAAACAAACAATATTTATGACGCCCCAGTGCCACTGTAGGGTCTTAACAAATCCGCTCCTGAGCTTGAGTTTCCGTTTCAGTTGCTTTTAGCAGCCGCCAAGCGTTTGGCCACCTGATCGGGAGTCAGAATCTCGCCAGCATCAACTGGCGCATAGTAAGCGGATGTTTCATCAAACTCACTGGCCGTCGCCTGGGGAGGCACACTCGTGTATAGAGCAAAGTGTTCGACTTCAGTGAGATCCAAATTGGGATCCATTTGGACATTGAAATGCGCCTCAATCGAGCTGACCAAATTGTGTAAACTCTGGCGATCGGCAATGGCAACCAGCTCCATGCCGCCTTCGCTAATGGGAATCTCGGCCAGTTGCAATGCGGATGCAGTGCGTCTGTCTAGCTGACCGCCCAATGTGATTGTGCTGGAATTCGAATACGCCTCATTGGGCGACTGTTGCAAGCTACTCGAGCTGTCACCCTTCAATGGAATATGCACCACATCCGCATTCAGATACGAGGGTCGCTTCCCGGACACACTGCTCACACTCCGCCCACATGGCTTGCCCGTTCCCGTCTTGGCAATCTTTCGGGACACCGCCGAGTTGCCATTGCCGGCCGACTTGGATGGACTCGCATTGGTGGATTTGCTTTGGTTCAATGACTTGGCAGATTTCTGAGAAGCTCGCAAAGGATCCCGCACGGCAAACAGTTCCAAGCTGGGCTCACTGCTCGCCGTTGCACCTGTTGTCTTTGAACCCAAACGGGAACAGTTCTCATTGCTCTGGTGCATTAGCTCCGGTTTGCTCTTGCGACGTGAGAAGAGTTTGGAGAAAAATCCGGGTTTCTTTTGTCTGGGCAACGTATTGAAATTGGGATTTGTTGGAGTCTTGGACTTTTGTTTGGTCTGCGGTGGCTCTGGCAAACGCTTTGTCGGCGCCGGCGGCAGATCGGATAATCTGGGATGGATTATGGGCGCTGGCAGACGCGCTTTCTCACGCACTGGCGGCGGACCTGCATCTCCATTGTTCGCCTCTATCGACCGATTCTCTGCATTGCTGTCCTGCTTACGAAGTCGCTTCGGCGGCAACGGCGGACGTTTCTCCTCCTCCATGGCCAGCAGCATGGCAGCAGCATCCAGCTCCAACTGTTCCTCGTCCAACTGATTCTGGTGCAGCATTTGCTGTTGCAGTTGCTCATGTTGTTGCTGCAACTGTTGCTGCTGTTGCTGTGAGTTCACTTCAACTGCATCATAATGTTGCGCATCTTCTGGCGCACACTGTGACATGGGTGGCGTTGGTGGCATTATATCCTCCATGGGAATAAGGACGGGATTCTTGAATGCTATCTGCAGACTTGTATACGTTGCCGTATCATCGAAGCTATCCTCCACTTGCATCGGTGGTCGTTCCATGCTCTGCAACTCATTCTGTATGGTATTGTTGTATGTGTCGCGTTGCATCACAAAGTCCGTGTAGATCTCATCCAGCTCGGCCACCTGGTCGAGCAGCTCATTCAGTGTCTTGTCCTCATCCATTACAGGCACTTGGGTCTCGCCTGTGGCGCCAGTGCCATCGCTGTCTTCATCCTCACTTGTCCTGGGACCACGCAGCTCATTCGACTTCATCCACTCATTGATCTTATCGTTGGCTGTGAGAGTATGAGACTCCGGCTCAGGTTCCGGTTGCTGCTCCTGTTGCTGCTCTGGCTGCAGCTCCGACTCCTCCTCTGGCTGTGCCACAGGTGCAGTCACAGCCAATTGTTGCTCCAACTCGAGTTGCTCCAATTCGCGCACCTTTTCATCAATAATCGTATCGATTTCCTGCTCGGTACGCAATCGCTGTGCCTCAGCTTCCGCTTCCGCTTCCGCTTCTAATTCCGCTGCAGCATCCGCTGCCTCCATATCCTGTGGCGCCTGTTCCATAATATCCGCAACAGTGATGTCAAATTGAGGCTGCTCTGATTGCTCCAAAACAGGCGTATTTAAATCAATAACCTCAATCGTTGGAGTCTCACGCTTTGCGGCGGAACTCGTGTCGAGCGATAGAATTTGCTGAAAGATGTCTTCATCTGGCTTCCGCTTGAGATGCCGATGAAGATTCCAGAACGTATGCCTACCTGAATCCATTGGCACATATTCGAAGGGTAATGGCTCGCTGGTAACGCCGTCCGAGGGTCGACGCAGCTGTATAAAAACCTGTTAGGGCAACAACAATATTAGATAACATTCTAATATAATAGAGTACACAATTGTTATGTCACCTTGGCGGGCTCCGTTATCTCAAGCGAATGATATCGAGGCGTCTTAAATGTAATGGCAGTCTGCTTATGCACATCCGTGTGCTGAAAATCACCCAATGCCTCCCAAACAGCCACACCGTTCTTCTCCTCATAGAAACGCACTGTGATATCCTCTTTGGCAACCTTCTCACACAGCAATATGATTTGCGTGTTGCCCAGCACACTGGCCGAGCAACTGCAGAGCCGACAAATAACCAAATCAGACATGGCCTTCTTGTCAAAGATCGGCTCGGAGACAACTGGGGGCAGTGGCGTTGTGAAGCGTCCTTTTTGCTCACTCTCCATGAATACTTGAAAGCACAAACGCACCGAGTTCAGATCAATGCTTGAGGGCTGGAAACGATGCGAGAAACCCGCTAAAAAGTGGAATGAAAATCAGTAGAAAATATTTTATATGCTTAATATATTTTTTTAACTGCTAAATAGGGAATAGTGAAATAAATCCTTTTTTAAGAAACGAAAACCAAAACGTTTGCAACTTAAAATTTCAGTTTGAGAAAAAAATGGTCAAGAGGTCAACCAATTTCAAACTTTCATAGCTGTTTCAAAACTAGAACGACTTTCAAGCGGAATGTCATTTTGACCATACTTTGGCCTATTAATTCATTCGGCAATTAAATATACTTAATCTCGTTTAACAATTTTTTTGCCTCTGGATATTGTTTTGAATTACAGTGGTCGGCATATTTATTTTGACAAACGTAAACAAAATGTTTTGATGCAAAAAGTTTCTTCATATAATTCTTATAGTGACTGCCAAGAGAGTTTTTCAAATACCTCTTTGCATATATTTTTTATGATTTTTTGTAAGGGATGATCTCAGAAAATTTTTGTATGAAAAGGAGGAAAAAGTGACTAAAATAGTAATTTTAAGCAATTTTCAAAAAATCATAAAAAATAAAAGCAAAGAGATTTTGTAAAAATTATTTTTGTAGTCACTATTAAAATTATTTGAAGTAACTTTTTGCATTAAAACATTTTTTGTTTAAGCCCGAGAAAAAAAATATTAAAATTTGACTCAATTCTACGTCGACATAAATTCAACATTTTTAATGGGTATTTAATGGGTTAAGGAAAATTTTGTATCTCTCAAACAAGATTTAAATAACCTTTTCATTGATGTTAAAATCTTCATAAAGTTAGTTTAAATTATGAGTAGATTTAGCTTTAAACTTAATTCTGAGGCCTTTCATTTTCTTGTGAAAAATCATGTCAAATTTGATCAAAAATTTGACTAGTAAAGTTGCTGGTTCGAAGTTTTGACCAAATTCGATCTTTCATAACTTTGAATATATGTATGGAATGCTATAGCTTACTCTTGAAGGGATCGACACGTATTTCCTCGCGAGCTTTTAACGCCGCTTCAATGTCCTTCTTCTTGACACATTGGATGCCCAGATTGCTGAACACGGCTCGCATTGTCTCACTGCTGATCTCCAGCGTGCAGACGCCCTTCTTGCAGCCCTCCTTGCCCACCAGATTGTGCGGATGTGGACTGCAATGCAGAGAGAAATGTTATGAAAGCTTTCTCAATAATGTATCTATAAGATGCACTTACCGATATGGCGTATCCTTGGTGACGCAGGAAACAACGACAACGGCGCGTCCCTTGTAGCCAACAATCTCGATGGTTGGATAGGTTTTGTTTTCGGCCGTTGAGTTAACACCGGGTATAGAACCCGCCGAACGACCCTCGCACTCATATCGAAAACGCAAGGCTTTACCGGCGGGTTGTTCCGTAATCTTCACATACGGTTTCTTTCGCACATTCTTCGCAGACTGTGACAATTGTTGAGTTTGTTGTTGCTGTTGTTGCTGCTGCTGTTGTTGTTGCTGTTGCTGTTGTTGTTGTTGTTGCTGTTGTAGACCATTGTAGTTGAGGTTCTGTTGCTGGGCATCGTTCGCTGCACCCGCAGCGGTCAAATTATTTTGATTTGGAAACATTTCAAGGCCAAAATATTAGCTGCAAAGATCAAGAAAAGAACAAAGTTGGGGTTCAGTTGAACAATAGATAGAGACAAACAATTTCAAAATTCTTGGCAAGCAATGACGCTGCTACTATTTGGCCAAGGCGACAATGACGATATATAGCCAAAATAAAGCCCTGAGACCAATTTGTTAGCTCAATTTCCGCAACGATTTCTTGTTAAATGTAAAAATAATATTTATAGAGAAACAGATATTATAGATCTGCGACTATTGGGCAATAATTTTGATAAATGTTGGCTAGTCTACAACAAAATTCGAGGACTCTTTGACCGCTTGAAGAGAACACTGCAAAGAACTAAGATACAATGAACTCAAATATCTCTCAGAGAATTGCAATCTAGACCAAAAATTTGAGAACTAGATTATTTAATTAGTTATTTTGACTAGTCTACAAAGATATTATTTAACGTTTTGATTTCTCCAAGATCTGAGAAGTCACTGAGAAATCTTCAGTCTAGACAAATCCGCCCACCCTATACACGTAACATGTGAAATGTGGGCGTACATTGTACATTGGAATGACATGAATTGCACCCTGTGGCAAATGCGTCAATTTTAGATCATTTTGCTTGACTGCAAAAACTGCAGTTGTCCGCAAATGTGTGTGTTTTCTATTAGTGTGTGAGGTCGTGTGTGTGTGTGTGTGTTTGTAAGTGTGTGGAACCGGCTGCTGGTCTGGGCCTGGCCATAGCCAAGTTAGCTTCGGACTAACATTTAAAAATAACATTTTGCGTAATGCGTACGCGACAGAAAAATGCTCCACTAGATGATCTATATACCAGACGTGAGCATGTGCCTGTCTATATGGCAGGTAGTATAGATATATACTTATGTATATATAGCTGGTGTAGATATAGATATAGATATAGACTTGCCTCCTCAAAGATTTTTAGCAGCCGTTGCGCCGCTTCCAAAGAGACATTGTTGCGGTTTATCAATGATGATGATAGAGATTCTACTAAAATCGTCCACTAATGCTCTTCTTTGTCATTGTTTCTTATATACATATAGTATACATATATACTATATCTATTATATAGTGACTAGCTCTATGACCTCAGACTTTTTTTACGCCAACGTCTAGACATTGGTCTGCCATTAAAAGAATACGTCAATATATTTGAAAAATTAATGCCATCCATTGGTCTGCAACGGCATGGGGTAAATTTAAAAGAACAAAAAGTAATATGTAAATATATAAACAAATAAAATCATTAACGTGCTGTCAACATTGTAATTTGTTGATTAATTATTAATTAATTAATTAAGAATCTGAGCACATAAATATAATATCCTATAACATATGTATAAAGATTATTCGTTAATTTACTTAAAATCTTTTAAAAAATTATACATAATTTCCAAGAAATATTTTAAATGAAATAAAGACATCGCATCTTTTTCTAATAATGTTTTATTAAATTTTGTGTACGCTTTAAAAATACGCCATAAAAGTTTAATTTTGACTGGTTGTACATAAAAAAACAGTCTTCTTCTGAAAAGCAAAAAACTTTAATTATAAAATTATTTAACATATAAAATAACGACAGATTCATGTTATTTGTTTTGTCATGTAATACATAACATCAAATGATCGTTTTTAATTTATCACAAGAGCATCTATTATAAGTTTTCAATTAGGAAATTATCAAAGGAACTAGCCTGTATGACAGATGCTTTTATGTGTTTTTTAAAAAGTGTAATGCCAAAACTCATAAATCTAATTGAAGGCGGCTAAACATACGCATATGGGGAATCAAAATAAACCTTTAAAACATGAACTCAACACCGAAAAGCAAAGCTAATTCGCACGTCACCCCAAATGTGCTTGTCATTTTCAATTTGGCTTTAAGCAAGCAAGTATGCAAGTCTATATACTATGTATTTATTCTAAACGATCAGAGAATGTACATTATTTTCACACATAAAATTCGATACACACAATCACACATGCAATTTTACAGATATTACGTCATGAAAATGAAAACGGAAAATTGGCCAAAAGCCAACTATTGTAATATGTGCATATAACTTTCGCATATATTTAATTAACTTTAACCATTGGGCGCTTGATGTTTTTTATTTAAATCACCTTTCACTTGACCCCGATATGAAGTTTCCGCTTGGATTACTGAAAGTTCAATTCGGTTATTGTGCTATAAAAATAATTGTTTTATATGTTTTTTGGGGAAAATTTATAAATTTTAACCAAAAAATATTGACAACAAGTTATGAATAGCCACACAAGATATTTGATTTGTTTTTCGTTTAGCGGTTTCAACCGGTTTGCACAGGTCCGGAAAAATGAACAAAATTATTATATATACATATACGTATATGTACATATATGTTCATTTATATACGAGTAAGTTTGTATGTATTACAAATTTTCTTTTCGAAACGCACGTCTTGAGTTGATGCCCATCGGCTATAGACTGAGCACATTTGAATACAGAAACCGAGCAAATATTTTCGAAAGATAGGTATATAAATTTTGTATACGCTCCTGCCGAAAATTTTTTGTCGTCGAAGCTTTCTGCTATTTTTATTTCGTTTTCATTTTGCCTTTTAAATTCTTAATTTGTTAAATTAATTTTGTATGTGCGATTAATGTATAATTCATGTATATTTCTCTGTTTTTATTTTTGTTGTGCCATTTTCAACCAAAAGATAAGTAGAAATATTTAATATTGGGAATATGTACAGATATAAGGGCTCGTGTCTAGTTAAGTTTTGTATAGTGAACGCTCTATACATGATGTTAATAAACCTGGTTACACATGTGTCAGCAAATCGTTAGAAAAATACTCTTATTTAACTATCATACTTTGTTTGTAATAAACAATAAACAAAGTATTGATATGACAGCTGTTTATTGCAACTGTTCAACAGTTGATAACCAGTAAGAACACAATCTTCTGTAAATTTAAAAAATATGAATTAATTTCGAGGAATCGACTTTTTTTTCCGCAAAGCAATGTCTTCTTAAAACTGATTATAATAAGAAAAAAATATAATGATAAGAAAACGAGTTGTATACAACAATATGTTACTTATTATACGATTATGCTAGTATATATTTAAATTCCAATGAAACTGAGTCACAACTCAGTGAACAAATTCATTGAGAAAATTAGAAAAAATAAATCTAGTGTATATAAAAATAAATAAAGCAGAACATTCATGTGAAATTTGTTTACCAGATTAAAGATTCGTATAGAAACTGCAATTTATTTTTTAGGTATATTCTTTCAGAAGATCTTACTCTTTTTCAACAAGTCAAAATGTAATATCACTTTGGCTCAAAAATTTTCTAAGCTCATTTTTATTATTTCTTTCAATTGATTTTTTGTCGACTGCTCCTAGTCGACGGTTAACAAATAAGTTAAGTCCGTAAAAAGAATATAATTTACATCTGCGCAAGTGAATATTATTCTATCTTTTGCATATCATTGATACATTGCTGTATCTTTTATGTTCACAACAAACAATCTTCTCAGGAATGTACACGTTTATAAGATACATTTGTCAATGGCTTTTATTGGCATTTCCGTTCAGTAGCCCCAACGAAAGACACTTGTCAACATTTCTTTCAGATCGTTTTTTTTGGGTCACTTGGCGCCGCTTCCCAATTAAGTCAACAAAAAAGACTCAATATTTTGACCAATATAATATAAAAAATATATATGTATGTAGCGTTGCCCAAAACATGTGCATTATAAAATATGTGATAATTATAAACAATATACGACTTATTGTACAAAAAGTTTTCGATCTTAAGATCAAAAACTCAGAGAATTTCCAAGAAACGAGGTGATTCATAAGGCAAAGATAATTATAACGTTCAGATATTGCAGAATCTATCTATAATTTTGAATATGCTAGGAATTTGGTTCGTGTGGCCAAAAATTTGCAAAGAATCATTCAGAAAACGCGTGCTATCTGACTTTTCTGTGATGACATTTAATGAACGAGCTTAATAAAGCAAGATATTTTAATGGATGTAAGGTCAGTTACCTAAGTATTATACGTTTCAAGTATAAATTGATTCACATTAAAATTTCCCCAATTAATTAGTTGAGCAATGAATGAAGACTGTGAACTACATATAGTAAGGATGTTATCAGTACTATTCGTATCAATTTTGATCAGAGCGACTGGCACATGTGACAGATGATTATATGGCAATTTATTTGTAACGCCATCGCTGCGATGATAATACCGCCATATAACGGAACGTAACGGTTCGCACCAACTGTTTTAGATAAGCTACCGAATTGCCGACTTTGAGATATGGCCCGAAACATTGCGTATCAGTTGAACTGATATGAAGAACTGTAGTACACATATGAAATAATCGATGATATGAAACGAGTCTAGCATTAATAGCACTACGAGTCCCTGGGATCGAAATAGAATGAAGCCAAACAAAAATTGATTCACAAAAACCTACAAAAAAACCACTAAAAATAATAATAGCAACAAACAAATAAATAAAGAAGCTTGCAAATCATAAACCTAAAGTTGATTAATGATTAAATGCTTGTGGAGAATAACAGAGGTATTCGTTAAGCAGAGCGAAAGAGTGAAACAATTTAACAAAAAGAGACAGATAGAGCAAAAGAATTATCTTGAACGGCGCCAATCCAGCAGTTATGGGGACTCAGCCAATATCATATCAAACAATTTGTTGATTACTTAATATTCAAATTTTATGCAATTTTCAATAAAACGAGTGAGAGGGAGAGAGAGAAAAAAACATAAAATTTTTGGCGCCAGGCACTACAAATTAAGATTAAGATCAACATCAAAGTAGCAGCGAATTCTTCGACCTGGCTCAAAACAAGCCCAAAACTAGTTGGGAAACTTCAAGATGATCGACCAGAGAATGTCCGGCAATCCGAGACGCCAAATTGTCGCCAATCTTTTATTTAAACGGAATAAAAAAAGCACAAATTTTTTTAATGATCGTTGGCGTCAAGAAATTTACAGCTAAAATAAAAATACAAATAAATATCTGATTGGCTGTCGTCGTTGACAAATATTTGGAACTAGTTCCGATTCTAGAATATAAAAGTTTAAGTTCAGATTTATTCCTTATTATTCATAATTTTGGAGTCTTGAAATACTTTTGGTTTAGTTTTTAAATATTTCAATATATAAAACAGATATCAGATAAGGCAGTTTGAAACTATAAACTTCCACTAGTTCCGATTCCAGAATATAAAAGTTTAAGTTAAGATTTATTCCTTATAATTCATTGTTTTGGAGTCTTGAAATACTTTTGGTTTTGTTTTTAAGCATTCCAATATATTAAACAGATATCAGATAAGGCAGTTTGAAACTATAAACTTCCACTTTCGTACTTAGTTTATAAGCACGGAACAAAGCGCAAACCTGAGCACCGTAAGAAATTTTAAAATTTGTTAATAAAGATACAATATTAATAAAGTTAGTCTTTTTCTTGCATTTAAGGTATTTGACCGTCTATCATCTTGAAGTCTAAGAGTATTATTTATCAAATGCACGCATAAATACATTTCACACCTTTTGTTTTTACTGACAGACAGTTAAATTGATCTTTTATGATTGATGATTGAGCACTGAAATTATGAACGCTACAAATAATATATAGTATATAACGGGCCTTACCCGCGTTGCGTGGGCATCAATCAAAACTTGGTTTAGCATATGCAAAAGTTCCGAGAAATGCCATTTATTGACTTTGTCTGTTGATCTAGCTTCAACTCGAGCTTTATGTACATATATCGCACAATTGAGATAGCTATACTCGTAGTGACTTGCTATATTTGTAGTAGCTGTTTCCACTTATTTACACACACTACACACACATGCACATATGCATGTATGAGTCAACAGCCGGTTTAGCATGTTGTGTGTGCGATATATAAAATTACGTTGAATTAGCTAAAAGCATCACACCCGTAATTACCTGCAATGGTAGCCAAGGACGAGTTAAGACACCAGTTGGTGTTATTTTTCTTTTATTTATAAAAAATTGTTTTATGTTTTCTTTAATACATTTCGCAAGCGTTTTCTTAGTATTTTAGTTTAAAATTCATTTTTTTGTGCAACTTCTCAAAACGCGCACTATCGAATTGTATACTAAACTGTTAATTTCCGTTTTGAATTTTTCCGGTCAAGACAACCGCAAACGCAAAGAGTCGATCTTAGAATGAAACACAATTGAAAATTCTCGTGCTGTTTTCGACTGGCCCAAACAAACTGCAATCGAATCGACGAAGCTTTTCTCCCATCCCACCTAAGTTTTCAGGCAACGACTGCGACGACGACTTTGACAGCGACTGCGACCGCGACAGCAACTGTGCTGCCATGTACACAGGTGTTTTAGACTTCTATTTCAAATTATCGCATATGCTAGACTATTTAATCCAAAAGAAAAGAGAGAAACAGAGAGAGAGACAGAGCTAGAGTGTGAGAGTGAAAGCTTTTGCGAGGGGTTGTAAATGCACTGAAAATTATTTTATGTTACCAAGTCATAAATTTAACATTTTATTTACATGCATATTTTTATCAAGTATACGACACATACGCATACTTATGATGAGTACCATTGCTTGAGCTTATTCACATTCAAATTTAAATAAACAATATGCCAGAAAAAATGATCAGATTTTTAAAAAACATCCGAGTGTTGACTTATTTTTTTTTTTTTTTATTAACGTCTTGCAATTGAGTCAACAGGATGCAATATTAGAATCAAAAGCTTCATAATTCTAACGCTTGATTTATATAAGAATACTAAGTAAATGAATATAACACCATTTTTTTAAATATATTTTTGTAAGTATAAATACATTGTTTTAACTTAGAGCAGTTATAAGTAAGTCGCACGTCTTGTTATATAAAACCATAAAATTGTTAGATTAAATCATTTTCAAGTCATGACATGACAATAAATTACTACACGTAATTAATACTTGAACAACAAATGAAACTGATTTCTCTGCGAATATTCTACATGTTTATTAATAACCTAGTAGTTCCCCTCTTCAACTGTATATCGTATATAGGAAAAAGTAATAATATCTGTGCTTCAAGCTCACCTTAATCGACGCGTATTTCGTGATTAAAACTTAAAATGCATTGAGCGTTGCTCTTTGGTGTATATATGTTAGCTGTACTCCAAAAAACTTTCAATGCAAGTTTGGGTCTGGAATGAAGAGCACGAAGGGGGAAATTTAAAAAAAAAAATCTTCATCACTCGAGAAAACACTGCGCCGTTATGTAAATTAGTTAAATGCAAAATAATAATCTTTTTTTTAATTTATTCATTTATTTATAACCTCAACGCAATATAGAATCCATTGAACGTTAAAACTCATTTTATCAGACACTAACACAGCCGCACACACACAAAACTATTACAAAAACCGGTTAGATATTTTAATGATATTTTTTTTTTCTTTTTTTAATATAAATAATTTTCTTTGCTTATTAAATTTTTGCGCGAAAAACAACCCGAGGTTGTCGGACTGACACAAGGCAGACTCAATAAAGAACAGTGCGATGCCATAATACAGCAACTTCGAAATATGTATTATGAAAAAAAATACATAATAATAACAACAACAACGATAGCAACAAGAGCAAGAGCAAAAATGTCATGCAAATTGAATAAAGCAGAAATTGAAAACTAACGAAAAGCTAAGAAATCAAAAAGTCGTCGAAAGCGAGAGCATGAAGCCTGGAAAAGGCGTAAGATAGGCATACACGAAAATATTAAGAGGCGGGTAAGAGAGGGTAAAAGAGAGAAAAAGAGAGAGTGGAGCGCGAAAGGGAGAGCATGAAGCCTGAAAGAGGCATAAAATAGGCATAAATGAAAAGATTAAGAGTCGAGTAAGAGAGAGTAAATGAGAGAAAAAGAGAGCGTGTAGCGCGCGCTTTTGTAATGACGTCGCTGTTTTCTTATTGGGGAATTCCGGGCTTTATGCTTATGCGATCATCATCAGCGGATGGCGGCTTGTTTTTGTTTTTGTATCAGCGGCGGCGGATTTAATTTGAATTCATTGTATGTATGTGTGTATGTACATTCATACATATGTATGTTGTTGTTGCCCAATAAGCTTTGGTATAACTTTTGCTTTGGCGCTTTACTTTGCTTTGCTGTGATCCAAACAAATTTGGCAAGATTGTGTCGTAATCTAATCATCAAATTCTAATTCAAATTATCAATTGTACGTGCACTGTCGTCTGTTGTAAATTTGTTGTTATATTTTTGTGTTTAGCGCTTTGCTATTTATATATTTTTGTTGATTTCTTATTTTATTTGAGTTGTTAAAAATGTGTAAAGCTTTCAAGTGAAACTTGTGTATGCACCTTTTTTAAGTTTTCATTTTATTTTTATCTACAATTTGTCTACACTTGTCATGCACAGGTTTTCTTAACTTGACTGCGCCGCAAGTGCGCAAGAGAGAGAGAGAGACAGAGACAGCGCGAGAGAGAAAGAGACACGCACAGTGACAGACACAGATAGTGGGAACGAAAGAGCTTTAAGCACACGCGATCGTGCAAAGACGTTAAAAACACAGTTAAAAGCAAGAGAGCACAAAAAGCACAAGTTAACGGTGTGAAGCAAACAGAATCGAACCGATCGCGACGCCAGCGAATTGAAGACTAAACTGAAAGTCCAGAAATACAAAAGTCACTTCGTCGACGCCATTTAAATTGCCGCCAAAGCGTCAAAGAGCTTTGTGTTTGGAGTCGAACAACGACAAAAAAAAACAAAGATCAAAGTTGAGCTGAAAACTAAAAACAAGACATGACGCAGCAATCGATAAGTGCAAGCGCAGCTTAAGAGAGCATACAAATAAGAGAGAGAGTGAGCTCTTAAGAGATTACGTACGTCACAATCTAAGCCAAGTCAAGGCGAGCTGAGCTGAGTCACGTTCACAATGCATAACAATGGACGGGAATTGTAATCTGCTCTTGACACTGCCAAATTTCTCACAGTGTCTTCTTCGAGTATGAGTCACACATGAAAGGGGAAAAGCTTTTGTCGCTTTTGCGCTTTTATGAATGAAAATGTTGTGGCACTCGCTTGTGTTGTGGCCTTGTGGGTGGGTGTTGGGTGACAGCTGCCGCTCGTTTGTCTGCAACAACAGAACTGGCGACTGAATCAGCCAGCGATTCCGGGAAAAGGATATCATCATGCGCCGGCATTTGTTGTGGCATTAACCATGGCCCGGAGTCGTGACTCACTTGGTTCCTGCTGCATGCCTCTATAGTACATCGTATATTCACTTTCACTTTACGCTTGAACTCTGACATTCAGGATGCTAATTTCCATGGAATTTAGAAAATTGCTCAAAATTTTTTTGTTTCTGATTCATGCTGCAAGTTAAATACATGATACGTGTTAAGCTTCTTATCACCCTTTCATCACTTCCCAATGCAAGAAAAGCTGAGCTTCTATTTAATTGTGATGATTTAATAAGTCTTTTTGTAGTTTGTTCATTCATAAACAATTCCAAGAAATGTTTTGCATTTAAATATTTTTTTAATAGCCTCATGTGACTGATAACAAAACAAAACAATAAATAATATTATAATATTTTTCAGAATGTCGAATATTCAATACTCTTGCGTATTTTTTCTAAGGCAACTTTAATATACTGTTCTACAATTTTGCTTTAATTACATTAAGTTTAATATATATTAGGTAAAGTAAATTTAACAATGTGTATTAAAATTAATTTCTTGACAATTGATTCATTAAATCGATAGTGTTTGCACAAAATCGCAAATTCAAAATTCTGAAAAAATACTATTTTTTATACAATTACAAAGTACCAAATATAATTCCTATCACTTCAAAGTTGAGGTTTTAATTTAATAAATTCTGAAAAATTATTATACTTTATACATCTTTTACACTTATTCACCTAGCCAACCGACACGCGCCCTATAACCACAATCACAGAAGTATAAAAATTTCCCAAACAACAATTCGTATGAGCTCAACCCAAATAAATAGAAATTATGTCAATGCTGTTGTTTTATGTATTGTAATTTCACAACAAACTGCAGAAATACAGTGAATACATGTATAAAGTAAAATTCCTTTATACTAGTATCATGATAAGAATTGTTGTCCTGGCTGGCTAATAGCCCTGTGCCACCAGACATCGATCAAACAAACATCCAACTCTCGGACCTAATCGTATAAAAAAGCAATCGGCCAATCAGAAAACGTTTGTCGGCAAAATCACGCGATACTAGTCCAATGTTTACCCTGGTTTTTCACAGCAGGGTATGACTAAATATCCAATTGAATCTAGAGTCAGGGTAAGGTACATATTAGGTTTACGTCCCTATAAAGCTGACACGTGCTAGGCATGTAAGAAGTCACTTGCTATTGTACCTTATATACACGACTTATTGATTTTCCTTATGGCCAGGGCTTAAACTCTTTGAACTTCCTGCGATACGCGGCCTTGACGGCAGACCTCGACGAGGGTAACTAACTTTACAAAGTTAAGGCGTTCAATGTGAAGGTAAAAATGCGGTGAAGGACCTTGTCAAAGTTTTTGTAGCTCCGCAGATTTCAGACGCGATAGATGAAATACGCTAAGCTGAAATAAATTAATGAAAATTTAGATTTTGGAAGAACAGTTACAGATTCTAAAAAGTTACTTAATTCAAAAAAAAAAATCAAAACAAATTCCGATAAAAAAAATACTTTTATAAAATATAAGTATATAGAAAATTATTAATTCTGTTAAATAATTTTAAGCGTACTATTTCTCTGTATAAACTGCATTAAAAAATATCTCCTTTATATTTGTAGTATATTCCTCATTCGGCAGGACCTTAACACACCGACTTGTTGTCCCCTTATTTTTCCCTCATCCTGATTCTTTGTGTTGCCGCCTTCGGAAGTGTGCGTGCAATTTGCTATTTAACCTGCAAGGACCTTGGCGAATTCCTAGTATTTCTTTGTAGAATATTACGAACCTGCTATATGGTATAATAAACGATTAAATCAATGCTTTAAGAGCCTTTTAATAATCCCAAGTGTGCTTCGATTGGAATTTCAAAACAAGCAGGACAAATTCAGTGTAGACATGAAATTTTATCACAGTTTTTGGGCTTTTTTTAAAACATTTTTATACAACATTCGAACATATACAGGGTTCGATTAATTACGTTTTTATTTTGTGTTTTGGCCTTTAGTCTCTTGTAAATTGCAGTTAAACGTATAACATTTTTGTGTTTTTAGCATTTTATTCTCATTTTTCCTTTGATACTATGGATCTCGCCAAAATGGTACCAAATAACAGTGTGAATCGCGGTTGCAGCCAGGAGGATTCCTTAAATATCAATAAGGCTGCTGTGTGTCCAGCCCAAGGCAAACATAGAGGATTCTGGAGATTGGAGCAAGGGCAGCAATTGTTGTCAGCCAAAAATCTCTCACATCAGTGGTGTTCCAGCCAGGAGACGGAGCCAGTGGCAAGTATGAAAATCTTCACCTCTGTCATGTTAAACGCCTGGCGACGAAGACGAGCCGATGTCCAGCGCTTGCAGTCGGTGGTGGAGCAGCTAAAAACGAGTGTGAGTATCAAGAAAAAGTTACAGATAGCATAAACTACAAGTATACTCTGCAGTCCATGGAGGCCAAAAACGAGTTGCATGTATGTAGCACTCTGATGCGCGTGGAGCAGAAACGTTGCCAGAATCTACAAGTGGAACTTAAACAGTCCACTTTCAGCATCAATCAAGTGCGCAACTCTTGCGAGATGTTAAATACATCTGTGCTTAGCTTAAAGGCCGACAAGCAGCAACTGGAAGAGGATCTTAGCCGAAGCAGAATAGAAGTAAGTTCGCCCTTTCAAATCTCGTAAAAAATCTAATGGCCTTTCCTTTGCAGTGCGGCGAATTGAGGTATCAAACCAATAAAAGTAAAGATGATCTTCTTGCTGCGCTTTTGGAGCAACGCAATCTGCAGCAATTGCTGTCCACCGAGCAAAGAATGGTTCACCAGCTGACTCGGGAAAATGAGCAGCTGTTGAATGATGTAAATTATCTGCGTAATATGGAAAGCGACTTTCAAAGAAAAGAAGAATCATATTTGCAGGAATTAAAGCTCAAGGAAGACAGTCTTCTCAATATGAGTATAAAGATCAAGGAACTGGAAAGAGAACTCAACAATCGGAGTAGGTAAGTGAAACGATTATTACAAATTGACCAATTAATTATCAATAGTACAGATCATGTTTCAGACAAAACACTAAGCAATGGAGTTGTCCAATGAATGAGCAGAAATTTAACCATGATACTAACTTGTCAATAACTCCAATCAGTTCAGGATTTCAACTGGACCCTCTTAGAAATAATGTCAAACAGTTCATTAAATGGTATGGCATCGATCAGCTCTATAAGAAACTGCATTACTATACAAGAAGCACTGCGTACATCATTTGGATTGTTCTACTGCCATACAAATCTTTGAGAAATGGTTGTATGCCACCAAAGATTCGCCTTACTGAAGTATAAAGATATAACTTTATTAAGTAAAGTTTTTAATATTCTTTTTTATTTACAAGTAGTTTTGTTGTGCCTGGTACCTTTTTCCTTTAACATAGTAATTTAGTTAACTAAAAAAACAATCAGATAGTAAATGCAGAATGTATGTTATTACTTCAGTTAAATAATATACCATTTGCATCTATAAGATACTTTGCCTGGTCTGGTTGCCATCAATCTATTAGATAAATTTGAATAAATTTTTGCAAAAGAATGGGCAAATTGCTCGGCAATGCCACGTACATGGAAGTGTTCTGAACAGCAAATTTATTACGAAAATCCGAAGCTAAGCTACAAAGTTACTTAACCAAGAAATTTTGAAAATGGCTGACTTGGGCAACTGTTGTTTGGCTTCAACACAAGCGTCCCCCGCCCAACCCGTTACCTTAACGCATTTCAATCACGTTGAGACCAATTGAAATACGCCGAGATGCGGAGATTGGGCGGCGGGGTATACTGATGCATGACCGTGCGTCTGTTGCTAATCGACCCGTCGTCGGTAGCAAAGGCAGCGGAAAGCCAATCGATACCTGTTGCCACAGCAATGCCAGGCAGAATTACTGGGAAACAAAGTGTGACGGAGGGTCGGCACTGAGCAGATCTGATAAACAGATGGCATCTATATATCGATCAATGCACAGAGAACAATCACAGAAGACACTTCCATCGTACCCAGCAGCGAAACTCGTATTTATACTCAGCACATGCGGAACAAGCACTTGGGAATTACAACGCCTATGGCTGAAAATACCCACAGCTACAACAAGGGTGAGTTTTTGTTTCGCGCAGTGCGCAGTGTGAGCGTTAAATGTAACTTAAGTTGGTGATTATAAAATTACTCAATTTATAAAGAACCTAGAAAATAATTTCTTTGCTTGTAAATAAAAATTAAACTTTTAAATGAATAAATTTTAACAAATTATAAAAGGTTTTCGAGCCGCGGAGCTGCACTGCATAGCAAAATTCTTTGAAATACAAAATACTTTTGCATCTGCTGCACAAGTAATGTGAGCAAAAAGTTTCCAAATATTTGTTAATAAATAGTACAATTAAAAAATTATGTAATTAAAAAAAAAAAGCATTATGCGACTTGTCGTCGCTAGGACTCGAACCGCGGTACCTCTCATAATTTCAAATGCAACAACTGCCAACGCGGAACATAAAGAAATACTTTCACGTTGAGATACTTTTGTATCTATTTGTATAACAAATTTGATTAAAATATTTTATACATTTGTAAAATCTATTTTTTTTATGCCTAAAAGCATGCTATAATTTTACCAACATTTTATCAAGTAACACTTGCAGAAGCGCTAGAAAACAATTCATAGATTTTTAAACTGTATTTTACCACCATACAAACCAAAATTTTGCTCTGTAATTTTGTCACTTTCCTTTTGTTTGCCTACAACTAATTTCAATAAAAATAGCTGCGGAAGTCTACATAGAAACGAAGTTTGATTCAACTTGCTTGTGAGATAATAAAATGAACTAGCAAACAGGTTCTGTAAACTTCTCATGCATACAATTTGACCAAAACCTAACGGCAGCTATGTCCAACCAACTAGGCAAAGCCAAGTTAAGAAAGTGCTTGACGTTGTTTCTTTGTTTGTGGGTTTTCGCTGATATTTCTGCGGTCACGACTGCGACTTTTCTGTGAATCTTGTAGCAAGCCTCTAACAGCGGCGCCCACAAATAAAAAATATAAAACAAAATAGAAACAAGCAACTGAACTCAGCTGAGGCACAAGACGATTCCAGCCGGCTGACGATAGGTTTCAGTCTGTATTGTGACTTCAGCATAAACGGACGGCACGGATGTGATCGTGGCAAGCGAATAAAAATTGATAGAAAGATTCGAAGATACAGTCGTACGGCCAACGAATTTTAATAAATAATTTGCGCCTGCGCAAACAAATAAAAAATATCATAATAAGAGACAATCGAGTTGCGCACACAGAGAAATTCAAGTGAATTTGAATTCAAAGTGATTGACGTCGTGTCGACCGAGCCTGGCTCCAAGTCAGATCATTCGTATGCAAAAGTGATCAAGACACTAGTCTCAAATAAAAGCTATAAAGCCACAAATTTGAATTGTGTGCTAGTGCCTCAATCGACGATTCCATTGCGAACGCGTTTGGCATACCAAAAATTTGGCTTGCTCTACACGTGTTTGGCAGCACATTACGAATTTTACGAATATAATTCTATCACAAGGCCCCATTGGATTAAAGTTCACAAAAGCCATCGAGACGCATCGATCATTAAGTTTGTTGCAAAAAATAAATTACAGTAATATGACTACTGCTACGCCCTCTGACCTGCTGCACATGGATAAGCCATTGCGTGCTTTCTATCAATTTTTCATAGACTTAATTGTATTTACACTGAAGTCCATATATTATATATTGGAGTCTCTATATTATACAATATTGCCACAGAGATTTAGAAAGTTAAAGGTAAGGGGAAGGGAAATCACTTCGAATACTAAAAATTTTGACTTAAAACTCAATTTTATATAATTAACTGCAAGCTTTATGTCAAGTTGATTATTTTATGTCAAGCTGTTAACTGTTTTGACTCTTGTCGTAAATTAAACAATCTCTAACTTAGTTAATTTTATTAAATAACGCTGACATCTCCCCTCAAATTGCACAACATTAATAACAAACTTCGTTCGTTAACTCACGCTATTTTTGGCAATAGTTATTAAAGCAAACTAAAATAAATCATTGGCTAATTGAGATATTTATGTTTTAATACCCTTTTTTTTACAGATTAAGGCATCTATGATCCTTCATTAAAGCTTACGCTGCTTTAAGTTCACTGTAATAATATAGTTATAATTTCAAAAATAAATTTTTTATACCTGCGATTCCTCGACTTACTTAAATTTCATTTAATATTTTTCAAGACTTTTATAGGGTATCTGCTAGTCTCATCTAAAATAATTTGTTGGATGCGTTGTTTTCTTTAAATTATTTTTTCTTTTTGTCAAAATAAAAAAACACATCATTGAAACTCATTAAGTACCAAAAAAAAATTTTTTAAATTGTCGAGTCAAATAAAAGCAGAAGGTCAAGAATTTTATTAGCGTAAAAAAAGTTCCTAAAAGAAACCAGTTTCGTTCTTTTTTTAAAACAAGAATAAAATACGAGATTTCTAATAAAATTGCTATACATTTTTACAAGTTATTTCGTATATTTGAGATTCCCTCAATTCACTAGAGTAAACATCCAAATTTCATGGCTATAAACTTTCCAATTTATTTGCTTTGTGTGCCATTTTACAACTGCTGTAAATTTTGGCCAACTCTTGAATATTTCAAACAAAACGGTGGCGTTGTTTAGACATGCCTCAATAGGAATAGAGAAAAAAAGTTAAGTTGATATACGTGTATATAGTATATGTTCACACGGCGATGCGATTTGTTAAATAGGTTTAATGTTTGCGTTTTGGTCAATGAATGAAATCGTCTTTAATTTTTTTTTTTTTTTTTTCGTATTTATTCGTAGACGTCACTTATAATACGAGTGCCCACTCATCGCTAGCTACCACAAAGACTGCAAATATTTATGATTGTTTTTTGGGTTTGTACTTCAATTGGGGCAGCTGACATTGAAATGGTTTTTAGGTTTTAAAAAAATAAAACAACCAAATAACGTTAAAACATTTCCCTTGTCTTTTTTTGATGCGCAGATGCGCCGCTGGCCAAGCAACCAGTTGGCTGTATAAATACTACCAATTCAATCTAAAGGAAACGCTTTTCCAGCTGCCAACGAGTTTTCCGCATGCAATGCGATGCGATTGGTTAGTTTTTGTCATTGTTGATGTTTTCGTGAATTTTGTTTTTGCTATTGTTGCTGTTGTTGGTATATAATCAACAGGCATAAACCACAACCTGACATTATACGCTTGCTGCAAACGTAGAAGAGGAAAAAATGAAAAATCATGTAAAATAATATGAATGCTTACAAAAGTATCAAAATATACAAAGTTGCAGGCCTGACCAAAAGCCTAAGCCGCTTTTCCTGAAGCAAACTGCTATACGCTAACTAATATGCCACACTGTACCGTTTGGCTAAACTTGATTGAACTTTGCTGATGTTGTTGTTGTTGTTGCAGCTGCTGTTGGTATAAACCATATGTCAAAATGGCAAAGGTTTGCAAAATAGGTTTTAAATTATAAACGAGTATCTTTATGTTGCAATTCGCACTCCAAATTTGGATGAACTTATTCATAAGTTATTCAAAACGTAACTCGACACATTAAGTATTCGTGTCGCACCTTTTTATCTTAAATATGCATGACTAACAAAAGTTAAGGTATGTGTAAACATGCATTTTCTTTTGTTAAAATAAATTTATTAAATATTATTGAAAGAGACTTAAAATACGCTTACATACGTAACTATTTAATTTTGGTTTAAAATTTAATAAAGTCCAGAGTTAATGCCTACAACATATCAATTTACAGTGCTAATCTTTATTTAATGCGATTACAAATATTTATAGGATCGTCTTAACCATCTTAAAATATAGCTTTATTATGATTAATTAATATAATTATTATATTATATAATAACTTGACATAAGCTTTAAAAAAATATTGAACTGATTACTATTTTAAATATATCAAATCCATAGAGTTCATATAATAATAGCTTGTATAGTAAATATATCTTAAGAAGATTCAAAACATCCGTTTAATTTCCTAATGAAACTATTTTGAATAGCCCAAACAATTAAATAGACATATTTCAAATTTAGCAAATGTTGTTAATTGAGTTTCACTTTCGCTTACGACAAATTTTCCACACTCTTTGACAGAACATATCGGGGCAAGTGGTGCTCATAACTGGCGGTGGCGGCGGTGTGGGACGCCTGATAGCTCTCAACTTTGCCAAGCTTGAAGCACGCATTGTCATATGGGATATCAATCAAGAAGGTAGGTTAAGTTTTCATTCGCTTTGCTCCGTTTCGGGCAATTAACATCATCCAGCTAAGTACCTGAGGCGTGAGTGTATTCAATTAGCAGCTATATTATGCGGGGGTTAAGGACCCACAGCATGGAGAAAGCTGTGTGTGTTTAACAGTTACAAATTGATTAGCTAACTTTAACTGTAACTTGTTGATAACTCTCTTTCATTGACAGCCATCAAGACGACAGTTGATTTGCTTGCCAAGCATGGTTATAACAATTGCAAGGGCTACGTGGTAGACATATCGGATCGGGAACAGATTTATCAACGTGCAGCACAAGTCACCGAAGATGTTGGCCATGTGGATATATTAATTAACAATGCAGGCATTGTTTGCTGCAAACCCTTTTGGGAGTTGCACGATCGTGTCATCCAGAATACGTACAACATCAACATCATTTCGCACTACTGGACAGTGAAGGCTTTTCTGCCTTATATGATGAGTCAGAATCGTGGTCACATTGTGACCGTGAGCTCCATTACGGGCATGCTGGGTACTTATGGTTGCAGCGATTATGCGGCCACTAAATATGCCTGCATTGGCTTTCACGAAAGTCTGTTAACTGATTTGAAGGCACATGGCTATGATCAGATTAACATGAGTCTCATTTGCCCGTACTACATTAACACGGGCATGTTCTCCGGCGTAAAGCCGCGTATGCAACCCATGCTGGAGCCTCAGTATGTGGCGGATCGAATTGAAGGCGCCGTGCGTCGCAACGAGGTCTGGTGTGTCCTGCCTAACTCCATTCGCCTTTTGACACCCCTAAAGTGGTAAGTAAAGATTAGCTTTTCATTTATATTTATTACATTTTAATTACAATTTATATTTGCAGCTTGTTACCTGCCAAGATGTGCTGGGAGCTGATGTCTCGAGTAATACGTGGTCCTGAGTCCATGATGATGTTCCAGGGACGTGGGCGAGTAGCCGCTGGTTAATCATGCTAAGTTTATATCACAGTTATGCTTAAGTTTAAATTGTTCTTAAATAAATAGTGGGGATACGAATCCCAACTAAATCTAATGGTAGTGAAATGAAAATCTGAACTAAAATTTGAAAGATCTATCGATTTCCAAATACATATTTAGTATTACTGAAAGCTAGTATTTTTTAACTTTGGAAAAAACAATTTTTAATTGACTTGATTTAAAATTTAAACATATTTTATAGGTTCAAATAACTATTCCCAGCATATGTAAGCAATATTGAATATTGTTTTAATAATATTAACTTACTTAACTTACTTAAACTTAACAATTAACTTACTTAAAATGGTGTGAAGAGTTTAATCTCTGACTGTGGTTTGTTGGTAGTAATGTGGTGCAAGTTCCGTTAGCCATTCCTTCTTGATAACCGTCACATGATTCATAAAGAGCTTCGTGGTCTGCAACAGTTCCCCATAAACAACATACTGAGCTTGTGGTAGTGTATACAATGTGGAATTTGGGTGTATTGCCAGCTCGGTGCCGCTGCTGATCTGTCTGTAGACTCCCGAGTGATGCAGATAGGCAACCTGTGTGAAGAATCCAGCGGTGATGCACTTGCACAACATTTCCACATCGCCCTTGCAGGAGAATATGGGAATACCATACTTCTTACGAGCCAGCGTAATAAGTTGTTCCCTTAACTCACAGGCACGCTTTAGATTGCGATAGATGAGATAGTATTGACCGCAGAACTCCTTGGTCATTCCCTCCTCCACAAATGCGCTGTATATGTTGAGCAGTGTAATCAGATCTCCCTCGGCCACCTCAAAGTGTCGATGGGCAATGCGTCCGCTTTGTTGGGCCAACGCAGAAGCCGGACGGGAGAAAACCGACTGAACCTGCAGCATGGCTATAATGGTGATGATTTCCTCGGCGCATCCCATTTTCCCCGACACGTACAGCATCTTGGATAACATGGCGCTAAAGGGCAGCTCGGCTAGAAGGAAACCCACAGGTTTAGTTAGCTGTCCCTGATCATCAATGGCATCGAGAGCGTAGAGGGTTTCCAGAGCTGACAATAGATTTTTTGCCGGCGGCGGAGAAGGAAAATCAAAGCGTAAAATATTTCCAATCCCCAGCGCCTTCAGCTGAAGCACAGCGCCGCTCATCTCACTGCGGCGCAGCTCGGGAGGCTGTCGTGGTGCTAGCGCATCATAATCCTGCTTTGTGTAGAGCCTGTACACTTTGCCAGGACGCACACGTCCAGCACGTCCGGCACGCTGGATGGCCGAGGCTTTGCTGACGGGCACGACAACCAAACTATCACTGGATGTGGTGGGATTATACCATTTAACCTTGACGTAACCACAATCAATGACGTAGACAATGCCCGGTATGGTAATGGAAGTCTCAGCTATGTTGGTGGCCAGCACCACTTTACGCACACCTTTGGGAGGTGTAAAGAACACCGCCAGCTGATCGTTGCTGGTCATGCTGCCGTACATGGGCAACACCTTGAGATTGGTCAGCTCTGCGCTGGCTATATACTCCCGCAGCAGGTCCAAGGCCTCCAGTACCTCCTCCTGGCCAGTAAGGAATGCAAGTATATCGCCAGGTGGTTCCTTCTGATGCAGTTTCCAAACTGTTTCCACTGTCTCACGCACATAATCAGCGCACGGTTCGTTCAGATAGAAATGATTGACGGCGTGCATGCGTCCCTCGATGCTCAGCTTGACGCTGACTTCGTTGGCAACTCCTGGCCAGCTGAAGAACTCACTGAAGAAGCTTGCATCTATGGTGGCCGAGGAGATGATTAGTTTTAGATTGCTGCGTTTGCGTAGAATCTTCTTAAGCAGTCCCAAGACCATGTCTGTCAGCATATTCCGCTCATGAGCCTCGTCCACTATGATGACTCCATACTGGGTAAGCAAAGGATCAGCGAGGAGCTCTCTTAACAAAATGCCCTCCGTCAGGAACTTGATTTTCGTTTCGCTGGAGATGCGCTCCTGGAAACGCACCACATAACCCACCGTATCTCCTACGAGTTCACCACGTTCCTGGGCCACACGATTCGCCAACGTCACCGTCGACACCCGACGTGGTTCCGTGATCCCAATCATTCCCTTGCTATGCCAGCCCCATTCGTACAGATACTGCGGCACTTGGGTGCTCTTGCCGCTGCCCGTCTCACCCACTAAGATGACCACCTGATGGTTCTCCAGGCAGTAAAGAATCTGATCACGATACTTGCGAATGGGTAAACGCTCACGCTGCTCTATTAAACCAAGATTGTGATTAGCGTTAAACACAAACGCAGAGCTTTGGGGCTCTTGTTCCCCTCCGCCTTCGGCTATGGCATCATCTGTATCTGGTTTTAGAAATTTCGGTTTAAACGTTGTCATTTTTATTTGCTTTTCTATTTGCCGCTATCTCGTTTGTTTACTAGACTACTCATTATCGATGTTTTAACATCGCAGTGCTATAATTAATCGATACTTTCTGTATCAACGCAATATATCGCAAACTCAGTATTGCCTTTTCGATATATCGCAGCTGAGTAGAAGTAGTGTTGTAAAACTAAAAAACACTGATTTGATCTCGAGTGTAGAGAATGGCGCGAAAATATAAAACGTTAAAGGAAACTGTGAATCTACAGGGGTATTTCTGAAACAGATTCGTTTTGGTTTCGATTTGGCTTAAGCATATCTGATTCAGTTTCAGGAACAACCCTTACTGCGCACTGATTTGACTTTGATTTTGAGAGTTTAAAAACAAGGCGCGAAATCATAAATTGACAAATGATGATGTGAAATCTGTTTTTCTTAGACTTTTTATTCATAGTTCACTTGCAGAATAGTATAATTAGAATAATACTATTTTTTTATAATCCTTAAGCTGCAATTTTACACATTATCAGCTCCTTTTCGTCTCTTTAACCTATTTTCGTGCTTTCACTTAAATTCTCATAGCCCTATCTTAGCTGTCATATCCATCTGCGACATCTATAGTATTTATTCTGCAATAAATACGAGTATATAGGTTTTAAATTAATTATTCTTGCATTGCAGGAAACTTTAAACATTCTCCATATTAAAATCAAGTGTGAGCAAATAAAGTTATCGAAATGTACGGTCTCACATACTATCGAAATTAAATCAAATCGAAATTAGCCTCAGAACAGATTTCGTGAAATCTCTTAGGGTTACATATTTTGTATGGAGCAGCTGTGAACAGCTGATCGGCGAAATCAAATCAGTAACGAAATCAAATCCAAATCTGTTCCACGAATACCACCAGAATGTCGTTCTTAGTTCTGCGAAGATATGTCGCTCGCACTTATGTCGTTACCCCCAAAAAATAGAGAGCTATGTGATTTTGTGGTAAATAAGATTTCAAGACTTGAGTTCTTTATTTCAATACATTTAAATGATAAAAGTATTTACTTAAATATCACTGATTTTTCAAATAAATTTACATTGTTAGTTTTCAATTTGATTTTGGGCGATTTCTTTTATAAACGTTTTATTGGGGCACACAAGAATAATGAATAATACCTATTTAAATAACTTACATAAGCTCTGCAATTCAATATCTTAGAGTTGAAAACAAGTTCTACATGCTTATTAATCATAATACAACTAAAAGCGACTCTATTTGCAATATGTGGCTTGAATATGGAACTCTGTGCTCTGTTCAAGATTTATGTACAATGTTCAAAACTTGTAACGACTTGAACTCAGTATGTTATATGGGACTTTCCATGAAAGTGCGTTTTGCTAGGTAGGTGCATCGAAGTGTATAGTTATATTGTTTCTGGGATATACATATATTATATATATATTTATATCTTTATGTTGTGTGTTTTGTGATATATGTAAATTTGATTGCATTTTTATTGTATTTTACGTTACCTTTCTTAAATTTTAAAATGTAAGGGTGTTTTCCCCGTATTTTTTATGAATTATTTTATTTTAATGGCATTTGACGGATATACCAGTTATTATATGGATTTACTTTCTATTTGCAAATGCGTTATTACGTTTAATGCATGGGTGTTCTATTATTTTTATTTGATCAAAAATAGAAATTAACTTAAACAGAGAAGTATTTTTCATGTATCCATTTATTTTAATTTTAACATTTGTGTTTTGATTAGGTTTATTTATATACCATATTTTCGTATACTCTCTCAGCATTGCATTGTTCCTTCTTTTATGCATTCAATTTCGATCGACTTTTGTAAGTATATCATATATGAGTATACTCTCCGTTCTCCATCAAAACTAAAAATAAAGCCCCTGCTAAATCATTAGATTTATATTTTGCTTTTAATTTATACTAAATTGCATTTAGTTGTATTTGATTTTAAATAACACATAATTTAAATTGGTTTTTGGCTTGTTATTTCCTAAATATATATAATTTCTATATCTAAAACGTGAACCTTAATTTTATTGAGATAACACTATATAGATTTTCTATTTATTGGGCCGTAAAACGATTTTCAGCTAAAGTAAATTATTTTCAATACTTGCTGCGAAGGTTAAGTCTTAATTGTGTAATTAGCTACAATTAATGTGTATACTTTCGAATTTGAAAACTTTCACAAAAATTTGTTTACTAAAAAAATTGTCAAAATTATAGTGGTGTGTTGAATGCTCGTTTTTAATTATTTTCTTTATTTGATTATTTTTTATAATTTTTGTTTTTGGCTTAGCAGTCAAGAGAGTTAAAAAGCATCTGTAGAGTTTTAATTGCTGTAAAAGCGTTTGTACACTTGTACACAATAAGCTAAAAATACAATACATACATATAAAGAAACTATTATTGTTACCAGAAGAAAGCTTTGAGTGTGGTTTTTTGCGAAGGCGAAAGCAGTTCCACGATCTTTAGCCATAAATCTAACGTGGACACCGAATAAATACTACATACTTAAATAACATTTCAGTTAAATATTTCAAAGGAATTAAGATATCTGCCATAAACTGCAGTACTGTTAAAATAGCTACAGTTTTTTTTTAATATCCGGCAGTGTTGCTCAACATTGGACTTGCAATAAACACTTTCTTATTATAAAAAGAGAAAAGTAGTCGGTGTCCGCGCACAATAAAACTTAACCCTTATTGCGTTATTAAACTGCTAGACAATAATAAGCCTATAATTCAATAATTTGATGGTTTTCCTTTTCGTTCACTATTGGCAAGTATGTTACACATGCACATACTTACATACATATCGTAACTTATCACATGCTTTGCATTTTTCGGCTGCCTTATGTCTGTGTGTGTGTGATGCCGGGTTCAGACTGCGTCACACTGTAACACTAAATTTGGTCAACCGTAAATAAATTTTTAAATAAAATATTTTAAAATTAAAATAAAACTAGAACATTAGTACTTTATAATATCTTAAAAGTGAAAATTAATTCAATTTATGAAAAGTTTAGGGGAAATGAGGAAAAGTCGGATTTCTGCGAAAATTCAATTTGTCGTTCAGATTCCTGTGTGACGTTGTGAGACTCTGTGACGCAGTGTGAACCAGTCATGAGTTACAGTTGTCAAAAAATGTTTTGACAAAATAAAAATGTACATACATATTTAATACTTTATTTTAAAAAATAGTTAATTTCAATGAAAACTATTTTTATTTTCATCAATAATGATAATAATAAAAACATTGAATAAAATAAAAATCCATAATAAATATATATGATTAGCAAGATAAATTGCGTAAATTTTAAATTTTGGCAAAACAATTTCTTGACTAACTTTATGTTTTAATTGGGTGTATATGTATATGTAAAAGCTTATAGCTTGTCTAGGTCAGATTGCGGTTCGGTTGGACTAATGGGTGACATTTCAACGCTGTCAAGTAGCGGCGTCTTCTCCTCGCTGCAGTTGCTCTCCGGCACATCGTCCATGTCCATGACTAAGATGCGCGACAATTCGGCGCCGCTTGCAGTCCGTCTCGATGGGGATCCATCAACGGAACTATTATCCTCGGCGACGGCGCTGCTGCCGGTGCTGCTCGAACTGGAGGTGCTGCTACTGGTGACATTGAGTTCCTGATCGAGGGATTTGGATGGTGTGCGATAGCTGGCAGTTGTGGATGCATGGGCGGAGGGAGCATTACAGCTTAAATTCGTTTGGCAGGTGAGAGTGGCCAAGGATGTGGTTTTAATATTGGTCGTCTTCAGATGGTTAATGGAACAGCTGCTCCAACTGATTTTGCCAACGCGTCCCTTTGGATGTTGCGGTTGCAGTTGCAATTGTTGTTGTTGCTGCTGTTGTTGTGGATTTCCATGACTGTTGGATGTGGCATTATTGTCATCGTTGAAGCTCATTTCATCCTCGCTGCCACTGTGCGTATTATTAATTGCCGTCTGCTTGAGGCGCACCAAATGCCGTTCCGAATATGATTTGCGTGCATCCATGACACGCAAATAGTCCGAAGATTCACCCAGATCCTCGCTCTTTGAGCTACAATAGCGACGTGTCTGTCCACTGCCCGAGCCACAGAAACTCGTGGTCACACTCAACATTTGTTGGCTGCCACTGAGGGATCGACGACTTCCCTGTGTGGAACAGCAGCTGCCGCTCTCATAGTGATTGTCACGCAACGAACTGGGCGAGAGTCGATGATTCGGCGAGTGCGGCTCCAATAGGGAATCATTACTCTTGGCAATGCGATTCTTGCGATAGAATTTGCTATCACGCCAAAGGGTCTGACGTTGGCTTCCCGTCGAGCTGCCTGTTCTTTGCAGCTCCATATTGGAGGTTGGATGATTCGTAGGCGATTGATCCTGACAGCATCCGCTGGATGAGGTCTTGCTAATCCTGAACGATGCATGTGTTAACTTCTTGTACTTCTCACTCTGCATATTGACGCGATTGTCGGAGTGCGTACGATCCGCCATTGGCATAAAGGCATTATCAATGCGTCTCTCCTCCTCCAGCGATCGAAAGGCCAATCGATTAACATGCTTTAGATATTGTTTATCGCATCCGGATCCGGATCCTGTGCGCTTTGGTGACATATCCTCAAAGGAGCTGACGCGATACTTCTGCGAGAAGACCTCGATCATGCTGGAGCGCTTCGAAGGCGATGTGGTGTATATAGAATTCTGATCATTAACAAGTATTTTGGGCGGATCAAATTGTTGTTGTTGTTGCTGTTGCTGGTGTTGTTGTGGTGGCTGTGCCGTGGCTGGATTGCTGCTGGAGGCTATAGAAGAGTTGCTGGAACTACTTGTGGCTGTCACAAGAATTTTTGGTGACAACGAGACCGGAAAATGTTGCGGTCTCATGTTACCCAATGAACCACAACCCGAGCCCGAACCCGAACCCGAACCAGATGATGTAGAGCCTGTACCGGACAGGGCATCATCAATGTGCAGAAAGTTGCTGGGCGAACTCTCCCGACAGGGTGAAGAAATGGCCGAATCCTGTGAAACCATGCTGCGTGGTATAGTGGCCAGTTCCAGGCATGTTTCATTGCCGCCCGTCGTGGTGGCTATGATAATGTCCTCGACTCCCTCATCGATGGGCGAGGAGATGGATTGAAAACTACTCAGGCGTATGCTCGAGGAGCCAATGGACAAATCATTGTCGGTAAGCGAACCAAAGGCCGAATCCTGCGAAGGATTGCTGCGTCCATATTTTAAACACTTGAGCGAGTATTCCAGACGACGACTCTTGGAGTTCTTGTAGTTGCACATGTCCGCTGTCAACTGATGATTGAAGGAGGCCGCTGCGGAGGCATGCAAACGTTGTCCACCCCCCGAACCGCTGGCCACCGCATCATCTGGTGCTGTCAGCGTTAAGTGTTCATCGTCATCTTGCACACCCTCCTGTCGCTGATCCGCCTCCTGCTCGCCCTCCTCCTCAGCCTCGATGGCAACACTGCCCTCGGCTAGCATCACATTCAGATTGCTTTGACTACTTGTACTACAGCGTATTGTGGGCTGCGTGGGCAGCTCCTGGGCAAAGCCACTGGCACTGGTACTGTTGTCATCCGAGTAGAGCGCCGCATGGTCACAGTAGTGTATTGGTGACTCAGTCGGTTCATACTGCTGTCTGTGCTGTGTCCGTGTGAAGGATGACGATGACGAGGCGGAGTGCCAGTGTTGATAACGCTGCAAACGCTGTAGGCTCTTCATATGACAGCTGCTCCAGCTGCTGCAGCTGCTGCCTCTTCCACCTCCTCCTCCTCCTTCTCCCACGACAATCTCTTCGAGCAGTCCCTCCTCCGAGTCGCTTGATATGTCAAATGAGTCCATTGTTCGGCTGATGCTGTGCAAGGCGAGAATAACAATCAAAAATACGAGTATGTATATATATATATATATATATATATTTATATATATATATAAAAGGACTATACAACTTTTAGAACTATAGATTTCCAGCTTGGCTTCGATGCAGGTCACAATGCCTATGGCACCTGATTCTATTGTTCCCATCAATCTCCCTCTATGTGTTTTTTGTTTTTGTTTTTGCTTGGCCATTCATGTAATATTTGCTATGAATATGCGTGAGTGTGTGAATGTGAATATATAGGATGTGAGTGTTTACGAATAAGGTATTGGACGCTTGTGGGCTTTGGCGTGGAGGCATCTGCAATCGTGCTGCAGTTGAAGCATCAATGTAAATATGTTAACATAATGCAATTTGCAAGCGTTTATTAGAGCTATATTCGTGTTTTATCATTCCCAATGGAATCTAAGAAAAGAATCTAATTAACCTTATGAACAACAGATACTATAAATAGAGCTTGTTAAAACTTGTACTTTCAATTAGCTTGTACTTAAGTCTCATCTCTCTTTGTTCAACAATTGATTGATTTTTTTTTCTTGGAAATTACAAGAGTAGCTAACTATATAACATGTATACGCAGGTTTTATTTAAAGAAAAATTACTTGCTTGGTGGATTTGGATTTTAATAAATATTAGTTATTTGTACATTTTATACAATAAATATTATATATTTTTTTCTTTTTCTTAATTTAGAAATGATTTTAATGTATTTCAATATATTTTTAATTTCATAAAATTTCTGAACAAACTTTTTGATATGTGCAAGGTTTTGATAAATTTCAGGAACACATTTCAATGTCTTTTGGGTTGCTTGAGATTTAAAAAACATGACAGTATATTTTCTATTTTCTAATGAAAACAACTACATTATTTTAATATTGTAGTCTCCGCAAATCGGAATTACATCCTAATACAAAATTACTTTACTCAACTTTATGAAAAGCTAAATGATTTGTAAATGAAATGTGATGAGTTAAGCTATTATTAATTATATATTTTTTGACAATAAGACACATAATTAGGAGCGTTCCGAATACTTAAACAATTAAAATTAACCTCTTCAACATTTTTAAATATTAGACATACATTTTTTTTTATATAAAAATTCTTGCAAAATTAATAAATAAACAAAAATATAGAGAAACATATTCATGCATATTTAGAATTCATTTACGCAGAAAAAGGTATTATAAAAGAGTGATAATTTATTAAATAGATCTAAGTAAACTAAAAAAAAAAAAAACAATTAAGAGAAGGGTAGTCATTGTGTACGATTTCTCGGCTTAAGCTGTGACCTGAAAAATGTCTGAGAGGATTTCGATTTTATATGTTTGTGGTTGCCTGCTAGGTGTGTGGTGCATTGGACTGGGCGGTGGCTGTGGCGGCAGTGTTATGTGTGGGTGGCTGGTGGTTTTAGCATACAAAAATTTGCCACTTACCACGTTTTGGAAAACACAACAACATCAAATAAGTTTGCTTTGTTTTCTCTCTATTTTTACTGTTTGTTTTCCATTTTGGGTTAATTTTGTTTTTTTCTTTTGAGGGTACAAAAATTGCATTTTGAGTACAAAAAATTGTTGTGATTGATACAGCTGTTTTTATTTAGGTATTTATGTTTTATTCATGTATTCATTTCATTTGTCATTTGGGTTATCAAGAGTTTTACACTTTACAATTGTAATTGTGAGTGAATTGTTGTGAGTTGTTTGTTTTTTATTAATAATTATTTTTGTTTTGCATCTTTTAGTTTCTGTTAATTTGGTTGCTTGGTTGGTTGGTTTTGTTTAGATTTTTTTTTTTTTTTTTTTTTTTTGGTTGTTGAGGTTAGTTAGTACATACGAAAGACTTCATAGGGCGCAGGCGGAACACTGTAGTTTGTTCGAACGGGTTATGTAAATAAACAAATGCAGAAATGCAACAATTTGTAAATCATAAATAAAACACACACGTATGTAATATAAACAAAAATGAACGTTGATAGACATTCAAGAGCTGATCTGTATGTATCGATGTATAGATGAGGCTTGTGTAACTGCAACTGGTTCATTTTATTTATTTTTGTAGGGTTCGCAACACTAAAACATATATATATAGATATATATTTATAGGTATTCATAAGTAGTATGTATAGTTTATAGTTGATTCACATAATAGATTTTTATTTTTGTGGTAGAGAGAAAGAGAGAGTAAACATTGCATACAAAATACTTTAGTTGAAAAATTCCTCTACTACAAAGAAGTTATTATTTGATACGAGTATGTATATATGTATTAGATATAAATATATAGATATATTTATAAAGTCATGCGTTTATTTTTTTGAGGCAGCAAAAGATAAATTTACACTGAGAGATAGAGAGAAAGATGCTTAAAATATACATGAGCAACGATGAGATTTTATATAGTTGCCTTTCCCCTCTCCTTATTACTTAATTACATTCTTGTTTTGTATGCATAATTTTCAAGCACTTAATTCTGACAGCAGACACTCGCAGTCGAGAGCTGGGATCTCTCGACCAGGACATTACCATAATTACGCTGGCACGCACAGCAAAGTACACAGACAAGCGGACAGACAAGTGCACGAAAAATAACCACACACACACACACACATACACTTATATACAAAATCTTACATACACATACATATGCAGAACATTTAGTTTATGACGCCATTTTTTGTGCTCTCATTTTGTGTTAGTTGCCCGCTTGTTCACCTTTCGTTGTTCTGTTCTTTATTCAACACATAATTTTAAGTCACACATTCATTTGGACATGTACACGTGTGTGTGTGTGTGTTTCTTTATTAACCTGAAATACGCTAACCAACTTGCAGGAAAGTTCTCAACTAAACAGTGCCGCTCAGCGTGGACTAGTTGAAAGAAAAAACCGTTTTTAAGTCGGAGTAAAATGTTTTTCTTAATTTCAACTTTTATTTTAAGACTTTACTACTTAACTAAGAAATGTGGCCCGCTTGGCACAGTTAAAATTATTGATGATAGATTTAAGCTGAGTAAAATTAATTTCTTGAACTACATAACCAGCTAAATTAGTGAACTAAAATATGGCGCACAACCAGGATAAAAGTTAATTAATAATATTACAAATTTAAGCTGAGAGTAAAAGCTACAAAATATATAATTATGTAAATTTCTATAAGTTATTTAAAATTTTTTATCATCTATCTCAACATTTCTCTAAGGAAACTGAAACCGAAAATGAAAATAAAAAGAACTTCTGCATTGATATAAAGTAAATAATGAAAAAAAATATATTTCTAGAAGTGACATGCACTATTTGAAAGCAGACTACTCAAGTTATAAAAGCCCCAATATTTAGATTGTACGTAGAATCTCCCATTATACACTCGCTATGCTATAACCATAACACATAACTTTTGTTGTAACGAACAGGATTTGAGCAGACACATTTAACAAATAATACGACGATGACCATTTGCTGAGAACTGTTTTAATACGTGGATGGGAATAACGAGATTTGAATTTGTATTTGCTTGTGTGCGTGACTGTGAATGTTGATGTGTTTTATTGGGCGTGGGTGAGCTGCATTGCAATGGCAGTGATGCGACCTTAAGGTCAATATGGACACTTACCCAGTGCGTCTATCATGCGGCGTCGTGGGCGGCGTACAGGGTGAACTAGCCTCACTGAAGGAGTTGCCCAGGGAGGCGCATTGTCGCTTCTTTACAGCGTGCAGTAAATTTAATGTGGAACGGCTTAGGCTCGGCTTGATTGTCTGCAAACAGATTGAAGCTAGTGCACACAAGTGGGGGATTGGGTTTGGGTATGGTGGCACTTACACTGAAACAGGGACCACGCAGCTCGCGCAAGTCGATGCTGCGAAATAGATCGCATAGGACTAGGTCCTCAACGGAGGGGCATACACCGCTAGGCGGCTCAAAGATAAGACCCAATATTTCCAGGACCTGTGCAAAATTACCGTGTTTATAAGTAATGCGATTGTGTCGATTGTGAATTTCTGCTTACCTGGCCAATTTGTGGATAATGCTGCAGCTCCATTTCAAGCACCCGGACGGATGGTTTCGGTGTGGTCAGCTCCTGACCGGTGCACATTTCATAGAGCAGATGGCCAAAGCACACAATGTCGACATTCTCGATTTCTGTTACAGAACGCGACCACGTCACGGCATTGTTGCGCGAACTGACTCCCAGCAGGCCATTCTCAATGCCTGATAACCTGCAAAAAAGACAAAGAAAAAAAATGGGTAAGCAAACGACCGTCAAAGGATGAAACCGCAAAGAAAATGCATAATTAAATGTTGACCCTTCCATTTTCGCATAATGACAACACTCATTACAATTCGCCACACTTTTCTGGTTGGACAACATATGTGAATATGTTATAATCCTAACCTCATTACGGAGTAAGAGTTCCAGCCAATGACAAATATAAGTGTTCCAAATGATACTTAGTTGGTATTTTCTTTGGTAAATCATTTCCAAAATGCGTATTAATGCAAACTTTAGTGCAATCCTTTGCATATATATCCTAGTGTGACAGTTTTTCACTTTATGGCTCACAAACCCAATTAGTTTAAGATTACAATCACAGGAAAATAACACCATTGGTTACTGTAATTCGAATGAAAATAATTATTTAAATGCCATTGCTAACAGCTGGCTATGTAATTTGGCTCAGGTGAACTTTAAACTTTAATCAACTTCTAGGGTATACTTTATATATAGGCTTCATAATGGCGTATATACAAAAACGCCCTAACACGCCCACATTGTCGGACGAATATTTTGCAGCATTTATATGAAAACGGTAAAATGCTAAAAGGGTTTTTTCCTCTTTATTTTCCACAGCCATTCAGTGTTTCTGTTCAGAATGTGTGTGCAAGATATACACGCTCTGTCGCCTAACCTGAATCGCATATATGTAAACTGTTGGGTTATGGGACAAAAAGGTAATTTTAGATGCATTTATAATGCTTTGAAAATAGGCAGCGATTTTGTTGAATTGCTTTTAATTTGCCATTTATTGTGTTGGTACAAATATTTGATGTGCTTTTGAAATTATTTTTTATTCTGTACCGAGAATTCTTAATTGCAACGCATTTTTTAAACAATCTATGTAATTTTGATGTCGAAAAACTCGATGAAAAATCGATTAGGCAAATTAATTTACAGTCTAGTGATTGCTGAGAACTCACCTGGCTGCGCCGTTCTGTAGAATGACATTGCCGCTGTGTAGGTGACCATGAAGTGGAAAACCGCGCTCCTTTAGGAAAAGCAATGCCTCCAGAATCTGACGGCCCAGACGTTGCACTTGGCTAACAGGCAGGCCATTCGGTTTTTTTGTGTACTTGCGCGCCCAAGGCTCGTTCCACTGGGCCTAATATAATAAGGATATTGGTATAATTTGGTTCTGTTTTTCCAAAAGTAGCTCACCTTAAAGATGAGATCCTTGAGACTGCCGCGCGAATTAAAGGGCGTCACTAGGCAGGCATAATTATGCGAGCTATTGCGCAAGAAGCCCAAATCGAGCACGGGATAAATATACGGATGATGCAGTGATCCCAATAGCTCCATAAGTATATCCCTTGCACTCTCATTGGGCGGCAGATCCTCAAAGGCCACACAATCTGTAGGCAGAGGCAGGAGAGTCAACAAACGATCCGTGCGTACCTTAAATTAAAAGAATGAAATGAGTTATTTATATTTTCAAATATTATTTTATTTAAGACATCACATTTAAAATATTCAGATGTAGAAGAATTAAAAACCTAAATTACATTATGTTGGGGAAAATGTAAATAATTTATAATTGGACTTTGTCGAACTCACCGATGCATCGTTGACCAGAAACCAGTTCTTGCCGTGCCTTGAGCCAATCTCATCCAGATGTGCAATCACCTCGTAACGCCCATTGGCGCTCTGTATCCACTCCTGTGTGGCATTCAATGCCCGTTCCCGTTGGGCTCGCTCTCGAGGACTGCGCTCCACAATGCCATTGCCGCTGTCCAGCGCCGAGTATTGATACTTGATGTTGTTGGGTCTGCAAGTTGTTACAGGAAATTAGTCTGTTCATATTTTGAAATATTTCAATTTTCTGCTTAACAGTTTTTAGTTGAGCGCATACAGGAAAGTAATTCAAACTATGAAAATTCAAAGAGTTACTATAAAAACTATTCATGGACATGTCTTTAAACATTATCGGCATTCATGATATTAGGTATTATGATTTATGTACATTATTTAAGAGCTCATTAAATTCCAATTGTATTTATTAAGCTCCACTTCTTTTTTCCCCCCTTTTTAATGCGCATCGGGTTGTTCTCAATTGCTCAACTTATTTACATAAAACGACCACACTGCAAAATTCAACAAAACCAAAAAAAAAAAAGGAGAAGATAAAGCATTTCAATTTGCAATGTTCCCTCGTGACCCGTTGTTGTTATGCAATCCCCTTTTGCTTTATTTATTTAGCAATGCATTCACAGATTTTAATTAAATAAATGCGAACAAATTAGATTACCGCTTTAATTTTGATAATTAAAATTTTATTTATTCGAATCGTTTAGTTTTCATCTCAAGTCAGTACTTTAAGTCCTCAACATTTAATAATGATTAAATAATTAAGTAAAAAATCTATTTATCAGATTTTTTTTCATTTGTTATTGCTCTCATCACATTCCAATTTCTTGTGTAGATTCTTCAGGGACAATCGAAATAGCGGATGTTTCACCAACATGAACAACACTTGTCCAAACCATTTTAAGCAAATGCATTGTCACTTGCCACATGACAATTGTTGCACAATTTAGAAAGTTTTGGCTATAAACAAGGTTCTGGCATGCCATTGACATGCTAGCCACATTCAAATTGAACACCGAAGTATAATAAAAACTTGTTGAAAAATAATTTTCAGAACAGGTGAAGTCCTCAAACTTAACCGACAAACGAGCCACAGAGAGAAAGAAGAAAGGGGAAAGGGCTTAAATGAAAGTTGGCAATAAGAGTTGCCAAAATAGAGAATGAAGCTTGCCAACAAATATTGGACTGCAGGGGAATAGAGAGTTGGAGACGAAGAGGAAGACAAAACCTGCACAATGGCGCAGCGGAAACGGAAGCAAGAGTTTAACATGTTTTTTTTTTTTTTTGTGTTGTGCACAATTTATTATTTGTTTATTTTATAGAGAGAAAGGAAAAACCGACAAAAAGCAAGGGTCTGTCAAATGGTTTTCTTTTTTTATATAATTTTTATTTGCTCAAAATGCAAATGCAAAGTGGATAAACTAAAAAGGGAAGCGTGTCAAAAACGAAAGCAACTGCAGTGTCTCGAGTTGCTGCGGCTTAATTGTGTAGTAAAGAGACTGAAAAGAAGCGACAAATGAAAGGAAAGAACGTCAACAAAAACACAGACAAGCTCGACTCAAGTGTTGCGAGACACATAAACACATAAACATAGAAATACACACATGTGTAGAGCATGGATGCGGCAGGCTCATGAACAAACACTTAACGTACAGGCCACTCAATCAAAAAAGAGCGAAGGTTAAGCACATCCTCGGGCTAAGTTTAGCATGTGTTTGAAAATTTAATAAGGCAACAACAACAACAAGAAGTATCATTCTTTGTCTGTCTGTGTGTCATAAAGGTTGGGCAAGAGACAGAGTTTCGCTTTAAATCCTGCGGCTAACGCAGCGTATGTGGCATACATACACGTACTTATGTATGTGTGTGGTCGAAAGTTTATTGCGTCAGAGCGGGTGAAAAACATTGCAAGGCTTGACAAAATACAGCACACACACTTATACATATATGCACTCACACACATGTACATTATTTGGCTTGTGTTCTCTTGAATGCATCGCTTGCGATTTAGCCAACGGTGCGTTTGAGTAGCACTTTTTTCTTGTTGCAAGTATTTTTTCAGCCGTTGCAATTTGCACTTTGCAGTTTATTGTGCTATTGTTGTTTTAAGTGCTTGAACCTTGACTGGTCTGTAAACATATATGTAACACATTCGCAAAATTTATCATGTAAAAACTTGTACATAAATGCAGTTTATACTCGTATTTATTTTAGCTAATTTTAGCAAACTCTTTTTTTTGCAGTCGCCGAAAGCCATTACAGGTTTTTGCTCATCTCGAGAGGTAGGAGAGTGGAAAAAAGGGCGCATGGCATAACAAATATTTGCACAACACTCGACACACTTGCTGTGTGTGTGTGTGTGTGTGTGTATGTAAAGGACCGGCTCGTTAAGCAAGGCAAAATATTGGCAGAACAATGAAATAGAACTCGAAACTTGTAGCTTAAAGCTCACATTTTAGTAATAGAAAGAAGAAATTGAAGTTATTATTTAGTAAAACAAAATTATTTATGTAAAAAGCGGATGGAAGTTTACAGAAGAACGTAAAATTATTTAAGCAAAGTTTTGATACCTTTTCAGATTGAAAATCTAGCAATCGGTTTGAAACGCGAAACTCACTCATTTTGTATTATTTTGGAACTTTTATGGATGTTAATGGGATAAGAAAAATATCACTTTGATTTTCGTATCTAGAGATATAAGCTCTGATATTTCCGTTTGCAAAACGTTTAAAGAGGTATGAGTGACAAATTTATATAAAATATAAAATATTGAATATATAATTTTGAAGGCTTTGAGGAAATGAAAACTTACATATCTGTTTGCAACTAAGAAATATTATTTCCGATATATCAAACTTGTATTGCTTTCATATAGAAAATGAAACTCAGTCATCAAGTTTGCGCTTTTGACCTTGTTCGCAACCATCTAAATGGCAGCCCACAAAAAGAGCTGAATCTATAAAAACATGAATATATATTGCTTTGGCAATACGTGAACAGCTTTGAACAGATGCTGAGCGCGTTTTTCTCTCTCTCTCTCTCTCTCTCTCTGACATTAGCCCAGCTTCATAATTAACGTGCTCGAGTGTGAAATTTTTTATTGCATACTTAACAGCGCAGCGGTTGGGTGTAAGAGTATGTGTACACTGTACAGACATATCGATGCTCGTTAGAGACCCGCACATACCCAAACATACACGTACACACACATCGCTTCGAGTCGAAATCGCGAACAACACACAAATAGATGCCATTCCACAGACACACACGCGAACAGAAACTTACGCTCGCTTGCACATTCATCACACGGCTCAGCACGCGACAGAGGAGTGCCAAACACACTCTCTCACACACACACATCCGCTCATATAGACGGACACACTCACATATGCCAGGTACAGGTATTCAGAAACACTCACAGCCACTCAAACCCATGTGGGACTTTCATCAATGCTCGGTAGCGTTTCCTTTTTGCGAGTGAAATTTTCCAAGTTGATAATTTAATTTGCAATTTTTGTGCTTTGCGTCTAATTTGAGAATTTCACCTTGGCAAATTTTATCTGCCTCCAGGTTTATGCCCCTGGTGCCATCTATGCTACACTGGATTGCATTTTATCATCATATATAAATTCTATAAGAATAATAATTTCAGCATTTTGCTAACTTTGGTTTTTATTTGGACGTCAACACTTTGCGCCATGTGGCTTGATCCCTATTTATGATGATTAACAAATTCAGAGTGTTTTTGGGCATGGATCTAAAAATTGTACTTCATTTTTTTACCTAACAAAAAATTAAGGAAAAAAAATATATTATTGGTTTATAATTAAATCTGGAATATGGCACTTCAAACAATTGTATCTGTTGTTTTGAAAAAGCAGAATCATTCACAATGTATTTTGATTTTCAAGTTCAAATTGTGAAGTGTTGTACGTGTATATAAAAAGATATTTTCTTGTTTATAAATTGTGGTTTTGTGCACTAGATCTAGATCTACGTGAAAGCATTGCGAACGCCATTAGCCGCTATTTATTGAGCATGCAAAGTGCTTTTTGGGCTAGGAAAAGAAAAATAGCAATTGAAACGTAAAAAGTGTTAAGGAAAACGAAGGAGAAACCAAAGCGAACTGAGAAACGAATAAGAAAATTCACTTGAAAATGTCGATAATTATCGACGGAAACGCAAACGAAAAACTTTCAAACTAAAGCGTAAAATATATGCCAATTGATTGTATGTATGTATTTTATATAAGTAAGAGTACATGTGAATTCAAATGTATTGAAGGTCTTGTTTTTGTGTGTATGTGTTTGTGTAGTCAAAGATACGGAAATTAGTTAGGGTTAGGAAATAAAGATATACGATTAAAGTTTTAAGAATATACACATAAATAGAATATGCAACCTTGTTGTTAGTACTGAATCTATGGTATCTCTACTTCCGGTTTCCGCTGGCATCGATTTGCTAAAAAAGAGCCTAGCAAGATTGTCTAACCTCGCGCTAACCAAAGGCGATTTTTCCGAGTGCTCGGATAGATCAGAGTTATCTTGGTCCGAGCTGGCCGATCGGTTGCTGCAAATAGAAGGACGCGAAAACATAACGTTCGAGAAAGTGTTTTTGGAATTGAAGACACAAAAAATAATTGGGAATAATTAAAAAAAGGTACATCAATTTGTAAAATATGAATAATGTGTGTGTGTTTTTTTTTTTTTGTTGAATAAATTTAGTTTCTTCATATTTCTGCAAAATTTTTAATAAGCATCAATTGAATTGAAACTAAAATAAAACAAATTGAACTCAAAAATGACATGCACATCTTATGAGAAACCTGTGCATTTACTGTGTGGCGTTTCGAGTTCTTGGCGTACAGCTGTGCACACGTCCCATCGCAATAGAATATGTTGTTCTGGACTCTGATCTATTTTGCATTTTGCAGTATTGCATTTGCATTTGAATTTGTATTGTTTGTGTGTGAGTATGTATGTGTGTGTTCAGTGATTTCTCTGACAGTCTCTGCCATCAGTTGTTGCTCAGTACTCACCTACTATAGATTTGGCGTCGATTGGCGGCTGTCAGCGCTGAGACATCAAATTCAATTGCCGAATTGGAGCGTTTCAGTCCATTCGCCTTGTGCAGCTTCTTCATAATGTTTCTCACTTTCCTAATGTCACATAAAGTTCGTTCATTTTTTTTTTTTGAGGGAATATACATACGTTTTGTGAAAATGTGTGCAAGAAACATTTTGTGAAAGTGTCGAAAATGTTTATAAAACGTAAATAAAGACAGTTTTATTCCGTTACTGTAGACTTAAAGTTATTTTATAAAAAAAATCAATTTCTTATACTTCCAACAATTGCTTGAACTCATATTATTCTTTCGCAGTTGTAAAACTAGTTAGAAATCTATTAAAATCTTTTAATAATATATTTTGTATAAAAATTCAATATTGAAAACGGCTAAGAGATTAAGGCTTCTTTTTTAATATCTATTTAAATTCTGACTTAACTAACTCAAAGATAGTTTGACTTAAAATATATAGAAATTAATGTTAATTCCCAAGAAAACCTGTCATTTTAAGTTTAATTAGACCAGTCATTTACAATTTAATTGGATAACAAATAAAAATAAGCACTGGTTTCAACATTAATATAAATTTAAAGTCTTTTATCTAATCAAATTTGTTTTCATTATTGACTGGAAATTATGTGCATAATCATTTTAAAGAGTATTAAAATAAATTTTTTGTTTTCAACCTTAAAAAGAGTTCCTTTTAGGAATAAACAGAATTAAACTTTTATGTTGTTCAAAAATAACGACAACATTTTCCATCTTATATTTCTTCTAAAATAATTATTATTTTAAATTATAATTTTGATTTAATTTTATAAATAATTTATAATTTTGAAAATAGCCTTTTCGACACTTTCAACAGGTAATTTTTGGAGGTTGCATCCAGTTAACGTTGCTTGAACTCACTTTTCCGGCACCGGAGGCCTGACGAACTGATCGTGTCCGGTGACGGCGCTGGCGCGATTATCGAGTCGCTGCTGTTGGGCAGCTTTGTTGAATTTAAACATGGTGAATGATTTTTTAGTGGTGGCCACTTCGCAGACACGCACGATGATCTTACGGCTGCTCTTGAAGACCGTGTTCAGGGTCTTGTAGACGAGTATGGACACGGATTTGGAGGCGTGTGGATGGTTGTGGTGGTTTGGATGCGAGTGCGAGCTCAGATGAGGCTCGCCGGTTGCCTGTTGCAATTGGGGCAGTGGATTGGGCAGGGATTGTTGCTGCTTCAGTTGATGCACTGCAGCATGCGTCGACGACGACGTCGATGATTGTGATCGGGTGATGATTTTCTGTACTGCTGGCTGTATTGGCTTCGCTGTCTGCGGATGCTGCTGCTGTTGTTTGTGATGTTGCTGCTGTTGTTGTTGTTGCTGCTGCTGTTGGCGGCGGCAGCTGATGATGAGCTCCGGCTCCTGGCTTTGGAGCGTTGGCGGGGCGACTTCGCTGCAAGTGTCCTGGTATCGATAACAGTAACGATAACGACACAAATCGATATCGATATCAAGTGTGTGCATGTGTAATTGTTTTTTGTTGTTGTTGGTAGTTTGGTAACAAAAGTTGAGTTTTTTGTTTATTCGAAAAGAAATGGAAAGAAATATGCAATAAAAGTTTAATAAAAGTTTTGTCCACTGCACACGGGGCAAACGTTATGGAACACAGCAACAAAAGGGAATATACAATAAACGAACTGAGTAAAGCGATTCGTGAAAGTAAAATCAAATACATATTTTTGCGGTTGCAAGTTGCAAGTTGCAGTTGCATTTGCATTCGAGGCGTCTTCTGCTTTAGTGTTTTTGCTGACGTCACAATCTGCACAGTTCAATTGCACTGCAATCGATATCGAGTGCGCATGTGTGTGTGTTTGAGTGTGTTTGTGTGTGTGAATTTGTGTAAAATTAATTTGCTGTAAATTAAACATTTGCTTGCGTTCATCTATGAGCAGAATAACAAACACAAAAGCATTTGCCAAGACTTTTCTTCTTTCTTTATGTCTGAAAATCGAAATCATAAGTCATAGTAAAGACAATGTTAAAAAGAAAATCATAAATTTAATTATTTGGAAAACTTTTGCGAACAAAATGTAAAGCGATTTATTTAAATAAAAACATGCAATTCAATTTTCTTCAACTAAACTAATTGCAGCCAATTTATTCATAGGAAAAGCGATTTTATTGATGCATTTTTACTAAAAATTACGAGTAAGCAAATTAAATTTCGGTGTGTGTGTTTGTGTGAAAAGCCAATTTTACTATTCATTGTGTTGAGAAAACTAAAATTTTGTCTTGCTTTAAATGATTTTTGTGAGTGTTTCTTTAATTTTATTTTTATTTTTAAGTTTTTTTTTTTGGTGATTTGCGGACAAATTTGCTTCATTGACATTTGGCTTTGGCATTTGGCATTTTTTTTTTTTTTTTTGGCTTTAAGCAAAGTTTGCGAATTTACCTACCGATCGCTCAAGCAACAGTCCAAAACATGACACCTAAATCTGAAGTTCGATTATAATACGTTGTAAAGAGTTGGGGGAGTTCAATAATTGGAATAGAATGGGGAAGATGAGCGGTCATTTCACTAAATTGCTTAAATAAGTATATTATGTTCAAATATTTTGTATCTTAATACACAATAGTTCCGATACAAAGAGCCTTATTATGGTAAGATAAGTTGATGTTATACGATATTAATTATATTATAATCATAAACCGAAAATCTCTCAAAAATGTGTGGAGTTTTGGGACACTTTCGTTTGGTTTCGTTTTCTGTGGCACCCCTGAATATAATAAAGTAAATTAAATTTTATAACTATTTATACCAGTTTGTATCTAAAATAAGTTATATGGTATCCTTTGGGCTTTTAGTACCCTGTATTTTCAATTCTAATCTTTTCTTTTTGGGGCTAATTTTGAGTTTATAAATCATAGAATCTTTACACTAATTTAAATAGGAATTTCAAATCATTCGGACAACAGCTGAAAAATTAAATTTCAATATTGAACAATGTCATGTAGAAAATAAAACGAGTATATTCAATTTAGAACAAAAACAAATTATTTTCCAATAAGTATCAAACTTAATTGTTATATCCAATTAATGAATATTTTACCAGCTTTTTCTACGTGAATAGAATATTCTATCGCATTTATTTACTACTTACAATCTCAGCTTAAACAAAATTTTTTCCATTTATATTTTACGTCTTCCCAAAATTATTTTATATTTTAAATGATTTTATAGCTGGTTGACAATTTAATATTCAAATTCAATATTTGTAACTACAATTGGTATCCAAAAATTGTATGTTTTTGTGTTAATTAAAAAGTACGCGCATTCCGATGAAAAACCAAAACACTGGCAAAACTTTTCAAACTAAGCATTTCCCTCAATGTTGTGGCAACAATGTCAACGCGTGCAGTTCAACGAATGTCCTTCACACGAAAAACCATAGTAACAACAAAATCAACAACAACAATAACAGCAACACAATGACAAGAACTTTAATGGACGCTTAAATAAATCATGCGCCCCGTTCGCCGCACTGTGCCATCAGTTGTTGTTGGTTTGCATGTGTTATTGTGTGTGTGTGTGTGTGCTGTGACATTGAGCACTATGTGCCACACACATATGCCTGTCGTATAACCTCCATATCCCTATAAAAATCCTACAACAAGTGCCTTGCACGTGTCTCAAACCCGAGGTGTCTTCGCCAATTGTCTAATTGTCTAAATCAAATTCTAATTTTACATTTTATTCTTTTTACTTGCATATTCACATTGTTGTTGTGTTGTTGCCTTGCATTGATTTTAATGTTGTTGCAATCAACTGCTCCCAGCCAATGCTAACATTTATCTAATCGGGCGCGCGAAATGGTCGACATTTGCAATGCCTTTGCTGGTTTTTTTTAGGCTTATTGATTATCTTATGTGCTGTCTTTTGTCTTGTCTTTCCTTCTTTACTTTTTGCACCAGGTGTGTGCGTCGTGAGTTGCTCGCATTCCATTTTGCTCGTTTGGCTGTCATGTTGCAAACGACAAGCGGCAAGCGGCGTGTGGCAAGTAAATTCTTGAATCAATTTCTATTTTTCCAGGCGGATTGCACTCGTCTGTCCTTTTGTCCGTGCCAGCCGACCATTTCTTTGTAATTGCTCACACACGAATTGCCTGCTTGGCTGGTGAAAGTCAAAAGGCACAATGTCAGGATGTATACGAGTTTATAGCCATTTCGATTATTGCATTATCCTGTCACTTTGTTGTACCACTGCAAATTAAATTGTCAATTTGTTTGTGGCACGAACGCGATTTTCTTCAATGCGATAGACAGGCGGAGCAAAGTGTGATGAAATTAACGAGCGTTTCATATTTCATAATCCACATCGCGTCGAGTCTCAACTTGTACGTGAATTTTCTGATCAAATGCTTTTTCTTTTTTATTTCTTTCTTATTTGTATAGATTGGTGTCGTATTATTTACAATTGCTTGTGCTTTTTCTATTGTCATTCTACCTACTGGTATTAATCGGAATTAGTTCAACCTACACAATTCTAATTCTTATTTAACTTTGCCGAGCTTTTGAAGAATTAAGGAAAATTATTGACCTTAGTCACATATCATTTTATAAATAGAGATAGTTCTGCGATAAAATCCCCTACGATAACGATAAATATTGGTATGACTATACATTTTGGCTCGTATTATACATAGAATTTTTTCTGTTTTCTTGGAGTTGTTTATATTTTCCTAATTAGCGACCTCCATTTGTAATTTTAAGCAGATTCAATTTGCCCACCGATTATGATTTTGTTATAATTATTTAATTATTAAAAGAATGTTATTATTTTGACTATATTAAAGTTCTTACTACTTTAATACTTTAAGTTTTTCAAATATTTCGAACCTAATTTTCACTACGATGATTATCTCAATATTATTGAGATCAAAAGTTAAGTACTTTATATCTATAAAAATTTCTTGGTTGCTGGCATATTCAAATTTTATTTCATTTTCTTTTTTACGTCAATCGGAAAAGACCGCAAGGCACGTAAGCCACTTTCATTACCACAACTCGTTTTACTTAATCAAGCCGCCAACGAAATGCCAAAAGGCCAAAAATTCAATTGCACATAAAAAAATAATGATATTTTGTAGTTTGTAAGTCAACTTTGGCAAAATGGAGGGAAAGTCTAGAAATTCCAATTTGCTAGACTGGTGATTAGTTTGCAACGCAATTCGGCAAACAAACACTTAAAAACATGCACCTGCCGAGTTTACTCCATCATCATCATTTTGTAATTATCATCATGAGCATAGTTAACGATCGCTTCATTGGCGTAGCAGTCATTTAATATTCTTACGAAAATTACACGAAAATCGAAATTAATTTTTAATTAACTCTTCAAGTATCTTTTTTTTTTGGGAGGAGAAGCCGTCTCAACGGATTAACACTCGGTGGAAAAACTTTTTCACAACTTCAACTTTTGTCGACACAAGTTTTAAGCACGCACGGTAAATTTTTGCTGTTAGAAGTCAGGCGTTGGAGCTGTTGGAGCCGTAAAATAAACGCGACCACGCGGTTCGTCGGGTCGTCTGTTAATGAAGGTAAATTTCGAACATCGTTTCGGTTAAAGCGAAAACTATGAAATTCTTTTTATTCCAGTCCAACGTCGACGTCCAACGCGCCAACCGTCTGTGTGTCTAGCTGGTTGACTACTCATTCTTGTGTGTGTGTGTGTGTGTGTGTGTGTGTGTGTGTGTGTGTATATATATTGTGGGTGGTTTCTACAATATATGTTTGCGTGCCTCATATCAGCCAGGTCTCTCTGTATTTGTGTTGTGGCTCGCCTTTGCTTCTACGTCTGTCTACCGCCCCTCTAACTGGATTATAAAAATTGATTTTTAATTTTTATGACAATTTCCAACTGACTCAGTTGTATATATCCCTCCCCCCCTCTCTCTCTCTCCCATTCTGTGTTGTTGTCGTCGTTGATGCCACTGACAGTTTCCATGCCATTTTATATTTGCTCGTCTTCATTTGACCCACGACCTAGCAGCCACTCTCCCAACATACTCATAGCATTCATGCTGAGCTCGGCATGTCAGCTTGTTTGTATTGACAATGGGATAACAATGAATAATTTAGCCCTGTACCACACAGAGCATGGGCATGAGTTAATCAAATTTAATTGCTTTGATCGATCACATACATTATGCACAGTGGAATTCACATAAATGTATGCTTATTGAAATAAATACTTATCTCTTTAAATACTTATCGAACAAAGAAATTAGCTATGCAAAATATTAGTCAGCTAATATGTTGTTATTGCTAAGGGAAGAGGTACTGAGCTGGGTGATCAATTAGAAAAATGAGTTTGTCAACTTGATAATTGTTGTGTAAATTTTTAGGAGGGAGTTTAATGTGATTTTAAAGTCGAAAATTCACTGCATAGCTATTTACCATTTTTATACTCAAAAATAATAATAATTTCTACTGCTTGTAAAAAAAAGAGGTAACCTTAAAAGAAATTTTACTTTACTTTTATTTATTTATTAATAATTTAACTTTTTATAATTTTATGGCGCAGTTAAAACTGGTTTATTTTATTTTCAAACACATCCTACAATTGTTAATTTACTTAAGCTTTCAAATAACGCTCGTATTTAGTAGTAAAATATTTATAATGTAAAGTCATCTTAAATACAGTTCAATAAACTTATTTGGTTATTAGCTCAATAAACTAACAAACGCTTTATATTTATTAAGTTAATTGGTTCCACTGTGCCATGTCAGCCACAAAGAATCGCGATGTCCACTTCGTGACACATTAATCATGACCCGCTCAACGACTCAACGTTTACCTCTGCTGCCCTTCACCACAACTGAAAATTTCCCCACTTAATGCTATGACCTGTACACGTAGTACATACAGATGTGTGTGTGTAAAGGGCACACATTTTGATGGCAGGACATTCGTTTGTATGCAAATATTTCAGTTTGTTTGTTCGTTTGCTGTTTGCTGTTTCCTATTTGTGTGTTCCATATGAAAATTGGAAAAGTTTTTCATACAGACTCGTATATGTTAGTATGTATGTTGTTTTTATAAGTATATAACGTATGCGACGCGTTGGCCTTTAGCTTCGCGTGAACTCACTCACAAAAACCGAAACGAAATAAAACGCAGACGAAGGGAAACTAAATACAAACGCACACTACAGTTGTCCTTTTGTGCGTCTCTCTTTAATAAATTGATAGGCGTGTTGTGTGTGTGTGTGTGTGTGTGTGAGTGTGTAGGGACGAGCTGGCGCCAACCATCGTAATAGGCCCCTCGGCGGTGCTCTTAGTGGTCACCGCAGACCCATCCCCCCAGGGCGGCTTGAATGTCAACTGCGTCACTCTTGGCTGCCGGACAAGTATTGTACATTCTTTTTTTCCCCCCGCTGTTTTCTTTAATGGAGAGGGAAGGGGCGAGCACTTCCAGTGACCTTGCATCATTAACTTAATTGCTCATAGCAAGTCCAATTGCCGACTTGAATTATTCAGTTGGCTTTCAGTCCAACCGAGTGACAGCTTTTGTCTTTTCTAATGTCGTCCCAGCTCTCTCTCTCTCTCCCTCTCTCCCTCTCCGTCTTTTTCTGTCGCTCGGCGCCTGTTTTTGAATGCACTGGAATGCCCATCCCTGCTTCAACCACTGCACGTGGGGCTTATTGTCATGGCCGTAGGCCTTTTAAGAACGCATTCCCCCATATTCTACCCCTTTGTCTATTCGTCAGCTTGCACGTTGTCTGCTCCCCTTTTTCACTTGGGGACTTTGACAGTCACGTGCTGCGAGACTTAGTGCGATGACAATTTGAAATATTTCACAAAAAAATAAAACTATAGTTTTCTAGTCCTTGTTAAACTGCGTAGAACTCGCTCTAATTGAATAAGGTTCTGCTTGATGTAATTTTCATAATACTTGATGTCATTTGTAAAGTTTTAAAACTATATACATACCTGCATCGTCTTATCCAGTATGAGATGACAACGATTCCACCCAATATTAAGCCTCCCAAGGCACACCAAAAAAGGGTCTAAAAAGATTTGATAAAAATTATTTAGAAATAAAATAAATGTTGTGTATTGGTTTTAAGTAAAAAGATAAACAGATATATATGTTAAACAGAAATAATAAATTTGAATTTGTGATTAATGCTTGGTCCTTTTCTTAGTTTCAAGTTTTTCCAACTCTATTCCATTAATATTTAGCGTATTCAGTTGCTTCATCAATTTAATTGAATACGCTTGGTTGATTGCTTTAAATTAAAGTCGATTCCGAAATGTCATTAAATCACTTAACAGCTTTAAAGCAAATTTATAGAGTTCATTAAGTCTTACACATAAAGCTACGCCTTCTCGCTTTTTTGTTAAAGTTTTTTTTTTTTTGTCAGACCAAAAGAAAAGGGGTTTTAAGCCATTTGACACCAGGTCAATTTACAAGTATGAGTTGAGGCAAGAAATCTATTGAAAGTTTTTTGGTATTCAGGCAGTAGACATCATCAATTTTGCTGCCCGATATGTCAATTGCATTGGCATTTTGGATCTTAGCCAGGCCAAGAAGTGACATGGCCGTAGAAATCAGTTGGAGTCGAATCATTGTGACCCAGGCCCCCAGATGATTTATTGAATTCAGTTCAGAATAGAACAAGATAAACATGTCATAATCTCTCTACTCAGTTTATACGAGCATCATACAATAATAAATTGCAACAGGATACTCGGAAACCGGAAAATCTTCGAGCAGTTAATTAAGTGCATTGGACTCTAAAATAACCATTATATTTAGCACAGTTTCCATTGAAATCCAGCAGACACACAAAATGAATATTGCATGGTAAAAAGCCGCTAAATGAAACCATCAAAAGCAGTCTGGCATATGTCAACGGGTTGGCAAGGGGTTCAGGGCACGGAGTTGTGCTCGGCAATTTGTAATTTTCCAACAATTTCAGTACAATAAAATTCTATCGCCAGTTCTTGTATGTGTGTGTGTGTGTGTGTTTGCAGACATTTTGCTAGTCGGCTTTTGTCTTTTCCCCCTCTCATCTCAACTCAATTCAGCTCCTGCTCTTCCGGTGGCTGGAGAAGTCCTTCTGACTGTTACTGGCAGCCTGCCAATCCGATTTTGGCCAAGAACAATGCAACGTTAGCCTTTTTCGACTATATGATCCTGCATCCTGCCATCCGCACTTTGGCAGCGAATCGCAGTCCTTTTTTTCTCAAATATTAATGGCGCCATAATTGTGGAGAAAGTCTCGAAGTTGGACCTCTATAAACTTTACGATTTTTTGTAGTCATCATTGCACTCGTGAATATTATAATAAAAACAATAAATACTATGGAATAAAGTAAAGTTCAAGGCCATACTCACAATCCAGTAGTGCGTTTCAGTATGTTTGCTTGGATTCAGTTGCATCGCACGTTCCTTTCATTTATGCACGTCACAGTGGGTCTGCTGTATGACATTGGAAATGGAAAAGCAAGAGGAAAACCAATACGAAAATTAATACACAAACTTTGATTAATTTACAAGTTCTTAAGTCAACAACAACAAAGTAGAAGAAGCTTCATTAACATTCAAATGCTGCATATGGCTTTAATTTAATCTTAGCATTTTAATTTAGCATATGCATTTTATTTGGTCTTAGTTGAATAAGTTAGACATGTAAACAATTTATGGAATTGGTTTATTATGAATCCAAATAAAGAAAGTTCTTGACCAGGCGTTATATTGTAGACATCTCTGCAATGTCTACTTTAATATACAACGTGTGGTTAACACACGAATATATTTGAATAGTTCTTTATTATAGCTTTATTTATATCTACTTCTTAATAGTTTAATATTGTACTTATACATTTTTTCTGGTTTCAAGTTCTTTTGTGCTGAGAGGCAAATAGTTGTATCGCCAAAATATATGAAATATATATATTTGGTTAAGGATCTGCCTCCAGTATATAGATTATACTTTTGCTGAATATAAATATATTATTTTTAGCCTGGTTACATCGACAATTCGTCAATCCGTCATTTATATCATATATGAGGAATTTTTCTGAAATCTGAAATCAAGTAATTTTCAGCAAATGAAAGTGTACTCATGAAACTAGTTAACAACACTCTATGGCTCTCTTAGTGGATCAATAATAATAGTACATTAATTATATTAATGTGTACATTAATATCCGAGTCATTACATTTCATTGATTTGTTTTACTAAATATAATTGCCAGGATGCAAACAATGGCACTAAAATCGACACTCCTGTTGATTGAATGAGCCGACAGATTAGCTTCCCTCATCGCATTTCAAGAGCACTTAATTTCGGGACAAGCACCGAGCTCAGCTGGAGGTCCAACAAGGTGAGGTTTGGCTAAGGGAAATCATTGCGTTTGATTTACGAGATCATGTTCATGTTCAGTGCGATGCCTGCACAATTATCATTATAAGCATGAAGCTTTGCAATGCAAATATGACAGGCAAAGGTACAGAGGATGTTGAAAGTATGAAGAGAGTGGAAACAAACGGAGGGATAACATTTTTGACTTTTACTCGCTTTTGGCATTTACACAACGTGAGCAGCAGATGAGCAAATGGCAAACTGTTGATTTAGTCTCGGAAATGCCAGTCATGTTCTAGGTTTCGTGTCGCATCGCTCGGCACACGCCTGAACTTTGAACTTATGCCAATGGACACACGTTGAAGGAGCTGCTCCCACAAGAGAAGAAACAAGGAGAACAGTAAATTTTGCGGACCCCGCTCATAATAATTCACTGGAGATGTATGCAGATATGACAGATACTGCCAAGTTTCTTAACTTATTTTGATTAATTTCACGGCAGCTTACACATAATTTAAGCCCATAGATAATTGCATACCTTTTTGAACTTTCGCTATAAGCAAGTGGCCATCAAAAAATAAGTCAATTGACTGTTAAGCTTGGATTTAATTTAAATTCCACTAGACAAAGCCTGGCAAAGGGTATTATTATCCTTATATCTTAAAGTGTGTAGTGTCTTTGAAACAGAGTATTGAAATAGATTTTAATGCCTTGGGGCTGGACTTTCTATAAGCTATAATACAATTGACATTTCAATTTTCTTGTAAATTAAAATAAAGTAAATACTCATAATAATACTAACACAATACTACCTAGAGAATTGTTTTGTTATTGAAAAAATCTGAGCCACAATTCAATTATTTACGGCATTTTCCCCTGTAGTTGTTGCTGAATCGCTAACAAAATAAATTAGAATCAACATCCTAAGCCTTATGGGTTAGTTGTCAATCAATCAGTCAGGCAGTCAACCAGTTAAAACATTTACTTTTTGTTTTATACAAGTGTACACATAGATGATGAATGTTCATTGTTAAGATTTATTAATTTATTTTGTTTAAATTTTGAAAGTCTTGAATTATTATTCATCTTTATAATAAATGTATATTTGTATATAAGAACCTCCTCTCTTTTTCATAGATAGTTCTCAATTCGGATTACATCGCGCACTTCAATTACTTACAGTTACCATAAAGTAATTAACATTTTCTTGGTTCGTTTTTGTTGCAATTCATATAAAAATAACCGCAAAGCAATTAAACAAATTTAACATGGAAATGGAATGCAAAACAGAACAGAAGCAATCGCAAAGTGTCGTGCATAACACAAAAATTACGGAACGCCAAATTGTAATCAAATTGTGAGCCGACAATATTAACAGCAACCACAAGAACAACAACAGCAGGGGCAAAAATTTCCCAAAACAACAAGAACAACAAGAATTCCCCAGTTGGCAATTTGCATCAAGTTATGCCCCGTTATTCACACCACAAAATATTTGAATGGCTGTGAATGTGTGAGTGCGACTTGAGTATCTGCATAGGTTTGACAATTGAATGTGACAGGGAGTTAGGGAAATAGGGGCAAATATTAAGCATATGCCACGAATTAACAAGTTTGCTTTATCGGCGAAAAGTGGCCTAATAAAAATGTCAATAATGCGGTATATCAAACACTCCGCGCACAAACTGAAATGCGGGCGCACACACTAAATTACTCATACGCAGCGTACGCCAAGCTTGTGCTTGAAATGGGAGTGTGGCACCAACTGCAGCTGATCGAAAACTGTGTCGCATGCAGCGTGGGTTCATTTATCATCACTTGACGTGATTTGCTCCGACGCCAGCCAAATCAACTTTCTCCCATGGGCAAGAGTGTGACTGAAAAGTAGAACCCACCTCAAATTTGATGGCTTCACTAGCGTTCAAACTTTTGTGGCATACTTCGCAGCTGCGTTGCGTGTAAGGTCATAATTTCGTGGCGAAAAAAAAAACAAGAACTTTTTGTCCTTACAAAACGCTCAATTTCGTGCGCACACACGGGGCGTGGCATTTGGGTTTGTTGCCTGCCATTTTCGACATAAATTAGAAGGACATTACACTTGAGTGATTAGTTAATAACATTAATTAACGCTCTACTTGCCTGGGGCTTTGATAAACGCCCATCGAATTTCTGTCCGGCATCAAATTTCATGACACTTACTTACAGTATTGTGCTATAAGTGGAAATTCAAAGCCTGTTACGAATTGATTTGGAATTAAACAGAGAAATTAGAAAGGCAATGAAGCTAACTAAGTGCATAAAGTGGCCATATTTAATATAGTTTCAAGAACTGCAGAAATTGGTTTTGTTTCAGATGAATTAAAATTGGGTTAATATAAGTAATCTTCAAGTTTGAAAAAAAACAGTTATACTGGTACGGTTTCGGTACATTTTTTCAAATATTTTCCAAATAATTTAAAAATTCACTTTCATTTATCTTGATAAAATACATGCATACATAAGTACAAATCTGTTATATATATGTAAAAATCATGCCAAATTGGACAACAATTTATAAAAAAAAAATTGTTTTCTGTGGATCTTGGTTTCGTTTATAATGAAAATTTTAAACCTCATTTATTAAATTTTATTTGACTCCCTATACCGTAATTAGTGTAAGACAACACTTGAAATTTGATACTGGATCTTTCAGTTTTTATAAAAAATCAAATCAAAATCAAGTATCGGTATCACAATAAATGTATCGTACAAATAGTGTGATACATGATACTGATTACTGATACTAAGCGATAAACAACAGTTTTCGAGTTGCTATTATGTGTTCTTGGTTACAATTCTTGACTTAAATAAATATATATTTGCAAAATTAGTCCAAATGTGATTGATGCATTATTTTTAAATATCGAAAAGTAAATAAATGCATTTTTGTTACGGCATGTAGTTGCCACGTTTTTATAAAAAAGTATCATGTCATTTAGCAGGTACTGATTACTGATTGATCACAAGTAAAGGAGCGATTACTGATTGAATTACCTGCTGAATGCCCCCAATAAGTGCACTTAGTCTAACAAATATTGCGTTGGTTTTGTTGAAATCGCAGACAAATATTTTGTATTATTTCCGTCTACTCTGTGTCTGCTTGAAATGGAAACAACTGACAATGATAATGACCATGGCAAAGAGAAATAGAAATGGCCAGAAGCGTTGGTTTCTTTGTTTGAGCCCAGAACAATATGTCAGTTCCGCACAAGTCTGCACTGAAAATGGACGCCGCCTATTACCAAAGAAAAGTATGTAAATTCTTTTAAACTTTCAACAACGTATATATCAAATTTGTCCACACATAAAATATAACTAAATCAAGTGATAAAAGAGCGGAGAAGAATTTTAATGCAATTGAAAGCAAGCTAAGATTAATGAAATGTGTTCTTTAAACGATGCAATTAAAATTGAATCAATAAAATTTATCAATACGCAATGTTTGGCGGTGGAACAGACAAAAAAAGAAGCGTGAAATTAAATAAATAAACTGTGTTATGCACAGGTAACAAATCAAATGCTTTTTAATTGTGAGTTCATGAGTTGCATGCGTGTCGTGCTCGTGACTGTGTTGAGTAGTCTTCTAGAGATGGTCATGTGCCGCCCTCTTTATTTTTTTAAATAATAAAGAAGAAGGGGGCTCCGCCCCATGCTCGCTTCGCTCGCGGTGAGGTGCGGCTACAGTCGAGCACGCTCGACAGTAGGATACCCTGAGCCCATGTATTTTTTATAAAAGTTGATTTTCGACCAATTGTTCCTATGGCAACTATATGATATATGGAACCAAATTAAACCAAATTTGGTCAGAATGTAAAAAACCAACTTAAATGTATATTCTTACAGCTTGGATAAAATATCTCAAAAAACAAAAAAATTTTCGCACTTAAAGTTGATTTTTGACCGATCGGTCCTATGACAGCTATATGATATAGTCGCCCGATTTCAACGAACTTCGGCCAGGATAGACAAAACCAAGTTAAGTTCATATTCTATCAATTTGGTAAAGATGTCTCAAAAAACAAAAAACTTTTCCATACTAAAACTTCATTTTCGATGTAACGTTCCTATGGCAGCTATATGAAATAGTGGACCGATTTTAACCAAACTTGGTCAGGATGTTCAGTTTGGTTCTGATATCTCAACAAACAAAAAACTTTTTCATACTAAAACTTCATTTTCGATGTATCGTTTCTATGGCAGCTATATGATATAGTGGTCCGATCCAAAAATAAAAACAAACTTGATCTGCCTATGGTATCCAGGAACCTACATACCAAGTTTGAAGTCTCTAGCTCTTATGGTATCTGAAATCGACGCGTTCAATGGGCTCAGGGCGTTTTCAATGGGCTCAGGGTATAAAAGCAACATGAATCCTAGAGATAGATACTAAACATATCCCGACATCTAGAGTTACTTTCACGTTCTTATTTCATCACTATACACAAGCACGATGCCATCTCTAACGACGTCTTTAATTTTTAGCTACGTACGCCGTACGTACGGAGGCGGATGTGGGATCGTAAACGGAATTGAAATCGAATTCGGGTTGAGTGTGCGGCAGGTCAAGAATGTTGTTATCTGAGTCAAGTCATACCAAGTGCTCTTCTCACACAATACACTCAGAGTGTGTGGGGGTGTGTGCGTGTGTGTTTGTTTGTGGGTTGTGTCAGATAAGATGCGCCCTCATTGTCGGTTCTGTCCGATAAGAGTTCTGAGCACATATCTTATAATATGAACGATTTCAAATACGATTTTATTGTGGTACGTGCTAATCACGTACTCGTTGTCAATGTTGTGAACTCGGACTCGTCATCGTCGACTCCTTTCCGAGGTTACGCGTTCATGTTCGTGTCCGTGTCCGTGTCCTCAAAACCGCACCAGCTGCCGGATGTAATAAAAGCACAGAGTTGGGCCAGGGGAACGGGGGAGGATGTGTGCCTGCTGCAGCGGAAGTGCAAGCGGTAACCGTGTCCTCTGACTCATCAACATTCACCATCAACCGTTCCAACGAACCATTGACCATTGTCCGGCGTAGAAGCTCCGCCTGGACATGGTTTTTGCCTTCGCTGTTGAGTATTATAAACGTTGTTGTTGTTGTGTCGATATACGTAGCACTCGTAAATTTTTGGCTCCTGCTGTCGTCGTGACAAGCCGTCCGCGATGTTTCAACAATTTTTTTTTCTCTTCCTCTTTTTCGTTGATTATTTACGGTCTGTTTGATTGCACAACTATGTGTTTATATATATGGCAGGTGGCTTATATAATTGCCAACTGCAGAGGTGAGCGGTAGAGAGTATGCCTTTTGGCATTTTGTTTCTTAACATACTGACAACTTCGAAACACATTAGCCAAGGCCAAATTGTTGCCACAACTTTGGGCTTAAGGCTGCAACTTCTACCTTAACTAAGATAAGAACTTTAATCAAGTTTCTCAGTGAGTCTCTTGAGTACTGCCAACTCATTGGTGAGGTGCTGTAAACTTGTTGTTTTGGCGTTGCCATCTGTCAGCTAACATGAAATTTGTCAGGTATTCCTTAAAAGCATGATCTTACAGAAGTCTTTTTAAAAAAAAATATTTATTTCAATTATCTAAAATATGTTTTATCAACTGAGAGAATCAATGAGAAAGTAATAAAAAAAAATTTGTTGATATACATTGTTAAATCAACTGATGGAAAATATTGATAAAATATATTTCTAATAGACTATATAACATATTGATTGATTAATGATGTCGGTGGAGTTTAGGTATTATTATACATATTTTATGGCTTGGTCTGGGAGATAAATGGAAATGGACAAATAAATATTGTCAATGGGATGAAAAATTCGAATTTTTTAATTAATTGTTTCAGTAAACAAAAATACGTTATTATATACTAGTTCATAGAAATTAATTTAAAAATGACATGATATTCAATTTTAAGGGAATGTAGAGTTAAAGCTGCTACGTCAGATATAATAAAAGAGAGACAGAGATGAAGAAAACAAATACACATTCAAAAATATTTTTTATGAATGAATTTTGTCTGTGAATTTAAGCTGTTCCTTTCAATGCATTCTCTTTCATAACATTATTAAATTTTAAATTTAACTACTCCACGAAATATTATTTCAATCTGTTTATGCAAATATATAAATTTCAATTAAAAAAAAGGTTTTATTTTTGAACAATTTTATTGTTGGCAATTTTAATGTTCAATATGCAGGTTAAGTGGATGTAGAATTATTCATATTTATATTCGATTTCACATGTACATTCATGCCACAAATAAGTAAATACAAGTTGTATATACATAGATATCGAATAACACGCGTATTCAAACCGAACAAACAAAGTGTTGATCAAATTTATTTTTAATAAAATGACAGCTCTGTGCTGTCAGCTGGGCTGAGGACGGCGTGTCCTGTCGTCCGCAGTTCCTCTCGATTTTGTGTCTTGCGTCCTGGGCTTTGGGCTTGATGGCGCCTCATATCCTTGTTGACGATATTCGGTGTGTGTGTTTGTGTGTGTGGGTTTTTTTGTCGACACACCAAATTGAATTCAGCAGAAATCTCTTTGAGTTGCCAGTGTGTGCGACTACGACTAACACATTTTTATTATTTTATGGCACGGCGAAAAACAGAAATCTCCTGGCAGTAAATTTTCCCACAAAAAAAACTCTTGCCAAGCCTTCGGCGAAATTTAGTGTTATTTTGTTATTGTCAAAATTGAAAAGTTGCTTTTGGCATGTGAGGTTTTGTTGCAACTAACGAATAAGAGGAATAATATAGTGCTCTCCTGAAGCCAAAAGTGTGCGTTTGAGAAAAGAAAACTTCTGGTAAATTCTGTGCCAAAACTAACTAATGAGAATTTATAATATTTCTTTAAAGAAAGAAGAACATTTACTTAAATATTTATATTAAATTGAATTCCATCGCTTTCGAAATTTTATTTTTTTTTTATTTACTAGATATACTATATAGGATAAATGCAAAAATATACAGATTGCTGATATTTATATCTGCCCACATGTTTACTCCCATCCTTTGCTATGCTTGTTATTCTCTCGTATCGCATTTGAAATGTTGTCCCAGTTTTTATATACATTACTTGCCCGTCGGCTCTTCCAGTGATAAATATTGTCCGACCGGCATTTGAATATTATTTATATGCATACATATTTTTATTTAATTTGCAAGTGTTGCACTCCAAGGACGATGCTGAATCTCAAACCGGCCCTGACACACATTCGCATTTATTCAAACAAAATTCAGGAAACCCGGCGAAATTCGCATCAAAACGCGCGCTCTGTTTCTTGAGCAGGCCGGTAAAAAGATTAATTACTCGAATCCGGCTGACAGTTAGCACATTTCCTGTCGGAGCCGCGCGCAGTTAATTAGCTGGAGCCGGAGATCGACACGAAAGCCCCAAAATAAAGGGCGGAAAGTGAGGGGCGGAAGAGAGCGAAAGTGAACTAAACAAAACTGCTGACGTCAATTGACACACAGCGTTAAGCACAAACATAGCATTCGCATCCGCATCCGCAGGACACTTGAATCCTACATATATTCAGGATAATGGTCAATTACGGTCGCCGCTTTCGTACTTTTGGCTATTATGGCCAACCGCAAACTGATGCCAACAGTGATTGTAAATGGGATGATAGAGTGATAGGAAAGGTTTCTCTGATTATTTATTCCCCACTGTCAGTTGACAGTTGTCAGCGCTTTTGTTTTACATGTCAGCAATTCAGGCTGAAGATTAGCAGAAATCAATCATCATACAGCGAAATTGTACCACACTCCGTGCAATGAAAAATTGGAATCTTTTATTTTCTGATTGGTTGCAGCTGCTCTGTAGCTGACAGCTGTGTCCTTGGCATATGATATCACTATTATGAGTCACTGTTTAGAATATTCACAAAACAAAAGTTCATAGTTGTTGAAGTCAGGCTTCCACAGTTGTTTTGGCCTTAGGGATGCATTTTTTAATACCAATCACAATGTTATGGTTAACATTTTTCAGTGAACAAGTTGTGAATGTTTCAAAATCGCCTAGATAAAATCAGTTAACTGAACATAATTAAGTCAAGATCAAGGCAAGGTAAATTTTTTCAAGGTATTAATTATTTTGGACATAATTCTTCAAAAATGTTGAAGTTTTTAATAAAACCAGCTTATTAACAACATAAATGTGAACTATTATAAATAGTTACGCTTTTCCAACTCTCAGTTAACATCATTGAGTATTATATACATGTTAAGATTACTCCTTTCGTTACATATATACAAACTCCAAGTGCTTAGGTACTAAAGCGACCACACCTCATAGAATATGTCAAAGCTCACTCGTAAATTACAACGATTTACATATGATTAAAGAGCTGATTGTGTTTGCATTCAATTTGTGCTTGGATAAGCGCTTAAAGCGTTGCACGTAAATCACTCAACGCAAACGAACACACACCCACACACATATATATTATATGCACACAGACACACACACAAGTGAGGTGTTCGCATGTAAGCAACGTATCCAATTAATAAGGTCGCATATGTAAATGATTAATGATTGAAGGTCTATTGGCCAAAGGAACAATGGATTGCTTAAGCCAACTCAATATCTCGTGCCCCACTGCGTATACATAATTGAAATACACACGTATTCTCCATAACTATATATATAGGACTATCTTTATCTTGTATCTTGACTATCTAGTTTTCCTTTTGTGAGTTTAGAGCAACCAAGACTATTTATTTCAGCTGTCCTCTTTGCTTTGATTTTGACTCAAGTAAATGACAAGTCGTTCATCTAAAATTTTCTTGAAACAAAGTCTATCATCTTGTAAACCGCAGTTAAGTCAATTAAAAATGCTTAAATTGTTTATACAGGCAACGTTTAATAGGGCCATAAAAGGGGCAAACGGGTTGATAGCGATAAATGTACCCGAAAGTCATAAAAGTGGCATAAAAATGCGCATTTAAATGCACTTTGAATGCAACAGAGAATTAAACGAAGCGGTGCCACCTACTAATCCACAAAATAGTCAAGAGACAGGAGGAGACAGGAAAGTCCGACGGGGCTAATACTATTTACCACTGGCAGCAGGATTATGCAAATTTAGACACGTTGACTCTTTGCTTGTGGGTAACACCAATTGGAAATGAGTGTGCTCCAGTTTCTATTATCTTGTGGATAAGTAATTATGCTAGAAATTACAATAACCTAAAGCCATTTGCATATGCATGTCACTCGCATTGTAACTGACCTCTGGGTCAGTGTATGTGTGTGTATCAGTGTGTTTGTGTGTCTGTGTGTGTGTATATATCAATGCTTTTAGCCCTGCCATGCATCGCTGACCAATTCAGCCTGATGTAAAGCGTGCCAGAGAGAGAGAGAGAAAGACAGGAACAAAGGTGAAGAGAGCGAGATAAAGATATGATGCTTCTCCTACATCTTTCATGTGTGTGTGTGTGTGTTTCCGGGTTTGGCCTAAATGCGCTTTGCGTGCCTCCGGCCGCCTTTGGCTTTCAGTTCGCTTTGTGGCAGCCATCATCATCATCGCCGGCTAACGAGCATTGGAGCTCAGTTGATGCTTTGTGAATGTGCTCAGATTATATTTAGTCAAAGCTGGATGAGCGCAGTTGTGGTTTGCGGTTCATATGCCAACCTTGAGCATTGCATTTCCTACCTGTACCTGTATAGGCTTATTTTGGGCATACTTATTCCTACATTTTAACAAGCTTATTTTCCAGTTAATATTTTATGTATGTGTTAGTTATCTTCATAAAAGTTTCTTATCTTCAAAAAGTTAGTTATCTTCAAAAAAGTAAATAAAAAATATGAGCTTTTTCACACAAATACCTTTTGAATATCATTTTTAGGATATCAATTACAATTTTTATACAAAAAATCGTTTTTCATACGATTTTTCTATGAAAATTTTTTTAAAATTATCTTTTCTTCGTTTTTTTTTACTTTCTTTTATTTTATTACATTTACAAGCTTAAAATTCGTAGCACAATTTTTCAAAACAAATTTTCGAAACAACAGCCGCGTTTGACTATATAAACATTATATTACTCCTTTGAAGGCTGCTAAAATTCAAGGATATTACGTATACGCAACATGTTGACCTGTTGGACAAGACTTCGCTGCCATTTTAATTATGTTTTGTGTAAGCCGCAACAAAATCCAAGAAAATCTCAAAGCAAACGATAAACGTTGATTGACCCAGCACGAGACTGAAGAAAAAAAAAACAGCAGGTAATGAAAATGAGAAAAGGAAAAAGCAGAAGGCAAAAGGAAAACTTAGAGGAAAACAAAAGGTCCGAATATGCAAAGCGGAAGCCACGAGGACAATTTGTGTCCATTAGCTGTTAAGCCAAAACGACTGGGCCGAAAGAGCCACAATGACAACAACAACAGCAACCGCAACAAGGTAATAATGTCGTCACTGTGCACCTGCAAACAGAGCTATTTAATGGACTTCACCACTGCCAATCCTCCACCATCTTCTCATGTCTTTAACTGGCTACTGTTGATAGCGCAACAAGAAACCTGAGAAAAGTTGGCTCAGTTCGCAGCACTTTTCACTTTCCCAGCGGGTTTCTAAACAATATTATTATCCACTGGTCACTCCGATTGTCGTCTGCTTTCATAGCTAACCAATAAATAATTGAAACTTTCCCCCAGGTGAACATTACTGTTTGTTGTTCCAATTGCCGCGTTTTGCGTGCATCGAACCGGAAGTTCTCAATTCGATTTAATTTAACAGAATTTTAATTACATATAGTAGACTGCAACTAAAATGTATATATATATATACATTTTGCAAACCCTTCAGGTGGCTCGACTGCTGAAGCGGAAATGCAATTTGTGTTTCAGTTTTGAGTAGCGGAGACGGAAGTTGTTTGCTTGTCGATCAAGCCTTTGAAAATACTCATTAATATTGTAGCGACAAATGAGTTGTAAATAACTCAAATACTCCATGTACTACACAATATTCTTCATATATAATTAAATCAAAATTTAATTGCTTGTATTTGTTTGTTTATTTTCTATGCAATTGAATGCAAATATTCATTCAATTTATAACAGCTATAGGCTAGAGTTGTGTAAAGCATAAATACATAGATAGCTATTACTGTGGTTATCGTTTCTAATTATTTTAAATGTGGTATTCAAGTATATAAACTCTTTATTTTATGCAGTTTTATAAAAATTGTTGTTTTAAGATTTTAGATAGAATTTTATTCTTGGCTCTTCATAATTTCCAAGTCTGCTTTGAAGCCATTTACCACAGTCATTGGGTATTACATAATCGAGCAGCGTTCAAACTTGTTAACTGTGTTCTCTTTATACTCTGTGCGCTTTTATACTTATATGACATAATGCAAATAATTAAGTCCTATTTATATTATAGGATCGATCTAGAAGTCGATAAGTCCTTAAATTTTGTGAGTTCAATTCTATCGTATAAATTTTGAGCCCTTCCTATGTGGGGAGAAGACAAAGCCTTCTCTATCTGTATCTGTGCGAGTAAGTTCATATCTGAATACTTAGTATTTTCCGGTCTAGCACACTCAATTTGACGTTTTTATTTGTTCTCTTTAGCAAACATAATAATGCAGTTGATGATCAAATGCTTTTATGAGTTTGTAAAGCACTTCTGACAAAGCAAACTAAAGTTATTGCAAATTTTTCTCATTAACCTGTGTACGAGCAACAATATGAGTAGCTGCGACTAGCATTAGCTAGTTAGAAGAATAGTAACATAATTAGTTGAGGTAGAACATTGTGGACATGGACTTGCCATGATTCATTTAAAGTTTGCATAAATTATAAACGTTTCTCTTTCTCTGCTGAATGACAACCCACATTATGTCAATATGTTGACATAAAAATTAGCATATTCATATCGATGCTTTTACGCTGACAGCGAATCAACTGGAGGTCACAATAACTCACCCACACACACACACGCGGAGATTCTGTCATATTGATAATCATGTGTGAGCGTTGATATAAAGCCGTGTCTTGCCAACCAGCGATAAGACATGGTTCTCTAATCAAACCAATTAATTTAGCGCTTAAAAAATATACATAAATCATCCCAGGCAAGTGTATCAGTGCGTCGGCAATATTTGCGTGTGTGTTTTCTTTTACTGTGTCTTAAATTTCAACTAAACACATGTTGTCTTCTACCTATTCATCGTTTTCTTGTGTGATTCGATATGCAAAGTAAACTTTATTTAAGGTAATTTTATTATTATTTTTGCTGAGGTTTTATTATTGATAAGACACTGACTTTTCTTTCAATTTGATACATGTGGCTCCATATTGTTATGGAGAGCGTAATTATCACTTAACTTTCGTGAATAAAGAAAACAGGTAACGAAGGAAGAGAAAAAGACAAAAAATAAGTGGAAGCTTTGACCTTTAAGCAGACACCACTGAAGTCAGTGGAAAGCTTTGCTGAATCTTGTCGATAGCCTTACAAATAACTATATGCAGACAACCAAGTCGATAATCTTTTAAAAGATTCCTGTGGTAAATTTATGATAACTATTAATTTATATATTTAATATTAATAACTCTAATAACTTTAAAGCCTTGTCTGTTTCCTTAAATTTTTATATTACGGTATATAAAAGTTCATAAACAAAATAACTAAAAACACACACACAAACACACTGTCGCCCACACATGAGGCAGGCTCAGCCCCAAAGTGAATGCCAAAGCAAAAATGTGGCAAACTTTGACCTTTGTGACTATGCAAAATGTGAAATAAACAAACAAATTAAAGCAAACATAAAATAAAGCCGCCTCTAAAGCAAAACAAAATGCCTAAGTGATCGGGTTTTTCGGGACAGCTCCCTCTGTCGTATGGCAGAGTCAACGTCTGGGAGCTCTCCGATTTGTGGTTGTTGGTATTTTGGTAAAGGCTTCTCTGTGTGTTTGTCTTGCCGTCTAAATGGTTGGGCGTGCCAAACGGGGCGGGGAGTCTGTAACATCAACTAATTCCCTCAGCAAAGTGAAGACTAAAATAACAATTTTTGTTTTAGGGAAAAGCTTGGTCTATGAAGGCGTAGCCAAAATAAATCACACAACAAGTATGCTGTCAAACAATTTGTTGTTGAAGCTGAGCTCGACTTTTCGTTAACTTAAGAGTTGGTCTATCTGATTGAATATGAAGAGCTCTCCGTATTGACTGGACACTTGAAGATTTTATGTGCACAAACAACATATTTGATAATTTAATTGGTGTTATTACGCAATAATCCCTAAAAACATATTGAAAAGAGCTTTGTCTGTATTCAGTTGTTGGACAAATAATGGAATAAAAAATCAATTAAGATGTATCCCATTTATATCCTATGTTAATAAATAATTTTCTTGGTCCTTCGTACTACCTTTAAGCTGCCTAATGGATAGATTTTCTCGCCAAAACAAATCTCTTCCTTTTGACATGAAATCTCTATTCACCATGTTGTGTACTGTATGTATCTGTCAGAGTAGAACAACAAATTGGTTTTATGTCTAAAAATAAAGTAAAATGCCAAATATTACGCATACGCAGCGCTCGTCGCCAAGAAGCAAGACTCCTACCCAAAATGTTGTTGTTAAAACAATGCTCTATGGTATTATGTTGGGTGTTCTGGGCGAATCCGCCCACTTGAGATTGTTAGGCGTTCGCATAATTAACATAAATGTCATAAATACTCGGTACTCATACCCACCAGAAAACGAAGCTTTGAGTGTAGGCGCAATGGGTTTGGTTTTCGGCATCTCTAAATTTTTTCTGGGACCTCCAAACAATGAAAATATCGATCCAAACTTAGGCGCAACTTTGACATCAAAATTAACATGGAAATCAAATCAACAAATGAAATAAAAAAAATGCCTTAAGTGAAATCAAATAAAAATGTTTGCACAAACAAAAAAACAAAGCGCATATGTAAAAAGTTAACTAAGGACCAAGAACATATACAGAACAAAAGCCAAGCCCCATAAGTTTTATTTCGTCATTCATCGCGTAGTTTTCAAGCCCCTTCGGCAAGTGCGTAGAAACTTAAATATTCGAAGTGTTTGGCCAACGGCTAAAACCGGGCGTGTCGTCCTAGCTGCTTCTTATGTCCTTGAGCATCGTCGTCGTTGTCGGCGTCATGCATTGCTCCCATTAAAGTAACAGCAAATGGCATTCAAAGCATTTCAAGCGCACCACACTCAAGGGCTCTGAACTCGAAGCTGAAAGGCGCCTTAGTCGCCGAGCAAACGACGATTGCGATTTGACTGTCTCATTAGATGTAATTCAAGCAGCACTTTTCTCTGAATCGCAGCTGGCTAAATTTCTTTGTTATGCTTCTCTAAACTGCATTGAACTCTTGCACAAATGTTATTTTCCCACTCCGCTGAGTTGACTTTGTGCTGCGTTGTGTGTGTCTGTGTGTGCACTACAGCGTATACGTAATGTGCAGTCGTAATACTTCGCAAGCAGTTCAACAGCACTGAAATTACTGAGCATTGTATTTGCGAAGAAATTGAACTGGGAATGCATATAGAGAGTAATGTAATGTTAAAGAACATTATATAAATATTTATCAATTCTCTTTATTTATTATGCTAAGTTAAGCTTTTTTCTTCAACACTTTTAAAGCAAACTTTAAAAGCTTGTTTTTATAACAATCAACAAATATTTTACTCTCAATCTTTTGTACTTTATCCTAACTGCTTTCCATTTAAAGCTCAATATTCAACCCCTTCAAACCCTTTTAATCATCCGATCTATAACTCCAATTTGAAATATCAATGCTTCAAATTAATCGACATTTGTTTTAATTATTTTCGAACGCTCTCACCGAATTGGGTAAAAAATGTAATGTTTGAAATTGTAAAGGTAAAACCCCAACTTAATTGCATCATTTAAGGAAAAAATGGGTACATCTTTCGGAAAAAAAACTATTTTATATGTCCAATCAGACAACATCTTATTGTCGAAATTGTTAAATTGAACTGGAAAAATTCCTTCATTTGTTATGGACTTATTTTAATAATATATTTTTTCAAGTCTATAGTATTTTATCAGTCAATATCTCGCAGTCTCTGAATACATATTAATAATAATAAAAATAAAAAAACGCGTAATAACAAGTTATAGAGTCACAATTATATCAGAATAGCTTTAACCTTTGTAATTTACTTTTATTTATAGCAAACTTTACAACCAACCTGCCATAGGCCACATGTTATTTGAAGTATTCATAAGATATAAAAAATATAGTAAAGGGCAACATACTTAGATTTAGGTCAACTGAAGCAGCTGCTACATAACAGAAAGATATAGATTTTGAACATAATTTTATTAGCTAACAAATTCTATTATTCGGTTTTAATTAACTTTATCCATAAATTAAAGGATTTTAAAAAGCATATTTTAAAAGATTTTTTTAACATTAAACAATGCAGTTTTTGTGCACCGCAACCTGCAAATTCATTTTGCGGCTTCTCGCACATTGCAATTGGGTCAGAGTTAGCCAAGTCAAAAACTCCCTTTTAGCTGCAATTTTGTAAGAGTAACGATAACTGGGAAAACTCACCTGTAACCAAACAGGAAATTGTACTACAGCAGGAAGCGTGCGGCGAGCAGCGAACGCCGTGTGTCGTTTTGTCGTTTGTCGAGCGGCTTTTTTGCTTTCAGTTACTCTTCGCTAATTGATTTCTCTCACTTGATTAATTCAATTGATTTTGTTGACTCTTGCAGCCTGCAGTTGCTGAAACTCACGCGTATCTTTTTTTTATTATCTCACACAAGATGATGATAGTGATTGGTCCTGATTTAAGTCTATTTTTTTATACTTTTTTTAAGAACGATGTGCCACAGATGCGGTCAGTTGCTCTCGCGCGACTGATGAATGAGTTGCCTCGTTGTGGTTGTCTCCTCGTTGCACAGTTGCACGGTTGTTCGTTATTCGGTGTTCGGTGTTCGGTATTCAGTGTTCGTTATTCGGTATTCACATTATTCGGAAATACTGTTTGGGGAAAGGGGCAGGCGGGTTCAGTATTGTTGTTTTGCTATTGCTGGAGGAAACTGGCAAACAATTTCAATTCGGCTCTGCTACTGGGCCAATGGGCCAAGTGCGAGCGCAGCGAAAGCTCCAGCAAGAGGAAGCACAGTAATAACGAAAGCGAAACGAAATAAATGCCTTAAATAATTTATTGCATTTTTAACAAAAATGTACAGAGAAAGAGCGTCCGTCACAAAAATAAAAAAACCACAAACTAAACTCAACAAAATGTGAGTGAGAAAAAGCCACGCGTACCGCCCGTTTTTCGTATATTTTTTGATTAAACTTTGATAAAGTTGAATTCAAAGTATATTTTTGGTTTGGCTTAGAACTACCGTTAGAGCGCCAGGACACGTTGAGAGAGTCGCCGTAAATGCGTGCGTGTGTGTGTGTGTAAGTGAAAGTGAGAGAGCGAGAGTGTGACGTCCACTCCGCTGCGTGACTCGTACTGAATTAAAAAGTTGGCAACCTATAGAATTGTGAGCATTAGTGTCCCAACGATTTCCGTATTCTGGTGGAAAATTCTCCTCAACATTTTCTCAAGTACCGACATATGATGTTAGCGTTCCTCTTCGTGCGTGTGCGTTTCGTATCTATAAAGTTTATATTTCCATTGACACCCTTTCCCCAAGTGCTGCCTAGTGTACGAGTTCCATTTCCACTCTGTTTCAATCTGAGAGCTTGCTGAAGCTCGCTCTCAATTCCGCCCGTTCTCTTTCTCTCTTCTACCTGCTCCAGCTGTTTGCCATTGCGTGCGCTTTCCAGAGTTGCACAATAATAATAACAACAACAAATAAAGCTTTAGCTAAACGTTGTGCGCTTCACACTCAGCTGTTTTTCTTTGGTCATTTTACAGCTGAGCTGCAGCTAAAGCTTCTTTAAAGCTTAAAATTCCATACATAAGGAATGGGACAATGTAGATCAATAGGTTGTTAAGATCAGCGGCAATGATCTTGACAGTTATTGATATATTTGAAATTTAAAATACGTAAAGAATAAATCCATCCAAATGTATATTATAGTTTATTAAATACAATTTTAAATTTAATATGTATACTACCTCTTTTAATTTACTAACAAAATCAAATCTTCAAATTCTCATTTAAAAAGTATACAAGATTTAAATATTAGCAAATATTTCTACATCTTTAATTCAAAAATCGAATATTCACTATCGAAGTTTTTATCTTACGACATATCATTTATGTATTAATTTTTTTTTAACAATTTAACAGTTACCCCTATTAATTAAAATATCTTTTGCAGAATCACTCCGCTTTAATCTATAATATTGTTAAGAATGATATAATTAAAACGCAGGTATACCGTCGTATCAATAAAGAGAGAGAGAGAGAGAGGCGGCCTCTGACGACATTCTCTTGCTGTGCACTTCCAGTTGCCTAGCTTTTTTGGCAATGTTGCTGAGCTTTTTCTCCAGTCAAGTAACAAATAGGCGGCTATGTGGAGCTTTTACTCGGCAAAAGTCTCGACAGCGATGAACGTTTCATTGATGCCCAAATATAGGTCAACAACGTGCTGTGACAGTCGAGAAAGGAAAGGGCAGGGAAAGACACAGACGAAGACGAAGGCGAAGGCAGCGAAAAAGACGTCGGTGGAAGACTTTATCAGTGCAATGGAAACGATGCTGATGCCACTTTGTGCACATGTCCATATCTTTATATATGTATTTATGTATTGCTTGTTTGTTTGTGTGTGCAAATATTGTGAATTGCTTAGATGGCCCTCGTTGTCGTTGTCGTTGTTGTTGTTGTTGTTGTTGTTGTCTCGTTGTCATTGTCGATGCCGACATAACCGCAGCTACGGCCGCCATTTGAGCAGTGAGGACAAAAACAATTTGCACAAAATCAGCGCATCGCGCATACGCCCCGTTATCATCAATGACTGAATTTATGGCCGGCCTTGTCGGCATTCACAAATATTTGGTGCATTTGTCATGACTCGTCGTTGTTTTTGTCGTTGTAGTTGTCATAGTTTTGTCCACACAGTAATTGAATTTTATACGCCGACAGCTGACATTTCCACGCTTCGAGACAATTTCGTATGCCTTTTGTGTGCAACATTTGCTTTGTTATTTCTACAGCAATTCTGTTTTTCCCTTTTTTTTGTCCGAAATTGGGTCAAAAGTTGAACTGCTACTGGCCCTATTATGGTTGCTTCATCACATTTTCAGGATTATCTTAATTGCGCTTTTAATACCTACGTTTTGCTCCGCAACGCCCCGTTCTAAACTTAGTGGAAGCGAGTTCGTTGCATCACGCCAAGGACTTGCTTAAGGGATAAAGCAAAAGCTTGTTCATAAAGGCGTGTTTAACGCCTCGCTGAATGTGCAAGGAGCAGCGCCAAGGACCTCAAGGATTTCAAAGAACGTTGCCCTGCCGCAAGCCAAAGCTCTGCTCACGTGCATTTCAATACCCCACAACTAAACACAATTGCCACCCATCTGCTATTAAATCATTCCCCCGACACACTTACTCAAATCCAGCTCCAACATTTTGTATTCATCCACTTGAAAATCGAAAATCCCCTAGCCTACGCTTATCGCAAAGCAATTTGCTTTGCAATGACAGCACTCTTTCAGCCAAATTATCTACTGAAAACAATGAATGAAATTTTTGTTGAACGGCCACTTAACTCAAGCTCAATGTCCATAAAAACGGACCAAGCAAAATGAGAGGGTTCTTGCTTCCGACAGCATCTCAGGCGAAAATTGTTGCCACTGTTGCTGTTGTTATTGGGGCATGAATAAATGATAATAAATCAATGATAAATAATCGAAAATAAAATAAATTGTCTAAGACTTGTAAAAGCCATGCTGCAAAGTATTAAAATTAAAATCGAAGTACTAGCTTATTGATAATACAATTATAAGACAATCTGCTGAATTTATGCCCTACTCTCTGTATATTCATTCAAGCTAGAGGTTGTTTCGTTTAAATACTACTTTTAAACCAAATGCAGCATAGCTACCGGACTATCAGGCACATAATTAAATTCGTATGGATTCATTCTAAGAAATTAATTATACATTTTCTCTTTTCCAGAAAACTTTCTTCTAATGCTTGTGGGCTACCCGGCGTATACGTAACTTCATATACAAAAATTCTATTTCTGTGGCTTATGTTCAATACTTTAAACATTTTTAGATAAACTTAAGAAACAGCAAACTTATTTGTTATTACTTCGTACTCGGCTTTTTTTAATTTAAAGTTGTGTATAAGTCGGATTAATCAGCAATTCTACCTGAAAATTATATTTCGAATTTCTAAATTAAATTTCTATATTAAGAAATAAAATTCTCAAGTAGAACTGCTGATTCATCCGACATATACACAATCTTATAGTAGAAAAACCGAGTACGAAGTAATTACAATTAAATGTCTTGTTTCTTAAGTTTATCTAAAGATGTTTCAAGTATTTAACTGAGTTATTAGAAACAGATGTGACACCCTGTGTGCATATATACTATATACATGCACTTTACGGCTTTTAAAGATTAATTCGTACATATATGTTTATGGGAATCATAAAGATATAATTGTAAACATAACTGTTGCAACTGAAACTTTTTATTCTATTTTATACGATTTATCAAGTTTGATGAGTGAATAGAGGGTGCACCCACTAGTAACCTGTACAAATAGGACTTTTATAGATTACAAGCTCATTATGATAATGTCATTTGGTTTGATAATAATTTAGCAGTATGACAAATCGAATGAAATGGAAATCGCATAGTTGAACTTTGATATCTTTATCGAATTTCGATCTTAATAAAAACATTGCGTATAAGTGAAGGAAATTCACAATTAATACTATCGATCAATAACTATAAAGATACCGTTCTCTTTTTATAAGGAAATACATATATGCTATGATTAGTAATGACAAAAGAAAGTGCTTATCTTGAGTATTACCTCAAATTACAAATTTCACTGCGTATTTAACAATTTATTAATTAAGACCCTGTCATATTCGTTCTACTGATAACTCTTGTTGTCATTTCTTCAATAAATCACTAGCACCTACGATTTGTGTAGCCAATTGAACTGATTTCTTGTTTATATTTTAGTAATTTCAAGAATATATTGTGAATTTCTTTACAGATTTCTCTCTCGACACTTTTGAAGCATTAGTTTTTTATGCCATATTTTAAAATGTTTATACAACTAGAAAATAAGTTTAGACTTTAACTATATTGTATTTTTATTTAAATCATTTTTAAAATTAAATCAAACAGCCGTGAGTTTCTTTATTCTGCTATGATTTACATCCGCAAACGTTTATTAGTTTAAAAGATGAGCTCAAAATCTATTGATTGACATTGATATCAGTTTGTTAATTTAATTTTAATTTTTAATTTTTTTAATATGCTTTGTACTCAAATATTTTAGGTGTCTTAAAATAATTTAATTCTCTTTAGCTTTTGTCGAAATAAGCAAAGTCAATCAGACATATAGACTTTCACTATGACATTTATATTTTATATACATATATATAAAATTTCGAATAGCTAGTATCAGATATCACGCCAGCCAGTTAATCATGATATTAAATATTATACAAACTCAAAAATTAACCAATTGGGAGACACAGTGCCTGAGGGGCTTATCAATAGTCTGAATTTTATAGATTATTGCGAATAAAAAAGTGACAACACGCATGACTCATGGGGCTGGTCAGTTATACGAGTACGAGACGATAATAACGGAATATAGTTCCAGCTCATCGTCAGATAAGAACAAAAGAGCGATCGATAAGCTGATAAATAAGACATGTACATTAAACATGACGTATTGACATGACAAACTAAATACGCCGCTGTCAAATAGCTTCAAAATCTCGGGTCAAGTTCTTGGTCAAAGAGACTGAGGGAGAAAGAGCTGAGAGGCATTCTTAACACCTGATCGAAATTCAACCATATGGCAAAAGATGGCGCTATGGAGTCGCGATAAGGGCGAGCATTCAATATTCATTATCAATATCAACAACGCCGCCGAAGATAAGAAATTAAATGTCAGCTTCGGCTTCAGGCCAGAACTCCGTTCATAAGTGAAAGAGACTCCGTGCCGAGCGGAACCCAACGGTCGTCAAAAAGAAACAACAAGAAAAAAAAACAGGAAAATTTGAAGAAAAAAACCGGCTGTGAAAATAAAACCCCAATTGTTGGGCAAATATTTGTTTGACAATAAATTAGAGTCTACGGCGCGTGTGCTTCGGCTAAAACGCAAAACGGCAAAACCCAATTAAATAAGCAATTTCATAGACATGTCCGAATTTCTGCGGGAACATGTAAGTTATCACAAGGGATCGAGCTTATCACATAAAATTGCTGTGATAACAAATTATAACTGTGAAGAATTTTTTATTAACTACGCTTCAAACTATCACTCATCATTGCCACGCGTGCGACAATCGTAATTACCACAACAACGTCGACAACTTCAAGAGACTTCCGCATAATAGACAGACCTTATAAGGTCGACGGTCCCAGGCTTTGCCATGGAACCACAAGAATTTAAGACCTTAAAAGGCATCAGGTGTCTTCCAGATAAGTTTTTAGCATGCCAATTTTGTTCAGAGCTGTATTGATAGCAGTGATAGCGCGTGATAAAGCCAGGCAATTCGTTATCAAATATTGAAAAGCACAAGCTTGCTGCTGTTGAAGCTGCTCAACGAAAAGATACCCTACGCGAGAGACTTTCTTATTTCTACTAAAAATTGTACATTTTGCTTTTTGAATAGCAACCAGCTCAAGTATAACAAGCTCGAATGGACAGCTGTGACCGCTCGACTGGTAGATACCCTATGCGAAAACTTTTCTTGAATATTTATGCCAAATATCGTGTATTTAGTTGAAGTCAAGTATGAATAGCGTTTGAAGGATAAGTTGCACAAATAAACATGAATATTATCCTGAATATTGTATCCTAGCTCTTTCAATTTATATTCTGTATAGATACATTTTCTTTTTCATTCGGTTCATTCGGTTCAATTTTAAATCATTATATTTATATATAGGAAATTTATGGTAAAGAAGTACTCGTAATACTTGAAAAATCACTTGAAATAGTCTTTTTAAATGATTTCATTTGATAATTATGATGTCATTAAATGAACATAAATAATTTATTTTTCGCATAGCTTAGTCGAAAGTCGCTGGTCACTTGTGTCCGCTGGCCTTTGAAATAGACTTGTACCATCTAACGATTAGATCATCGTACAAATTACTTTTTAATTAAAGATTAATTCAATAAATTTCGATTAAATTTTAAAGCAAATAATGACCTCATGTTTGAGTCATTAGAGCTCTTTACTTCATGAAGTTCAAAGAATTGCATTTAAATAAATAAATCATTGAAAGATTTTTAGAATTATTTATTATCTTTTGCTTATGGTATTTTGTTTTATACAATAGACTTTTGGTGTAATCTTATCATTTAAAAGAATAAATAATTTGGCACAGGTGTGTCCTATGTTAAAATAGATAAAGAAAAATAGTATTAATCAAGATCAATATTACATTATACACGTAAATGCTCCCAAAGATTCTTCCTAAAATTTGTTGTTTAGTTTTCTATTTTAATTACAGATCTTCCTTTCCTTCTTCTATTTTTTTTTTGGCAATTATTAACTGTTTGTTGCTGTGTTAAATTTGGCGTTGTTGATTGTAAAATACCGATAAGACTATTTTCTACTTATATCGGCATTCCTCTGATAAGATAAGAAATTCAAACATGATAGTAGTTGTGATACCAACTATTTGCCGTGCGGCTACCGTTTGGTTTCCTTTATTTAAATCCATTTTTGAGGAATTGCAAGTTTTATGGCAAATATTTCAAAATCGTCTAAAAGTTAATCTGCACATACCCACAGATATTTTATTCCAAGAATTTTGATAACAAACAGCTGTATTTTTATAGCAAGCATAAAAAAATTAATCAATAGGCAAATTAAAAAAAAATTCTCTTAAGATCGTAGCTGATTTCTTATCGCGAGTTTCCGGCCTTTAGTCGACTTTAATTAAGTCATATGTAAATTTACATGTCCTTAATAAAAAGAAATATTACAAATTGTACAGCTTTTCCATTAAATTCTTTATCTACAAAATTACTGTCATTGTAAATCAGAAAAAAGTCGTCAATTATTTTATGTTTTAAGGGATATAACAATAGGAACCTTTTGCAGCTGATTAATTCGAACTTATCAAGGATTATTTTTACTGTCTCAACTGATAAAAGAAGCAAATCTATAAATTTAGTATACGACAGTGACAGACAATAAGAGCTAAGTAGTTCACTTATCTATTTACAACTTCTCAGAAGTCTATAATTTAGGTAGCTTCTACAAATAGCAATTTTGTAACGACACCGAATACCATTTACAACACCCATTAGAAAAAACATCAAATGATTGGGGGAAAATAATCAGTTTTTCACACATTGGGTAATATTTTAAAGGGGTTGCGTCTATCTCGATGCTCGTAAGAAGCTTTTATCGATATCTTATCGAATTTGGCTGCTGAATTTTGGGCGCGTGTACATCATCATTATTAGAACGATAAAATCTCTAATTGCTCATATCGAATACACTCGATAATTTCGTGAATTGCAGGGTGAATATGTGTGGGTCAAGCCACAGAATACATCATGTGAATTTGCAGTTCCCTTTGGAGCACGCATCGTGCGGACGGAGAAAACTCAAACCCTGGTCTGCGATGATGCCAACAAACAGTTTTGGGTGCCAGCTGGCGATGTGCTCAAGGCTATGCATCTTACATCTCACGAGGATGTCGAAGACATGATAACATTGGGGGATCTGCAGGAATATACGATTCTACGGAATCTACAAACACGCTATGCCAAGCAGTTGATATATGTGAGTATGAAAATTAATCATTTTAAGTTTTTTTTTAAGGTATCATAGCTAAAGCCACAATAAAAATAATAATATAAATTATATTTTATACAACCTGGCCAAATTTGGTTCTATTATATAGGAACGAAATTAAATTTTAGGTGTGAAATCTTATTTTAATTTACATTTACATTTTATTTACATTTTACTTTTTATTTAAACTTTCTTAAAAATGTAGATTTATCATTTAAAAATACTTTATCTTTTATTCCATTCTGTAATAAACCCATCATTTACTCTATTACAGACATATACAGGCTCCATGCTGGTGGCCATTAATCCCTACCAGATACTGCCCATCTACACACATCGAGAGATTCAACTGTATCGCAACAAGAAACTCACAGAACTGCCCCCGCATATCTTTGCGATCAGCGATAATGCCTTTCAGCGTCTGCAGCGGCACAAGGAGAATCAATGTGTTGTAATCAGCGGCGAATCGGGAGCTGGGAAGACAGAGAGCACCAAGTTGATCCTGCAATATTTGGCTGCGATCAGTGGAAAGCATTCGTGGATTGAGCAACAAATCATCGAATCGAATCCCATAATGGAAGCCTTTGGAAATGCCAAAACTGTGAGGAATGATAACTCCTCAAGGTTTGGCAAATATATTGATATACGCTTCACGCCAGAGGGTGCCATACAGGGTGCTCGTGTACAGCAATATTTGCTGGAGAAATCACGCATTGTCTTCCAGAGTCGCGATGAGCGAAATTATCATATTTTTTACTGCATGTTGGCGGGTCTAAGTGCGGCGGAGCGAGCTCGCCTTCAACTGGAGGATCAGTCTCCCAGTCAATATCATTATCTGGCACAAGGAGGATGTTTTACACTGCCAGGAAAACAAGATGCCAAGGACTTTGCCGACATACGAGCTGCCATGAAGGTGCTCTCCTTCAAACCAGATGAAGTCTGGTGCATACTCAGTCTTCTGGCTGCAATTTTACATCTGGGAAACTTACGCTTTAAGGCTACTGAGGTGGCAAATCTAGAGACTGCCGAGGTGGACGATATTGTGAACTTGCAACGCGTGGCAGAGCTATTGGGACTGGCAACATCGCCACTAAATGCGGCACTCACACAACGCACCATCTTTGTGCATGGCGAGCATGTGGTGACCAGTTTGTCCAAGGAATCTGCTTTAGAAGGACGCGATGCCTTTGTGAAATCCCTTTATGATGGCATCTTTGTGCGCATCGTGCGTCGCATCAATGACACCATCGATAAGAAGTCTGACGCACCAGTCAACAGCATTGGAGTCCTGGACATCTTTGGCTTCGAGAACTTTGACAATAATAGCTTCGAGCAGCTATGCATTAACTATGCCAATGAGAATCTTCAGCAGTTTTTCGTCGCACACATATTCAAGGTTTGAACTACATAAGCATTATTTATTTACAACTAGTTTATTTTATTTAAAAGATTCTTGATTCTTAGTATTCTATTTAGCGAAAAAACTTTTTTTTATTAGTAAACATAGCTGTATAATTTATTTTTAATTATTTCTGAAGATGAAGTTACGTTAATCTAAGTTAAAGTTACTCAGAATTTTGGGGCATGTTCATCTAAAAATCTAAGAGATCAAACTTTCCATGGAAATCGATCGAGAGAAAATACCTCGAGGTAAAATCGGAAAAAAAAACTGATAAAGCCAAAGTTTATACAGCGTTGATTTCACATTACTCATTTAAACTAATATATAATATATTTATATTACAGATGGAGCAGGCAGAGTATCAGCTAGAGCACATCAACTGGCAGCACATTGAGTTCCAGGATAATCAGGACATACTCGATCTCATTGGCATGAAGCCGGTGAACATTATGTCTCTGATCGATGAGGAATCCAAATTTCCCAAGGGCACAGATCACACGCTGCTGGAGAAGTTGCACGTACAACACGGCAATCGTTCCATTTATGTCAAGGGAAAGACGACACAAACTTCGCTCTTTGGCATACGACATTATGCTGGCGTTGTCATGTATAATCCTTTGGGATTCCTTGAAAAGAATCGTGATTCCTTTAGCAGCGATCTACGGAATTTGGTTCAACGCGCCAACAACAAGTATTTGGTGGACATCTTTCCACATGAAATGCCCATGGATACCGCCAAAAAGCAGCCGACTTTAAGCGTCAAGTTCCGCAATTCTCTGGACATGTTAATACGCACCTTATCACAGGCTCATCCCTACTTCATACGCTGCATTAAGCCCAATGAGTACAAGGAACCAAATGTGAGTTACAATCTTTGTCATTTAATTTAATTCATATTTTTCTAAACAGAATTTGTTTTCCTACTCATAATGTCGCATTCATTGATGCGCTGAAAAGTATGCTTTAAAAAATGTTGGATATGTTTTTAGAGATAGAATATTTTACTAAAACTTCAGCAAGATCATTGAGCTAAGAATGACTTTTATTTAGAAAATAATTGTTATATTAAAATATCAGCTTTTTAATAATTTTAACTTTATGTATTATGAATTACATTATATAATTTTCTGCTCTCTTTATTATCATATATTCTTCCCATAATAATACCGTTTCCTGTTTCTCTCTTTAGAACTTTGACAAGGAGCTGTGTGTCCGTCAATTGCGCTACTCGGGCATGATGGAGACGGCGAGGATTCGTCGAGCTGGCTATCCCATACGGCACGCCTATCGCGCCTTTGTGGAGCGTTATCGCCTGTTGGTGCCACGCACTGGACCCTTGGATCAATGTGATTGTCGTTTGTTGGCGCGACAAATCTGCGAGACGGCTTTGCCCGCGGACTCGGATCGTCAGTTTGGACGCACGAAGCTGTTTTTGCGTGATGAGGATGATGCACTGTTGGAAGCCGAGCGTTCACGTGTAATGCTCAAATACATCGTGACCATACAGAGGGGAATTCGACGTGTTCTTTTCCGTCGTTATTTGCTGAAATATCGTCAGGCGATTATTACCGTACAGCGTTATTGGCGTGGACGTTATCATCGTCGTAGATATCAGACTATGAAACGAGGCTTCCATAGACTGGGCGCCTGCATTGCAGCACAGCAGCTGACCACCAAGTTTACCATGGTGCGCAGTCGTACAATTAAATTGCAGGCACTGTGTCGTGGTTATTTGGCAAGAAAACGTTTTGCTTTGCAGTTGACAGCAAAGCGACAGAAGCACAAGGAGCTGAAACGTGTCCAGGAGCAGGAGCTGTTGCGTCTAAAGGCAGAGCAGGCAGAGAAGGAGCAGCTGCGTCTAAAAGCAGAACAGCAGCAGCAACTGCGTCTGAAGGCAGAGCAGGAGCAGCAAGCGCAGCAGCGACAGGCGGAGGAGCTGCGTCTTAAGGAACAGATTGCGGCAAGAAATGCCATCGCCATGAGCGCAGTGCAACAGCCCAAACGCACAAAATCCATTAAGAGATCAGAGCAGCCAGTGCTGCCTGCACCCACGTTGCAAGCACGCATGTCCTTGCCACCGCCGCCGCCAATGTCCCCGATTGCAATTACACCAATGGCAGGACGACCGAGCAGCAGTGCAGCTCGAACAAATGGCAATGCTGTGGAGACACCTGGCTATGAGTCATCCAAACAGATTGTGGACGATGTCTTTGGTTTCCTCAACGATGAACCGGATGTGAGTGGGCCACTGGGGCCGAATGTAAAGGAGAAATCCTTGCTGTTTGAGCGGGAGCTGCGCTTGCGCAAAGATATCCCAACGAAGCTGCTGTCCCGACCCGTCAATTACTATGAGGCAGCGCCTCGCAAGATTGTCAATCAGACGCGTCTCTAGCAGTTGCGTGTGCTGGGACAGCCCTGAACAAATAGTCGATAAGTAGCCTAGTACAGTCGAGCTTCTCTTTAACGTACAGAAGTTCAACTGTAGCTGATATTATTTCCTTTCAATCGCAACGCTTTTCAAAGAGAAAACTTCAAAATGGGGAAAGGGACATTAGTTGTGTCACCTGTACAAAATGTTATATAAATGTCGGCTTGTATATACATATATATATATATATATATATCTTTAAAAAAAAAAACAAGTAGTTATAGCTTTGTTCTTTGTGATTGTGTATATTTTTTCTTACAGTTACCTACACATATTTGATAAATGTATATTTTCTATGTAATTTAATTTATTTTTTAATAATTTGTAAATAAAACTAGCTTCGGTGATATCTATGGAATTTAGACACTATACTTATATGCAAATCCATTTGTTTCATTTTTCATTACACGTCTGCGTTTCGTTCTGGTTTGTGGTATTTATTAATGGATCAATCTGTCACAAATGTTCTTTGTTCTTTTGTGTTTCATCGTGCTTATCATAAGTATAGTTACAATTTATAGAGTCACCATAAGCAGGCGCTTTTTCTATCAATGTCAAATGAATATCATCTTCGATAGTTATCGTATTTCATATATTTATGAAATGGGGCTTAACTCCAATAATTATGGCAACATCATTTGTCAGAATTAGAAGAACGACGTTAGTGTCGACAGATTTTGATCGCAATTGAACTAGAACTATGCCCGTATTATCTACGGAAATTAAACCATATTTATTTTATTTTCTATTTCTCATTTTCAAGTTCTACTCAACTTATTGATAAGAGTTTCAATTGGGCAATATTTACATAAACAAGCAACTGATTAAAGCTCAATAATCTTTAAAGTTTGATTGCCACGCCATATAGTTAATTTATTTGTTATTTTTATATTTTATTTCAACAGAGATTAGAGGATGATTTCGCAGTTATCTTATCCTAAACTTACCTTCAAATTGACCTCATTTTTTGCTGTCAATTATTTAAAAAATGAAAGAATCGCAGAAACACATCTAGAAATGATTAATAATAGAAATATTGATTTGAAACTGTGAAACTTCCCCTATTTTTATACCAATTTTCGCTGTTTCTAAAAAAGTTCGGAAAAAAATATGCAACAATTTTGAATATTTTTTTAACTCAACTTTTAAATTCAACATAACAAAAATTCTTAAATAATTGGTAATGTTCTAAAAGACAGCGTAAAGTAATTTTGTATTTACCAAGGAAACTTTCTGTGCATAAAATATTTTTAGAAAAATCACTATAGAAACGCGCAAAATTTATTGCTGAAAAATTTTTTTTTTAATTAAAGTTGATTTTTATGCATTTCTTTTTTTTATAAAAAATTTCCTATATTCAACACAGCAAAAACTTTATTGAAATGAAACAACAAACACCAAAACAATTCTGCATATTTATTAATGAAAACTTGTTTTTAAATTTTCGTGCAATTGTTGTGCTGAGTCAAAGGCGGAGTCCAGAGATGCACACGGTCCGGTTAATTGTCAGCAACTAAGTTTGGAACAAGGTTTATGTTAGTTAAACAGCTCAGTTAGCGCTATCGGTAGGCGGTGGAAGTTAATACACAAATGCCCCTCAAAATGATAAATGACATAAAAATGCGATCGTAAATAAACGACAAAGTCTTATCGCCTATGGCATATCTTAAAGAAAAAGCTTACGAGAACAGAACGCTCTGATAGCTGGCACCTACATAGATTAGAGCTGACTAAGGGCAGGCAGGGGAAATATAAACAGAATTGCTTCGTATAAGAGTTACGTATTTTTTAACTTAACATGAACTTGCTGATAATTGTATACTCTTTCTTTTCTTTTAGATTACATTGAAGAAGAGCAATAGTATAAGCTCTGTGGGCACCATACGTTTGCCGAAGCCGAAACATAGTAATGTGGATACCTCGGACTTTAGTTTTCAGAAATTTGCATCCACATATTTCTGCAGCGGCAATACATCCCAGCATGAAAGAAAGCCACTCAAGCAGCCCCTATTAAAGCATGATTCTGCCATAGATCAAATGGCAGCAAAGGTAAAATGTACTTAAATTGTATATGTGTAATTTATTTTAAAGTTTTGGCTTTGGTTTGGTCTTGTCGTATCAGGAGAAACTCATGCCACTGGGCGCTGGACGCGAGCATGTGTTGGATGCCATTTCAAGTTGCGAGCAACGACAGTTGGATGCTCCATGGAAGCTGTATTTGCGCAAGGAACTCTTTGATGCTTGGTATGATCCCGCCTTGGATCCACAGGCCACGCATCTCATCTACAAACAAGTTGTGAATGGCCTGAAATGTGGAGAGTATCGTTGTCGTTCCGAGAAGGACATTGCCATGGTCTGTGCTCTGGCCTGTTATATTGAACATGGAACTGGATCAGTGGGCACGTTGAATGAGGAGGAATAACGAGTTTGCTAAGCAGATCTGTTAGCTCGGAGAACGTGCAGTACAATTGGAGTCGTCTTATTGCTGCGACCTATGAACGCAGTGCCTACGTCATGACAGGATGCACTCTTCCAGCAACGTGCTAAGGAGGATATCTGTCTGTTTGCCCATCTCTCCTGGCCCATGCGGCATTCTCGACTCTACGAGGATCCAATTTGTCGGGTCCAAAATTGCAGATGATGAACTGAAGGTCAATGCCACAGACTTTCGCTCATCGATGAAACGGAACAGGTGCTCGCCTCCTGCAGCTATTCGATTGGTGCAAAACATGAGCTACATCAGTGCCACCGTGCAGCACGAGAATTTTGTGCTGCAGTGCAGCGAAGCTTTGGATGCTGTAGAGCTTATTGACTACATGCTGCTTAATCTGCGACAACGTTCTAGCTACGGTGTGGCCTTAGATAGTTGTCAAACTGAAGATCAGCAGGAGGATCAGCCAAAGCTGTCACCTGGAGACCTAGTGCAGTTTGAGGCAAGGCAGGCGCCCAGTTGATGGCTGGAGATGCCCAACGTCTCTGGCGGAACTGTCAATGGACAAACTGGGGACTACCCTACGTGTTTGGCCACGTTAACCAGACCGAGTCGGCACTTCAGCAGGTGTTCATGGAGCGCCTAACCATCGTCCCGTGGAGTCCATTTCAAAAACCCTAGACAAACCCATTGCACCCTGACGTCGTCAGCATAGTCTTGCGCAATTTGCTGAGCTGCAGTTTAGAGACGATGGAGTGTTAGTTTTACAACTTCTTTCTTCTTAAAATTGCTTATTTTCTCTTTTATTTACAGCTCGGAAAGCATTCCACTTTGGAGATATCCCCAGAGCCGTTAAAGGCTCCACTCCTCAAGTCTCTGCACCCAATCCGCAGCTCTATCAACAGGCGATGGTCATCTATCATCATATACTTAAGGTATGCTTCTTGATAAGTAGATGTAGTACCCAAAAAATAATGTAGCTATATAAGTTAATGACATAGGAGCAACCTCCAACCTTAGTTATTAGATATATACTGATCTGTATTATCATCAACATATGTAGATTGTTGTCCGAAAAATAGATTGTTGTCTGAAAATACTAGGTGTAGGATATTCCCTTTTTAACGAAATAGTTTTTTTCAGGTTTGATTTTATAAGACATTTAACATATAATAGATACTTAAGTTTTTGTATACAAAAATTGATTAAGTATTATAATTTTTTAATGATAATTATCTTAAATAGCAATAAATATGAAAACAATAATGCTAGTAGGTAGTGGTCTCGCCAAGACTTTATTTAATAATTAATAATATACTTTTGAAGCTTTGATGCTTAGTATGATCCCGCCTTGGATCCACAGGCCACGCATCTCATCTACAAACAAGTTGTGAATGGCCTGAAATGTGGAGAGTATCGTTGTCGTTCCGAGAAGGACATTGCCATGGTCTGTGCTCTGGCCTGTTATATTGAACATGGAACTGGATCAGTGGGCACGTTGAATGAGGAGGAATTAACGGAGTTTGTACCAAGAGATCTGTTAGCTCCCGGAGAACGTGCAGTGCACAATTGGAGTCGTCTTATTGCTGCGACCTATGAACGCAGTGCCTACGTCAAGAAGGGACAGGATGCACTTTCCCAGCAACGTGCTAAGGAGGATATCTGTCTGTTTGCCCATCTCTCCTGGCCCATGCGGCATTCTCGACTCTACGAGGTGATCCGCTTGTCGGGTCCAAAATTGCAGAGTGATGAACTGGTGTTGGCTGTCAATGCCACAGGACTTTCGCTCATCGATGAAACGGAACAGGTGCTCGCCTCCTGCAGCTATTCGGAGCTATTAAAGGTGCAACATGAGAGCCAAGATCAGTTGCATGTGCTCACCGTGCAGCACGAGAATTTTGTGCTGCAGTGCAGCGAAGCTTTGGATGCTGTAGAGCTTATTGACTACATGCTGCTTAATCTGCGACAACGTTCTAGCTACGGTGTGGCCTTAGATAGTTGTCAAACTGAAGATCAGCAGGAGGATCAGCTAAAGCTGTCACCTGGAGACCTAGTGCAGTTTGAGGCGGGCGTAACAGGCGCCCAGTTGATGGCTGGAGATGCCCAACGTCTCTGGCGTGGAACTGTCAATGGACAAACTGGGGAATTTACTGCTGGCAATGTGCGTGTTTTGGCCACGTTAACCAGACCGAGTCTGGCACTTCAGCAGGTGTTCAAGGAGCGCTCAACTATCGTCTCCGTGGAGTCCACTTCAAAAACCCTAGACAAACCCATTGCACCCCGACGTCGTCAGCATAGTCTTGCGCAATTTGCTGAGCTGCAGTTTAGAGAGACGATGGAGTAAGTTATTTTACAACTTCTTCTCTTCTTAAAATTGCTTATTTTCTCTTTTATTTACAGCTCGGAAAGCATTCCACTTTGGAGATATTCCCCAGAGCCGTTAAAGGCTCCACTCCTCAAGTCTCTGCACTCCAATCCGCAGCTCTATCAACAGGCGATGGTCATCTATCATCATATACTTAAGGTATGCTTTCTTCGATAAGTAGATGTAGTACCCAAAAAATAAATGTATACTATAAGTTAATGACAATAGGAGGCAATTCTCCAACCTTAGTTATTAGATATATACTGATCTGTATTCTCATCAACATATGTAGATTGTTGTCCGAAAAATAGATTGTTGTCTGAAAATACTAGGTGTAGGATATTCCCTTTTTAACGAAATAGTTTTTTTCAGATTTGATTTTAAAATACAAAAATTGATTAAGTATTATAATTTTTTAATGATAATTATCTTAAATAGCAATAAATATGAAAACAATAATGCTAGTAGGTAGTGGTCTCGCCAAGACTTTATTACAATAATTAATAATATACTTTTGAAGCTTTCCTTTTATACCCGTTACTAAAAAAATAATTAAAAGGGTATATTATGCTCGTTGGAATGTATGTAACAGGAAGAAGGAGGCAGCTCCGAACCTATTAAGTATATATATTCTTGATCAGCATCAACAGCCGGGTCCGTCCGTCCGTGTGAGCGCCTATCCCAAACTAAATATAAGAGATAGAGATAACAAATCTGGCACGCATATCCCAATGGAGTTGGAGCAGGACAAGCTTGTTTTAAATGTTTGACACGCCTCCTTTCGCCCCCGCAAATCGCGAAGAACTACCACACCCACAGCTTTTAGAAAAACATTTTTTTGGTTATCTATTAATGGGGCATTCAGCAGGTAACTTTGATCACCAATTCGTTTCACATTCAGCAGGTAATTTTTAACAATCAATAATGTCAAATTTTGGTATCGGTATCTCAAAAAATGTATCGCACAAATAGTGTGATATCTAAAACCTGCTGAATGCCTTCAATGTTATCTATTATCCCACTTCATTGCAGCAAGATCGGACAAGAAGAACCGCAGTAATAGCTAACCAAAGTTGTAAATTATTAAGGAAATACAAGCACCCAAAAATATGCAGTAGTTTTTATTTGGTAGTAATTTCTATAAAGTACTTAAATATATATTGAAATAAGTAACGCCTATAGCCTTTCCGACTTGTTTTTAATTAAAAGTATTTGAGTAAAGCACTTAAGTTCTCATAATAAACTTCTTCTCCATTGTAGTACATGGGCGACATAGTACGTGGCAATTTGGCTGTAAATACGGATCTGATCTTCCAGCCGGCTCTGCAGCATCCTTTGCTCTGCGATGAAGTCTTCTGCCAGCTAATGAAGCAGCTGACTGGCAACACAATGGAGGAGAGTGAACAGCGTGGATGGGATTTATTGTATTTGGCAACGGGAATCATGGCGCCCAGTGTGCTGATCATGCGTGAACTGATTCTCCTGCTGCGCCTGCGATCGGATGCTCTGGCGGATGCGTGTCTGAAGCGATTAAAAAGGACCTTGCAATATGGCCAACGGAAACAGGCGCCTCATTTGATTGAAGTGGAGGGAATTCAGCAGCGTTGCATGCACATCTATCACAAGATCTATTTCCCGGATGACACTGTGGAAGCCTTTGAGATCGAATCACATACAAGAGGCGCAGCTCTCATCTCGGACATCACACGACGTTTGGAGATCAAATCTCAATTGGGCTATAGCATTTTTCTGAAGATTGGAGAAAAGGTTTACGCAATGCTCGAAACGGAATTTGTCTTCGATTATATTACGGAACTCCTGCATTATCTGAGGCAACAGAAGACAATCCGTTCCAGCTGCGATGGACATTATCAGTTGCACTTCATGCGCAAACTTTGGCTAGATTGTCAGACCGGCGTTGACATTAATGCGGATCTGATCTTTACTTATCCTCAAGAGTTGCTCAAGTATCGCAAAGGTTACTATGCTATTGGCATTGAGTTGGCCCTGCAGCTGGCCAAATTAATTTACAGCGCAGATCAGGATCGAGATGAGGCTATCCCTCTGCAGGAGTTAATTCCCGAAGATTTGTTGCTGCTTCAAACACTCGCTGAGTGGCATCAACAGCTTTTACCTCTGCTGGAACAGTGCGCAAATCTCGATGAGGATCAGTCAAAGTTATTGTTCTTAGAGGAGCTTGCCAAGCAGCCTTGCTTCGGTTCCACTTTCTTTGCCGTGAAACAGTTGAACGAGGAATCGCTTCCGGAGAATCTATTAATTGCCATCAACTTCCAGGGTTTCCATCTGCTCGATGGACTCAACAAGCAACTGCTGAGGAGTTACAGCTATGCGGAGCTTGGAATCTGGAGTGCCGGCAAGAATCATTTCCATATACGATTTGGTAACATGATTGGCGCCTCAAAGCTGCTCTGCAGCACAACCCAAGGCTACAAAATGGACGATCTACTTACGTCCTACATGACATACTTTAATGAACATTCCCAAGCGTTATAAATACATACATACACGTATATAGATGCCGTAAACTTGTTTAATCTAAATAGTGTTTTTATTTCTATTAGGATTTTGATTTTTCTAAGATTAAACTTCCATTTGCTTTGTCGATCAAGCACTTTAATACAGAAAACATTATAAATAAATAAAAAGGTAGCTCCGCTTGTTCAAAAACTATAAATTAAATTAAAAATACTTAAACCAATTAACTATAGTGTGTTCTTTTTCGATTTACTTTTAATTTAATTGTTCACTGTAACGCTCCATTTTATCTACGTTTTTCATTTCCAGCTGACATTCCTCATTATTAAATTTAGTCGAACATATCCAATCTGTAAGCGATATATTTGGATATGGCCAATTCAAATAGGGATACATTCCATTTTAATACGTGATTTAAATATGTGGCGCATCTTCCAAATGTAACGCTGCCAGGGTTTTGAGTTAACACCCTAATTATAATTTTAAATTTTATTGTAATATATTTTATAGTTACTGCTCATATTTTATATGTCTCATCTTATTTTTTTTATTTGATAATGTTTAATACAAATATGTTTAATATTGAAAACAAGTAGTTTTTTTCCTGATCAGCTTAATCGATCTAGTTATGTCTGTCTGGCTGCATGTATGAGTGTAATTTATACTTGGGCAGTCGTGATATATGTAAGTTTTGTAAGTTAAATAAAGGCTTATATAGTGCAAATCTGCCAATTTATTATTCCATTCAAAAAATATGACTAAGAAAAAATGACTAAAAACATAAAATAATTCTTTCAGCAAACCACAGTTTTTATTTATTTATTATTATTAAGTTATACAGTTTTATTTTAGTTCAAAATCGTCCATAAAAGAATACTCTCTAGATGTAACCCAGCTCGTTGGTCTTCTTAATCAATGCTATCATGCCAGCCATTAGCTCCTCACAGTTGGCCTTAATCTGAGCCGGAGGTAGAAGAAAACCAAAGCGTCCTTTATCCCGGAACTCAATAGTGTAACCTACCTTTTTATCTAGCTCATTGAAAACCCAATCAACAGAGCTGCCCGAAGCGACATCTGTAAACAAGAGAATTTAGTCTTGAAATATCTTTTAAAAGTCTCATAAAAATATGAGCGTACATAATACGAAGGCTGTGGAGCCTCGAATATATTCGGTGCCATAGACCAAGTTTTTAATGGCGGCTGTAAAGGCTGAGCCTATTTCCTGCAAATGATCGTAGTTTTCAGGGAACTCATCCTTTGCATGGCCATAAGGAGAGAGCAACCACTGGCCATAAGAGTGAAACGAAATGTAGACACTGAATTCATTCTTGATTTTGGTTAGGTACTCCGAGAGCGCCTTTGTCTCCGGCTCCGACCAGGGTACAGTGCCAGCGAATGTCTCACTACAGGGATTCGAGGAGGCTCCATTGTTTTCCATCCAGTGTGAATCGAAGTTGCGATTGCCATCAACTCCAAAGCAGGAAGACGTGGCGTGTGGTTGACGTGTCTTACGCCACATGCGATCCTATGGAAAATAGATTAAAAATAACAAATTAACAAAAAAGTATATACAAAAAAAGTGTAAAAAGGTAATAACATCAAAGTTGTAAATTCTACTGTATTTTTAATTTAAGATAAGAATTTAGATATTTCTTTCAGCTTACCTTACGATGCAGTACTGTAACGTGTCCAACCAAATGTAGAAATAGCACCTTGCGTTTCCATTTTCATTATCAATTAAACTGAAAAGGAATCAGCTCAAAATTAATTAAATTAAGGAATCTGAAGTTATTTTATCATCGTTCTTTGGTGGTTATCACAAGGTTAATTATAAAGATTGTCAAATAAAATTATGTAGATAATATGATAAACTTAAGACATCAAAGTATACATTTTCAATTTCTGTTAAATATTCAAGCATGGTTATTTGTTGAAATAAAAGGAGAGGAACTGGAAAACATAATAGAAATAAACCTCTAATTTAACATACCTTGTAAATTGGGGAAAATCTCATTGCTGATATCGTAAAGTTTAAGAAAAAGTTGAAAGCGTTTTTCTTTCAGTGGATTTACCATTATATGCATCTGTTTCGAATGTCTATTGTAATCCTTCCAAATGTCATACTGAACGAGATAATTATTAGTAATATCTAACGGAACTTTTTTCTTCAATGTTACCCACCTTCCGACTCAATTGACTGAGTTTAGTTAACAGTGATAATTGCACTTCAGTTTTTATATTTATTTGAAATACCCTGTAGTTATCGTAACGCTGCTTTGATACTTTTTTGGGAGTCCCGGCACTAGCCAGGACCACAAGGCAGGCAAACATCCAAATCAAACGCATATTTTAAATCAACTGACTTAAATCAATTTAAAGTTGGCAACTCAATAGCTAAATTGAGATAAGAATAACAATATTTATCTTGAAACAATCGTAATTATTTTATAGTGCAATTGATTTATTTAAAATTTTAATGGGCCAATTAATTCCAATCAGCAAGTAGGTCTACAATTTCAGTCAAAGACTTCTCGTAGTTTGGCAAGACAAAGTATTTTGCTCCGAAACCTCCTACTAAGTCCAGACAAGTTTAAATTTCAGTCATAATTTTGTAGTTGCAACTTTTGTATTCGCCTCAGATTTATTGTCAATTAAACTGCGATATATATTTATTTATTAGCAAATTAATAACTATTTAAGCCCAATCTAACCGATGATATTGAATCCTCTTATCACAATTCATGGGGCTTTGATCTTATTCAATATAAAAAACTATATATATTAAAAAAATTATTTATAAAGGTTCCACTTAAAAATGTGAATACTCCTAGAATCTAAAGTATAGTTCAAAGTTGGTTTTAAATTTTTTAAAGATAACTAACTAAGCATATATATTATAATCAAAAGTATATGAAAATTAATGTCAATTTAAAAAAATAATTTAAATTAAACTAGACTATATAGACATTCCACAACTTTTCAGATGTTTGATGTAGTTTTTCAAGAACTTGAACTAGAAGTAATATAATGATTAAATATTTTATTTTGTACTGGGGAAAATGTAATACATATTGATAAAAAAATTAAATCATGTTTTAATAACTTTAATTGAGATGTAGATAACCCAATTTTTTACACTCGTCAAGTAGGGCAATAATGCCAGATAATGCTTCTTCAGCATTGGGTATGATGAAGGCAGGGGGCAGGAGAAAACCAAATCGTCCTTCATCGCGAAATTCTACAGTAAAGGATATTTTAATGCCCTCCTGATAAGCCCAATCGTTCGCGCCACCAGATGCACGATCTGCAATATCAATTTTAAACATTTTAAAATGTTATCACTTGTATAGTAAAATAAACTCACAGAGCGCGCCTGCTGCTGAGCCGTATTTGTAAACAGTTCCATAAGGTAGAGCTTTCACTGCATCCGCATAAGCCTTGGCCACTTTCATCATGTCTTTGAAGTTATCGGGAGTCTCATCAGCTGTATGTCCATAAGGTGCGAGAAGTAACTGACTGTAAGAGTGGAAGGCAAGGAACACGTTTACTTTGTTCTTGATGCTGCCCAGATACTCGGACATGGCCTTTACTTCAGGCTCGGAAAATGGATGCGGTCCAGCATAGTTCCATTCACAAGGATCATCGGATGCTCCTCCATTCTCCATCCAGTGAACATCATAATTGCGATTGGGATCAACGCCAACACAGCTCGAATAACTCGATGGTTGCCGAGTCTTACGAGACGATCCTTAAAATTTAATTTATTAATATTATAGTAAATAATAATTTGCTTTGGCAGACCTTCTCATGTGTATACAAAACCATCCACATTCAGTACAATATACCAATCATGATTTCGGCCAAATCTCGTATCAAATCATCAGTGGAGCTGAGCAGTTCGTTGTAACGTGTCCAACCAAATGTAGAAATAGCCCTAGCGTTTTCCACATTTTCATTATCAATTAAACTGAAAAAGGAATCAGCTCAAAATTAATTAAATTAAGGAATCTGAAGTTATTTTATCATCGTTCTTTGGTGGTTATCACAAGGTTAATTATAAAGATTGTCAAATAAAATTATGTAGATAATATGATAAACTTAAGACATCAAAGTATACATTTTCAATTTCTGTTAAATATTCAAGCATGGTTATTTGTTGAAATAAAAGGAGAGGAACTGGAAAACATAATAGAAATAAACCTCTAATTTAACATACCTTTGTAAATTGGGAATAAGAATCTCATTGCTGATATCGTAAAGTTTAAGAAAAAGTTGAAAGCGTTTTTCTTCAGTGGGATTTACCATTATATGCATCTGTTTCGAATGTCTATTGTAATCCTTCCAAATGTCATACTGAACGAGATAATTATTAGTAATATCTAACGGAACTTTTTTCTTCAATGTTACCCACCTTCCGACTCAATTGACTGAGTTTAGTTAACAGTGATAATTGCACTTCAGTTTTTATATTTATTTGAAATACCCTGTAGTTATCGTAACGCTGCTTTGATACTTTTTTGGGAGTCCCGGCACTAGCCAGGACCACAAGGCAGGCAAACATCCAAATCAAACGCATATTTTAAATCAACTGACTTAAATCAATTTAAAGTTGGCAACTCAATAGCTAAATTGAGATAAGAATAACAATATTTATCTTGAAACAATCGTAATTATTTTATAGTGCAATTGATTTATTTAAAATTTTAATGGGCCAATTAATTCCAATCAGCAAGTAGGTCTACAATTTCAGTCAAAGACTTCTCGTAGTTTGGCAAGACAAAGTATTTTGCTCCGAAACCTCCTACTAAGTCCAGACAAGTTTAAATTTCAGTCATAATTTTGTAGTTGCAACTTTTGTATTCGCCTCAGATTTATTGTCAATTAAACTGCGATATATATTTATTTATTAGCAAATTAATAACTATTTAAGCCCAATCTAACCGATGATATTGAATCCTCTTATCACAATTCATGGGGCTTTGATCTTAATTACAATTATAAAAAAAACTATATATATTAAAAAATTATTTATAAGGTTTCCACTTAAAAATGTGAATACTCCTAGGAATCTAAAGTATAGTTCAAAGTTGGTTTTTAAATTTTTTTAAAGATAACTAACTAAAGCATATATTATAATCAAAAGTATTGAAAATTAATGTCAATTTAAAAAAAAATAGCTTAGTTTAAATTAAACTAGACTATTAGACATTCACATCAACACTTTTCAGATGTTTCGATTAGTTTTTCAAGAACTTGAACTAGAAGTAAAGAGAATATAATGATTAATATATTTTATTTTGAAAACAACCTTTACTGGGAAATGTAAATACATATTTATATTGATAAAAAATTAAATCATGTTTTAATAACTTTAATTGAGATGTAGATAACCCAATTTTTTACACTCGTCAAGTAGGGCAATAATGCCAGATAATGCTTCTTCAGCATTGGGTATGATGAAGGCAGGGGGCAGGAGAAAACCAAATCGTCCTTCATCGCGAAATTCTACAGTAAAGGATATTTTAATGCCCTCCTGATAAGCCCAATCGTTCGCGCCACCAGATGCACGATCTGCAATATCAATTTTAAACATTTTAAAATGTTATCACTTGTATAGTAAAATAAACTCACAGAGCGCGCCTGCTGCTGAGCCGTATTTGTAAACAGTTCCATAAGGTAGAGCATCTACTGCATCAGCATAAGCCTTTGCCACTTTCATCATGTCTTTGAAGTTATCGGGAGTCTCATCAGCTGTATGTCCATAAGGTGCGAGAAGTAACTGACTGTAAGAGTGGAAGGCAAGGAACACGTTTACTTTGTTCTTGATGCTGCCCAGATACTCGGACATGGCCTTTACTTCAGGCTCGGAAAATGGATGCGGTCCAGCATAGTTCCATTCACAAGGATCATCGGATGCTCCTCCATTCTCCATCCAGTGAACATCATAATTGCGATTGGGATCAACGCCAACACAGCTCGAATAACTCGATGGTTGCCGAGTCTTACGCCAGAGACGATCCTTAAAATTTAATTTATTAATATTATAGTAAATAATAATTTGCTTTGGCAGACCTTCTCATGTGTGTATACAAAACCATCCACATTCAGTACGGGCACAATATACCAATCATGATTTTCGGCCAAATCTCGTATCAAATCATCAGTGGAGCTGAGCAGTTCGTTGATGAACCAAGTGGCCGTGGCCGAAGTTATCCATTCGCATGAATGAATATTGGATTCAATAAAGACACCTGGATTATCCGCTTTGTAGGAGATCTTTATCCCGCGTATATTACGGCCTTCGTATGATTTGCCTACAACGAATCCCTCGGTAACATCCGGATAAGTAGCGAGTATATCATCCAGCCAAGATTCGATCTCAGCCAAGTTATGATAGCGTGTCCAACCAAAAGATGAAGTAGCTTTTGTATTCGCCTCAGATTCATTGTCGACTAAACTGGGAATTTCAAAAATTCATTATCAAATTATCGCTGTTTCTTGGAATTTATCACAATTACACTTATAAAGATTATAAAAACTAAATAAAGTTTCCGACTAACAACTTTTAGCTTGTTGCAAATCAGAGAAATATAATAAGTTAGTCTTATACAATAACTTTTGGATTTTTCAGCCGTAATCCTTTCTTTGATTTATATAAATGACATTCAAATGCTTTAAATAATATTATAATATAATTTTTACCTTTGCACATTGGAAATAAACAATTCATTGCTGATGCCGTAGAGCATAAGAAAAAGCTGAAAACGTTTTATTTCAGATGGATTTACCATAATGTGAACCTGCTGCGAGTGCTTATCATAATACTTCCAAATGTTGTACTAAAAATATTATTGAAAAAAATTTAATAAATTATATAGATCTTTAAGCTAAACATTTCTACCTTAGGGCTCAATGCACAGAGTTTATTTATCAGCGACAATTGTATATCATTTCTAATATTTAATTTATAAACACTATAGTTATCGTAGCGCTGCTTTGAAGTATCCTTGAAAGTTTCGGCGTTAGCCAATACCACAAAGAAGGCGAACAACCAAATCACACGCATGTCGAGAGTAAACTGACCAATACTACATAGATCAGGTTTCAAGCTTAATAACTTACCAAAAATGTAAAGAATTTTATGTTCAAAAGTATAATCTTAATTGATTTATGAATTTATTGCGGACTCGCCCCATTGTAAACGCAAAGAGCGAGAGTAATAACCCTATCAACGCAATTTTGACCCACGAGCACGCACCTACACAACAAAATGCAAATATTAAGAGTATTTCAGTCGCCTAGCTCTTAAATTTGTAATCCGTAAATTTTTATTCGCTTAAAACCCGAGTTTTCCTGAAATTTTTCAAAGCACGCAAAGCTACTGTCACCACCCAGGACACAAAGTTTAATAAGCTTAAATAACATTTATTTAAGATTTAGATATCCTAATTTTTTACACTCATCAATTAGAGCTATAATGCCAATCAAGACCTCCTCGGCATTGGGAATAATGAACGCAGGGGGCAGAACAAAAGCAAATCGTCCTCTATCTCGGAACTCTACAGTGTAGGATATCCTAATGCCCTCCTGATAAGCCCAGTCGTTGGTGGCGCCAGATGCGGGATCTGAAACAATATTTTAGGACAATACTTTCACTGAAGATCTTTTTCATGAAGAACTCACAGAGTATGTCCGCTGCTGAGCTGTAATTGTAAATTGTTCCATAAGGCATAGCTCCCACTGCATCGGCATAGGCCTTGGCCACTTTCATCATATCATCGAAGTTATCCGGAAACTTTTCAGCTGTATGTCCATAAGGTGAAAGAAGCAACTGAGCATAGGAGTGGAAGGCTAGGAACACGTTCACTTTGTCCTTAATGCTGCCAAGATATTCTGACATTGCCTTAATTTCCGGTTCGGAAAAAGGATGTGGCCCAGCATAGTCCAAGGCACAGGGATCATCGGATGCTCCTCCATTCTCCATCCAATGAACATCATAATTGCGATTGGGATCAACGCCAACACAGCTCGAAATACTCGATGGTTGCCGAGTCTTACGCCAGAGACGATCCTTAAAATTTAATTTATTAATATTATAGTAAATAATAATTTGCTTTGGCAGACCTTCTCATGTGTGTATACAAAACCATCCACATTCAGTACGGGCACAATATACCAATCATGATTTTCGGCCAAATCTCGTATCAAATCATCAGTGGAGCTGAGCAGTTCGTTGATGAACCAAGTGGCCGTGGCTGAAGTTATCCATTCTCGTGCATGAATATTGGATTCAATAAAGACACCTGGATTATCCGCTTTGTAGGAGATCTTTATCCCGCGTATATTACGGCCTTCGTATGATTTGCCTACAACGAATCCCTCGGTAACATCCGGATAAGTAGCGAGTATATCATCCAGCCAAGCTTCGATCTCAGCCAAGTTATGATAGCGTGTCCAACCAAATGATGAAGTAGCTTTTGCATTCGCCTCAGTTTCATTGTCGATTAAACTGGAAAGTAGATTAATTCAATAGTATTTGCAATGAAAACATTTTCTTATCATAATTATTTCATAGATTGTAAAGATTAACAAATCAAACACATCAAAACGTTTAATGAATGTCCGTCATAACCCACTGGTGAATTTTATAACAAATTTTAGACTTACTTTTGCACATTAGCTAAAAAGATTTCAGCAGTTGCATTAGCTCTGATTAAATTTCTCTCAAATTCAGACAAGGCAAGTGGACTGACCATCAAGTGAATCTCTGTAGGGGAATCATGCCACAGGCTGAACTAGAAAGAACAAAATTGTATTTGTATTTTATAGTATATACAAAAAACACTTACACTTTCATGTCTCTTGACCAGCTGTAGTAGTAGTTGCCTTTGTATAGAGTTGTCATAATTGATTTTATAGACAGCATAGTTATCATAGCGCACTCTCTCATCCTGCTTCTCGATTCCTTCCTGCGCCACACTTGCCCCACGGGAGAAGGCAAAGCAAGTCAGCAATGTGATTAATACACAGAATTGCATGTTTAACGCTCGAAATTATATGTTCGACTATTAATCCTACCCGTTTCATTAGTTGATTATAACACAATAGGGTGGTAAAGATAATCGTAGACTAATCAACAAATAGATTAGTTGTGTGACTAAGCAAACATTTCCCATACAAAATAAATTAATTGTAAATTTTGTCTTTTTATTCAAGATTTTTTTTCAATTTACAAATAAACACGCATATATGTACAATGTACAAAGTATATATTTGCGTTACACTGTGGACACTTAAGCACATGCTACACATATAGTTTTCATTTTGGTACAACAATTCTTTTGATATACGTTAAAAATAAACACATCGGAAAAGTTAATAAATACGTACAAAAATTTTTGGCCATTGCTGGCAATATTGTTTCTCAGTTTGATATTTGGAAATGCTTCATCGTAAATGTATATAGTTATATATATATAATATATATATATAATATATTTATAATATATATATATATAATATATTTATAAAAAAAAAAAGGAAAGTTCAAATAATATACACATATCAAAAATCTACAATAAGGCATTTGTTTTTAGGTTGCGGCCAGAGACATATTATTTTGATTAACTCATGATTGAATGACTCCCATATGTTAAGTCGTGTATACATGTATGTTTGTTTGGTATGTCATTATTACAATTTAAAGCTTTATTACAATTAAAAACTGAATCTTAGAAATAAGTACATGGTATGTGCGTTACTAACTACAAAATAATATATTTATCGGTTACAAACTAAAACGCTATCATTTCGTGTACTCAGTTAAGTTCTTGTAAAAGAATTTCCAAAATAGTTAACACATTACAATTCAATGCTCTGTTTTAAATGCACTTTTTAAAGTTCACATCAATTAAATGGGCCTATTTGCATCGTTTACACCAAAAATTTATGATATATGTTAGTAGTTTTTCATGTATCGTGTTCTACTTTGTATAAGATTCGTTTTGACAGCAACATGGAATTTTGGCAAAAATAAAAAGCATTCTTTGCGACATTAATACTTATTATATAGAGAGTATGATCTGTCGGCTTATGACGCCACCTTGCTACCGCCTGCATGCATCAACACCAATGATCCAACCATGGCAACCAGTGTGCGATCCAACCAAGTGACTGGATTCGGATACAGAAAACCGCCCTCATAGAACCCAAGGTGTCCGCCATGCGCTACCTCAACATATGCTGATTTATCGCGAGTTGCTGAAATAATAAAAAAAGATAAGGTAAAAGTTAAAAATATATTGATTAAATAAAAAAAAAATAAAAAAGAAAATTTCCGTTTCGCAGCCGGTAGGATTCGAACCTACGCTCCCAGAGGGAATCTGATTTCTAGTCAGACGCCTTAACCGCTCGGCCACGGCTGCTTATTGAAAGAGTTACGCCATATGCCAATTTATGCTGTTACGGGCGTTTGTTATTATAACAGCGCTGTTAACTTAACAGAATTTATATTTATTCTGTTAACTTAACAGAACTTATATTTATTCTGTTAGCTTAACAGATTTTTTATTTATTCCGTTAACTTAACAGTTATTCTGTTAAGTCAAACGAATGAAATGTAAAAATGCTGTTAACGGAGATATTCTTGCCGCAGACTTGTTTATGATATTGCAAAATATGTATCTTATCAATATATCTAATTAATATATGCTGTCACTTACTGGCATATTCCTTGATCGGATGCAGTAAATCAACTGGGACCAGTGGATCATCTTTGGCATTAATAAATATCATGGGTTTCTCAATAGTATCAAAATAGAAAAGCGATGAGCTCCACTTGTAAAGCTCCTGTGTCGATGAAAAGTTATAGACACGTCGTGTATAGGCCTCATCCAGCTCTGGCAATGTTGCAGCAGCAATAATCTCTCGCTCATTGAGATTGTGACGCGCTTTTACCTCATCCGAGAGCAAAACATGACGATGTCGCAATATAATGCTCTTTACATTCTCCGTCATAATGTACAAATAGAAACGGCGGAAGTTCTGCCAGTTTAGCAGCCATTTAGTGCCCCTAAAAAAAAAATGATAATTTAAAAACAAAATTTATAGAGTAATGAAAAGAAAAAACTTACTCGACAGCATTGTAGCCCTGGCATATAGAGATGCCTCCAATGACGCTATTCGGCTTTTTCTTCTGCTTTTCACCCATATACTTGGTAACGAGATTTCCTCCTAAGCTGAAGCCAACGGCAACCATGCGACTCTGTTGATACTTTTGATGCAAGTGGTCCACCATGGCAGCAAAATCATCCGTGTGTCCATAGGTAAAAATGCGTGTCGAAGTCACCTGTACAGTTCGCAGTGCTCCAATGTGATTCATAACGGCACAACGAAATCCATTACACTGGGCCAAGTGCACAAAAGTCCGTATATAAACCGATTCCGAACTATTGGCAATTCCCGGACAAATTGCCACTGTGATATCATCTATATAAACAGGGGAAAGTGTGAGTATATCATTTATCGAATGCAAAGTTTAGTAACTTACCCTCTTGCTCCTTAAGTGGCTGATACAAATCATAGGTCAATGTGGAGCCATCTGCCAACGACAGATAGACACGTTCACCCAATGGCCAAGGACAACGGACTCGGCCCACAATGCTATGCAATACGGTCTGCACATGACCACTAAAACCCCATAGACGTGGCGGAATATACCTGAAAGAAAGTGAAAAACAAGTAGATATTTAGTAAATTCCAATCGCGTGCTGATAATTCGTGTGTGTGGCAGACAGCTGTGTTCTTCAGTCACGACAAGCAGCAAATTTTCATGCATAATTTAAAAGAGTTTATCAAATTAGCTGAACAGCAACAAACTGTTGCTTCAAAATAGCGACAACAGCTTTAACATCGTCATATTAAGTAGGCAAATCGATACGGAACCAACACAAGCATCGGTGGTTCAGTGGTAGAATGCTCGCCTGCCACGCGGGCGGCCCGGGTTCGATTCCCGGCCGATGCAAAATAATTTTTTTTATTTTCTAAAAATAAATGAATATTTTATAAGCCTGAAAAATTGTCTCACAAAGCGCCAAAAATTGCATATACTAAATAAATATACATATAAATATGTTCCATGAAAGTAATCAAAATTTTAAACAATTAATCTAATTGTATGCTGCAAAAGAACTGAATCCCATGCCAACAAATGACGAATAAAGCAACTCTTAGAATCAATTGAAATCAATTGAGCTACAAAATCAGCGCGCCATTGTTGTCAGACGTGCAAAAACGTGCACAAAAACACTACTGTGTCATACTTATAACGGTTTTCTCACTCTTATTCCCCTCTTTTCAATTAGTATCATTCAAAAGTTTCGAGAAGGATTGGGGACAATTATTAAAAAAAAATTGCCACAACACATTACAGTTCATAGGAAATTTAAACGACAAAAGTCGCACAAACATATCAATTGTTAATCTTTGAATATTATTTATTAATTATGTATAAAGCATGAGGGGGAGTTTATACCAAGTTAAAATACGTAGATCAAAGGTCGTTAAATATGTATTTTAGTAGTTCAATGGTCCTGAAAAACAGCTGCAATAATTCCATTGGCGCGACAATACAATTTTTAAATAATGCAAATGCCTACAGTTAGTCAGGTACGTTATTTGACAAAGCCAATAATAAACATATTTTAATTGGACAAGAACACATATGTACATACATTTTCTTAATAAATAAAACAGCACATAAAGAAATAAAGATTAATTGAGCTTAGCTATTTTTTAAAATAAAATGTAAGCAAATGAATGTATTTTTTTGTCACAACAATTAGTTTACGCACTGTTTGTATTTATGTCCATATATATTTATGCAAATTCATAGATGCAGCTGACTCATGCAGAAACTAGCGCAACCCTCTGCGGTTTTTGCGATACAAAAAGAACATTCTTCAGTCATTTGTTTTATAGAAGGGGCGAGAAGAAAGCGAGAGCAAGACTGACTGTAAGAGCGAGAGCAAGAGCTGTCGACGAACTGTGTTCGCGCTCATTTACGCTTACGTAATCTTTGTTGTCAAACAAAAGCTAGGAACGACTGGGCAAAACGCCAAAAACAACAAAAACAAAACACAAACAGGTAGCCGTCAGCCGGCAGCTTTGGCATTTGAGAAGGTGAAGAGAGCGAAACAACATTTTGCCGGCATTTTAATAATCATTATATGAATATGAACGTGTTTATGTAAATATGTGTGTTTATTAAATACAATATACAATACACTTGTAAGTCTGTATCGGAACGTTGCTAGGCGTTAGTTGATTAGCTTACAGTCAGAACTGCGTAATTATGTATAGCACTTTTTACCGTACGCTTATCACCTTTTGACCGGCAGCAGACGAAACAAAACAAACCAAAAATTTTTGTTTTTCACAATTATTATGCAAAGAACCAAAAACGAAAATATATAAACAATAAATGCCTTTATAGATATGTATGTATGTATATTTTCAAGTATTCGTATGAGTTTTGTAATAAAAATGGGTGAAAACTTTCCAGGCGCTTCATACACTCTTAAAAAAACGTTACTCAAAAAATTGGGCAAAGTTTGTAGAATAAAATTTGTCAAGAAATGAGCAATGCATTATTATTTAATAATATATATGTATGTACGTTTTTTTTTTTGTTCAGTCTGAGACGAGTTTAATTAGTAAAGTCTCTAATTTTTAAAGCAAACTCATCCTTAGTCAAAGTAGATTTTCCAGTTTATTGTTCATAAATATTATCTTATCTTCAAAAAATCATTTAAGCATTAAGCTTAGTCATATAATCAGTTTAAAGTGAATTGAAATTATTTAAAGTGCAAAATAGTTTACAGAATACATTTGTATTAAATCATGTACTTAATAAGGAACATATGATTTAATACCCCACTTACTATAAATAACACTCAATTGGCTTTTCATCCTGCTGATAATTCTACCTGAATTCATGCCAGTTCCGAATATATTGCAAATAGCAACGTAAAAGTACTCAGACAGAATTTGCGGTAAGGCAACTGATATGGGTTTGCAAATTGATAACAAATTGTAAATAAGTATTGGGCAAATTAAAACTTCCCCCATGACAATGTCACGGTCGGTAGGCCATAAACGAATCATAAATTTGACAAATTAAATTTGACTTTCAGGTGTGCCAGATGATCAAACAGATAGTTGTGGCTATCAATCAATCAGCGCTTAATATAATTATTAAATTTTAAATAACGACTAGAGCCGTTCGTTTGCTGCAGCAACGGAAACCAATTGTGGCTAATGATTCATCATTTGTCGCAGCTGTTGTTGATTACTTGAACTTTGTGCATGTGAAAAAGTGACTATGACGCCGCTGTGTACAAATTTAACAATGAATTATACAATTACGTTCCGCTTGCCAACAGATTTGCAAATTGAAAATGCAGCAATATAAAACCATATTTAATTCCAAACTTCATAGCATTATATATAAAATAACACTAGCTGAAAGCCGCAGAGTACGGCGATAAATCATAACGATATCAGACGAATGATCAGCTTTAAGATATATTTTTTAAACAACATGAAAGCCTCCACAATTAACCAGAATTTGAAAACGTAGGTTCATTTCTAATACTGTCGACTCTCCAAATTTTAAATAGTTCTTTGCTCTAGAATGTGTCAAAAAATTAACACTCAATAAAAAAACAACTTTTTCTTCATATTCTCCAGTATAGCTTTCTAAACTTGCAAAGAATATTTATATTTTGTTTTGCTTTGAAAAACCTGACTAAGTCCTGCTATTCTATATGTGTTTCAAAGATATTACGAATTTTCCAGTCTATTTTCTATTGCTGTTCAAAATAAAGTTGAAATAAAACAGGAAAAGGAATGCTAAAATTTCAATTCGAAGTGGTATAATTATTTTTCAAGTCTGCTTTTCAGCCACAGTCATTAAGTGATTGGACATTGTTAGCTAACATTTTGGCTTGACTGTAATGTGGATGCCACACGCCATGGACAGCTGAGCGTGGTGGCGTGAGGCTATACACACCCACATGCATACATACAGAGGCTGTACATACAGTATGTACATTTATATATAGGTGTATAATGCGTGGGAAGCAAAACACAACATAAGGCGATTAGATATCGATAATGATAATTTATATACATACACGTATGTAGCACATATTGTTTATAAATACATTCAGTTAGTCATGTAATTGTTTTTTCTTTTTTTTGTCAAAACAATTACTTGACATACTGTTTGTGTATGCTTGTTCTACTTACGGCTCCCGCAGCACCGGCGCTATTTTATACAAACAATCCAAAAATTGTTCATCCAGACACCAAACGCTCGGCTTTAACGGCTGGCTGTGTACATTGAGAATCCGGAATAGAATGCACACAATGACGGCAATAAGTGTTAAAAAGGCTGTGGACATCTTTCCAGTTAATTTCTGCTGCTGAGAACCTGTCGATGATGACTTAAGTGACCTCGACGTGGGGTGGTGGGTGTTGGATAATGAGGCGTCCTTTAACCTTGTTGTAACTGCGTTCCTTCAAACGCTGTGCTCAGGTTTCCAACACGGTTGTAAATGAGCTCTGCAGCGTATGACTTTCGGTTAGGAATGTATATTACTTTTTATTTGTGCTCAAAATGCTTACTAAGGTTTTACAGCTGGCTGAGTTGTGATGTTGTGATATTGTTGATAGCGACACACACACACACACTTACTAGCTCGGCGCAACACACACACGCACGATGAGCGGCAATTGCCGCTGATAATACTAGACCGCGATTCAGGACACAGGCGTTAATTAACTGCACAATTGTAAACAAAATCTTTATTTACACTGTTCTTTTTTCTCTCTTTTAAACTACAAATTACTTTGTCCTCTGTTAAGTTCGCTGTTATTCACTCAACGGTGCTCAAGCGTCTGGTTTGTTTTCCCCTAGAGCAAGTTGTATACACTCAAGCGCAGTGCTGCCAACTTTTTAGAGGAAAAAATAGCTGTTGCTGGCTGGAACCACTAAGCGAAATAGCTAAAAAAAAAAAAAAAACAAACAACGACAACTTTTTTAACAGTTCGCGCTAGTGACGAAAGCAGCACGAATTTATTTATACAAAAACTCAATTTTTTTTGTCTAATTTGACAAATTGTCATACTGCGTCGTTTTATCTCCTCGCCCACGACACACAATTTACAAATAACTGTTATTCATTTCGGCATTTCATTTTGATTATTTCACGAATTAATAATAAACGGGAATAATTTTTTTTCTAACTTTTTTTTTGGCATCTCTAGCTGGTTTTGATAAAAGATGCCAACATTTAAATATGTTGCCAAAACCAAAAAGGCAGATCATTTTTCTTTCCAATGTCTTTTTTTAATAATAATCTTTTGTGGCCATTTTTCTGAAATAATTAAGCAGGAATTTTAAAATTTTTGTTTGAGCCTCTGTGGTTATAAAATGTGCATTAAAAAATGTTACTCGTACCGGTTCTATAAATTTACAATTAAGAACCAATTAATAATCTATAAGCATTATCAATTTCGAGATCTTGCAGTCAAATGCTATCACTATAAACAAATACCTTTCTGAAATTAGATGATTGAATATAAATATTTTAACACATATTCACGAACATTTACTTTATTTAAAAATTAATAATCATAGCTCGCATATAAAATTCAAAAGCGAGGAACATGGCGCATCATTCATTCGAAGAGTTTTTTGACGATTCCATAAATTGACGCAGTTCTCGTTACCTCCTTTATTGTCTGGGTTGCTACTGGGATACCAATTTAAAAAAGGGGCTTTAAAACCGGTTGTATGCGAGAGATATTCCCCTTCGAGGCTGAGATCGTTAACATCAGTCCAATAATTCCGATCAACATTTAATTTGGCTTTTAATGCCTGAAATTCATTATCATTTTGCAGACTTATCAAATGAGCTCCCATTTCATGGCATCGGTGCACAGCTCTAAACCAGTTTACCGATTCGTTTTCTTCAATATAATAATATTTGCTTCCAATTTTCTGAAACTTTTTCGATTGAAGTCCAGCACTTGGTTTGCAATTTACACGTTCCAGGGTTTCTACCTTGCCCTGGAGAACTTCAAGTTGACGCTCCACTTTTTCAAGTTTAGATTGGGAATCTATTTTCTTACTATCATCGTTGTTTATATGGTTTTGCAAAGAGGCCGCGTGATCTAAAACCGGCCTTAATATTTTAAAGCAGTAGCTACTACAATTTTCTTCCAGTTGTTTCGACTCCAGGCAGCTCTAGAATTATAAATAGGCTTTAAAAATTTCATTAAAGAATTAAAGATTAATATACTCACTTGACTGAATACTATTGAAGCCTGTAATAAAATAAGAAGTGTACTTAATATAAATCGCATCGTATTTAACCTGAAACCTTTCAGCGATGGAGACAACTGAAAACTGAAAACTCTTATCAAAAAGAAACAACGAAGGTCAGAAAATAAGGTGTATAGCCACTTTATACAATTTAACCAAATCTGGCAGCGCTGTCTTTTATTTTGTGAGCTCATCGTGTAAACCTAAGTTATAAATTTAATTGTTATCAATGCACCATTCAGTCGCTTTATTTTAAATATCAAACTGTTAATTTCAAATACTGTTTTGGCGCTAAGACTGTTAGTTAACATTGCCAATATGTGGAGGTGGTCTGCTGCAAGTACCGATCTATCGATACGAAGCGATAACTTGCCATTCACACTGGTTAAGAACACGTATGTGCGTAAACATGTTGGTTTGTGTGCGGCAAAAAACTCAATGAAATATTAAAGTTCAAGCTATGTTGCTTACCAGCAGCAGCAGAACAATTACACCATTGGCCGCTTGACATACGTAAGTGCTGACAAATAAATGCATTAGCAGTTAATACACCGATACGCGTTTACAGGTTATGTTTGGGTACAGCAGCAGCAACACGGCAACAAAACAAGCAACAGGAGCACCGTTGCCCGGCACGTCAACGTCAACGTCGCGGCTGAAATATCGAGAATCAAAGAAAACAAAAATAACTGCAATCATTCCAAAATGCCACACAAAATGATGCAACTACTGAGCATATTAATTGGACGTCTGCTGTTTATGCTCATTGCAATCTGCGAGTTGCTGCAACAACTGTGGCTTCGATTGCATGCGCTCGCTCGTAGGTCATATGACTATTGGCAATGTGATTATCATCATGAGTTATTCGAGCGTACAATGCACGAGCTACAAAAGCTGCCACAGCATTTGGTGCTTGTCATTGCTCCCGACGATCGCTATGTGGATGCAACGCTATTGAAGCGCATTTTCAGTTATGCCCAAATTGTTGGTATACCCTATTTAAGTGTATACGATACGCGTACTCCCAAAAATGGTTATGTGGATCTATCGCGATTCTGTCAATCGAGTGGGAATGAGAACAAATGCTACCTCTGGCCATCACAACAAGTCAAGGAACAAAAACAAGTCCAGCTGAATGGATGCAAAACTGTCGTTTCGAATGGCACAACAAATGGCAGCGCAAGCAACGGTACAAAGCATTACGCCCAGCTGCAGGTGAGTTATCAATTAGAAATTGGTTAACTGATAAGCCCTTATCAGTAGACTTGAGCACGCACCTTTCCCAGGCTTTATTTCATTTTTATTTACAAAATGTTGAAGCTTATTTGAGCAACTTTTTTTATTCTTTCACACATTGTACATATTACCAGTACCTCCAGTAATTACATTTTTTTTAATTAATTATTTATTACACGTCATATAAGAGCAATTAATCAGAAGTATTTTAAAATTGATGGTTCTCAGAAAAACTTTATAGAAAAATTAAATAATAATATCCATTCAGTTCAGGGAATCAAACCGAAACAAATATAGGTTACGGTTCCGGGTTCGGTACGTCCCGAAATAACTATTTCGTTATATTTCAGTTTTTTTCTTTCGGTTCCAGTATTAGTACCGGTACGTAACAATACAACAAATCAATTTTGAAACAATTTAAAATTTTAAGATGTTTTGTGATAAATTTGACATCAAAATAAACAGACCTAGGGCAAAAAAATTTTTTTGAACGAATTATAAAAAATTTGAATGCAGAATGTATTTAGAGGCCATGATCAAAATGACATTGCGCTTGAAAATCGGTTCAATTTTGATCAAGTTATGACAGTTTGAAGTTGGTCGGACTGCGGATTTAGTCACTTTACAAGTCTAAATTTTTGTTAGATTTCACACGAATTTTTACAAAAATATTAAAGGTCTCAGAATCAAGTTTAAAGTGTTGTTTTACAATAACTACGATATAAGGAGTTGATTAAAAGTGAAATCTTGAGATATAAAATTTTGAATTTTCGAAATTTTAAAGGGGAGACACTTAGCATCGAAATCAATATCTAGTAGAATCTAGAGGAAAATATTTTTTTTATGAATTTAATAAAATTGAAACGCAGAATGAATTAAGATGCCAAATAATGATTAAAATGACATTTCGCTTAAAAATCCGTTCAGTTTTGATCAAGTTATGACAGATTGAAATTGATCAGACTTTGGTTTTAACCACTTTACAAGTCAAAATTTTTATCCAATTTGGCATGATTTTTTACAAAAATAATGAAAGGCCTCAGAATCAAGTTTAAAGTTTGTTTTATACTAATTACGATATAAAACTTTGAATATTCGAAATTTCTTAGGGGGGACCCTTACCATCAAAATCGAATCTAAATCGAAAATAATTAAATTTTCTAAATAAGCAAAAATTGAATTCAGAATGAATTTAGAGGCCAAATCATAATCAAAATGACATTCAGTTGGAAAATCTATTCAATTTTGATCAAGTAATGACAGTTGAATGTGGACAACTTTTTGACCTAGCAACTTTACTACCACCGTACCGGTACAAACGTTTCGGTATTCGGTTCTTGACAGAGAATATTCTTTCGGTTAGTTTCGGTTAACGGTTTCGGTACCGGTTCCGGTTTTATTCCCTGATTCAGGTAAAATATTTTTGCAAAAGAAAATTAGTATTTTAATATGTTGCATCATTGTTTTAACACAAGAAAAATTCACCTATTTTACTTTGCAAATATACATAAATTAAAATAAAATTATTCAAATATCTTTCCATAAAAATTAAAATTTAAACTGAAATATTAAGAAAAAAAAACCATTTAAAAGTATAAATAATAAATAGATAAGTAAATAAATAGTTTTTCTTGGACTTTTAGTTCTTTTCTTATTTTATTTTAGTTGCTATTGGTTCTTGAAAGAAGTAAAAAAATATACAAAGATTATCGCTTGCGGTTTTATACTTTTTTAAGTGACTGTTTTGAAAAATCAAATATTTTTATTTGCAAAGAATATGCAAACATTTATTAAGAATTGAAAAACCTTTATTTGGTTATTCATATTTTTTCTTGATCTGTTATAGTTGCTGCTTATTAATTATAAAAATAAATTAGTTAATTAGTTTTTTAAAAATTAAAAACACATATATGTGACCTTTGTATTTTGTCAAAACAAATACTTGACTAACTGTATTCATATGTGTAGTAGATTAGAGGGCGGAACTCAATACCGTTTTCTTATCATTTCAATTATATTTTACAGGTCTATCAAATCGGCACCGCTGATGGCCATGCGCTCATAGCCGATGTCTGTCGTGAGCTGTATGAGAATCGGAAAACACCTCAGGTTCAGGAACTGTTAAAGGAACGTCAAGCGCTCACCGAGGGCATCAGTGCGAGGTTAAATAAGCATCTTGGTTTTGCGGTTCCAGAACCCGAGCTGGGCATTATCTTCTCGAGGCTGACATGCATCTACGGCCTGTTGCCGTGGCATGTGCGCTTCACCGAGTTTCACACACATCGCAGTGGCAGCTACTTTGATGCCAAGTCATTTGCCAAGGTGCTATACAAATATGCGCGCTGTGAGCAGCGTTGGGGCAAATAGTCCATAAGTTTATTCGTTGTTCTAACTATGTTTTTAGTTAGTTACCTTAGAAAGTTACTTGTATCGTAGGTTAAGTTAGTTGGAGCCTCCGCAAGCGTGTTAAGCGAAAAGTGAAAAAACACTGATCAGAGAAAGTGAAACATATACACAATACACAATACCAAATGTTACAAGTGTTTTTGTTGTTCATAAAAGAAATGTATTTGCCGAGATTTCAAATTGAGTGAAGCATAAATATTGTATTATATTTAAACTGTAAGTTCGTTCGCTTAGTGGCTAGTGTTAGGTTTATTTTATGTATGTTGCCGGCCGATGACGATGATTGTGGTCATCTGTGTTCTATGCCCGCTCCGGCTGGACATGTCGCTTGGACAATAGATTCACATCGGTCAGATACTGATTCTTTTCGATGTTATGCGGTCCTGAGCTGCTCGGCATGCGTTCGTGTATCATTTGGAACGAGTTACGCAAATCCATTAGTGAATCGGCCAAACCCTGTTTGATATTGGCAAACTCACTGGACATCAGCGACAACTTGCCCAGCAAGAAATTCAAATTGTCATCCATGTCAATCATATGCTTCTTTGTCTCCTCAACTTTGCTGCTTAATCCCATCATGGTGCTAAAAGTGCTATTCACATAGCCATCATGGCCAGATTGCATAAGAACAAGGAGTTCCCTGCTCTGTCCCAACTCGCTGGTCATGATCTCAATGCGATGCCATACCTGGGTCAAAGCCGTATCCAGTTGTCCGCTGATATTGCGACTCGCCTCCTGCTGTGTGTTGACCACACTTGCGTCCAGCTCATTGAAACGCGCCTTCACTATGCTCGTCAACTCGGCCAATTGCTGCTCCACAAACAGGTTCACCTTTTGCGCAATCTGCAGAGTGGCAAAGTCCACCTTGCGTTGCGTGTCCAACACCACCTCCGAGTTGGTCATCATAATATTATTAAATTTGCCCAATGCATCAAAGCCATCATTTAGTTTGCTATGGCTGGCATTGATCTCCTTGTTGAACTGTTGAAGCAAGCTGACATCTGTGGACAATTGCTTGAGATCGCCTTGAATATTCGCCTCCGTCTGCTGCAGATGCTCCGTGGCCTGGCGCAAGGCTGTTGGAGGAAACAAGTTGATTGAGAGCAAGTAAGTACACTACATTCAAGCTGGCCGACTTTAAGATGCCCCCCATCAAATTTAAAAATATTAAACTATTTAAAAACTAGATGGACGGAGCTGCAGTCGAGCATTCTCAACTGTCGTACTTACTATGAAAAAAGCTAGGACTGGATAAAGTTAAAAAATATTTAGTTTACTCGACTGTATAAGACCAAATTAAATGCATATTCTATCAGTTTTAGTAACGATATCTCATAAAACAAAAAGTTTTTCATAATAAACTTGAATTTCGCCCGATCGGCCCTTTGGCAGCTATATGATGCAGTGGAGCGATTTGAACCAACTTCGGCCAGAATCTAAAACTCCAACGTAAAGGCGAATTTTATCAGTTTGGTTACGATATCTCATAAAACAAAAAAAACTTGGTAGCTATATGATATAGTAGACCGATTTAAACCAGCCTCGTTCAGGATCTATTAGACCAACTTAAATGCAAATTCTTTGAGTTTGGTTACGAAATCTCATAAAACAAAAAAGTTGTTCATACTAAATCTTGATTTCAGGACGTCAGGACAGGCGGACATTGCTATATCGACTCGGCTATTGATCAAGAACGATCTATCATGGATAAGTACATTTGCAAATTTGCTGAGAAATAGCCACAAATATAAAATAAATAATAATAATATTAGAAAACAAACCAAATGCAAAGCGATTGTTTGAATTGGAACCGCATTAATCTAATCATACCTATGTGTATCTCAAATATGGCTTTAAATATTATGGTCTCTGAGGTGTCCATACGGACAATCGTCTAAATTGCTAAAAGAATCTAAAATAAAAATCCATGTTTCCTCACCTGTTTGCTGAGCTGCGAGAGAATCAGTCTTGAGTGCCGCCAGCGCATTGAGAGTCTCATTGTTGAGTTCCTGTATGTATTCCTTGTCCTTTTCATTGAGACCCATTGGCATTGGGGCAGGCGTCGTTGGAGCATTGCGCAGTTGTGCCACATCTGTGCTCAGCGCGCCCAGACGTTCCAGGAGCTGCTGCTCGAACTCATTATCCTTGGGAGGAGCAATAGTAGTAACTGCAACGGCGCTGTGCTTTTCAAGCTTTGCCTCAATTTGATTGATCAACTCATCCGTCTTTGGCATATGACTGAAACCCTGTTCTGTCTGCTTGGCTGCCTCTTTGCTGCTCTGCAAAAGATCCGTCAAAGTACCTGACAACTTCTTTAGCTCCGTCAGCAGTTGCTTATTGATCTGCTGTTGCTCCTGGACAAATGCGTTGGGCAGAGCGGGTGCAGCCGGAGCCGCGGCGACTATAGGAGCAACTGGAGGTCTCTTGAAGCACTCGTCATTCTCACGCATCCATTTGAACATGTGATCCATGGCCTGAGTTAATTTGTCCGACTGCGCATTGTACTTTTCCTCTTGCTGTCAATACAAGTTATTTATTAAATTAAAAATGTTATTCAATATTTAAATATTGTACTTACTGTGATCAGCATTGTCTCAATTTGGCTAACACGCTCATCGAGTCTTCCAAAGATGCCATTTATGGGCTCCAAGCTCTTTTGGCCCTTCTGCAACGATTGCATTGCCTTCTTCATCAGCTCAGCCACAGCACGCTCGCGATGCTCGTGCCTCTCCAGCTTGTTATCCAGCTGGTTGTACGAATAGATCAAGGATTTGAGGTTGCCCATTAATTCATCATTACTGTAAAGTAAAGTAAAAAAAAAACAGTTGCAGAATATTACAAAAAAGAAAGTTTAATTTCTTGTTGTTTTAGTTTTGGAAAACATTTGAAAATCTTTTCTAGAAAAATTTCACACTTTTTTTTTAAATTCACTTTAAATTGGATATCTTATTTATCTATTTTTATAAGAAGTGAGAAAATCCATTTAATTGTTATATATTTATATGTGTTTATCTTTTATTCCGATTTTTTTTCTACGTCATTCAATTGATCAGACTTGACGTCATAGTCGTTTAAATACTTAAATTTTATCACCTCGCTAAAATTAGTTATTTGTGTCCAATTATAAAATGTATGACTGTTTTTCCGGTTTTCTACATATTTGGGGTATTTATGCATTCTATACTGTACCATATTTATTTAAATTTATTTATTTAAATAATTGTCAAGCATATTTTATTAATGTCAAAATTTCAAAATATTGATCACAGTGACAAATATCCATATAGAATAACATGTGTTTAAGTTTTTAACGTTTTTAACGCTTGGTCATAAAACAAATTTTCGAGAATCGTCAAAAAGTTTCCGGGTTAAAGGTAAAAGATTTACTTTGGTTAAATTTTAATAAAAAATGTGCATTGCCTGTCATTTTTATACATGGGGATTTCAAACTATGAACAGTAATATATATAATTATTACTGTCTATCTATTGAGCGGCAGTTTTCCGATGATTCCGCTGTTGAATGGTGCTATTTTAAATATAATGAAAATTATAACGAGTGTACTTATTTTTTCAACGCTTTTCATCGATACTACAATTTTAGGCTTACGTGAAGTTCAATAAATCCGCATTGGGCGCTAAGCTAGTGAGATCGTTCCGATGAAAGTCTGAATTCGGCTAAACTTTAAAATCTTGAGCATAAATTGAACTTACTGTCTGACAAAGTAGATTTGATTGTGAATTTAGGTCTGACACTAAACCAAACCGTAGAAATTAAATTGGATAGGTTAGGAGAATCGGAAACAATTATTATTACATTAAAGATAACCAGTCATCGAGTTGGGATAATGTAGTGGCTAAATGCAAAGAATATAATGGTCATTTGGCAAGTATTAAAAATTCGAATGAACTTCAAGCATTAAAAGACAAACTAGACGAAAATCACAATTATTGGATTGATATTAAGTACTCCAGTCACAAAAAAGAATATATTCCGACAACCACTGGCCTTGAGGCCTTTTATTTATATTGGTATCCCCAATTCAACGAAACTAATCACGAGGATGTTAGCCACTGCGTATTTTTATGGAAGACATTTTCAATATCTGGAATGAATAAGACGCCCTGCACCTTTTTTGCACATTATATATGTGAACTTTAAGTGTCAACTGTAAGATAAAGTTAAATATTGAAAGATATAAAATCAGAAACAAGTTATCGAAGGATTAACTTTCTTTAAGCTTTATTTTATTTTTTGTTTATTTCACAATTTTTGGAGTTTTTATCAAATATAAAAATTATCTCAAAGAATTAAATAAATTCGAAGGATTGAGATCTATGAATAGTGTATGTATACTTTTTTTTTAAGATTTAACATTTATGGGGTTTTTTAGAATAAATCAATTGTAAAGCTCTTGTTAAGAAGTTTTTCATTTAAATTTAAGTCAGCTAGCCAAAATTATTGGAAAAGCGTAATAGATCGGCAATATTATCGGGTTTTCGAAACCAGAACCAAAGTATTAAATTTTATTGAATTATCTATGAAACAATTTTGAATTGTTTCCAGTTTTTTAAATTTTCGGAAATTTTTATGAATTGAAAAAAGTAGATTTCTATTCATTAAACAACAGGGGAAGAGTCTCGAACTGGGACCACCACTGCCCATTTATGGCTCTTCCATCGGCAGCTATAAATGTTGATGTTGTTAAGGGGTGAGGGTATTGGGTTTGAGGGGGAGGGGGTGACAGCCCGCCTGCAGTCATCATAAATGACTTGTAGAGATCGAGATCAATTCTCGTAAACTTAACAACAGAGGCCCACCCTGTCAGCTAATAATTTTGTACTCATCTCAGCGCCGTCTCAGGGTCAGAAACCCTTTTAGTTTATGGGCGAGTGTTCAGTTCAGTTCTGTTGTGTGTGAAATGCATTGATGCTGATAGATAGATATGCAGATGTAGTCAGTTTTCTAAGTGTTGTGCCCCTAGAGCGAAACATATGTATGCTGGCTGTGCAACTGTTTCCCCTTCCCAATTCCCTTTTCCCATGCCGTCGACCATTTGCATTAAGTGTGTGCATGGTCTGGGCCAAAAATAAACAAACAAACTGGCGGAACAGACTGAACAACATCTCTGTTTCTTTTGAAGGCAATAGTCATTAGTTTTGGCAGTGCCTGTCAGGGAGAAGGGAAGAGGGATTTTCGAGATCGGAACTGACAGGGCTTAATGCTTGTCGAAGGCGTTGCCCTGCAGCATATGGCATTAAAGTGTCTAGGAGTCGGGGATGTTAGTGTTACTCTTGGGGAATTTAAAATTGGTAGTTGCGATGGGATGAGTGTGGCATGTTGCATGTGGGGATCGTTCACGTCCTGGCGCCTCTCTCTGATGTCTTGCACATTTCGCAAAAGCAACATTTCCGAGGGGGAAATTCAAAACGAAAGTGTGAATGCTTGTTTGACATGTGTCAAAGTGAATATCTTGGGCCTATTCATAAGTACAAAATGCGTGTTTTCTTTATATAGATACTCATAAAAAAGTTGTAATAAAATTATCAAATGAATTTTGTAGGTTTCATTTGACCAGAGGACTTAAATCTTTTTTTGACATAATAATTTTCATGGATTCCGAATGGAAAAAATGGACTGTGATCGAAGGAAACCAAATTTTCCATAGAAACAGGAATCAAATTATGATAAAATTGCCTTTCCGCATGGAAATTGGTAAATATTTGACAAACTTATGACAGTTTAAAGTTTTAAAAAATTGTGGACGGAATAGTTTGAAAAAATTTAAGAATGATGGATAAAAATTGAATTATACAATTTTGTTGTTTATCGTTTTCTCATGAAAATCAAGCTAATAATCACTCCCGCAAAAATAAAGTTGTAGATTTTTCGATGAATTTAAACATTACTAGTCTAGGTTAATCCCTCTCCCCAATGACGTTTCGTATCGTATTTTATCATAAAAGATTTTGAACTTACGTGACTAACGATGCTTCGACGATGCTTGATCCCCTCAGACCCAGACCAATTAGTGTTAGGAACACGAATGAAATTGATCGATGCGTTGCAGTTGCCATTTATGCAGATCCAAAAACTATATTGAAATGCGTGATCTGTGGCATTTAAAAAGGAAATTCAATCAATATACAATATGCATACATATAGACATAAATTACAAACAAATTGCATTGGCGCCGTCAATATTTTATTGATTGCTCGTTAATAATCATTCAGTGTTTATAAGAAAATATAAAACAAACAAAACTTTGAAAAATCAAATGTAGCTCGTTTAAAAAATATTTTTAAAATGTTTAACAAATTTTAGTTTTGAAAAATGTAATGAAGATAGCTTATAACAAAATTACAAAATATTATGCAACTGTTTTTAATTGCATGACAAATTGTTTATAAAAAAAAATAATGTTCTACAATAAACAAATAGCGACTGCAATATGCGAATGCAATTTTATACTCGAATTTGTTTAAACAATTCAAAATGCGATGAATGAAATGGCATTTATCAAACAATGCGCCAATTTATTCCTTGTTGCGATGCCATTGTTGATAATGATGCATATGTAAGTGTGAATATCTGGAGCTCTGCACATATAGAGTGCTATAAAATCGCTAACAATAATATACAAAAAAACAAAATGACGCAAATCTATCAGTCTGCATCCAGAATTCAGTTCTTGTTCCCATCTCATTCTTTTTTAATGGACGGTAGTAAATGCATTTGCAATAATTGGGTCAGAAATATGCAAAAGAAATGCTTAAATGGTTGTGTTCAAACTGGACTATGTATAACAGAATTTTAAATTAATTTTATTTGTTATGAAAACAAACGAAACAAAGTATCCTTATCGCAAATACATATATTTTAATTGGGTTAAAGGTTGATAAATTATGAATGCTAAGATAGAACATTCAATAAAATATAGAGTATAGAAACGAGTACACATGAAATATTATTAAATAAAAGCACAAAAGTTTACAAATACATACATGACTTAAAAGTTTTCAAGTGTGCACACTCTCGTATTAATCTCTCGAAAGATTAAAGAGAACCAAAAACTTCACTTGATTTGAATACTAGCACTTTTACTAAAGATAGAGCTAACAACGTCCTCACTGCACGAGCAGCGCACGATGAATGAAAATAAGTTGCTGGCGCCTGGTACAAAACATTATTTCTGAATCTGATAGTCGCCTGGTCTCTGTGTATTGATGCTGGTGGTTTTGTGTGAGAGTCCAAAACCCGAGAATCAAATCGTGCTCAGATGTTTCTAATTAAATGTAATTAAAAGAGCACGAGAAACACTAAAGAGCATTGAGTTTATAGCATCCCGCATCCTAGTTCCAGCTGCCGACGTATCGTAAAAGGCGCAATCGAATTAAAATCCAATTTGTTTTAATACAAAACTATTCAATACGCATTATTCATAAGGGTGAGCAATCTACTGCACATATATTTTGTGCAGCGGCAAAAATGAAACCAATCAAAATCTAATAAATATGCATGCAACATATTCAGCAGACTTGCAGTGTCATTTGGCAAAAGTTTATTACATATCGACTACATTTATTTACTTCAAATGTAAATTTGCCGCCAACAGAAAAGCCATTCACTTAAAGCGACTAAGTTTCTAGTGCAGCTATTGACTTTCGATAATAAAACAATATAAACCAAATAACATAAATAGGAAATAATTTTGGATTTAAAAACATTTTACGAATTAAACAAATTAAACGACTATTTCAGTGAATAATTTAAATGTTAGAGCTGCACGAAAATCGATATTGATATCGATAAGTCTTAGATTATCAGCTGTTGCCAACAGTGTTGCCATTTTAGCAATTTTATTGCTATTTTTAGCACTTTTTCAATTGCAATTGCTAGAAAAATTGTTGAATTGCTTATTAGCTATAAATCTAGCCATTTTAGAAAATGATTTAGCTACTGCCATTTTTTCTTTTCATTGCTAGATTTAAAAATTGTAAAATTAGAAAAGTTGAAAAATGGGAATGGGAGAACTATTTCGTCAGCACAAAGTTTTGGGCAGAGGTATTTTTGTGTACAAAGATGTCGGATTTCAGATTTCAGAGTTCGAAATATTTGAGCATATTGTCGAGGATGTCATCGACACTGTCAAAATATCATTGCTGTTGAAATAAAATAAGTAAAAAAAATTAATTTTTGTTTAGTTTACGTAATTTATCCTTGGTCCTTAATCTGTTCAAAAATTATGCATTTATTTTATAGGAATCTATATTTTTTTTTAGCTATTTTTAGCAACTTTTTTTTTTAATTTAGCAATTTTAGCCTACAATATTCTGACAACACTGGTTGCCAATTTTTGTTTATTTTTGCAAACACAAGAGTTGAGCGTATTTAACTTGTTGAAAGTTGGATAAAATGCCAACAATCATAGCTTTGGATGCATCGCTATCGATGCTGCGTCCTGTGCCGGGTCGCAATGAGCACACATATCAATCACTGGCTCTGAAGGGAATACAACATCTGCTGGACAATTTGACGGGAGCCGGGAAACTGGAACATTTGGCATTGGTGTCTTACACTACAGTTTGTGAGCTGAAAGTGGATTTTACGCGGGATTATGATCAGATACGTCAGGCAATTAAGAAAATCGAGCCGCTGGACAAGGCCTGTCTAATGACGATGCTGAAGACAAGCGTCAGCTTAATGGCCACTTGGGGCACTCAGAATCTGCTGCAGCTTGTGGTGTTTACGGATTGCGGGCCGGGATTTGGTAGCACATCGATTGCCGGATTCTTAGAGTGTTATGTGGGCAAGGAAACCGAACAGGAATATGCTTGGCTAAAAACGCTGGCCAACTACAATTTGAATTTCATCTGTCTGGGCGTACACGGAGATTCATATTTTACGCGTGGTCTGACATTGCATCAACAGCTCTTGGATGTGGCTGCTCTTAAGGGTAAGACTGGAATTTGTCGAGAGGAATATCAGTTGTAATTATCGACAACACTTAGGTCAGCTGTTTACGACGAAGCCGATGAAGAGCGGGGCGGAGTCCGGAGATGCCACCACGGGCGGTAGTCACAAGAGCGAACTGGGACGCACGGCCGTGTTTGAGTTAATTGAACGCCTCTGTGAGAGCAGCTACAAATCAACGGAGGTGACTCTCAAATGCGGCCATTACTTTCGCATGGAGAGCCAGGTGCTGCTCTGGCCACCCCCGATGCCCTATGAGCAAGGCGCGCTTTATGGCGGCGATGCCACAATTCGTCATATTGAACAGCGCATTGATATATGCGGCTTTCTGGCGTTGTCCGACATTGGTTCACCGGCTACACTGAGTCGACATTGGATACTGCCCAAGGTGGATCGCGAAAAACCAAGTCGACGCTCTGGCGGATTGGGAGCAGTTGCAAAACCACCTAAACTAACGTTAGATACGGGCAATCCTCACTATGAGCTGGAGAAGTTGGAGCAGGACATACGTGATTTTTACACGAAGGATGCCAAGGATACGGAGGAGAGCGGTGACGATGCCGACGTTGTGGTGCTCAAGCACAGCTCGACCTCACAGTCGGAACAACAAAAGGACACCCTGTGTGTGCTGCTTCATGGCGCCTTGAAACTGGAGAACATGGCAGCACTTGTGCTGCTTGGCGAGAAATGGTATGGCTTCATTTACTCCTACACCGATACTAAGAAGAAGTCCAATTTAATGCTCAACATACTTCCGCCGGGCTCCAATGTAATTCCCTGGCTGGGGGATCTGGAACTGCTGGGCTTTCCCGAAGATTTAACGCCCGGTGAAACAGCCAGTTTTCCTGTGCGCGCCGAGCGTCGTTCATATTCCCAAAGCAGTGTCGTTTGGATACGCCAGGCGAGTCTACAATCCGACGTGCAGAAGGTGTTGCGACATGCCAAGAAAATGCCGGACAAGACTCAACATTTCTACAAGGAATTGAATCGCATTCGACGCGCCGCCTTGGCTCTTGGTTTCGTGGAACTGCTCGAAGCTCTGGCCTTGTTGCTGGAGAAGGAAAACGCTCAGTTGACCCTGAACGGTGTCAGCACTGAGTGCACACTGCAGCTGCAACATGCGGCAACTGAGCTACGGAAAACCTCGAACCGTGACATTAAGTCCACCATTGTGCCGCTCCAGAAAGCAACTGCAGCTGAAGCCAGTGCAACCGCTCCAGCAGCTCCAGCGGGCTATTTATATTAAAGTATACTTTTAATAATTAATATTAATGCATTTTTACTAATTAAATAAGTCGTAAAATGATTTACTTGCTGTTTCTATTTTTTTTGTAACTAATTGAAAGTGGAATTTATTCCCCTAGATTTTTCTCTCGATAAAATTTGGCAAATTTAAACTCCTCTGAATTGAATCAGCGCTATGCATTTTCCAATTTTAAAAGTCTAAATTGAAGTCACGACTGTTTCAGCCCTTATCGCTATTGTTATCGAAAAATCAAAGTTGTAGAGTTGCTCATTTTTGCATGAAAGAAAGAATCTGCTATCAAAAAGTTTAGTGGTTTTATAAATTTAAATTTATTAATTTTAAAATAATAAAAAATGTAAAAAAAAAAATTATTTAAAAAGTGACCTAAAAATGAATATCGTCTATTTTTGGGACCATGGCTGCCAGGTTATCGTGTTTCCACTTATTTGCCTGTGTCATAAAATTTTTCATAAAATATTTTTGCCTACATGTTTCATAAAGAAAGCAAAGTGGCGGCAAAATTTGAAATATTGTGATAAATAGCGCCCGATAATATCGCACAATTATATCGATATAAAATTATTTGTCTGGAAAAAATATCACTGACAAAAATATTATCGTCCAAATATGGCTTATCGATATATCAATATTTTTAACAACAACTTTAGGAAAAAAATCAACAATGGGTGGCCCTGAATTACCCACAGATCCAGGAGATGAGCATCATTTTCCAACGCCAGCAATTGAGCATCCACACGTGGGAGATCAGAGCGATGACAGTGATGCCTCCGATGCCTACGACGGTTACCAGCCGCTGGCAACGGAAATTGAAGGTGCGGGTGCAAACGAAGCAGTTTCTGGCGAGGATGCAGACGAGGATATTGATTTAATGGCAGCACCGGTGACACATGGTGATCCCAATATGCCAGCAATTGAAAGTGTGGATGTGGAAATTGAACGGCAAGTGTGGAACGAACCGCGTCCACAGGAACTGCAACTGGAACTGGACAAAACACGCACCGAGCAAGTGAGTCCGAGTCTCAACCGATTGTACTGTGCAGAGATTAATAAACCCATTCTTAGATATTAAAAGCAATGTCGAAGATAACGTTGCCCAATGTAACAGTGCCCGAATGGGCGAAGGGTGTACCCGAAGAGCGCTGGAAACATGAGCTCCTGGAGCGCATACAAACACGCAAAGGAACAGAGAAGGAGTTTCAAAAATAACTACTTTCCACTACACCATCTAAGCACTTTTTTTTCTCAGTTTCTAAATAATTTTTATCATTTAAAAATGTATTTTTGTTGTCTACAAATTCCCCACAAAAATATATTGTTTAAAAAGTACATAAATATTAAGTGGTATAACGCAATATAATGGTAGCTCATATGAATTCAGAAATTTTCTTTAAGGAATTCCAAAAAAAAAACAAAAGAATAAAATTTTAAGAACCCAAACTAATGGAATGAAATTTTAACTAAGAAAATATCAGTACCAAAAATTTAGATGACAATAATAAACGCTGGAGAAAGGTCTGAGTCAAAGCAATTGAAATCCTCAAATATATCAACAAAATGAAAATTTAAAAGGCCAAAATAAAAAACTCGATGTTTAATCAAATATTCTTGAATTCCACTTTTCATAATTCTTGTCTACCCAATTTTTTTTTTATAATTTTTGTTATCCCAATTTTTTATTTCCTTAATTTTTGTATTTTTGATTTCTAATTTTTTTTTCTGAAATCTCGTATTCCGATTAAAATTTTTCAACATTCGTATGGGAAATCCATTACAGTATATACAATTGAGTTAGACTAAGCAAAATGTATTTATTAAATAAGAAAACCCTCAAAACGACGCACTCCAATACAAAAATTTCAAAATAAATGCATGCTGAAGGAGATGATTTCAGAATGCAGCGAGTAGCGCCTGTCCCACCAGATTGACCTTGGTGAAGTTCTCATCCTGCGGTGTATTTGTCAGCTCACGCAGTTTATCCATAACATAATCGACGGAGACAACCTGAGCCACAGTCTCTTGGCCACAAGGTGTTGTCGTTAAATTGCCAATGGCCTGCATGGAACGATACCAGGCCTCCAGATCCTTGGCCCACTTGAGCAGCTCCACAACACCCGATGTGGTCACATGGCACACCTCGGGTCTGGCCTGGCCTTGGGTCTGTGCAATGGTTACATTCAAATAAAAGGTAGCAATGGCTATCTGCAAATTTGGGCTGCCAGCTCGTATGCCACTGACGAGCTCAATGATCTGTGGCAGCTGCGCCTCAATCTGTTGCCGTCCCACGTTGTGGCTCAAGGCATTGGCCAGGCAACGGCAAACCATGAGCTGATTAGCCGCCGCACCGCTCAACTGTGGCACAATGTAGCTCAAGAAATTGTGACTGTTGTGCAGCAGACTGAAGATGGCCTCATGACGCACCGCAAGACGGAGTACGTCGAGCACTGGGAAGAGCATGCCGGCTGGCCACTTCAGCAGTATCATCAGTGCCTCCAAGGCCGTGGGGTCCAGCTCAGGTGAATTGTCTGTCATGCGTATGACAGCGTGCAGCAACTCATCGCCGACTTTTCCCTCAGCGTTCGTCAGTTTATTGTTAAACTCCCTAAAAAGAGATTCATTAATTCAGTGAAATTTTAGATTTAACAAGAATACTCTGTTATTGGATAATCTTAAGGTTTCCAAACTAATAAGGTGCCTAATCTTTTATTTCTTCATCTTCGACCAAAGAATGAATTTAATTTTATTTTATTAAAATATCACGATAATGAAGATATCTTTAACTCGGTCTTTTAATAGTTATTTATGAATAGTGAATAATTTTTAGAAATAATCATTAAGATATGTGAAAACTTATAGTTTCTATAACGATTTTAAGCAAGGACCGAAACGGTTGAAATTCTTGAATTACTTATAAAAAAAAAAATAAAAAATATTTGTTACTCTTTATCAAAAAATGTATAAATAACTAGCTCCTTTAAGTAAACTTCCTATAGAAGTATTCAAAAAATATGAATAAATTTCCGTTAATTCAATAATATCAAAATACGAATGAATTATCGTTAGTTCGACAATCTCGAGATTTTCTCAATGGATTGATAAAATAAGAGATGCATAGGACACGAACGGATCAAAGTAATTACTATAAATAGTGCTATTATATCAATGGATCAGTCCCATTTAAATAGATTAAACCTATGTGGACTAACTCACTTCATCTTGTCCAGCACTTTGCTGGCATCGCAAGTGTCAAAGGTGCGATAACTGCTCACTGGAAAGTGCTTATCGCTGCCCCGCACAAAGTTGACATCCACATTGGAGGGCTTGCTCGTGGTGGAGTAGCTGGAGGCACCTGTAAAAGGATCCATGTTGCCACCGCTTTGTACATTAATATTGCTAGATCCGGGCAGATATCGTGAACCGCCCGTAAACGGATCCTGATAGCCACTGTAAATGTAATTACATGATTATTTTAAAGATTTCTACTCTAGGAATTATAAATCCTTATATGCTCACACAGAAGCTTGGGTTACAGGTGCTTGTGCACTTTGAGAATTCTTCACGATGAAATTGGCCACTTGATCGAGATATGCTTGCGGCAGATTATTGCGATGTATAAAGCTTTGGGCAGCTTGCCAGGGATCCTCGCCGCGATTGTAGGGCAACTTAATGGGCGGCTCCGTATCGGATATATCGACATTAAACACAAAATCGTACTCCTTGCCCTCATGCAGTTTCTTGCCGGAGTTGGACTGTGTGCCGCCCGTGGCGCCAGTGACATCGCCAACCAGACTCCATTTGCCCAGCTCCCACATGTAACACTTGACGGATCCGTCCGTTTCACGCACCATTTTCGTTTGACCCTCGCGTGTGCCATTCGCTAGCAAAGCCTCCGGTCCAGGCAGACTAGAGCAGGGAAATATTTATTATTTTGTATGTTTAAAAATATATATACACTTACTCGGTCTTCTTGACGCCGCCAATTTCCTCGCTGAGTAGCGATTTGTGCGTGGCAACGGCCATGTTAAAGGCCTGTGCAAGACCCTCCTTTGCCTGACGCGCCGGATCCTGGGTGAACACACGGACAACGCCATCGCTGCAGCCGGTGACAATGTCGCCATTCAGCAGACAAGTCACGGACCACACGGAAATCGCTGGATGCAGAATGGGAGCGCCGAGCTGCTCACCCGTAATCACATTCCACATGCGCAGCGTGCTGTCCTCGCCACAAGAGACAACCACATGCTCGCCGAGCGCCTTGTTGCGTGCCAGGGCATATATATAGTTGGTATGGCCGCTCAGCTCACGCACACATTCACCATCCTCGTTCCAGAAGCGTAGCACAGCATCGTTGCCGCAGGAAAGCAGCGAATTGGCAGGCAACGGGATTAGGCCACGTACACAGTCCGTGTGACCTTTGAGTAGACGGAGTTTCTCGCCCTGTGCATTCCAATAGTAGATGCACTTGTCAGCGCCGCCAGTGACATATTTCTGCTGTGTGGGCAATGTGGCAACTGCCCAAACAGCCGCCTCGTGTCCCTGGAGCGAGATGTGCGTCACATCTCCAGTTTCACTGATGATCCACACACGTGCGGTTTTATCCCAGCTGCCGCTGATGAGACTGCGTGACTTGAGGCCCGCAGAGAGGGCACAGACAGTCGACTCGTGACCCTTGAGAGTCAGGAGCGGCACAAATGCATCCTGCTGATAGATGCAAATAGTGGCATCATTGCTTGCCGTGCAAATCCACTGCTCCGACTCCAGGAAATATATGTAGGATATAAAGTTTTTGTGGTCCTGCAGAGTTACGCTCTCGATGTACTCATTGCTTCAAAATAAACATAAACATTAGCATAAACAGTAATCAGCTGTTTAATTATCACATTCTTTTTTGTCTTTGTCATACACACCCGATTGGCTTCCAGATTTTTGTGGTTTTATCGCGTGAACCAGACAAAACCAATTGGCCACCGCCGGCTGCATTTGCTCCAGCTGCCACGGCACGCACATCCAAACTATGGCCTAATAATTCGCAGCTCAGTTTGTAATTGTCCAGCGTGGGCTCCATTTTTTCGCGATTCTTCACTGACTTTGCAATTTTTCACCGGCTTTTTTTTTTTGGCAAATCAAGCAGAGTTGTGTCGCACAATAAAAAAATAATTTAATTATCGATTCGTTCGTTATCGATGTAAGATCAATTGAGCGAATCACTTTGGTTCAGTAATTCACTTTGGCGGAACTAGTTTATTATAGTAAATTATTATTAATTGTTGTTTATCATGTTTATAGAGCAGCTAATCCTGATTTTTGCTTAAATCGTTTTTTCTTACAAGACTTTTTTTTAAGTGTTTATATCGATGCATTTTCAATGGCACCTATTAGCTGTATATGGGAAACTACTGGTTTTGTAGTACTTTTGCAAAGCGATAAGTGTTTATACGTCAATTTAAAGCGTCATAAAAATTAGCGACGGGTTTAAAAAGCGAGCTTCGCTAAATCACTTTTAATGTTAATGCGCATTAAAAAAGTGTTAATAAAGGCGGTTTAAGGTAACTCGCTTTCAATAAAAGCAACTTAAGGCACTGTATAAACATGGTAATAAACACTGCAAAATGGGCAGCGATGTCCAAAATACATAAACTGAAAGACGTTATAATGTTACAGCAATTTGTTATCGTTACTTTCACGACAGATTAATTGAGCGATTAGTTGAAATTAACAACTGAGTTGGTTCAATGAACGTTTGGTTGCATGCGCTGACACTTAATTTGTATTTGAATATTTGCATAAGTAAGAGGTAAATATACTATTTATTTACTCCTTTAAAATATATTTAGTTCGTTAATTCATATTGACGCATACAAAAATGTTTATCTAATGTTATGAACTTTTGCTCGGTGAACAGTATACGGTCTTTGATGTGCTGCATACTATGCTTTTTAGCTTACGTCTTTGTTACGTTGTTAGCGCTTTAGGATGCGCAAGTTACGTTTGTAAACAGAAAGCCTAATATAAAAACCGAAGTCTCAAAACGAATTATTGTACATTTCGTTTAATTTATAATTAATATTTAAATTAATTGTGAACGCTACGAATATATATAGATATGCTTTCGTCCGGCAGAAACATCAGAGCTGCTGTGCAGCGATTTGCAGTATTGGGGGGAAGTCGCAACTTTGTCGCCGCATCCACAAATGAAGCGCAACAAGAGTCCAAGAATCCCCCACCAACACCTCCTCCCCCGCCAACGAAGTCTAAATCTTTCCATGGAAAGATGGGCGGTTGGCAATTGCACTGTTATGGCGATGTCGACGAACTTCAATTCTCAGATAAACTAAAGTTGCCACAGATACGTAGCTCGGATGAGTGCTTGGTGCGGATAAATGCCACTTCCGTGAATCCCATTGATGTGGCCATGTTGCGTGGTTACGGTTCCACAGTGCTAAACACACTGCGTTGTCAATCTGGCGATTATATTGAATTTCCATTAACGTTGGGTCGCGAATTCTGTGGCGAACTCGTCCAAAAGGGCATGGGAGTCAAAAAGGGGCAACTGAAGCTTGGGAGTCGAGTTTGGGGCGTGGTTCCCATATCCAATACCTCGGGAGCACATGCCGAATACGTTGTGGTGCCCCAATCCTGTGTGAGTATGGAATAAATATATATTTCATTTGATTTAGTAACTTTATATATAATTTATCTTTGTTTATCCATATTTGTAGCTTGCTTTGGCTCCCAAGGAACTGGATGACAGGGAGGCGGCTAGTGTGTTGTACGCCGGACTTACAGCATGGTCGGGTCTGTATATATCCGGGTTTTTGGGTGGCCCTTGTGGTGCCGCCACAGCTGCTGGCGGTGGTGCCAATAAACGTGTCCTGGTGCTCGGCGGATCCGGCGGCGTTGGCAGTCTGGCCATACAGATACTCCGTTCACAGGGCGTCCAAGTACTGGCCACCTGCAGTGAAGATGCTGTGGAGATGGTGCGTTGCCTGGGCGCCGACTGCGTTGTGGACTACACGAATCCCGTCGATATGGAACAGTTGGCCACTTATGCACCTTACGATATTGTATTGGATTGCGCCGGACAAGGGGGACAACATGCATCGGATTTGAAGTTTGATTTCCGTCAGTATGTGACGTTCTCCTCGCCACTGTTGGCCAACATTGATAAGCAAGGTCTCTGCCTGGGTGCTCTGCAGAATGTCTCCGATCTTCTGCAGACAAATGTTAAAAGTGTCACACAACGTGGAGGATTGGTTAAATGGGGATATTTTTACCCAGCGGCGCATGGAATTCAGTTTCTGCAGAATCTGGTGGAGCGGCGTAAGGTGAGTAAATTAAATAACATTTTAATTTTGAATTGATCTAATAATCTTATCACATTCACAGCTTATTCCTCAAATCGACAGCAGTTTCAAATTTGCCGAGCTGCCGAAAGCTTTCGAGCGGATGAAGAACGGACATTTGCGGGGCAAGGTTGTGGTCAACCTTAAAGACTGAATATTTTTGATTGTTAACTATTGAAATAAACTTGTTTATATAGCAACTATCGGTCAGCTTGATCTGTTTGGAATGCTCAATCTTCATTTAAAATTCGAAATATGATAAAATTATCAAGCTGTTCATTTTAATGAAGGTTAAAAGTTCGTCACCCCTCGTGGGAAGAAGTGGCATAATTTGATTCTAAAACAATATCAAAAATTCGACGAAATTCTAACGAAAATTCTGCACAAATTTCTAAAATTCCAGCTTTAAAATTGAACAAATGACCAAAAATCATTCTGAAAAAAATAATTCTGGAAAATTTAAATTTAGTTTATTGCAAATTTTAAAATGCAATAACTTTGAATTAAATTAATAGTTTAATTAAAATTTGAAATTCGAAACTAGATAAAATTATGGAGAACATTTTTATGAAGGAGAAAGAAGTTACAAATTTAATTCTAAGAAAAATGTTAAAAATTTAAAAAAATGATAACAAAAATTCTAGCTTCAGATTAAAATTTAGGTAAATTTTCTTGGGTGCAACCACTAAGCAAATAACCTATAGAGAAGTCGTCCCATACAACTGAAAGTGTCTCAGTGACGGGGCGTCCACTGGGTAATTTTTCGGTGGACGCGTCGTTTGAGGGAAATTATTTTTGGTTTCGATTCAGTTGGCTGGCCGAGCTCGTTACTGGCACAGCAAGCGAAACACAAAACATGCGTGCTACGAAATACCCTTTAGCTATAAAAAATAATTGTCTTTAATATTTTATAAAGAAAAACATCGTAAATCTTATAATTTTATAAATGTAGATAATAAAAAATATGCGATGTGTTGTTTTTATAATTTTAAATATTTATTTGCGCTTGAAATTTTTTCATTAAAAAATTTATTTGTACAGGGTATTAGAGCTTACACACAAATTTTAAAGGGAAGCAACTTATCAACAAAGCGATGTTGTCAATTCTCTCAGCAGCCCATACATATGCACACACTTATTGTAAGATGCACGCATACATAGAGATGAGCCTGCGCGCCCAAATACATCTCTATCTGTCTGGCTACATAAGGACACGTATGTGCAAAGAGGGCGAGAGATGAATATTCTTATTTTGTATGACTTTTCGACGAGCGCTAACAGAGCACTATGGGGAATTTGAGCAGTTTTATGAAATTAATTAATAACTTGAAAACTGAGTAAGATATTCTGATATTGTTTTTTTAGTATTATTATTTTTTTTTTTATTACTTCCATTTAGCAAATAAATAGTGATTTTAAGCAATATTTTATTAATGCTTTACTGATAAAATAATGATTATTTTTTAGCAAAAAAATAAAACTCAAGAAATAATCAATAATTTTGAGCCATAATAAAAATAAAACTCATGAGATAATGATTACTGTTTTTTTTTTTTTATTATTATTATTTGAGTTTTATTTTTGTTATTTTGACTAGAAATATTCTATTTTCCTTATAAAAAGTCAAAATGACAACTTGAGTTTTATTTTTTTGCTCAAAAATAATGATTATTTTTGAGTTTTACTTTCATAAAAATAATAAAAATCAAAAATAATGATTATTTCTTGAGTTTTATAATAAAACTTATGATTACAGTCCCTGATATATATAAATGCTAACTATAAATATTAAAACAAAAACTATCAAGGTTTTAAAACTACAATTAATTTTAAGACCGATTGTTCCCATGGCAGTTACATGATTAAGTATTCCGATTTAAAAAAATGTTCAGCAAGTTATTTAAGTTACTGTTTGTTTCACAAATTCGAAGCTTTGTGGCGATATCCCAAAAAAAAAACAACAAGTAGCTTATGCTAAGCCTTGATCCGGGTCAGCTATAATATATAGAAGTCTGGTTTTAACAAAATTTGATAACAACAGACAATCAACCCGATGCCGTAAAAACTTGCTATAGCAAATAATTGGGTCTTAGAAAAACCAAACATTAATCAATTTAAAAACAAATAAATTTGGGTTATTTTGTGATACTTTGGCCTTTGTCATTTGACAGCTCCAACATTAATTTTTGCTGATTAGAGTATTATTACAACTGTGTGGAATTTCATAAATATTTTGTGTATGTTATACTAAATTTTTGATAAGCTCAAATCGTGCTATATAATGTGGTCAAATAGTGTTCCGTCTTCAGTTAGTTATTGAAACTTAAGAAATGCGTTTCCCAATTGTCGTCGCAACAAGTTTTGCTCTATTGAGCATTGTGATTGCTGTTCCAATTCCAAGCAGGAACCAAAACCTTAAGGATGAACTGAAGAAAATTGCTGAACAAACTGTTTTTTTGATAAAACAGGATCTTGTTGACAATGTGTTATTAGTGGCAAAATTGATTGTGGATAACAGAGTGGCAGGACATGCGGAAATTGTGAAGGCTCAACAATTTATGGACCGATGGAGTTCTCGAAGCGACACTTGGACCCACTTGCAAGAATTTGCAAAAGATTTCTACGATATTGAGCCTAAGGAAACTTCAAGAAGTCAAATCAAAAGTCGATTCGACCATTATACGAACGGTGTTTACTCCGCCATGGAACAAAAATATAAAGAAATGCGTGATGCTCGAACTCAAAGTTTTAAGACTAGAATGGTTGACTTGGTTCTTAAGGCTAGGAAAGCTGCTGACGATTCGATCAAAGAAGATGTACGTCAATTTCAAGAGGAATTTGAACGTCAACAAAATAGTACTCAATTTCAAATTTCTCACTAAAAATTAGCATATTGCTCTTAAATGAAAAAACATTGTTATTTACAGCTTCCATTTTAAACGAAAATAAAATGTTTTGATGCATATAGAGGTAAAACGTTCTTATTTTTTACACATTTTTTTCAGGGAACCAAAGCGCAACGAATATCGAATTCAGTTACGGTTTCGGTAACATATATCAAGAAATAGTGAAGATTTTCTTACTTAATTTGAATTTAAAAGCTATAATTTCTATTTTGGATATTCTTAGCATTAATAATGCTTAAAATCACTATTTATTTGCTAAATGGAAGTAATAAAAAAAAAAAAATAATAATACTAAAAAAACAATATCAGAATATCTTACTCAGTTTTCAAGTTATTAATTAATTTCATAAAACTGCTCAAATTCCCCATAGTGCTCTGTTAGCGCTCGTCGAAAAGTCATACAAAATAAGAATATTCATCTCTCGCCCTCTTTGCACATACGTGTCCTTATGTAGCCAGATAGAGAGAGATGTATTTGGTCGCGCAGGCTCATCTCTATGTATGCGTGCATCTTACAATAAGTGTGTGCATATGTATGGGCTGCTGAGAGAATTGACAACATCGCTTTGTTGATAAGTTGCTTCCCTTTAAAATTTGTGTGTAAGCTCTAATACCCTGTACAAATAAATTTTTTAATGAAAAAATTTCAAGCGCAAATAAATATTTAAAATTATAAAAACAACACATCGCATATTTTTTATTATCTACATTTATAAAATTATAAGATTTACGATGTTTTTCTTTATAAAATATTAAAGACAATTATTTTTTATAGCTAAAGGGTATTTCGTAGCACGCATGTTTTGTGTTTCGCTTGCTGTGCCAGCAACGAGCTCGGCCAGCCAACTGAATCGAAACCAAAAATAATTTCCCTCAAACGACGCGTCCACCGAAAAATTACCCAGTCGACGCCCCGTCATGCTTTTAGCTGAGACACTTTCAGTTGTATGGGATGACTTCTCTATAGGTTATTTGCTTAGTGGTGCAACCAAATTTGCATTTTGATTAAATCATAACAAGCTGCCAGATCAGGAAATTTTGCAGGGTGGCAGTCTTTGGACTGGTGGCAGTCTTCGTCAAGAGTGCTGGCACAATAGCTGAACAATAGCTGTTTCTGTCTTGAAATCATCTAAATTTGTTATTTGTGGGCCGATTTTGCACAGTTTTACCACAAATATTAATAGCAAAACTAAGCTGAATATATATTGATAATAGCCAGATTTCCAGCTAATAGCAATTTTGAAATTATTCTAGCTAACGAATTCTGAAAATAGTCAGATCTAGCTATAAAATAGCTAAGTTGGCAACAGTGGCAGCGTCTTTTGAAAAACAGCAGCCGCATAATATTCAGAATAAATAAATAAATTTATTTAAGTGAACAAAATGTGTAAATTCAGTGTAAGAAAAACATAATCTGCAAAGTTAGCTATCAATATAATATACAAGTCAATAAACATAATTTAAAGCAAATGACCTTAAGGGTTAAAACATATTTTTTTGTTATCAATTTGAGCATTTTTGTGCTTTTTGTTGTTGTTTAATATAGTGCCTATCAGTGCCTGTTAGTGAGTGTACGCCAAACACAGCGCAATAAACAAGAATACATTATACAACAAATTTTTCTTGTTATTAAACAATTGTAAATTATAAATAAACCAATACACATGCACCGCCGGCAAAAACAGAGAGCAAGATGCACTGAGCAAGTCTGAAGAGCACCAAGAGAACACACACAAGAGAGCCAAGACTAGAGTTGTCAGCTGTTTAAAAGCGGCTTATTGGTACCCAATTATAATAATTTGTTCACTATTGTTTTTTGATGAAATTGCATTAAATTTTAGCTTTTTGCTTTAATTATTTTATAAAATTAATAAATGGATAAATATTTCATAAATACTTATTTATTTGTGAAAGTTTCAAACACGTGTACCCAATAACAATAGGAATTGTTTTTATTTTATGAATTCTTAACAAGAGCGCTCACAAAGCGCACACTCGCCCGCCCAATGGGAGCGCGGAACTCTGGCATTGGAACGGCAGACCCTTGTAGGACTATCGGGTGTAGAAGAGAAACAATAACAAAATAGCTGAGAAAAATACTTAGCAACATGCGCAAAGTGTAGCAACATGTGGCTGGAACATTTGATATCATAGGATAAAGGCAGTGTGTTGCCAAACATGTTATGTGTTGCTGGTTGCTGAATATGAGGGTTGTTTAAGTAAGAAGATATATCAAACACTCAACACAAATGTGATTCTCTGGAAACATTGACAGCATGTTTCTCAACATGCAGCATTGAACGTGTGCTGCGTTGTACTTGAGAAATGAAACTCCGGTTGAGTTGTTGTTACGTCGTCGAGAGAGTCGCGTGTTCATGTGTCGCGTTCGCGTTCTGATGTCTCTGATGTTGCCACGGGCTTTGTCTGGCTGGTCGCAATGACTGACTGACAGCAGATAAACAACAAATAAAATTCGCCGCTAAGTGTGAAAAGTGCGTGTGTTCTTCATTTGTCCCGTTAATCAATTGCTTTATTTATATTCTCTTGTTGCCTCTTTTGATAATGTGTGTGTGCATGCCTGGGTGTGTGTGTGTGTGGGGGTGTGTGTGTTGCTTAACAATAATAATAATGCAATCAATTGGCACACGAGCTTCATAAATTGTGTTAAATTTAAATTGTGCACAAATAAAAAATGCATTAAATTATATTCAAGCAAAGCTTAAGCAGAAGGCCCAAAAAATAAATATACATAAAAGCGGCACAAACAAATAATACAAACTTTTTTTGGGCAATTTTTTCAGATATTTTTCATTGATTTTTCTACTGGCGCGCCACACACGCCTCCTGCTACTATCAAGAGAGAGCAAGTGAGAGGGAGGTATAAAACGATTGAAAGGTGGTGGGAGGGGAGGAGAAGAGAAGAAAGAGCAGAAGAGAGCGTTGCCATGCCGCCTTGTGTTTTGTGCACAATTCGGCAATGGAACACTGCGTGACATGTGTGTGTGTGCTGTGTGTGTTTGTGTGGATTATCCTTTTTTATATATTTTGTTTATTTTCAAGTGCCTGTTTCCATTTTGTTGCGCACATTTTGTGCTGTTCATTCGTTTCGCTGCATTTCATTCTCGCAGCGTTTCAACAAAAATAATCATATGTGTGTGAGTTTCGGCAGCTGCCCTATGTAAATTTCTCTCTCTTTTTCTTTGTATGCTTGCTCGCGCTGCCGTTTTACCCCCCTCAGTGACAGTGTCAATGTTTCCGACTCTGCTTTGCTAGCACATTCGCATCGTGGCTGGCGCCGCTGTTGAAACTCTGGCGCCGTGCTCTTTAGCTCTCTTAGTCTCTCTCTCTCTCTCACTCTCTCCCTCTCTCTCTTCCTATATATTTTCAAATCTTTCGCTGTCGCTGCGCTGGCCTGCAGTCGTTGTCCTTTGGCCGTGCTTTGCTCGTTGCCAACCAATTTTACCGTGTGTGTTGTCATTGTCATAATAAGAAATAGCTAGCTTATTTTCTATTATCCGTATTTCAGTATCCAGTCGCCAGAGAGGCTTATTGAATAATTAAGAAATAAGATCAAGCAATCAATCAACAATATTTAACTATATTGGAGTTAAAAAGGTTACCGAAAAACGTGAAAAAAGTGAAAATCGCCATGAAGCATTTGTATTGACAAATTCCAAGTGTTGCATACTTTTTGCGTCGCGTGTCAAATTATTTGATTTCGGTTTCGTGTCCTCCCCGCGCATTATCACTCTCTTTGCCAAACCATCTATCTATCTATCCGTGTGTGTTTGCGTGCACGTGTCTGTGTTTGTGTATATTTTATACTGATCTCTGTACATATGTACAATATTTGTCGTCATCATTCATCATCATCATTGTTGTTGTTGTTGTTGTTATTTACTCGGCATTTCGTATAAAATAATAAAAATATAAGAAATTTGTGTTCTTTGGTGTTGTCTCGTGTAAGTGTCTATAATTTGTTCAAATACGACAAGCGATCCGCTAAGCGAAAGAGGAAAAGCAAAAAAAAAAAAGCATCGTCATCAAAAGCAACATTTATCGATATCCATTCTCGATATGGCAAATATGCAACGACTTGTATCTCAACAGTTCAAGCAATCGAAATCCCAACAACAACATCAACAAGAGCAGCAAGTTCACCTACAAGAGCAAGAGGAAGTTGAAAACGCCTAGCAGCTTAATAAGTTCTTTACAATTGGACAATTTCCATATAAAAACTAATTGGGAATTGTTAAATTTTCATTGCGGATGAGAAAAACTGTTAACATTATTGGACACTTAAAACGGTGAGTTTCGATATCTTCTTATCGATAACCTATATTTTGACATTTTTTTTCTGGCGATAGATAGAGTAATTTTCCAAATTTAGATAGTTATTAGGGATATATAGCTGAAATACTGAGATACCAATTCCTTTTAGATTAGACAATATGTTATAGATAACAGACTTCGCTGTTGCTCACTACATACCTTATCTGTTTGATTAAAACACACAACAAACTGCCCAATCTACATAATCAATAATCACATTGGATTAACATATCAATACAAAAGAAATAATGAAATGAAAGAGATTGAGAGAGAATGACAGAGAGGGAGAGACCGCTTAGGTCCATTAAAAGATTAAACTTGTCAAAAAGGCTGACAATAAGCGTTTTTCAAACGAAATATCTTGAAGATGACTACAAGATACTTCTTGTATCATCAAAAGATACGCTTATCCAGAATGCATTTGCATTGGCTGGCAAAGAACTGTGAAATCGGGTAACTAATTTAAACATAAATACAATCAAAAAGCAACTAACTGGATAACGAAACAAGTCAACGCATGAGGTTGACAATCCAATCATTAAATCGATGTTCTGCGATCTGTGAGATACATTTGTCAGCGCCTACAGCGCACAGATACAGATACAGAATGGAACTGTGACTACTTCCAGTTTTATCTGCATCTTTTTAATGGCTTTGCAGGCGTCGGTTGCTTTTGTTTGTGAAATGTGCGGGCAGCATGTTTTGTTTGTTTACATTTCAAATGGAAATTGCTGTGCTATCTCCTCTGTGTGTGTGTGGCATCCGCAAGATACGGATACGGTCTGCAAAATGCAACTTCTTAGCTCTGCACTGAACTCTGCACTCTGAAGATCCACTCTAATGAGGCAAATGCCATCGTGCGTATCGTGTGACAGTAGGCAAATATCGTGACGACTTTCAGAAGCATTACCCAGTCGTTCTCTCTGTTTCTCACTCTCATTCTTAGCCTGTCAGCTTGTGTGTTTTTCGTAAGGACGAAACGTGCCGCATATAAAGATTGCCGGTCTCTTTATCTCCGTGTTTTGCAACGCATTAGCGTTTGACCATTAGCAAAAAAAGAAACAAATAAGATCCCACAATCGAGCTGCTCAACTGTTAGATGCCCAGTAACCTTATTTTCGCAGGCGTAAATATTACTAAAAAAATATATATAAATAATAGAAATGTTAAAAAAAAAAAAACACTTACTGGATTCTTATAATTTTCACTCATAATTTTTGCAATCTATACTTGTATATAAATTAACAGCAAATGAAAAACCGTAAAAATTTAAAAAAATTATAGAAGTAAAACTTAGCCAAATTTGGTTGAGCTAGGCGTTTATATGGACGGAAAGTCTGTATAACATTTGAGTGCTGGGCTACAAAGAAGCAACAGAAACAGCAACGAATTCAAAGCAAAGCATAGCAAAGCAAAAGAGACAATCAGCAGGACGTCAGCCACACAAGAACATCACGTCCAACGTCGCATTTGAAATTCCAATATCCTGAATATCTCGGTCTGTTGCACAGTGGCCACACATGAGCAACGATTCGCTGCTTGTTAAATTAATGAGGCTCTGCTGTAAATGCAGTTAAGTATGTTTACAGATGATTACAAAAATCTCTGCCTACGGAAGTGTAGTCATCATTTCGTTGATTTTTGTATTTGTAAGCATGTTGAATCATTAATTTTTTAGTTTGGTTCTTATAGATGCTTTTTATTTTTCTTATGTATTGTATTGAACCAAAGCGGGGAATTTTCTGACAACGCATATACTTTTAATAATTAATTATTGCATATTTTCTTGATAATTGGCCAATAAATGTGGAATGTTGCAAACCCCAATGTGCATTGTCTGTCTGGGTGCCAACATGGTAACAGTAAAAGCAACGAATGTTGTCTCCTAGCTCCTTCTGCTTCTTAGAGGCACCCTAGAAGTCTGGCCAAGTGCAAGTATCTAAGCTATGTATCTAAGTATAACCAAAGAAGCCCGTATGTTTTGTATTATGTTACACAAATATTTAAGCTGCCTTAAGTAGATACAGCGAAACGCGTTTAAGATATACAAATAGAGAGAAAGAGATGGAGAATGGAGAGAATGGAGAGAATGGAGAGTGAGAGAAGAGAATAAAATGCGAGGAAAAGCGCTACAACAAATGCATGAAAAGTTACATTAAACTTGCGCCTGGATTGTGTGCGGGTGCACAGTAGGAGGCAAAAGTCGTGAAAGAAGTTATCACTACTCAAGATATACATATGAATGTCTGTGTGTGTGTCTATGTGTGTGTGTGTGTGTGTGTGTGTGTGTGTGTGTGTGTGTGTTTGTACACATTCCTTGGACTGGCTTTGGTGCTGGCAACTCTTGAGGGGGTCTAAGTTTTTATGTGCTATTTGTATAAGTTGTCTGCTGATGCTCTGTTTTTCTATTGATACGCATATCGCTTGCCATTTGCCAGCTACTCCCCTTTTTCGCCTCTCCCCCCCTTCCCCTTCCCCTTCCCCATTCCTCCTCCTTTGGCCATGCCTTGGCCTCAAAGTCGACACACAATTCACTTCAATTCAATTTCTACGATTTCATCTTAGCAAAAAGTCTTTTGGCCAAACGTTTGTTATCCACTTGGCTGCAGCCTTTTGGCCCAGCCTGGAAAATAAGGAAGAGGAAAACAGCAGAAAAGTCAAAAAAGTAAGAGTGCTAAAGTTAATCGGCTCGACTGTTAGATGCCCAGTATTCATAACTTCGCAGATTTTTATATTAAAAGTTTAATTAAAATGTGAAAACTTAAAGACAAAATAATATTAAAAATATTAAGAGAAATATTAAAGCTTTGTATGTGCTCGTTTTAAGTTTTTGCAATATTGGCAGACATATAAATAAAGAACTAAAGAAAATTCAACTTAGCTACCGAAAATAAAAATTAAAAAAATCGAAAATAAGTTGAATCAAAATATTATTCAAAAATATTTAAATTTTGTGTTTGTTCGTTGTACATTTTTGTAATATTTTCCGACAAATAAACAACAAATTAAAATAAAATAATTAATAAACTATATACATCTTAAATATCAATCAATAAGCCTTTATATTTTTGGGTACTGGGCTACAACTAGTCAAATGGGAAAGAAGAAACAGAAAAAAATAAGAAGACATGAGTAAGCCTGCATACATGAGATACATTTTCTAAGGCTTATAAATTTCAATAAATTCATGAATTATTTTGCATGTTATTTGAAGCTATTTCACTTTAGGTCTGCTCACTCATTGTTATTGTTGTTGTTGTTGTTGCTATAATCCCAACTAATACGCAGCACAGTTAGATTGGGCTGTTTTCGTTCTCGTATCCACAATTTATAGTCAACAACAGCCAGAAAAAAAATCGATTGGTTGGATTTTCTATTCCAACTGCCTCGTGGGCGTTTTTAATCAAGATACACGATTGCCACTGTCCCGCTCTAAAATATTATTGTTATTTGTTTATGCACTTCTTTTGCAGTCGGCACAGAACGGCAGAAAGCAGAAGGCCAACAGATAGAATCGACTACGTGTATCTCGTATCTTGTAGGTAGCTTTGGATTTATGTGCTTTAAACATTTTTATTTCAATTACCGAAATGGGTGTGTCCAACAGCATTTTTGCACTCTGAGATTGTGCCATCTTCAATGCTGGCCATATATTTTTGTTTATTTTGCCAGAGAGATTTATGTGAGAGCTAAAACATAAGCAAATATCCATATTGATAGCTTATATAAGAAATTTGTCAAAAACCATGCCAAACTAATATTTGATGAGACAGCAAAAATGATAAGTTTTTGCTTTCGAATCATGCTTGTATGAGTAAAAGTTGATTTATTTTCTTTTTATGTTACTTTTAAATGTTGACTAAAATATTTACATATGCTGAATAAGTTTTAATGAATAAAAGGAGTGGAAATAAATGGGATAGAATAGCAGCAGGGATATGTATTGTAAAAATGGAACAAGTGATTGGCATAGAAAGATGATTACATATATCAGGATTATGTAGAGAAAAGATTAGTTAATTTAACTGCGCGTTAAATATTACCGGGAAAGATGAGTTCTAATTTCTTATAGATAAAGAGAATGCCAGAATTATAAAAAATTAAAATAAGTTAAATTATATTGAAATAAGATAAGAAAATGATAACTTTGCAGCAGTGTGGTCCAAACGTTTACAGCCTTAAATACTATCACCATTGTGCTGTGACCAGCAGCTGTGTATCTAAATTTATTGTGTATACACAGAAATTAAAAGCAAATATTTTCAAAGAGATAAGGTAGCTACATAAATTGTGTAAAATTATTTTTGTTCATATTCCAGTAAAAACAAATTTTTGATGTGTAGCTAAGTATTCGTACAATTTAGCAAATATAATTTGTAGCTGTTGTATAGTTGTAGCTGTTTTTGATATTTATTTAAATATTTATTTAGATATTTTAACTATATTATTATTAATTTATTATTTTATTAAGATCTCACAAATTGCAAATTTACTACTAGACCCTGAAAAACTAAATTTACACTCCAATACAAAATTCTGAAAATATATAGGCTCAACTTACGGACTACATTTTGCTAAGTTTGTATGTGTCTTTGAATGGCGGCACCTTCATTAGTTTAATTACAATCATTTTTACTTGTCAGCAGCAACGAAATGGCAAAAATAAACAACAAAAGAGAACAAGCAATAAAGCCAAGAAGAAAATGGCCAACGAACAGGCAATACGCATGTGAGGCAAATGCCAATATTCAGCTTGACCAAATTAAGCTGCAAGTGGCTGACTGCCCAAAAATGATTGATTTAATGAGGCTATCATTGACACTTTGCACGGCGACACACCCAACCAGATTAGGAATCGGCTGGGACCTTGAGTTATATGGAATTTATTCTATTCGGACTGAAGTGAGCTTGGCTAGAATGACAATTTTTCCTGCAGATAGTTTAGAAATGAGAAAAGAATCATCAACCATATGAAAAAATAAATTGCAAATATTTATTTAATTATGTCTATATGTACTTCTTGCTTTATATTAGTCTAGATTGTACAGGTCAGTATAGATAATTTAGAAATGAAGAAAGGACATTCAATCATTTGAAGAAATGAATATTAAATATTTATATATATTTTTCTTGGTAAGTAATAGTTTTGCTGTTCATTAACAATTTAATAAAATGTATTCGATATGACCTTTAAACTTTTTTCAAAAAATTTATGTGGCCAACTTTACGCACACGAACTTCTAATTGCCAAGCCAATTTTTTGGGGTTATAATGCTTGTTTGTTTCTAGTTTTTTGGGGGTCTTTCAATCCAGTTTATTATGCCATAAACAATTAGACGAAAAAGTTGGTTGTCCTTGCGTGGCCAGAAACCATTAAATAACACGCAAGTGACCCGCTTCATGGATCAGCAACTCGCCCAAAGCTCCAACAATGTTACAAAGCAAATTGTGGATGTCTATTGAAATTGGACAATAAGCACTTTGGTGTCATGTGTGTGCGGGGGTGTGTGTAAGGGCAAGGATAAACCATAATGTGGAAAATATATGCTTATATGCAGAAAAATAATTACCAAACTAACTTTCCATTTTAGGTATTGGCTTACAATTTATAGCAATTAAAATAAATTGCCAATAATTTTGAATGAGAGTAATGAAATACACTTTATAAATATGAATATAATAAATCTAGCAAAGCGTACTTCAACTTTTGTTAAGCTTTAATTAAATGCTGAATAAAATTTTATGAAAACACTGCAGTATTTTTAAAATACTAATGTATAGTGCAATCTTTTATCTCTTTTTTCACTGGTTTAACTCCAGTGAAAACACAATATACACGCTTGATGCGGTTAAATCATAAAAAATGCGAACCATTTGAAAATCCAACTACATGTTGTTGTTAATATGCATGAATAAAAAAACAACAGTAATAAGTCCATAATTCGAAAAAACCATAATTTATAATATCAATAAATGGTAGAAATATTTGCTGGATAAAAATAGTACAAGCATAAAACAAATGGCATGAAAATTGCTGCGTTGAGCAAAATAAAATAAAAGAAGTATGATTATTTAAGTTGAGTGGACCCGACTAGCAATTACTCTGTAGTCAGGGAATAATTACTTTGTCGTTGTATTGTGAACATTTTCTTTTAAAATGGGAATAGAAAAATATTGAACTTATTAGTGAATTTTAATAATTAGTTAAGGTTAGTTAAACAGTTGTTTTTCTCCATTGGAAATTTGTATGACCAACAGATTATCACACCTCATTTAGTTAAATTTAACGTGTACAGGGATTTAAAATTACAAACATTGAATTTTTAATTGCTGGACATTTGTGTTCTTTGGTTTTTACGGTTTTCCATAGGTTTGTTCATCTCTCTTACTCTCTACAAATTCACATATATGTATTTTATATATAAATAAATGCATGTCTCTGCATATGTATGTACCTAAATAGTGTATGTATATGTAATGTTTGCTTGTATGTGGTTACCGTTAGCGTTTTTGTGCATTTGCGTTTATTTATTTTTAAGCTTTTTATCGCTCTTTTTCCACGTCGAGCCGCACAGCCATTCAAAATATTAACTGCTTTTCATTTGGGCCTTGTTTTTCTACTTCTTCTTTTTATGTGCTTTTTTTTAGCGTGAAATAGCAGCATGCAAAATTTATACGTGCGCGAAATATTGTATGTAATCTAAATTGTTCGTGTTGAAATCATTCAGCCTAACTGTGAAAATACATCTTTTATTATTTTTTTTATAGTAAATAATATAAATTGTTCGTTGCTAAATGGAAAGATGCATTTGAATGCCGTTAGGGTGCTTTTGTTAGCCAATTTGCTGCTGTGAATACGATATACAAATTTCATTAATAATAAATAAAGACACAATTCGGTTGATGATTAAGCTTGTATAGTAAATACTTAAAGATAAGCCCTGTGTTTGAGCAAACCCAAATATATACAAAATAGATTTTTAAATATTTTGCATTATATATTAATTATTTTATTTATCATCCAATCAGGAAATATATTTTCCGACAATTTGCGTTTAAATATTTGTACAATTATTTGCAAAGAGAAATTTTCATCACTTGAAATGGGTAAATTTTTCATTGTAGCTCACAATTAAATAAATTGTTAATCAGTAGAACCTAAAATAAATACAATCGTTAACAACAAAATCAAATTCCATTACGACATTGAAATAAAATGAAACAAAATTACAAATGCATAGCCAAATTGTAATTTGAAACCTGCTGTGGTTTTGCCTTCTCTTGTATTTTGTTATATAACACGCATCCCTTTCCTGTCCCTCAAACACATCTAATGCCTCTGGCAATTTTAGGAATGGTTTTTTTTTTCTGCAGTTTGAGGCGCAGCTGGAGGCGTGGTCAAAGACTTGATTATTTTCAGATCACTTTTATGTATATTGTCATTTTATTTTCCGCCTAGTTTGTGTTTTTCGTGTTTAATTAGCAACTCAATGTGCATAAATATTTCATGTTGTTGCTCTTAATACACTTGCGAATGGATTTGTATAGATATTTTACACTACCCTGAGGACATTAAAAGTGGTATAATGATCAGATCAAGTTTTTTTTTTTTTTTGATCGGACCTTTATATTTTATAGCTGCCATAGGAACGATAGATCGAAAATGAACTTTTAGTATGAAAAAGTTTTTTGTTTTTTGAGATATCTTAACCAAATGCATCTGGGCTGCTATTATACATCCTAACCAAATTTGGCTCAAATCGGTCCACTATATCATATAGCTGTCATAGAGACGCTCTGTCGAAAATTAAGTCTTAGTATGAAAAATAAATTTACAAATAAATTTGTGAAATCAGTTACCTCAGTTCTTTTATTAATTAACGTTTTTTCGTATTTTATTCGTTTATTCGCTTTTTTTTATGATTATTTGCTGTGCAATTAACTTTACACGCGGCTTTGTGGGTCAAGCAATATGTACTTTCTGCAGCTGTTTTAAAAATTTTAATTATAATTTCATTAATACTTTAATTACACAATCGATGCGCACATGATTTAATAAATTTTTGTTCTAGGGCACATATTTTAATTGGATTTTACAATAGTTCTTTTATTTTATTTGTTTATCAAGCTAAAAATTATATTGAAAAAATTTGATGGCACAAATTGATGTGATTGAAGTATTGTCAGTGATTAAAACTGTAAACTAATATTCCATTTGTTTTTTTAAACATAATTAAAAAAAACAAAAATCAAATTTTTGTATTCAAGTAAAGGTGCTAAAATATTTAATGAACTGTATAATTTCAATTAATTAAAAAAATGATTAGAATTTTTTAAACTTGTAATTACAAGATAACGTTTGTAATTATACTTTATTTTTCGATTTACAAGCAGAATATATGTTAGCAAACTCTAGTTTAAAGCTAACTTAATAGATGAAATTCAATTATTATAGCGAAAACTTTGAATTTGTATCCCTCTGCTCATTTTGAAGAGCATTTGGTTAAAAAAAGATCAACGGGTAATGTTCAATGAAAATGTTGTAGTGCTCTTCAGAATGAAACGAGACGTATTTTGCATTTTGTCAGAAGTATCATTAACGAGCCAAAAGCAATAAGGGGTGCAACCCCCCAAACAAAAAATTAAAAGTTTTTGTAATATCTGCATAGTGGTTTTTTTTTTGGTTGTTATTCTTGTTGTTGCTGTTGTTCTTAAGCAACCCCCGAAAATGTGAAACGTCGACATATTTAATAAAGTGCACTCGTCGATGAGGCGCGGAATTGAGAAACAGCGACAGCTGCCAAATGAATCAACCCGATGTCTAAGAAATTGCGTAGCATATTCAAGCCTTCCGGCAACGCCAGCGCAGTAAGCAGTACGAGTAGTTGGAGCGTAATTGAGTTTTAACATAAGCCGAAATGTCAACTTGCAGTTGCCCAAATCAAATTTAAATTCAAATACAAATTGAAAATGCAAATTTTTTCTTTTGTGGGTGGAAACCGATCTGTTGTCCTTGCTAATGGAGGAGCAACATAATATGGTCACAACTTATAAAATTAACACTTAAATGCTACCAGATGTTTCTCTTTCACCTCTCTTTCCCTGTGTTTTCCCCTAATGGACAATAGATCAAAGTGTGTGACACATGTGAAAATGCAAACTGCTGTCGACAATTGACAAAACTAATATAAATAAATTGTTTATGCCAATTTTGTAGCCACACTTGTCAACTTATCATATTTGTGTGTTAATTTCTTTGATTAGACAGCAACAGTTACAGCCACAAGGCATAAAGTTAAATAAAATAAAATATTATATTATTATTGATAAACATATCAAAAAATAGTTTCCCTGTAGACATTTGAGTTGCTTTTTTTATAATTTTAATATGGCATGATTTCCAAAAAAAAAAAAAAACTATGCGTTGGAAAAATATAAATAGAAAGGTGCAACTCTGAAATTTCGAAATCAGGAGTAAAGCTCTATGTACAATCTTACCAAAATACATAATATTATATGAATCTGTGATTATACATGATTTAGGGATAAAAAATGCGGTATCTAAACCTATTTCTTTTATAATTAAATACTCAGGATTTTTTTATTAAAGTGAAAGCAACTCGAACACAAAAAAAATTAGTGTATATTGTCTAGCCATAATCATTTGATCACGACATACTTACTCATGTAATACGATTAATTTTATGTATCATTTCGTGTACCATTTATCTTTTTATGCTTTTGTGTATTACATATGTATAAGATTATTTGCAGTTTGACATTCTGAAATTATTCAAATGAAGCTCAAAGTCTATTCACTTTTCGGAGTGTATCAATATATGAGTTCCCCTCAATGGCAACCTTTTGCTTATCTCTCTTTTACTCTCTTGTCAACTGACAAGGTTTAAAGCCACTCCAGGCACTTGACACTCCTACGCAAACAGTTGGAGAAAAAAAGACATTGACTTTTTTTTTTCTTGTTTATGTCTTGTGTAGTAAGGAGACGGACAATTTGGCCAAGCGAGGAGGAAGTGAATTTCGCCCGCATTAAATAACTCAAAATATATACAAAGTTCGAAAAATTTTTGGACTTCGCAATGTAAGAGGAGTTTTTTTTTTTTTGATTCAAACTTTTCTTTTAAAAAGTTACGTACACTGGATGACACTTCTGTTCGGTCGATGCCTTTCCAGATGTTGCAACGTCAAAAGTGCAATGCTGGCACCGGCCACTGAAAAACTGAGAAACTGAAAACTTATTTAGTCTTTTTCACATTTTCCACAGCACTTGACTTGGCGAATGGAATGAACTTGGACTTGCATCCAATGTGTCTTCGTTTTGTCTTATTTTGGTGCGGACAGTGTCTACTTGACAACTTTGAAATTTCAATTAAATTCATTTGAACTGCGGCCGGAGTCGGTATCCCGTAATGAGCTGTGGACAACATCTACTGTCATTGCTTTGTTGTGACTCTTGTGGTGGCAAACTGGCAACTGCAACTACACTGACAGCTCTACACTGATAAAAAAAATGTTATTCTCGACGCATTTTTCAATGAAAAATTTTGTGAGAAAATTTATTTTACATCTAAAAAGTAAATGGAGAACTTAACATTTTTAAGATAAGAAAGAACATTTAGATTCTAAAAGGGTTTTTTTCATTTGTGTCCTAAATTTATCTTTTCTGCACTAATTTTCTTGATTTTAAAAGTCGATCTGTTTTATCAGTGTACACTGTACAGGAAAGTGGGAAAAAACACATTGTCCATTTCAGTGCGTGGGCGGTGCAAAATTTGTGAAACGGAAAATGTCTTCATCAATCAAATACTCAGCTCAGACGGTCGACTTTCCGACTGACGCAGTCACTCCACTCAACTTAACTCAATTCAATTCAATTCCAAAATAGCACTCATTTGACCCCACTCCTTACTTGACCAATGTTTTCAATTACAACTGCAACTACTAAGTATGTACATCAAGTCAACTTTTCTCAGCTACAAACTCAAGTCGAAGTCACATTTCGGAACATTCTCGTACATCATCAGTCGTCAGTTGTTAGACTGGTTCATTCATTTTGTGTGTGCTGTCAGTAAGAGTTGGATACGAAAAGTTTACTCCAACAATTTCCCATCAGCATGTTGTTCAGTCACTTCACATGAAAATTGTTAAGCTTTATTTACAAAATTCTCGCAGCATTCACATTATGTTGCCTAATTGCCCATGCATGCTTGTATGGGTGCGAACATTTTTTATTGAACAAGATTTGGACGAAAGGAGTTTTTATTTTTGGGAAGAGAAAAAAAATGAGAGTGACATATTAAAAAGAAAAAAGAAATATGAAAAATGCAATAAAAAAAAATAAATCATAAATAAACATGAAAAATATATTCGTGCTGCTTTCGTCACTAGCGCGGACTGCGGTCCACAGTGATTGTGGTCGATGTATAATTCGTGCTTATAGAAAAAAAATGAGATTTATTATGTTTTCCTATAGTATAGTTTTGGCCTAAAAACTAATATCGAACGTGTTATTATACTATGGTCCTTACAGATAATAAATAATGTGATACTGAAAGATAATAAATTTTCAAACAAGAAAATTTGAAATTTAGTTTTTGATTTAAAAAACAATGTTTTTAATGTAAAGTTCCAAGAAGAAATAAAACATTTTGAAGAAAACAGAAAGATAAATCATATTATATCAAATTATATTTGAATAAAAGGTGTACAAGTCTTTTAAATCCATAAAAGTTTTTCTCAGCCAAAACATGTCTTATACTTCGCTTCATAATCAAGTTTTAATAAAATATTCAAATAATGTTTTATAGTACGTGTATGTTAGAAAATTATTCAACTTGTGCAATTGTTTGATTTGCAATTCAGTTTTGTGAATCAATTTCAAATAGAAAGTTAAGCCTGAAATTTCGCAAATCAGTCCAATCCCCCTGCCACAGAGATGTGGTTCTGCACTGGCTACAAATGCCATCACCTCCCCCCCCCAATGGTATGGCCGCTATGCTTACCAATTTTCAGTCCTGGACTGTCATTGTGGTCAAGTGACGTGCCCCCAGTTGATTCTATGCTGCACCGCATGGCGTCTCCAAGCCAGTAAATTATCAAGTGTGTGCGTGCGTCATCTGATATGTGTGTACGTGTGTGTGTGTGTGCATGTGTGTTTGTCTGTCTGTCCTACGTTTGTCTGATTGTCGACTGGCCGCATTTCCGTTCCCCAGCGACATTTGCCTGTCATTGTTGTCTTGGGCAGTCAAGGGTTTGCCTGGGCTTCGGTCTGCTGCTCTGGTGCTTAATTATTACAGCATAAATTATCTGAGCTCGGCCAGCGTCGTGGGGCTGCATCTTGAGATGTGTCGGCGGTTGCTGCTCTGCATGAATCACATGATTCACTTAACGACTGACTCTCAATTTGCATACTAAGAGGCTTTTGTTGCCCGTGCGGCGGTCAGCGTTCTACAGACACTACTGATAAGCTACCATCTCCCAACACTGCCCCCGTCATTGCGTCCTAAAGTTCCTAAAGTCCAAAAAACCAGTTGTCAGGCATTGTCATTGCTTACTACATTTGGGATTGAGCTTAACTCAGAGTTTCGTTTGGCATTGACGACGCCGCTGGCTGTATGACAGATAACACACATAATTCTTTGCTTTGTTTGAACGCATTTTTATATAAATATACCCTGTAAAACGTAACAATATTGAATTAAATTATAAACAAATTTTGAAATAACCAAAAAACGTTAGATAATAGAAAAACGTTTGTGTTTATTTCTCGTTTATTTGGCGATTTCTCACAAATAAAATAGAATTCAACTACAATCCCATTTATTCAGATAACATTTTAAGTTTTGGTATTAAAAAGCATTATTTCCAAATACTGAAGATTTTATAACGGTTGTAGAAGTAATAACCAAAAAAAGTTAACTAAGAGAGATTGGGATTTCAAATTATCAATATGACATTCCGCTTGAAAATCGGTCTAGTTTTGGCTTATAAACTTTTGAAGTTTGCCCGACTTATAAGACAAAGTTTTTGTTTTTTTTTATTATAAAATTTTTGACATTCAAAATCACTTTTCCATATCCTTTAAATATCATAGGGATTGCTAAATAAATAATGAAGCTATTGGGTATATTATGCTCGAGGAACATTCTAAATTGTTTTCTTTGATTTTATTTTTTGAATTGAACATTTAGGCACCCGGCAATAATTTCAGTTTTATGCTTATTTTTTTATTTTTTCTTCATTCTTTTTTTATTGAAATCTTTGCAGTGGCACGGGATTTATTGATTTGCTCGCACTTTTGTTGCCGATGCCGGTCTGGAAATCAATGTTTTATTGCTAATGATAGCGAGTTGAGTTGGGTTCGATTGGGAATGTATCAGAAAAGACAAGGTTCGGTATTGATGAGTGTGTTAGCGACTGATAGAAACATTTACCATTTCACCATTTACTCAGCTCAGCTCATTTCAGTTATCTTCTGATGGATTTGCCGTGGGAATTTGTAATTTCGTATGCACATTGTGTCTGTGGCTTTGTATGTTATTGTGCATGTATTTTTATATGTGTAGTATCCTAAGTAAATATGATGGGTAATTTCTTTTTAAAGGTTTTGCGTGAGCCATTAGCTAAATTGCAATACGAGTAGGCCTTGAAGTACCTTAAATCAAATTAAATAGCTGCTGTCATATTGAATTCGTTAAACAGGCGTTAGGTGAAGCCATTTCATTTATGATAACATTTTATTTTTAATTTAAACTTTAAAACTTTATTAACAAACGAAATTTTAATTTTCTTTGCAGGTAAATATGATAATTCATTGCAATATGGAATGATAATAACTATGAAAATGTTTTAAAAGCCCAGAAGATACATGTTAATATGAAGAGTAAGTTATTATTAAAAGTTGTAGTATTGAATGTTAATATAAATCTCTAATATTAAGTTACAAAAGGGAAAAAGATGTTAATCTACAATATATATGTTCTAAATTCTGATTCGATTTTAAAATATGCAATCAAATTAATTTTGAATATAGAAAAATATTTTACCAGATTAAAAATCATACTCCTGAAAATGTCTTATTGAATTAAAGTTTTTATCCTTTCTCTTTCCCATTCGGTAATATGCTGACTTACATCAAGTGAATGTTATCCCTATTGTACATTTTAAATCATAATTTTTAACTAGACTCCTGATTGATTACACATGCGTACAATCTATAAAAAGGTAAGAAATTCATGAAATTTACGTGTGCTTGATTGTATACAAAAATAAAATACTTCATGTGATTGAAGAGACTCGAAAGCTATTGGTTTGAAATGACTGAATGAAATAACCCACAGAAAAAACCAAAACTCAAGCATTCAAGAAATGACAACAGAAATTTTCTTACTACTCATTTCCCCTTTTCCTCCTTCTGAACCTCCGGCCCGCTGCCAGATTTTCGAACGAAAAGAAGACGAAAGAAAAAAATAATCCCTTTGGCACGCGGCGGCGACACTTCCAAGAACAAAAATTTGCCAGGACATGCACAAGGAGCTGACGAGAGGGATACGGGAACGGGGACAAGGACACAGGACGCACGAATCTTGTGCATGCTATGGACTTCTTAGTGGGAAGGGAACTCGGCAAAGAAGGAAGGGTAGCAAAAGCGTACCGTTATACAAACATTACATAAAAATATTAAATTTATGATGCAATAAAAAAAGAGTGTTAAAAGGGAGAGAGAAAGAGAAGGACAGCGAAAGAGAGATTGGGAAAGCGGCGATGTCAGCATGCGTGTTTGAAGGGAACGTGACTTGAACTTGAGTTTGGGTTTCGGAGTTTGACTCCGGCCTGTTGGGAAAATGTGAAAACGAATTAAAGAAAACGCGCATAATGAAAATTGGACAAACATTTTCATACATCAGCAGTGACAGCAACGAACCCATACATTGGGCAGTTTCAACGATCAACTGGACCAACCGGTTCAACACCCTCTGTAAATGGGCTTTCATAATAACAAAAAAGGATGAGAAAAAAGAAGAATAACAATATCGATGTCAACTGTTCATAGTTAAGCCCTCACGTCAATGATAATAAAGGGATGGCAGTCACATAACTAAGGATCATGGACTAAGGGATGAGGGTTGGCCTGGGGGGAGAACTGAGAACAGAGTGTGTGGCACAACACACACGCTTCTCTCTCACGTACAGCTTGTGTGTCTGGTATGTCTGCTTTAAGGCAAAAACTGTCACACGCCGTCGGCTTACTTTGACTTTTGACTGTCGCAAAAGTTGTGCAAATTCATGTTCCGCCGTTTGCTTCGATATCTTCTCGTTTTGGTCTGCGTCTGCTGCTTGAAATTATATGAGAGCACGTGCCAGACACAACTGCAAAAACGACATCAATTTGATTGCTTTGTCAAAATTTTTCATTATTTCTAATATATCATCAAAATTGATCATCAAAGAGGCAAAAAATAATAATTGATTATTTAAACAAAGGAGAAACTGGAGAAAATGCATACAAGTTATTACAAATTGTATTACAAATATTACAAGTAAATCCCAAAAATATGGTACAAACAATATTTGGCAACTTCATTAAAAAATTTATTTGATGCCTAGCTGAAAGTATTTTTGTGAAAATTATTGTCATTCTTTTAAAGTTATTAAATATTATAAGTGAATTAAATATGAGACAAATGACATAGACCTTTTCACTAAAAGATTGGTTTGCACCAAAAAGTTTTATTGCAGATAACATATTTAATATTGAATTTTAAAAAAGGAACATAGAGTATAAATTAAAAAATATAAAAATTATCTGACAAACAAAATTTTTTTAACTAATAAAATTATTTCATATTTATCTAAGGGTATTTTAAAGTAGACAAACCTTCATTAATATAAACAGAAACCAAGCAATAAAAACACATAAACGGAATAAATACTATATTAAAAGTAAATAATTAATGATAATGTAATTGACTATTGATATAAATGATTGATTTGAAATCAGTAATAAAGTATTCGCCATCAGAGGTAGAATAATTGTATAAATAAATTAAATGAATACGATTCGAAAATTATTAAAAACTACTTCACTAAAAAATTGATTTGATGTAAAATATAATAATAAATTATTTTCTCGAATCATATTCCTAATCTTTCAAATACACAAGCTATATTACTTAAAATCTTCCATTGCATTCCAAAATAAACAACAGTTTGTGGCAATGTCTTTAAAGTCACCTTGAGGTTATGCGACTTTAGGGTTAATGAAAATCGTTCTCATTCCTTGGACATCCTGTCGAATGTCAATATACTTAGATAGATGCATAAATTTGGACCCACTGTTGCTGTGACGTCCAATTTAAATGCACTCCCCCATTTAATTTGCATTATATGCATGGATTATATGATCCCATTCCCTAAAATAAACCACTATTATGCAATCACGGACTATGTTCTGACTCCTCTCCCTTTCCCCGCTTTTGTTATTGCCGTAAGTAAATAATCGTAAACACGCGACATTGCAACAACAACATTCGCGTTCAAAATCTCGTAAATCAATTTTTATACATTCTAATTATGTGATTAAGTGATTTATGACCTTTTTGTGTTGTTGACTGCGACGCTGCGATGCGCCACCCGGTGGCAAGAGCTTACCTTTCTCTGCCCTCCCCCCAGTACAACTCCCTTATTTACTCTTTCCCTATGTAATTCGCGTGCCACACGCCTCGTGCGTCATTTTATGGTCAGCGTGACGTAGCAATTGTCCCGGTCAAAATGAACTTCTTCTCCCTCTCTGTGGTAGCATCTCTCATCTTTACTTGGGATTGTTGACCCAGCTCAAAAAACGAAACGAATAGAACGAAAGCAAGACAGAAATTGTATATGCGATACATCGAAGACTTGATACCCTTTAGGTTTTAACTATGTTTTTAAAAAATTAATATTTAAGTTGACGTCAAATTAATGATTTTTCGTCTATTTTTAAATTCACTTTTATTTACTTTTTATTTCATTTAATAAAATAATAGCGTTTTTGGGCGAGTATTTCTTAGGATTTTGTAAAACTTATTCAGGATATATAAAAAATATTGTTAAATTCATCATTTAGAATTTTGTGTTAAAGCAAAAACACTTTTATTTAATTAGAATTTTTTTTTTAATTAAATCGTTTTTCCATAAAAATTTTGAAATTGTCTTAACATATTATTAAATACACAGCTTTTAAGTTTTGGTTGAGATATCTCTAGTATGAATTCATAAATTATATTTTGTAGAATTTGCCACGGCTCCTCTAAGATGTTATATTTTTCGAGGGTATAAAAATTGATATTGCTTTAGATTCAGACTCGTATTTCATTCTAGTTTAGTAACGTTTTGTTTGTTGTTTGCACTCTTCAAACAATTTTTATGTCGCAGTAAAACGCACAAAATGTGTCCGTGACATTTATGATGTGACAATGTTACCTAACACAGTGCCTCCCCGCACAGTGCTCGTATACCCTAACCATATTCTAGTTTGTGTCAAAGTCACACGTTATGTTTCATCCGCATCCCCATCCCCATTCCCATCGCCCATTTTTATTCCTGACCCACACAAATTGTTTGCTCTTTGGTTACTTTTATGCGGCTCGTTTCGAGTTTGTTTGCTCAATTTTTGTGGTTCTTCTTGAGAGTCGTCTTCTCTTCCTGTGCCTCACTTTGAAATATGATTGGGTTTAATTTAATTGATGGCTTGATTGATGCATTATAGTAGTATGTGTGCGTGTGTGTATGCATGTCTGAGTATCCATTTCCCGCTGATTTATTGCGTTGCTCGTAAACGAAATTAGTACGCGTGTGGCATTTTTAAGTGCTACTCGGATACATCTTTGGGTTAAGTGCTCACTAATTTGTGAATATGTTCATCCAATGAGCATCAAATGGATATTTTAACCTGTCTGATGCTTTGATGTGCTGCTTTGCATTATAATAGGCTTTAGCTGGAATCATAAGTTTCTCTTAAGCCTCTCATTAATAGCATAGGCTGCTTTTGACAGTGTTGTAAATTGTATCGTGTTTAGCTGATAAGGTCTCAGAAAGGTCCATTGATTGATCGCCTTAGTCTAGCAAACGCTTTGTAAATGTCAACTTTGTTGAATGATACTCATATTGATAAATATTCGGTTAAACAAACAAGATAAAAGTTGAAATAAATAGCTGTAACCAGTTCTAAGCATTATTGTTGTTATTTAGTCTGTGTCTTGAGTAGATGAATTTTTGACTTGGAGACAACTTTAGAGATTATCAATGCCAGACTTTATACTGTTTATCAGGGTTTAAAAACTTACAATAAGTTTTATTTCATTTGCTTTTGCTTTAGCAATAAAAGTTATATTTTAAGGCTTTCCCCCTTTAATAATAAAGTGCTTTTTAGGTGTGAGGTTGCTTTCTTTAGTTGAGACCCATATAATTTATGAGCTATTTAATGCAAGCCAAACAAAGTCAAATGTCCGTCAGTTGTGTCACCCAGGGAGAGACGACGACCATACGCAAATTTAAAGGATTATCAAATGCAAAAGAGCCTGATGCGATGCTGGCTCTAAGAGGGTTTCTTGAATCCCATAAATCATGGAATCAAAATGCCACGTCGGACTATGCGTTAAGCTCTTTGGATGAGGCATAGCACGTAGTAAATATGCTGTGAGAGGGCGACACAACGAAACGAATCGGGGGGCAAACCTGATGATGCGCAGACATATGACCAAAACATTAGAATTTCAAATTCTCTATATGAGAAATTTTCAGCAAAACAAACAGTATTAATTGATGTAGAGAAAAATTAAAGGTGTTTAATAAACATCTTTAGAATAAATAAGTTGATTCTTACATTTTACCAAAAAAAATATATTGGATAGAAGTGAGATTCTTAGTAGGTAGTTAAATTAATATTTTGTCTATGTATAAATTAACATCCTTCAAATAAAAAGGTTGATTCTTACATTTTATATAAAATATATTTGATAGAAATGAGATTCTTAGTAGGTGGATAAATCAATATTTTTACAAAGACAGACTTTGAAAAGATGGCTAAATCATAAGTTTACTATGGGAAAATTTGTTTTACACATTTTTTTTTATGGATTGAGAGAATAAATATACTAGTAGCAGTATTTATCCAAGATACTTCTCAACTCTCAATTTGCTTACTTTTAGTCAAGCGAATGCTTAAGATTTAAACCTGACTAATGTTTGCGGACTTACATATTTTTTATGCCATGTCACGTTCACGCCGCAGCAGTCCTTGAAGCGCCTTTTTCCCCTTCCCGCTTGCCTCATTGCCCCTTTTCTTCAACAGGAAGTCAGAGTAAACTTTGCGCGATGGCCGCCATCTTAAGGTTTTTTTCTTTCTTGTGACTTATTTTTAGTAAATAATAGTTAGTTAGTTGAGGTTTTATTTATTTTAATTTGTTGTCGTTGTTGTTGCTGCTGTTCTTGTTGTTCCCTACTTTGCCTTTCCACGCTTTTGCCTGCTTCTGTTGCTGTTTTCCTTCATAATTATTATTCCTGTTGGCTGTGTGGTGGCAAATGGCAGCTGCTGCCTGCCGGCTAATGCTTACTGCCACAACGAGGACGAGGGAAGCTCATTGCCATAGGAGTATCAAGCGGTGGGAGGGGAGATTGGTCTTTTCTTTGCTTTCGCCATTTTGTTTGGCCTGGATTAGCATAATGCTATTTATTGTTGTGCTTTCGTTGTCTTTTCCATTCGCCGTAGATGCTGTTGTTGTTGTAGTTCTTGTTGTTGTTGCTGGTTTTCAGTTAATGTTGTTCCCAGCTACTTGTATTTCTTTCTTTTGTGGTTATGTAAATAAATTTTCCAACTTCCGCATTGCAACTGCGCCAATGCCAACTGCTCTTTCCTCAGTTTACAATATGCATTTGCTTGTTAGGCTTTTTCTCAACTCTCACGCTTCACTCTCTCTCTCTCTCTATCTCTTTTGCTCTTCAGCTTGTTATGACAAAGTTTGTTGCTGACTCTCAATTCATTAATAATTTCGCAGTCTGTGGCACATGTTGCAACAGCTCAAATATCCAATTTACACTTTATGAACATGCAAATTGAAGACCATGCCACAGACGCCACCAACTATTTCCCTTTACCCTCGAAAAATGTGTATGTTGGAAGAAAAAAGACGTGGATTCATTTGGGTTAAGCAGAAGGAAGTTCTTCTTCAAGTACTTTTACTTCGACTGGTGCCTTGACTTGCAGTTGCATGCAGCAGGCAAAACTGCTAAAACCAAACTCGAATCGAGCTGCATAAACAAAATTGGATTGAAGTACTTGAGATAAGTGGGCGAGAATCTGCAGCAAATGACTATAGCCCCCTATAACCATGGCCAGAAGCTAGCAATGCAATTGGTTTACTAACACAATAGAAAACTTTTCAGTTTCTTTTCTCCCACACTCGTTGCAACATTGACTCTCATAGTTGTTGGGGAATGAAAAAATGTAAAGGAATGTGGTTAAGAAAAGCAATCAAAATGCTGTCTTCGAGAGTATTATATATACATATATATACATATACTCTACTTATAATTTTAGATAATTATTTTGTTGTAATTGCAGCTTAATAATATACCATGCATTTATAAGTTTTTTTTATAAGATTGTATTTCAACATTTATCTATTACCTCCTATCCTTAAAAGTTCTGTTTGTCACCTTTAATATATTCTCAAATTACTTTTGATTTAGGGGTAAGAAAAGCGATTTTAATAGTACTAAACAGATTTAAGATTTAATTAATTTTTTGAGCATGTGCGTTAGCCTTGACCTCCCTTAAATGCACACAAATTCTGTACAATTTACTTACATAGCCCGAGTTAATTACGCTTCAATGAAAACATTGTTTATTTGTTTCTTGTAATTGTTGAAAATTTCTTTTCAATTTACTCAGTCGCAAAATGTAGGGAAATTTAAAGATGTGAATAAAAAAAGAGAATGTAAAAATATATTTATTTCCATTAAGTCATTGTATAGAAAATCAGAGTTTACTTTATTCATGACATAAATTCCAATTAAGTGGCTGCAGTTCATACGAAATGATGTTTTGATAAAACCGCATAACTCCTTGTTAACCCTTAGGCAGTCGACTGTATCGAGGTCCCAAACACAAACACATAGACACAAATACACATACAGGTTACATGTTAAATTGTCATAAGCCTTAAAAATTCCATTATGATTATTTACTCAAGTACCAGATACGCCCGTTCTCCCCGTTCTCTCCTTAACAAAAAAGAGACATAAAACACAAGCAAAGACACAAGCGTAGATAAGAAGACAACGTTTTCTAAACGAATAAATCTGTTTGTCCTGGTGCCAGGATCTCGCAGACACACACATAGCTTATAAAAATTGTAAAATATTTTTACTCACACACACACACACACACACACACAGAGTGAAATAAAGCTAATAAATGAGAAGTTTACGCGACGGCCCAGGCAACAAATCCCATTTACAAGGATATATATGAGTGGCGTCGTCGTTGACTGCAACCCAAACTCAAAACAAAGCAAGGAGCAAGGCAACAAAAAAATCGCTGCAGGATATGCAGACAAGACAAACAAGTCACGAAGCACTGAGAAACGACGACACCAACAACTACAACAGCAAAAATAAAACAAAAAGAAAAAGTCGAGACTGAAAGACAGAGAGACAGAAACAACAACAAGTTGTAGCCGCAAAGATTTGCAACATAAATATTTTTGTTGGGCCGACAGACGAGAGTGTTTGGGGCGGGGGGAGAACAAACGATATAAACATGCTTGTATTTATATATGGAAATGCGGCATTTATTTCTGTATTACGAGTTGATTTCTGCACATAGTCCTTTAAAATAGCCCAAAACGAGGAAACGCCGCAGCGGCCATTTTGTAAACTGCAACAAAATGGCGGCCGCAAAACAAATGGCGACGCTGATGAGTGTTAACAGTGGGTGCGGTGTAGCTTGTGTGGCATGTGTAGGGCCACACTGTTGCAAAAACAATAATGTCCAATTTTATTGGACAAGCCGTAGATCTAATACACTTTCAGAGTTATGTCGTTTTAAAAAAAGTTGTAGTTATAAGTAACTATCATGTAAAACACACTTAATTTAAATTCCAATATTATGTCATTTAATTGAAGTAAATTAAGTAACTATATATATAACTCAAAAAGAAAAAAAACAATCAGAATGCATGAAATATTATTTAACTCTGTTAAAATACTTTAAAAAAATACAAAAATGTAAAGAAATTTATATTTTTTAACGTAGTTTTCTATGACAGCACTAAGATATAGAAATCTGGTCTTAAACAAATTGGGTCGGAATGCATGAAATTTTATTTAACACTGTTGAAATAATTTATTTGTAATTGTTCGAATAAAAGCAATGTGATATAGTAGTCCGATCTTACACATATTTGTTCAGAATGCATAAGGGTGTCTTTTAATGCCTTACATATTTCGTAACCGAAATGCAAGGTAATAAAAAATGTGGAAAACTGAAATCACAAACTGTCGTAAACGAAGTTTTCAGCTGTTTTTCATTATTTGTGAGTAATATGCGCAATGCATCAGGCTCAGACTAAGGCTCAGCACCCAGCCATTGTTATTGTTGGCTACAATGAGCTGAGCCTCAGCAATGCGTGTGGGTGTCTGTGTGTCTGCTTGCCACACTTGACATATTCCTGCTGCATATATTTTGGGTTACTATTTGCACAGAGAAACAGAAATGGAGGGAGAGAGAGAAAGAGGACTAAGTTCCCAAATGGTGTTGACCAACAACCACCACAGACTGCAACGAATGCAGCCAGCAATTGCAATTCTTCATGTACAGAGCAGGGGGAGTAGAGGGGATTGTACTGTTGGTGGTGCTTTGTTTGTTGTTGGTTTATTTGCAGCAGCATTTTAAATGCCTGGCTCGCCATTTTAATGCCGTCTCTGAAATGTTTGCTATGCTTTTGCATTTCCAACTGCATTTTTTTCGTAGTGATAAAAGAGAAATGAGAATAGAGAAACACTCAATGCATAATCTTATAATACGAGCATGTGTAGCGCGTGCAATATAAAAAAAAAAAAAATAATAATAATAAAAACATTTTATTTCAAATATGTGGAAACTTGAAAATGTATTCATTTAATTTTACATATTTTAATTAAAAATTTGTAATTTAATATATTGCTTTCCATTACAATAGATTTACATGCGTAATATGGTATGACTATTGTAAACAGTTGGGGTATTTGGCACTTGAAATTCTTTTTTAATTAACTTTATTGCATTTTGCATTACTTCAATAGGTCTGGCAAAAATTGTATGCTCGATTTAATATGGAGACCAATCGGCTTATTGTGCAATGATGTGTGTGTACAAACGCAAACTTAAACACAGACACACACCCACTCCCACACACACACTCACACAAACACACACCTATTGGGGCATTTAGAATTCCTAGAAATGTTTGCCATGCAGATAAGTTGTCGACCTTAGCCCACAAATGGGGGACTCAAACAGCATAAAAGAAGAAGTAGGATAACAGTGAGTGAGTGAGGGAGGGAGAGAAAGTTATTTAAAAAAGACTGAAAGAAAGAAAAGCTAACAAAGCGAGCGAATGAGGCAAGTGAGAACAAATTGTAAGGCAAAAAGAAACTGGCAACTAAAGGTGCCAAGTACCGTGCACAGTTAATGAGTTTTTTAGCGCACAGAAAATTAAAATGTAGCACGAAATAAAAAATGTGGCACATACAAAGCTGTGAGCCCCAACGGGTGAAGGGGTGGTGGTGCAACAGTTTGGGGTTATGGTATAGAAATTGGGGTTATGCGGTGGTGTCATAAATCTGTGCAGCGGGGCACAAAAGTGCAGCGCAATTTGTTTTTAAGTCATGTGTGAGTATGTGTTTGTTAGGTCTGTGTGTTTGTGTGGGTATAGTTGTTTGTGGCAGATGCATTCTAATTACGATGTCAACAATTTGCCTAGGCAAGGGTGCAAGCCACTGTGGGAAGGAAGTTCAAGTGGGATGCAAGTATTAAAGTAGAGTGTCCACTTGAAACACCACTTGGTGCATTCATTTGATGTTGTTTTTGTTGATTGTTATTTTAGTGTTAAGTGCCTGAAAGTATGCATGCAAAATTTAACATGAAAAAGCGATGAAGATTCCCATGTTCATATTGAATTTAATATTATTTGTATTCCAGCGTATGTTGGTCGTCAAAGTTTCGTTTTAAATTATTTTAAGATAAGTGTACATGGGAACAAATTGTCTAATTAAAGCCTAATTTAAATTGAACTTACTGAATTTATATACCTTATTGCAAACTATCTATAATGCTTAAGAATATTTAAAAAAATACATTGATCGTTAAAATTATTTAATATAAGATTAATTAGTGGGTTAAAACGTAGACCAATCCCTAATATATGCTAATATTTTCTAAAAAAATTTGTATTAATTATTTTATTCATAAAACTCATACTTTTTTTTTATTATTTTCTTTTCAGAAATGACTTAAAAACCCCACAGTTGTTTAAAAGTTATGCACATTAATTACAATAAAAAAAAAACAAAATAAATAACAAATATAAACAAACATAATACAAACGCTTGGTTTTTATGAACTTTGTTAAAAAAACCGATAATAAACTAACATAATAATACTTCATTAAATTTGACAAAAATAAATAGCATTTAAATAGTAAGTAAATAAAAGGCAGTAAATAAATTAAATATAATCTCAACTATACACAAAAGCAGACACACTTGCAGACCGCAACAACAAAATATTTATAGCAAACAAAATTAAGTAAATTTATGCAAAAAATAGAAATGTTTAATTTCCACAACTCGGTAAATAATATAAAGCAAAACAGCAGTAACCACAATAGTAACCACAACAGTAATAACAAAATAAATAACAATAAAAACAACAGCAACAATTATATAAGCCACAAAATGCATCTGCAAAGTGCAAAAACACAGAGCCATCGTTTCGCCCAAAGTTATGGATGGATGCAAGTCTTCCTACTACTGACACTCTTCGTGATTGGTAATCAAAGTGCCTGGCAGGAGAATATACGACCAAAACTCTATGTGGAATTAGGTAAGTTAATAAAAGAGTTCACAATGATAAATCTTAAATTAGCTAGAAAAATGTCCAATGACACAAGTCATAAAATATCTAGGCATAAATTCAAGTTAAGCTAATGGAAATGTCAATCTAAATTATGACTAATCATGCAGAAAATGCAAATCAACTGCCAAAAACTTTAATAGTTACTTTGTATGAGATATAAAATGTAATTTGACTGCATAGATACGTTAAGGATACAGGGAGAACTAACCTTAGATGGTTGAACTAAACCTGCTGGCAAACCCGTGTATGTGTGTATGGCAAGGTGAAGAACTTGCTAAATAAATGAAGCAATAACTTGTATAGGAGTGCAACACACATACACACACACTCACACAAAACTAGTATATATATCATGCCACTACTAATGCACACTTTTAGATATGAGACATCCACACGTTTGGTATCTTAACTATAAATAGCTAAAATTCCTGGAAGACATTATTTGCATAAAAGTGGCGAAGCTTTTTATACACACATAGAGTAGATAGTGTATGTAGGGGTAGGGGTGAAAAAGGAGTTTACTGAGACGGGCAGTTGGAAAGGCAGATACTGAGTACTACCAGCAGCTATTTCTAGTACCATCCACCCGGTAACTCCTGCTGCTTCAGGCTACGTCATCATCGTCAGTTGCATATGCAAATTTGGCTAAAAACTTGTGCGACATCCACACGTCGAGGCGACACTCAGAGAATATACACAAGCATACACATATATAGCTCTATATATATATATAATATATGTGACTTTGTTTGTATCTTGGCTATGCGCTGGAAGATGAAGCAGAAAGTTGCCGAAGAAGAAAAGAACTAAATTCTAAAAATATCTTTTGCACGCTTCAGAAATTACGTTATTAAATGTGCATTTGGCACACACTAAATGTGAATAATACGCCCACTCCCACTCTCAGTTACCTCGCCGCTCCCTTCTATAGTCAGCGGTCTTGCAGTCTACCCGGAAAAATGGCAACTGAGACTGGGTAATGGCAACTCAGCTGAGCCTTTTTAGACAAGTCACATCAGGCGCACATGTGCTGCTTATAAATGAGCCAACGAAATGGAGTCAAGCGTCTTTCTTCTCTTTTTCTTTTTCTTTTTCTTTATATTTTTTTTTTTTGGGTGGTCTCGCTGTGGGAGAATGTGAGAACTGAGAGACAGAGAGGGTACTCAAGAGGGCTCATTGCAGGCAGGAAGTAATTCAAATGAATGTGTCACTGCTAGAGAAATGCATAAAGAAATTGCAAGAGATTCCAATGAATGTATAACAAGATACATGTATATGTATAAGAAGACAACAAATGGCCAAAAACTAGAAATGCCTTCTACTCTGTGAATGTATGTGTTTTGGTCTTTCAGGCTCTGACACAATTGGTAATGTGGGCCAGTCTCTTGGCCAGATAAGCAGAAAACGTGTGCCAAAAGAAAGGAAACACTTAGGATATGGACAAAGAGAAAGCTTTTGTGGTGAAAGCAATCGTTGCATATACAAATTTTCTTAAAATATTAAAAAAAAAAGCTTTGAAATACTCCGTAGTTTCAAAAGAAAAAAAAAAGATTTTAGATGATAATTTCAACAAAAATAAATGAAAGATATTCTTGTAGTGCTATTCTGGGTAGGATACGATCACAATTATTTATATAATAATTATAATAATTAATTTTTTGTTATTATTAATTATTTTTCAATGGTATTAATATAATTTCCTTAGCTATGATACTATTTTTGTCGAATTGCCTCCTTATAAACAATAAAGAACATTGTCTCTATAAATCATTCCGAATATCTCGTTTGACTTTAAAGAGTTTTCTGTACAAAATTCACATTAAGACTGCTGGAATTTACACTCCTGAAAAGCGATGTCTGCTGATTAGTTGCATTTGCTCAGTGAAGGTTTCCTTGAGCTGCTTTATCAGAGCCAACTCAAGGTAATCTCTGTGAGAACTGTCCCCCTTAAAACCAATTACTTAGCCAACGCCCATTTGGGTCAAAAGGAGGATAGAGAGAGGGCGGAGAGGGTGGTGGTTATGCAGGGCGTGGGCACGTGGCATGTGTTAAAGTTCATTTAAAATCCATCAGAGGCGGGTCGTAAAAACCTTCGGGCTGGTGACAATTTTTTCGCACTCATGCATAACAAGAAAATAAGGTTAATGTGGAAATTATGAATGCGCCGAGTGGCAGCGGCAGGACGAGAATAACAGAGAGCTGTGCCAAATGAGCAGAAGCGGGAGCCACAACGATGCAACTAAAGACGACGACGACAAGACCGACAAGGACATTTGTGAGCAAGTAAAATGAAAGTGCTGTCAGGCAGAGAAAGACGAAAACGTGATTATGTGTGTGTGTGTGTGTGTGTGTGTGTGTGTGTGTTTTCTGGTAATGCATTCATATGCCATTGTTGGGCCAGTGCGCAAAAACAAAAAGGTTGCCACAGTTGTGCTTCAACCCCCATTCCCTTTACTTCAACCTCCTCCTGCGTTTTAAACCGCACACGCATAAAATATTACAACGCTGCGTGGCACGCCCCAGAGTTGCATTTGACAGCCGCAAGTGGTTGTCATTAGGCGAAGCTTTCTGCAAGCTGCAACAAAACGACCATTTAAATGCACAGCACTTGGCCAACACTGGAGTTGTGGGCTGATGAAAGGGGAGTGTACGGTGGGGGAGGTTTCTTTACTCCGAAATTACTCCTATCAAGTGGGCGGGTAACTTTGATCGTTTTGTGGCACTTTGGCGATGCATTTGCCCCTCAAACTCCCAACTCATTGGACTACTTCATTTTGGAGACATTTTCTAAACTGCTCTTATGCTGATTTTTTCCTTTCTCTACGAGCCGAAATTGCAGACAGTTTCGATTACGCTAAAGAGCCAAGGGTTGTAAGAGGGATGAAGGATTCCCTAACTCAGCCAGTGTGCATTACAGATCTTGATTGAGTTGACGACGCGACATGCTTCAAAAAATGTGGTCGGTCTAGTAAATTACTTTGAATTCAGCATAAATTTAAATAAAATTCATTTCGTTCCGATTAATCTAATTTTTAAATGATGTTCCAATTCCATTTTAAACGCACAAGTAATAATCTAAGACCAAATCGATTATATTTTAAAAAAATAACATATTTTTCGTTGATTATTACTATAAATTGTTTTTTTGTTGTACCAAAAATTAAAAAAAAATACCAAAAATATAAAAATTTATGTATTAGTTTATACAGATATTCATTTTTTTTTAAACTCGTTACTCCTATTGCGATTACTGGCAATAATGCACATAAAATAACATTATATTTGCAACTGGTTTTAATTTAAATTAAAAGTATTTTGAGAAGCAAAACGGCTTGAAACTCTTTCAGTCTTATAAACTATGCAGAACACACAAATGTAATCACTATATTTATATAGTTGACTGCATTTTCATAAGTCTACGAATTCCAAAGAGTAAAAGATATTATGAATTCACAATTTTCCCAAGATGCCATTCCATAACAGTCAACAGTCTGCCTACTTAATATAATTTGAATAAAAGTAATATGCAAATGGAGTGAAGAGGGAAAAGAAAAGAAGGAAAAGGAGGAAACAACCAAGAGCCAAGTACCCAATGGCAAACGTAATATTTTTAGTTGTCGCATTTCCGTCGCGACGTCGACATTGTTTCGACTACCAAAAATGCATATGCAAATCCACGAAAGAAAGACATGCTATAGAGGGAAAAGAAGGCTAAGTAGGGGAAGGTACATATAAGTACACAAATATCTGAAACTGAATGCCACAAGGAAATTATGTGAGGCGCGTGTCAAGTGACGACGACAAAACTTCTTCTCGGCGGTCTTCAGTCTTCGTAGCTCTCTTCTCACAACTGCAATTACATTGTGAATTAAATTGTAATGAGGCGCATGCGGCGAAATATGAAAATGAGTAGCAGAAATGGATGCCCCCAACCCCCATTACCCCTCTAGGAAGAGTGTGGGGAAATGAGAATTTCGAATAGCTCCACAGAAAATGGCAATTAACAGTTATGTTTGCTGTTCCGACACGTTGCAGACAGTTTTAATGACGGCGTCGCCGCGTCGCAAAACTATTTTTAGACATCTTCGATGAAATGAAGAAAATATGAAGAAGAAGTGCCATGCGACCATGGCCAACTTCCCTTTTCAAGCGGAAGCGACTCCGAATTGAACTTGCAGTCTCAATGAATGAGGTCTGACCAACGTTTTGCTCACTTAATTGGCGGCAACGGAAGCTCACGTAATTTCAAGTCGATGCCACCACTTTGCTCAATTTCAAGTTAAATTGCGTGGAAGATCATCGATATACTCTTCCCTACTTCTTGACTTTTCCACTGTCACCCACTCACTCTCACTTTGAAGTCGTCTACGTGTCGCGACATACATAATATTGTAGTCTAGTCAGTGTCATGGCCTGTTGAATTATGCTTGATAGTTTTGAGAGATATGTATGGTACAGAACAGGTGGAAAAGGAGGAGTATTCAAGTGAAAAGCCAGAAGTAATAGGATAAAAATTGACGACTAGTTTGGAAATAGAAAACTTGTTTTAAATGCGATCGATTTCAAACTCAAAATATTATTGTTGCAGAAGCTTAACTCTTTTCAGAAAGAATTTACAAAGTAGTCTGTTCAGTTATGATTAGATCAAAGTTTTCTTTAGATCGATCGCATCTTAAATTCGGAACAATAGTTCAGAACTTTGTGAAAATTAGCCTCTATAAATCAAATTTGTTGGCAATAGTGTCTTGTACATTTGTAATTCTATTTTAAAAATATTTTTTACAGAGATTGTGAATAAATTCACATTTAAAATACTTGTAGAACTTGAAGCATTTGGCATGTAATTTGAGCTGGGAATTACAAAACGGCGCAATGTGCTTTAAATAAATCCAATGGCACACCCTATCAATTACGAGAAACAGCAATTTTACAGGCCATTCACCGAGTCTGGAGCGAGTTTGCTTGGGATTTCGCACTCGTGTGCAATTGGAGAGCATTTCATGGATTAAACGTCTTTCTTAATTGAGTGCTCATTTTCCGGTTAGGAAGTTTTTATGCCGAGAAAATAAATTACACACATGAGTGCAATTTGGTAGACTCTGGCGTCGAGAAGTCGTCGTTGTCCTGCCCAGTCAAAAGGACATTCAGCGATGCGTTGTGTGAGAGGGTAGGCAAGAGAGTAAGTGAGAAAGGCAGAGAAAGAGGGAGAGGAGAAGAAGAAGAGGAAGAGGAAGAGAAAGGTGCTGCACAGGATGTTGCAGCAGTCACTGAAGCATTAACCTGGGTCAAACTGAACAATCAGCTCATAATAGCGTTAATCAAAAAGTTGCAACTGCAATGTTGCTGATGCAGCAACTGGAACAGCAGCAGCAGCAGCAACTGCAATTGCAACAGCAGCTTGGCAATCTGCCGCATCCTGGGTAGATTGAACGTTTAACGATGACGCCAAAGATGTACACTGACGTGGAGAGTTCAATGGCTCTGCCACTTGCAACTGGCAACTGGTAACGGCTCGTGCCCATGGTCACCAGGGAAATTAGTAATACGACAAGTGCAGAAGATTCTGTTGCCTGTCCTCCCTTTATTTTCCCCCTGCTGTGCTCCCATTTTCGACAAATGAGTTGCATGTCGCCAACGTCCAAGCAAAATCACACACACACACACACCACACTTTGCCATTTTACGTATTCTCTTTGTTCTGGTTCGACGACGTCTCCAGCTTTTTTGTCTCTATAAATTTTGCCACTGATCGTCCTGGCTTGGCGCCTGGCCAGTAATTGAAATGGCGTAGCGACAAAAATTGAAGCGAATTTCCTTCCATTTTTACACTTTTTTTCAACACGTTCTCTTTTTTTTTTGCTCTAATGAAAAAGTTAAAGACCTTCATAAAATGGGGAAAACCGTTGTGTGCTGTGAAAAGTTTTGTGCACACAAGTAAAAAGTTAATATTGATAAATTGATTAAAAGTTTAATAATTGTGATTTTTTTTTCTGTTGCCTTTCACGTGCTCCGCACTCTGTTGCTGATTAGATTCGGAAACATGGGCAGAGAATGGGGAATGTGAGGACCATATCATCAAACTTTTTGTCTCGCCACGCAAAAGTTTGTTATAGTTACGAAAAATTAAAAATTAATTGCCAAGATGCAACTTATGCCTTTTGTTATAATTATTGCTGTTGCTATTTGGTATTGCAATTGTTGCATGTGGCTTTTCTGTTTGAATTAGTTACAGCGATAATCGATATATAGCTAGTTAGGGTCTTTAAGGTTGGAAATAGAAGTAGCTAGCTGTGTTAACTCTAGTAACTAATTATAGCGTTTGGAATATGTTAGTAGTATTGTTTTTTTGTTAGATAAATTGTTAAATTTAATTTCTCGATTTTGTACACCTTCAATCCTTTTCGTATTGACGTCGTGACACAATTGTTGATCTTTCAGAGATGTCATTACTTTCTACTTAAAATTATAAACTAATTTTTTTTATCAAGCAATTCCTTCAATCAAGAAATTCTTTTATCAATCGACTACTTACTATATTTTACTTTCTTAAACATTATATTCTTACTATTCTCTAGTTAATAACATTTAAATTCTATCATTTCTTTCTTCAATTTAAAATCAACAATTGTCAAGTATCTTTGTAATTGAGATAACATCCAATTTTTTATAAGAATTTAAAGCTCACATACTTTACATACTTTCGATTTAATTAATTTCTTCACTCTAATTTTTGGATTGAAATGCATTTTGAATTGTTAGCCGACTAAAACTTGAAGTGTTAAACTGGCTGCTTTCGTGTGTGTCGATTTGCTTGAGGTACTTGAGTACTTTCAAACATTGAAATGTAATTATGCATGTCATTCGTACAACAACTTAGACATTTCTTGGCACTTTATTACTTACACTTGAGCAATTGCATTGGCACTGCTGCTCATTAAAAATGAAGTCACGCCTCGGGGAATATTTACTGGAAGACTGGCATGTGAAGAAGACACCCAACTATGGCTGCGATGTCATTGTGAATAGCATGGCATACAAATCACAATAGTACGAAATGAACTTTTGGTAAAAGTTTTGCAAAACAAAATGCACAAGTAAATGAAAGACATCATCAGGGAAAAACTATATGAAGAAGAGATGTTGGCAAATAGTTGCAGGGCCAAAGAAAATGCGCGAAATGAGCACGGGAAAATCAGCATGACAATTATAATGATAATGAGAGTGGTAAAAGAATGTTGAGTTGAGATATTGATGAAAATGTCATTAAATGACAGCATGGAATTTAACAGACTTACCGAATTCACAGTTATCCTCAGTCAGCCAACTTGGCAACGTCATCATCTGCTGACTCCTCTAGCTTCTCTATCTCTCTTTTCAGCTCCCTTCAATGTTTTACTACTCATCGTTGGCACCTACATTGAATGCAATTAAAAAAGTTTAACTTGGTTGCCTGTTTCGTTTTGGTTATTTTTTTTGCAACCCTCCCCTCGACTTTTAGGTAAAGGTTAAATGGTAACTTGCTCTTTTTTAAATGTTTTAATTAAATTAATTAACTGAAAAATGAGTTGCTCAGAAGTTGTCGTTGTTATCGCTATCAATGTTGTTGTTGATGATGCAGGTAAAAGATTTGCATGTGTCTGCTCTGTATCTCTCTTTTTCTTTTTTTCTCTCTCTCTCTCTGTGTGTGCTTTCTTCATCTCTCTATTTAATTAATAGTTAAATGCGCGCAGACACAGCCATTTATATATAGAATAAACTGTCTGATTGCCGTCTTTGCCAACATGCAAATCTCAGTATGTTCATCATAAGGATAAGTGTATGCATAAGTATTGCACTCAAACATTTAAATAAACAATAAGCTACAATTAGATAACGTCCAACTGAGCCCGCTTAATGTGTATTTAATTGCGAGTTTTTTCTTAAAATATATAGATTAGGGTGGGTATTACCCACTGGGTAAAATACTTTTGCGACCAATCGGCTATCAAAATATATTTTCCCAATTAAATCCAAGCTTCCATTTTTAAAGAGAAATTATTTGTATTTTATGTTTTGGTAATTTTTTAAAAAACACAAAAATAAGAGATGGGAATGATTTGGGTTATTTTTTTTGAATTTTAATGCTAAATAAACTTTTTAATTGAATCTTGAACTTTAACTTGAACTAGACACACGTGTTAATGTTTAAAATTTAAAAAAAATTTTTAATTGATCATTACTGTTTGTAGCTGTTTTTTTTCTTGTTTTTCGTGATAAGAGTCGTGTACTCTCGACTAGAGCATTCGTGTATAAATATCGCTGTCTCTTTGCTGACATCTTCAGTTTCCTATTGTTTCTGTATCTGAAGCGAATAATTTAAAAACGATGCAAATTATATTATTTTCACTGCTTATCTCATCGCTGGCTTGTATTGTAAGTGTGTATTGATGTGAGCTCTTTAAACTGAATCGTAATGTAAATCGTAATTATATTTTTAGGCCACTGCGGGGGAAGATCAATTGTTTGTAAATTTAAGCGATGAGCTTAATGCTCTCCTGAGCAAGATGAAGTCGCTAGAGCACTATCGTTCCAAGTCAAATTTGGAAAGGTTTCAGAAAATTGGGAACAAATATTATTATATTGAACACACCGATCAAGTGTCTTGGTTTACAGCCGTGCACAGATGCCACGAAATGGGAGCTCATTTGGCAAGTCTACAAAATGTGGAGGAATATCAGACTTTAAAAGCCAAGCTAAACGCAGATCGCGATTATTGGATTGATATAAACGACCTCAGTCGCGAAGGAGAATTTCTTTCGCTTACCACCGGCCGTAAACCCCCTTATTTGAATTGGTATCCCTCTTTCAATCCAGATAATGCTGATGGTGAAGAACATTGTGTACATTTATCGAGCTTAGATAGAACTCTTCGTATGAATGATGCGCCGTGCGATGGTAGTGGGATATATAACCTTTATTATATATGTGAGCTCTGATTTATATTTTTGAAATAAACTATATGATACCCGGTACCCAATCTAAATTAATATAACTTGTAATTTATAGAACTTGTCTGATGCATTTTTGTGTCGTACATTTTTCATATCGGATTTGTGGCATCTGAAATTCGAACTGAAATAGAATGGCCTTATGCGATTGTAATTCTCTAATAAATTGAGCGATATAAATTCCGTAGAAAATCCAACAGCAAAAAGAAAAAACAACAACAACATTATACACACATTTGGTCATCTATTTTATTGGTCTCTCAATTGAGCCCATTAATGTGTTGTGGTCAGCCTGAAACTGAAGCTAATATCAGAAACGCTTTCAATTGCCATGAATTGGCCCCAATTTGAGGCCTACGCTTTCTGCTTTTTATTGCCAGGACAAGGACTCGTCTTATTTGTCATGTTGGCCCAGTTAATAGCTAGGTACTGTGGGATAAAAAAGTTATAAAGTAAAAAGTTGAAAGTAATAGAAACAAAGAAAAAATTATCATTCTAAAATTAAATTTCGGATCTTATCATGTTTTAATGTAAAAAATGATTTTAAAAGATTTAATAAAGATTTAAGATTTAAGATTTAATTCTGTTTGGAATTTTATTCCGAAAACTCGTAATTTTTGTCTAAATAGGTTTGCTTACAATTTCACTCAATTGAGTCCAGAGTATGTTGTTGCCAATTCTGAGCTGCTTGCTAGTTAATGAGAGCTTCACCTATCTGCTTCTGGTCCTCATTTCCCTGCTATTTTACTTTCTCCTGACTCTTTAACGAAGCAAACCAACGAAGAGGCGTTTACAGCGCTCACATTACAATAATTTACACTTGGCGACAGCAATAACATTTTTAATGTTAACCACTTGCCTTTGTCCATATAGCGTAAATCAGGCTTTGTCTTAGGAAAGCTTCTTCTCTCCCCCTCTTTATGCTGTCTCTCTATCTTAACTCCCCCGCTTGTCAAAGTCTGTGAGGAAAAGTCAAGTCGCTGTTTTGGTTACTTTTACCTTGAGCTCTGTCCGACAGCAACTGGCAACTGTCAGAGGCAGCAAAAGTCGCAAGTTTTCCCCCGTCCAAGGCGATTGTCGCTTATGCCACTCGCTGTTGTGGCAGCAACGCTAATGATCTGCACCAATGGCGCCCACGTAGCAAGCTCCTTTTCCCTGTGGCATCAATTGTCGTTGTGGCTGTGCTGCAAAGCGCTCACGTGTTGCCCTCGACTGATGCTTATTCAACGTTGGCTTATTCCAATGCCATTGTATTCCCACTCTTTATTATTGTTGGGATTTCGTTGAACTCCTTGCATACCAATGATTTCAGCTAGAGATGGACATTAAGAGATAGTTATTTTGTTGTTGTTATTCATGTGAATTGAGATTATTAGTTGTTGCAGAATAACTGTTGATTGTGATTGTTGTGATTCAGAAATATTCAAGAATCTTAAGATATCGATAAAGAATAGACAAGTATTGATTGCACTTCAAAATTCATTGAATACATTCAACATTAATCGTTTTATGATATGAATAATTTAATTATATCATAGAAATGTTATAAAGTAATTTATAAATTGCTAATACTTTGATTTCAGCTTATGCCGTTGACGTTAACTTCAAATTTAAATTTATTATTTAATAATATTCAAATATCAAAAACAATTTTCTGTTTACAGAGACTCAGGTAATATTCGACAATTATTTGATATGTATGGTTCAAAGATTGCTCGATGATCGATAAATCAAGATTTGTTTCTTTTAGAAGACAATAATTGTCGAACTAGATTGTTAGATAGTTATTGATAAAGTATGGATTTTACTTGATTTTAGTTACAATAAATTGTTATAGAAAATATATAAACTCAATTATAATTTTAGCAATCCTTTTTTATAAAGCTGTTAACCGCTAAGAAATACATTAAAATGTTTAGTTAAAATTATCAATAATTGAATGGTTACTGAACAATGTCATTAGTTTTGGTTCGTATGGAGACATATGCGCAATTGAAACATCTGTTGGGAGAGATTTATTCATCATTGTTACAACAGAATTGTAGTAGCAACCCTCGCTCTCAAAGTCGTCATCGAAGCCATCAGCAACAGCATCGGCAGCTGACAGCAGCCCATGCATGCCGTACAAATCAGCGCACGTCATCAGGCAACGTCTCCAGCTTCAACTCCCCCTACCCGTTCCCCTATGTGGCATGCCCCAAACCAGACACAGTTGGTCGCATCTCGAAGCCTAGCCTAGCGTGGGGCTTGAAACAAATGTCTTCCGTCTTGCCAACTTCCGTCGTGCAACTAACTGTGGCACGTTCCCACTTCACCCTCCTTCCGTTCCCGTTTCGTACCTTCTGTTTTGGCTTGACGCAAATCCGTCGCAGAATTGTTCTTGTTGTTGGTTTTATTTTTCTTGCCTTCTGTGTTTTTTGTTTGGTTTTGTTTTCTGGCCAGATTTATCGCCTTTTATTCATCATTGTCAGTCAGGCGTTGTTTTTGCGGCGACGACGTGAAACCGCGTCAAGAGAAGCTCTCTGCAACTCTGTCACATTGCCACAGAAGACGGCAGGGGGGCAAAAACAAAATAAAATAAGAACGGAAGACTAGAGTAACCGACTTGAATATACCCGATTTTTCAACATAGTCTTATATAAATTTTACTCTATGAATTCAAAACTATAGTGGTATAAATACTTTTCGGCGCATGTGTTGCTTAAAATCTTGAAACACCCATAAATACTGTTAAAATTTTCCGATCTTTATGCGATTCAGTAGGACAATAAATAGGGCATAGATAATAAAAGAGTACGCATATTATCAGAAAGAGCTTTCTATTATAAGAACTTGTGCTGTGGTTTTATTTTTAAATCACTGTGTTGCCTATGTTACATTTGTACATTTGTTAGATTATATGATATATTTGGTGACCTTAGCTCCAATAGTGTAAAAATTGTAGATGTTATTATTGAATTGCGAAGGCAGAGGAATGTGTGGCAATTACCAATATTTTTATAACGTCACAGTTGTTGAAGCTGTTTAAGAATATATATACTTAATAGGGTCGGAGATGCTTCCTTGTTCCTGTAGCATGAATTTTAAGAAATACAATATACCCTTGCACTCTACGTATAACGGGTATAAAAACGATGGCAACGCAATTTGCCGCCACGTCGAAGGCTTTCAAAAATAGTCTCGAAACATGGGTAAAAGCTAACGCGTCTCGAAATCTATCTTTCACTTTGACAAGAAGAACGTGGAGGGCGCCTTCTGTTTTGATGAATTATTGGTACGCATGTCGCACTGACAATCGGCAAATCAGCGTGGCTTTTCAATATGGCTGCCTCTCAAGTGTGTGTGTGTGCGAATGTGTGTGACTGATGATTTCTAAGAAGGACATCAGTTGGAGTTAAATCTACCTTTGTTTAGGACCTTCTCTCATTTTAAAGTAGATTAGATTTAAAAGTCATTTACGAGTTTTGACCTAAGCCGCTTAGAATGTACACTGTACAGTACTTTTCAAGTGTTTGCTCATGTGTGTGTAGGAGGTTTGTGTCATTACATTAATTTGCGGACTTAAGTCCTGCTCCGCTGTTAATGAAAAGCTTTTAACCCGCTGCAAGGGCGTACGCAGCTTTGTGCGTAGCGGGGGCCAAAAAAAATTATTTCAAATCAAAAATCACTAGAGATTTTTTTAAAAAAATAATTTGAAGAATATACCGTTGAAAATTTCGGAGTTTTCAAAAAATATTTTTGATATACAATATGTATTTCCAAAGTCACTGAAGTCGACTGCCATAAAATTATTTCAAATTTCAACTATCTTTAGGTATTAGTAGTCGGCAATTTTTTGCAAAACTATATAAGTTAAGACTTTTTCGGAGAGTAGCTTTATGAGAGTAGTTTTAAAAGAGCATTCAGGCATGTTCTACAAATTTTCTATAAAAAAGCATAGAAAAAGAAATATTCTGTGCTCCAAAATTATTGAATAAAATAAAATTGATTTTCAAATAAAATAAAAATGCCTATTCTACAAATTTATAAGAGCGATAAAGCAACCAAAAAGCAATTGTTGGTGTTCCTGAAAAAAAACCATTGCTTTCAATTGTCTAAAAAATTTTGAGAGATTTGACAAAATTAAATATTTATTAAATTGAACTAAAATATCTTTAAATTGAATAAGTATGCAAAAAAAACATGTTCGAAAATATTAAAATATATAGAAATAAATGTAAAATATGAAATGATCTTTTTGATAAAATGTAAGGAAACATTGAAAGCCGGCCCTGAGTAAATTTAGGAAGTTAAAAGTTTGTTAGCCATGAGTATAGGGGGGCAACTGCCCCCTACTTCACCCCTCTGCCTACGCCGTTGACCCCCTGTCTCTCGCACTTTTGCTTTAGAGAAACGTTTTCATGAAGTGGAAAACGTTTTACAATTTGCTAGTCTGAAATGAGTGGATGCCATTTGCACTGCTTAAAGGACAAAGCTGTTGTGGGTGGCATTATAAAAAGAATAGTTGTTCCCGTTAATTGAGTTTGTTTGTTTGTGGCTTAAACTGGGTCGACAGCAGCACATAAACTCCAAACAGCCATTGACGCTGTGTGGTAATTCATTTGTTTTATTGCAAATTAATTTTAATTTTTTTTATTTTTAATTTACTTAAATATTATATATTGTTGAAATAAATATGCGAGATTGCTTCGCATTAATTATACTATTCTATATATCAAAATTAAGATCAATTTAATGAATCTGTTTGATCTTTTGAGTCCTTCTAATTAAAACCTCGCCTGAGAAATATTTTTTTATACTTATTACCAAAAGTTAAAAATATCCATTTAACTTGACCAATAAATGTAAGTCATATCATACAATTAAAATTGAAAATGAACAGTTGACAATTTAAAGAGTCTGCGGATATTAAAAAATGCATAAATCTTTATGGCCCCTAAAAAACAAGTATGACCTTCCAAACTCACTGTTTGGGTTAAGAGCAATCAACATTCCTGAAAATGTACTTTTTCCTATAGTTTCTGGCTTTCGTTTTTATTTTTGCTATTCCATCTTTAACAACTATTTTAACATCTTTTTAAAACTATTTCATATGTACGCTTCCTATTACTTGATCTAACCGCCAAAATCACCTCGTTAGTTCACTTATCATCGTATTCTTTAACAACTTGGTAACTGGTAAAAAATAAAAAACGGAATTGCTTAATTTTAGCTGAAGTAACTTTGCGTTTTCATAATTTACAGCTCGTTAGCTTTTATGGATGGATGCTTTTCATATATATTTATCTCAATATATATATATATATTTGACAGTTAACGTTGGTCATGATGACAGCTTTTCACTTTTCACCTCTTTGGGGGTCAGTCAAGGATGCGGATCTTTTCTTTGTCGGTGCAACTGCATCAATTGCTGTCGCCTTGACAAGACTCTCCAACCACCATCCTCGAAAGACATTATCGTGGGCATCGTTATGGCCTTCGCATGCTTTGAAGTTAGCCATCGACATTTCAATGGCCAAAAAGAGAAAAAAAATATAGAAGAAAAAGCGCTGACATTTCTGTCTGTGGCTATGGTTCTGGGCATGATTCGACTTGCCACTGACCCTACCGTTTATGGTAGGCAGGCAAAAACATTTTAGAATTTTAATGTGCCGCCTTCTGCCTTTTATGGCCAAGCACCATTGACAACAACAGCAACAAGCGACAGTAACAGCATCAGCAGCCGTTGCAGCTTCAACAGAAGCAGCTGCCAACTTTCCATTTTGACCATTGCGAACCGCAACGTTCCGTATCCAAAAGATACTTTGCTGTGGCTATGGACCGTCCATTCGCTACCGTTAACATGCACATGACGTTTGTCTTTCGGACGTTAATCTCATTAAATAAGCAATGTGGTGCAGAACGAAGCGCCTTCATCATGTACATATGTACTTATGTGTTCGTGTGTGTGTGCTAAATTGTCAGATTCTTTGACTTACAGTGGGAAAAATCAAGAATTTTCAGTCTCAACTCAAAATATTTTTGTGAATTAAATGTCCACTTCAGATTGTATTGTTTGTTGAAACTATTTTATTTTTATATGTTTTCTATTTTGAATTCTTAATGTCCGATGTCAGTTTTCATAACAATTGTTGCATACAATTGTTGCTTTTTCGTTGTCACTGTTCTCCACATTAACTTTTTTAGAAAGCATTTCTACCATTATTAGGCTTATCAACTTAAAGCTTCTCCATTGTATGTATGTATAATATGTTTGTATCTGATAAGTCTTATGTTTACTTTTCACAGCTAATGTAATAAAAGTATTTACAGATTTCTTATAATAAATATATACAACGTTTCTTATTGAAATTTAAAAAAATTTTCTCAAATTTACAGTCAGTTTTTTAGTTAAACTTATTTTTGTTCTTTGGAAACTTAAATTTTAAAATTCTGTATCTTTTGAATGACCACTTTTTGTTTAGTCTTGTCCCAATGTGGAACATTTTAGGCCTGGTCCCGGCTTGTGGCTCCGCTTTTAATGCAAATGCAGATGCAAAAGAGCATTAAGAGCAGCACAAACGAGCACAGGCCGCAAAGTAAGCCATTTGCCATGGGCAAAAGCTGCAGAGAAATGGAAGTGGAAATTGAAGTGGAAGTGGCAGGCGCAGTGGCAGTTGCAAGTTGTTGTACAAAATACATACAATGATATACAATGTGCATCATTTATGACATGCGTGCATATGAATGCAGTTTACATGCTTTGTGTCTGGGCAATCGATTAGTTTGCTGCCAAATTGCCAAAGCCGCACATTTGCAGCAGTTACAACACTCGAATACTTGCAGTTCGTGAGGAGGGGCAAATGATGGGAACCTGTCAATACCGCAACTTCGGCAGAAGTAGTAGAAATTGCAGAAGGAGCAACAGGAGCAGCAAAAAGCCCAACCTGACCACGAAAACGTGGCAGCATTTGCATTTTGTGTTGCATGTGTGTGTGTGAGACATGTTGCAATATTGGTAATTTTATAAGGCCAGAGTTTAATTGATGAATTGCTGTTGCAATTGGTTGGAACTCCAATGTATCTGCTAGATACTGTATCGGCTGTCGACATGCCGCAGTGAGCGTTGCGGTCTCCCTACAATTAAACCATTGACATATACATGCATTTATACATACATGATCCCACGCTGTACTCCAGACACATCTCTATCTAACTGTAACGATGCACTCAGGCGTGTGCACCTGAATCATCACATTTCAATTATTCAAAATAAGCTGTCAAATTGTTGCAAATAATTGTAGCTATATAACTGCATCCATATCCTGTCTGTCTATCTTCAGCCTCCTATCTCTATCTCTCTGTTTATATCTCTGCTGGTTGCCTAAGTTGGTTTCTCCCTCATTTCACTTGTTGCCTCATTTAAACCAATGTCTATAGCAAATATCGGGTAGGCTCGAAATGAAAATATAATTGTGTACTTACATTCACATTATTCGCATCGTTTGTCAAACAAAATCCCATCGGTCTTTGTTCTCATAGAGTCTGGTCACACTCTGAATAATTTTATACAAAAATGCTTGAACATAGTATACATTTGACTGACACCGATAAACCGACGCTTTTTAAATTTGTTGTGTTCACACGACACCTACGGTTTTTTTTTCTTAACAAAAAGGGTCGAGTCAAAAGTTTTTCCTAATAACAGTGGGGACAAAATATGGACATGTCAAGAATATATATTATCTTTGATTTACAGAGTTGAGTTCAATTAAAATACTTTAATGTAAATTACTGCGGACGGCAGTTCGCGTTAGTGACGAAAGAATCACGAAGGGTGCGAAAGGCGACTACCAATATATACAGCTAAGTTGAAAAATTTGCTATGACTGTCCGATCAGATCGAGTTATATACCGATCGAAAGGTTTAGTCCTAACTTACAAAATGCCATACTAAAACTTTTTCTAACCAACCTGGGTCATAAGATATGGGGGTGTAAGTGAGAGGGGAAAAATTTAAGTAATTGCAGCTAATGGGGCTGTTGGTGCCTTTTGGTAAAAATTTGGTAATTTATTTTTGAAAATTCTACTTAAAAATACGCGTCGATTAATACCTCAATCACCCAAATCCGATAACTGGTTCAAAAGATAAATAAATTTGAAAATTTTAGTGGACTTCTCAAAATGAAATGAAAAGTCAGTTTGTTTGTCTGTTTGTCTGTTTGCATCAAAGCGCTAAAGAAGCTTAAATGTAATGATGGGGATTTATTCCTTTTAAAAAATCTAGAAATGTTTGTTCTACGACTTTTTGAAAAAACCGCTAGTTTAGCGGGAAAACGCTAAGTCCCGCTCAACAGTTTCCAAACCAAAAATGCTACAGATATGTTCTATACTCGTATATCATTGGAAAGGTGTGTTTGAGGGCTTTTATGCGTACCTTTAAACTTTCTAAAGTATTCAGGTAAAATTGTACCGGTGAAATAAAGTTTTTTAGCTTACATTTTGGCGATCTCTGCCAACACAATTTCTAACAATTTCTGTTAATATGTTGTAATACGTACAATTTTTGGTATATAAAACATAAATTTTGGTGGAGGGGTTTGAAGATATTAGTTTAGTGCATGTTAGAAGCATCAACTTTTTCATTACGGTCTGTAACTGATTTATTTGCAATGTTTATATGAGTTGGTTGTTGTCAAAAAAAAAACTCATTCAGTGATATTTCTTCTTCATTTATTTTTATTTTTTGTTAACTTAATGTTAAATTAGTCATTGTTGGCCATTCTGGCTCTAGTCAGTCTGCAGTGTAATCAGACACTGGGAATCAGTTAAGGTGAAGGGTTTGAGTTTGTGTTTAAATTCGGGTTAGCTGCTGCCAACGAAAGCGTAACTAAATCGCACATGTCATCGCCAACGGTCGGCCCATCGCTGCCCCACAATGTGGCAAGATGCCGCACATTCGCATTCAGAATGATATTCACATACAGTTGCATTCGCTATCCGTGTTCACTGCTGACTTATTTGCTTTGAGATAAACGCCAAGTTGATTTATACAACGTACCGACAATTCATTCAGCCATTTGCACCAAACAGCCAGTCATTCACCCACACACTCATTTATTCAGTCATTCATTCATTCGTTCATTCATGCAAACATGCAGTCAAGCGTAGAAATTTCTTGTTTGTTTGTTTCTTTATTCATTGAGGAAGCAGCAGCCGGATTGTGGATGCCCAATGCCCGAGGTCCAGACCTCAGAACCTTACGTTGAGGCAACTACGAGTAGGGTAAATACTTATCGTTCAGCCAACTAACAAACTAGCAAACAATTGAAGCCAAACCGGGCGAGAAACTTTCCGTCCGTATGTCTGTGTCAGTCTCAACGTCACTCGACAATCAATCCGCACCTAGAAAGAGAGAGAGAGAGAGAGAGAGAAAGAATGAAAGAGGCGGAAATTATTCAGACGTTGCCTCAAGTTGCATTTGAATATGGTCGTTTTTATATAAACCTTCTCATGCCACATACCTCATGCTTCAGCTAAACAGCGAAGATGGCGCCGGCAGACAACTTGTCGACGTCGCCGGTTGCCTTCCCCCTAGATGTTTAGAGGTCAGAGGGCGCAAATTAGACGATGATGATGTGGCAGACAATGTCTACTCGCACTTTGGTGCGTGCCACAGTTGCAACCAAGCGATTGACTGCATAATAGTGGTTGCCACTTGGCATTCAATTAAAGGGAAACTATTTAATTTAATTCATTATTATATCAAGAAATGAGATTTTCTTTATTTGCTCAAAATGGATTTGTCCATTTCACATTTATTCAATCGTTTTTTCTAGCAGCTGTCTGATTTTTGGTATTTTCTTTTTTGTAATAATAGCAAAGAGAGTTCAATGATTTATTTGTGTAACCTTTGCATCGAATAATCATAAATCGGATTTGATTTTTACTCACGTCCAATTATTTACAACTATCTTCCGGAATAATGCATTATATGTGAATGTAAGAAATTAAGAAAGCCGATAAAATATAGTATTCCTAGTTTTATTTTAAAAAAATGTAACCTAAATTTTTTTTTTATAATTTTTTTGATTGAATTTTCATAAAAATATATTTAAAGTTTATCAAAGCGATACCTACATATATATTTGACGTATCAGCTTTTTTACACCCAAAATAAATGTTAATTAATCTATTTCGAATTTTAAGAACAAGAAAATTGGAGAGTACATACTAAGAGGCAATTGAATAAAACTTTACGATCAATTGTGTACATTCTGTAACGGGTATTTTTAGGTCGAGCTTGTTATATGTTATACGAACCAATTTTTGTGTATTGTTTAAAATTTTAGACTCTTTAGTCTAATAGAAAGCATGTAATTTTCTATGATTCATTCACTCTTACCCTGTACCGAGTATTTTAAAGTCGAGCATACTCACAGCTGTTTCACAAACGCATGCAAGTTTATTTATGTATTGTGTAGGGTGACTGAGCAGCGGTTTGTGTGCTTAACAGCAATTAATCAGCGGAACTGTCCGCGCCCGAACATGCGTAAACACTAGCAAGCACACACGCACACCCATTATCACATACATACATGTATTCTCACATACACAACACACATCTTGCCATAAAGTGGTAGTTGGACCCTTGAAGAGCAGCCTTGTTTAGCCTGAACCCAGCTGCTGCAGAGGGAAACGATCCTAAAAATGTTTTGCTGTAATTAACTTAGATAAACAATGAGGCAACTATGGGACATTGGCCTTTGTCGCTCTCTTTCTCTCTCTTTAGGCCAAAGACATTTATGCGATGCCTTGACTACTGAAAGAAAGCCGCTATATTAACCACACTCACACATGAGAGTGCCGTAAAAGAGAAGTGCAGAGAGGTGGATGCTGATGGCTTTTCAAAAAAAAAAATGGTTGTCAAATGAATCATAATTATGCAAGTAAACATTTGACTTACGAGGGGCATAAGTAAAAAGAGTGGTTAGAGATTATATAATTCTGGCAAATGTTAGACAAGGAGAAGGGATACTCGCATTTTTGATTAATAAAAAACTGATAGATTTTATTTTATTCAATTCGAGAAGTTACTGAATAACTTTAATAGAAGACTATTGAAGTACCTTTCAAATTTAGAGAAACTTGGTATATTATTGAATAATTTATCGATAAATTGATAAATAACTTCGATAACAATTTATTTTTTTTTCTAAATTCAAATTTGTCCAAATTTTCAAATTGAACAAACTTGACTTTTGACAGAACATTTTACCAAAATAGTTGTTTCGAGACGTACGGGAACCGAAACCGGATCTGATATTTATTTCGGACCGATTCCCTGATTTTAATAAAAATCTATAAGATATTAAGTATTTAAAACAGTGGCGTATCGAATGTTCTTAATACATAATTTAAAAAAAGTATTTTATTTTATTGGATTTGATAATCTTATTTATGCATTTTGCAACTTTTCTTTATTTTAAACTTTTTAGGTATTTATTTGTGATTAAATGACCTACTATTCGATTCTTTAGATACTTTAAAAGTTATCGGCAATAAAATAGTGCTGCTGAACATTAAATAGCGCTAAAACAATTTTATTTAATAAAACACGTGTCGCACATTTCGAAGTGTTGCTCCCAAGCACATTTTATTAGTCTGCTGACGCTTCATTTTTGCCAACATTCAGTAATTTTCATAAGCCCAATTACAGCAGCCGTCGCTGTTGTTGTTATTGTTTTATTATTGGTCGTAATGATGTATGGCATTTGTGTTGTTGTCTGTCCGTTGGTCTGCTCCTCTTTTAATTTCTCCCACTTAATGATGCGTAAATTACAAGACAACACTTTATTGAAGCCATCGTTTAATGTGTAGGCGTATGCGAAGTCGGGTCTGTCTAGGTTCTATTTAGCCACAAGGGGTCGAGGTCAACAACGCTCCTCCGGTCATTGCATGTTGTGTTCGTGTTTTTCCCCTTTACGATCCCTTGCTGTTCTATTTGTGTAAAGAGCAATGTGCATAATTGATTTCTTACCTCTTTCTGACGAATACTTACCCGTAATTATAGCTTACAATTGTTGTTACCATTTTACCTTGACTCTGTCGCTTGTTATTGTTTTGGCCCCTTGTCTTTTATTGTGCACCCCATTGTGTGGTAAATTATAGGTTCTACTGCGACCAAAAGGGGCTGGGTTTCTTTGAGTGTCGGAAATGGGGCGTATGCTTCGGCAACGAATCTTTTAATTGGCCTATCGCAGGAATTTTTTAAAACGAGTTATTCACAACGATTTCCCCTAATTACTTAACAGGTTTTCTATAAATTTTATATCGTATTGAATTTCACCTATTGAAATAGTTATTTCATTTATTACTTTTTAGGTGCTTAGACCTTTTCTAATTGTTTAATTATGCTTTATTTATTTACAGGTATGTAAAACTGGCTAAAGCAGTGTGAAGAAGTACTTTATGTGGGTAAGATGTATTACTATCGATATACAAAACTAACGATAGTAAGAGAAATTTTGACATATTCCTCCCCACAAATGTTGAGGAAATAAAATGATATATTGCTGTTCTAAATTTGAAAAATTTTCGGAAAAAATAAGATAAAAAGGTTAATCCGATAGCTTTTTTCTTCTTTTCTATAAAAAAAAATCTATTTTAAATCACTTTAATTTACTCAAAATTTTGTTACTATCAAATTAAATAAATTCTTTATAAAAAAAAGTAACGTTTGGTTTAAGTTTTTGAAAAAATCCTAACACAACGGGCAAAATAAAATACAACGAGCAATGCTGGGCACTTAACTAGATTTTTTTAGGTTTTTATTTTACAATAATTATTAAATTAAGCTGTTGAGCTTTGGCTGTCGTATTGCATTTCATGGGTGAAAAGTTAAGCTACTCTCTAAATGGTATCAATGTGACCTCTACTTATGTAGGCGAGCTTACCAAAATGGCAGGGAGGACGGGGAAAAACTTCACCTTATGCTGCAATTTATTCCAACAGCTTATCAAGTTAAAGTTTGACGGGATCTTTCATTTCGTTGCACGTAGCGAACGCTTTTTGTGGCAGCTTAACCTTTTTGAGCGTCATGAGAAGTTAACTCCACCGGGCGAGGGAAAATGAATGGGTAGGAATACAAGTGCACTTACTTTTTGCACTCACTGTTGTCACCATTTGCGTTGAATGCGACAAGAACAACTGCGTAATAGAGTCGGTTAGTTGAACTGAGGGCGCTTTTTTTTTTTTTTTTTTTGGGCTAGCGAATGTGTTGGACAATGGAGGGTCGAGAATTGGGGGTTGAGACCCCTCAATTGGCTGCTGTGTAAGTGAGCGCTGAATTAAGTCTTTCAAGCAGTCAACGCAACAATGAAAAGCTCTGCTATCTCTGGTGCACAATGTTAGAGTTGCACTTAACTTCAGACACAGGAAAGCCGAGCTTTCTACTCTCTCATTCCTCCCTTTCCCTCATTTTCTGTGTGCAAGGACAACGACTATGACAGCAGCACAAACAGCAACAACAAGGAGTACAAGTAATAGCAGCACAGTCGAGATGCCAGACTTCTGAATGCCCAGTTTGATTAAATCACCTTAAACAAAATATAAATTAAAAAAAAAAAGACACAAGAATATGTAAAAACTATTAGAAAACTTTATTTTTAATACAATAAAATATATTTCTTGTAAATTTGTTCAATATTTGCAAATGAAATACAAAAATTGAAAAAATCAAATACAAATAGTTAACCGAATAATAAAAAACATCACAAAATTTCGTAGCTCTAACTTGTAGTCTTATAAGCTTTTGATCCATTTGCGGACTGGGCTATCAAATATAACAACGGCAACGACAACAGTTAAGCATGCCAATGGTGTGTGGCTGACAAAAACAAAAGTTGCATGAAAGTAGCATGAAATAGCTGCAGTTGCTGTCGTTGCTGTCGTTGTTGTTCTTGTTGGCAAAGTCAAGTACCAGGCGATTTTTCTTACACAATAATACACTTTTCCTATTTTGCTGACAGGTTTTTTCCCCTTCCTCCACCTCACATTCTTACTGCGCCATTTATTGCAGCCCAAGTGGCATGCCACATGCCTCATGCAGCATGTCGCATACACACCGTGACGTCACTTAGTGCAGACAACTGTGATAATGATTAAATTAGATTATGGATGCTTTCCATTTTTCACACCAACTTCACACCAGATATCACCCTATTCTCTCCCAACTCCCCCCGCTTTCCCTTCTTACTTCGTCGTCACAAGCGCATTTTCAATTTATGGCGCATCCCATGTGGGAATAATATGCGGGTGTGTTGTATAAATAATTACCAGCAAAGTTTTATGTTACACATATTGTGCATTGTGGAGCCATTTGGGGCAACATGTGTGTGTATGTCTATGTGTGTGTGTGTAAAGTACTCGCTATCTAGTATCTTGCATCTTATAGATACGGAACATACATAACTCTGGCAAGTGCAATGAAGCGAAAATTAAAGTTTATTGACAGTTTCTTCACTCCACAGCAAATGCTCTTTGACTTTGCAACTGCATTGTCTTTGTTCATCTTGCAACTTTCTGATGCACCAAAGAAAAAAAATATGCAAAAAAAAAAGATCCATTGTCATTAACAATTGTTAGACGAAATAGATATCTATATTTGTCTGTAAAATTTGACACACAAGTTGCATTTAAGTAATTGAATTCAATTCCAGAGTGTTAAAGTAACATTGTGCTTAGTTCTGTAAAAGATACAAAAATAAAGAACTTGTATCTCAGATACTTATGAGTCTTGATAGGAAAACTGACTGCTTTAGTGCCATGCAATATGAGCTGAGTATTTTGTATTTGTAATTCGATAGTTATTCTATCTCTAAGCTTATAAAGTAGCAAACTAAATTAACTTTTTAGTATTTCTTGAAACCTTTTTAATATACATTTCTATTACAATATTTTATTCAAAATTTCGTTTGTTGTTTATGTATTTTATATTCCATTCATATTTAATAAGCAGCTCCGCTTGAATTTGGTGGTTTCAAAGTATTCCAAAACTGGCTAGCAAAAAAAGAAAAATAAAAAAAATTTAAGCGTACCCACATGACATAAAAAAGACTAATTACACGTTACTTAAAAACTTTAACGATGTGTACCTGCTATCTTGTTGCATTTGAGGGCTATAAAACGAAATTTTGTAAGTGTAAACACGCTGACTGAGAGGCGCCATAAAAGTGTTTTGGGGCGTTGCATGCCACACACAGGCATTGGCGCACACCCACCTAGCAGTAACAGATACAATTGTATCTACCATTAGTCGGAGTACGTTCATCTGACAGTCTGTCTGTTGTCGGTTGAGTCTGAGGAAGGGCTGTGCCCATGTAAATGCCATTGTGGCCCTGCCTACCGGTAGGTATTTGCCGCTTCTGGCCCATTTAAAATAAGAGATACAAAAGTGACTGCAAGCAACTGCAGAAGATGCAAACGCATCCGACGTGTCTGGATTGTATCATTTTCGCAGACAAAATCGCGCTTGTACGTGTGCTCAGCTGTTGTCTCCCTCTATCTCTATCTCGCGCTCATTCTCGCTATTTCTGCAGTTTCTTCAATTGCTACATATGTTCGGAAGTTCGTCTGTGGCAACGACAACGTCCTGACAGTCAGGCAGCGAGGCATGCAACGTGGCAGGAAAACTATTTGTCACGACATTCCTTCATCACTGGGATTAAGTTGACGCTCGCTCCTGCGCAAAATCTTGCAGCTGCACAGCATCCCAGATTTACTTTTCAAATGAGAATGCCACAGCACCAACAACTCAACACGCACACTTTATAAAGAATTTAATTTTAACAAAAATAAGAAAATAAAGCTGAATAAAAAAACTGTGTAATAGTGTCAATTGAGTGGCAGTTGCATGTTCTACCTGACTCTGTGGCAGACAGTGTTGCAATTACCACACTCAGTTGCAAATCAAAGTTGAAACAGCCAATCAAGTGGTGAAAACTTTTCGCAAGCCAATTTTCTTTGACTAAGGAATGTTAGAACATGTTATTAAACGCAACAATTAACCCCATTTTCCACTTTTTCATTATGTATGAAGAATTAACGCAATCCACGAAGAAATTTAAACAATTTTAGTGGTATTTTTTGTGGTTTTTAAAGTCTTAAGATGGGATGGGAAGAACAGGAGACATGATTTGAAGTCAGTGAACAAAATAATGTATACATTGTTTATAGTATTTAAGACAAAAAGAAAAAAATGAAAAATTAAAACCAAAAAAATACTTATAATTTCTTTTTTTTTTTTTTCGGGTTTTTTAGCACTTTGTTTTAATTTAAAGACAAGACTAAAAGAGAAAAAAGAAGAATTGCAATAAAACTCGTTTACATGAATACAACACGGCAGAGCTCTGGTAATGTTGACGTTTGATATGTGGAACACGCCCTCCCGTAATTCAACAAATGGGTGTGGCAACTGCGAGAAACATGTGTCTAAATTCGCATTGGCGAAGCAAAACTCTCAAGCAGCGCCAGCGTACATTAAAAATCCACGCTTCCGGCTGAGCTGAAATCTCCTCCCCCAACCCTTACACTCATTCCATAGCCGCTTTCGTTGAGAACATGTTATAGGAATGGCAAATGCATTTGGAGTGTTTGCGGCAATGCCAAAATGAAATACATAATACTTAGCAACAAAAAGTTGTATATATTATATATTTTGTTGCTGAGTTGCATTATTGTCAGAGGGGATGGAGAGGACTTCCTATCTGTAAGCCCAACCCACATACGTATACGTAATATGAATGATTTGTTTTTTTGGGGGTTGTTTTCGTTTTATTTTTTTAATTCAATATTGCTCGGAGGCATTCTCATGTTTTTGGAGCGACAGGCCCGATGGGCTATTGTACTGGGACATACACACACATCAAACTCATACATATAAAATTTGTTTTGTAATCCGCTTTTAAAATAATGAAAAAAAGAACAAACTGCATTTTGATTTATGTGGGTGAGCAATAGAAAAAAAAAATATATATGTTGGTAATTTTTGTGGATTCATTGGAAAAGCTGTTCACATTTTTTTTATTTTTATTTAAAAATTATGCATGAGTGCATCATCTCTGTTTAGATAATCAATTGAAGTGCGTTTCTACATTTGGCAAACTATTCAAAGTTTCGGTATTTTAACTTAAATTCTGATTCGCCAAAATGCTTTTGTCAAAGTTTATTGCGAGAACTTTTAGCTTTTTACTACTTCAACTCTTAACTAAAACTCAAAACAACAGCGTCTATTTTTCCGCATGAAACAAATAAATCTTCTGCAGCGAATCAATAAAATTGCTAATTTCACGCTCCAATTAACAGATTATTCTCTCCACAAATTGAGGAAAAATGTGAGGTAATCCAAGGTAGAGGATGAACACAAGGAAATAAGTTTAACAAAAGGCGAAGGTCTCACAGGCAAGAATAATGCCAATTATTTTGCTAATATTTATTTTTAAGAACTATCAGGAAATGGGCAAGTGCAGTCAATATTATATATTTCAATCGCTATTGATGTCAATTATATAATATATTCAAATAAATCTATGTTTCATTAGATTTTTTTCAAAAATCCATGATAGAACTTTATTATTTGTATTTCCCACATTTATTTTCAATGATAACTTCGATAACTTCGATAGTAAATTTTAATTTAAGTCTACATAAAATTTTGTATAAATGGTTGTTCCTTAGCTTATGAATATTCTACTACCATAATTTTCTTAGAATCAGATTTTTTTTACAAGCTCAATTTAACTCCAAAAATTAATATTATAGTTGCCAATTTAAAGCCGCATAACATGCTAGATAGATACAATATACAGTATATTAAACAATTGTATAAGTGGAGAGTAACATTTGCTGCATTGCAACCGATTTGTGCAACAGCGGCGAATGCAATACCAAGTTCTCTTGTAGCTGATTTGTTGCATGCAGCAGGCAATAATTCAATGCTCTATGAAGAGTTGCCGCACGAGCCAGTCTGTGGTGTGAAGTGAAGGGAAAGGAAAGGACTTCTGTATATGCAGCACATTACTGAAAATGCAAACACCTTCGAGGCTGTCGTTGTCAGCTTGCCACTGAATGGGGCAAGAGCACATTGCGGTGCGATGGTGCGGTGGTGGCGTCGTCTGAACTGCAACTGCAATCTGTCTCACTGTCTGTCCATTTGTCTCACTCTCTGTCAGTTCGTCCGTCTGTCTGTCTGTCTGTCCGTCTGTCTGTCTGGGTTTAGAGCTGGAGGCATATGCGCCTGGCTGACGCCTTGAGTGCAATCGCTTGCACCTTTGAAGCGTGTCCGTGTTGCACCACCAACAGCGATGCTTTTGTTGTTCGACAGTTGGCCCATTGCATATGGATGAAACGGCCCAAATGCCACTCTCAGCTAGTATATGCATTTGTATCTGCAACGGCAGCTATGTATCTAAGTATATATTTAAATTGCATAAGTTGAAAGGCAAATGATCAGCTCGCCTGTTTTCTCTATTTCTGTATTTGTTTTTTTTTTTTGTACAACTTTAAAAAAGTTCTTTAAAGAGTTGAAAACGGTTTATACCTCTGATAAATTGGAATCCTTAACAATTATAGACTTAAGTTACAACTATTGAGATTGCTTAGCATATAACTTTTATATTTCTGTTAGTATTGCAATTCATTTAACATATTAAATGTAATAAATAGTTAATCGAATTTTTTAAAACTTCAATTTTTTTAAAAGTTGGCTTTGGTTTTTTAATAATTTTTCGAAAATGTGACAATCGATTTTAAAAAGTTATCTTAATTTTAATGATTAATATCTTAAATGACATAAAATTATGAAATTACAGTGGAAAGAACACTTTTAAAACATTTTTTCCATTTAAGAACATTTTTTTTCTCTCCATAAAAACACGAAAGTACATTATTGTTGCCTAATGTTACAGGGTATATTTATGTTGAGCTTTTCGCATTGTACAATTGCGACTTGCCGTTTTTGTAAACACATGCGCGCATTTTCAATGCAACATGCAATTTGTCAGAGTTGCAGCCATTTCAGATACATCCCCCTTGGGTGAAACGTAACAACAGAGGGGTGGAGGGAAAGAGGAGGAAGGTTCATTTGCAACTCTTCATCTTCACCTTGGTGCACAATGTGTTGCCTTTGCTGTTTGTCATTGCCATTATAATTGATAGCGTATAATTTCGTTGCTTTCCACCAATTCCATTTGCCCAATTCTCACAGACTCTCTCTTTCTATCTATCTCACTGCTTCACACTTTATCGTTTACTTTTATGCAAATTTTCGTGCAAATTGCTTTTAATGCATTTTGAATGCAATTTGTGTTTTGTACGTTGGAATTGAAGTGGCACAAAAACTCGTAATTGAAACTGAAAGATTTTAATTTAATTTGAGTTTCTGTTTCTCTTATCTGCATCTGTATCTCCGTCTCTTCTGTCTGTCTGACTCTCCCTCATTGTATATCTGTGTGTATTCTGTTTGTTTTTAGGGGTAATTTGTATTCAGTATTCTGTTGCTTTGGGTGTATTTTTAGCTGGGTGTTTTCTGCCGCTGCACATGCGGGATGTGTTCGTATCGCCAGCATGCTGCATTTCAGACTGTGTATAGGCTTTGGCATTCATTAAATTGATTTAGATAAAATCGTGTTTTTGTTGACAATAATTACGAACCAACTGCTGGCCATTGTAACCATACGAATGCAACTTAATTATGACAAAACGGTCCAAATTTGTGCTTAGACCTTTTAAATGGAACGCTTTAAATGATTGATAAATTAACAGAGACCCCTAAAACCAAAGGAAAATAGCAGTTGGGTGAGAAGTGATTTAGCTGATGCTAAAAATAATGCTCAGATTTCGTGCAAGTGTGAAAAGAATGCATTTAAAGAAATTTTGATTAGTAGGGGAAAGTTATGCAGATATTTTGTTTGTAGTCGAATTTAAAATCAATTTTGATTGCTTTTTAATGATAAAACATAAAACGTATTTAATTAAATTTATTTTAAAATTAAATACTTAATTATAAAATAGATTTAAATGAATTTCTAATTAACGCTTTTCAAAATTGCACTCAATTATCAGTGTTCATCCATAATCATATTGTAAAAGCATATTGTGTAGATTAAAAAGGTACTTTAATAAAATACCTACTTGCAATATATATATATATAATCCATATCAGCACTTAAATAAATTTTTGTGTAAATTCAGAGGACAGGAAAAGGCCATTTTGGACCCTCACAACATGATCCCAATGGCAATGGTAAAATTTGGCTAATTTTGATTATTTTACTGCCGCTTTTGGGGATTTTTGTTAATTAACAACAAAATGGGCACACACACTAACACACAACACACCCACACAAACATATAGAGAGTCGATGTTTTATGCAGTCTATTAAAATGGTATGTGAGCATTTTGGGTCCCTGGGCTTTTGCTGTGCTCTGATAGAATTTGGGGCTCACTTTATGCTTTTTACGGGCTTTGGCATGAATGTGACATTAATGAGCTCTTAGCTTATCCCACAGGCACAGCCAGGACACAGGACATACAGTCGATGGCTGGCATAAAGTTTATGCCATAATTTGTCCTTGAATTTAACTGGCGCATTGTCCTCGCAAAAATAGAGAGGCAGAGAGAAAGGGAGAATGTTCATAATTAAATTGTTATTTAGACAGAATGCTAAACTGCCTGCTCATTTGGAGGTTATGAAAGGTCGACATCCGTTTCTTCTTTCTTTTTTTTGGTCTCATTTCGATTTGGGACGAGACCGAAACCTTTTTCACTAACCAAAACCCGACTATGAATTAAAAAATTACTTTATGCCACTCGAAAGTTCATAATAAAAGATAAACGTAAAACCCAAAACTCCTTCAACTTTTGTCGCTGTAAAAGTTTCGATTTGCAACAAAAGTTAAACATAATCCGCAAGGTAAGTCAACTGCTCAAAACTTGACTATAACGTGGCAATAATTTCATTAACGTCATTGGGATTGGTATAAGATGGTATAAGGGTTCTATCGTAGCAACAAAGTGCACATTTAATTTGATTGTTTATTGTTTCTTGGGGTTATTTACATAAGCTAGCGAAATTTGTGCACAGCTTTCTGAGGTGTCATAACAATCTGAACAATCATTATTACGGGAAGTGAAAGTAGAAAAGACCAAAACTTCAAGTAAATTAAAAAGTTATACAATTTACTTAAATCAAATCAGCATACATTATGTGAGCTCTAATCCACGTTATTTTGCTTTTCAGCAAATAAATATAATACTAACTTATTTTAATGTTATAAACAAGAATATAATCTAGTGCAATGATCTATGATGAGATTGTAAGCAGATTTTGCGATTTTTATCATCAGATTAACTGCAGTCTAGAAAGTCTTAAAGAAAATTACTTAAGGTCCTTACACACATCCCATAGTTTAAGAAGTAGCAGATTCTCTTAAAACAAATTTCCTACAGTATGAAATGCGACAGTATAGAAAATTTGGATCATACTTAAAACAGACCTACACTAAGAAAAAAATAATTTAAAATTAAAGGAAAAAGAAAAAAAGTCTGTAAAAATTGTATTGCATGTAACCGATTCAATAGATTTTTTTTGTTTTCAAGAAAGAATATTTTTTTTTTTAATAATAAAAAACAATGAACAAATTTTCTTACATTTTTTTGCAAATTAATCGCAAATTACATGTATTATTCATCCTGCCATTTACAACACATTTTATGGCCTTAGGGTTATGTTGCCTTTGAATATTTATTTATATTTTAATAATTACTCATAACTTACTACCTTAAATAACCCATCTCAAGTGCATTTAAAAACTTCAAGCCAAAAGACAACTGGCTAAAGATTGCTTTTGTCTGCAATAAAGGTAAAGATGAAGAAATAGAAGAAGAACAGCTGGAGCTGATGCAGGACACAATATGCTACTTATATAAAATGAAAAAAAAAAATATGCCAGACGCTGCTGATGTAGCTTGACTTGTTCTTCTTCTATATGCTTTGCTATTGTTTTTGCTTTAGCCGATGCAATGAACGTTGTTGTTGTTGTACTCCAGGGGCTAAATTTATGTTTACCGTCGCTCTAATTAAATTTAATATGCATATTGCCAAGGCATTTGAAGTGGGGCCGACTGTCCGTTGGTCCAAGTTGCCCGCTGGTCTGTCAGCCGTTTACCTGTTCGCTTCCTTTCCTCCAGCAGCGGTTCCAAGAGCTTGCGGTTGGTCGCTTTACCATGTGTGTGTGTGTGTGTGGGTAATAAATTTGATTAGTTGGATTTACGGGCAGACGGCAACGTAAACGTCAAATGTTGGTGGTGCAGTAAATTTTATGCTAAACAGGGATAAGAAATGAAAATGGGAAAGAGCTCGAGACTGAGGTTGATGTTGGGTGGAACGAAAAAAGTGTGAGTAACTTTATGCCCTGGTTACCCTGTCGGCATGTCCTTTTTCTTACATTCCTTTTTGCCATTGTTTTTGTTACGTTTAACGAGTTGTTACAATAAAATGTTATTGCATACTTTATGGCGCTGTGGAAGCGTCAGGCAAATGCGGAAAAGCACAAAACAGACAACGAGGCAATAGGGAATCCGAAGAAGAGTGCAAAGAAAAGGAAATGAAGGGACCAGACCATATGCGGGCACTAAGCGATTCTCGAGCGTCAACGTCAAATACTGCCGCAGAACGCAGAACACTTTCGCGTGCGCCATTGTAATTTTTAACACAAAATGGCGACGCGCCGCCATTTGAAAGAGACAACAACCTAAAAAGAGAGGGAGATTAAGAGCGAGAGGAAAGTGGTTTTATATGCAGCTGCCCTTGCACTATGGGGAAAAAGTCAATTATTTATAGTTTTACATTGTTTATTAAAATTGTGAATTATGCAATTTATTGATTTTTAAATCTAAATATTCCAAATAAATAAAGAATTTTATTTAACGTTTTACAAACGATTAAAGATAGCTGATATATACAGAAAATAAAAAACTTGAGTTCTGTAAATAAAAAAAAGCACAATAATTTAAAAAAAAAAAAAATAGCTACCAAATACATGTTTATTAAAATAATTTTTTTTTTAGTAACAACCCTGCCAACAAAGCCAGCTCCAAAAATCAATAATATTGTTCACAAATTAATTTGTTTAACAAGACAGAATATAGAAATACAAAAATAATCCAATCTTATAATCAGCATGTTTTCTCTAATAATAAAACATAATTTTTAGACGAATGGAATCTAAGAAATGCTTTGAAAATCATTATTAGTGAAGTCTAAAGAATTTATTTAATTTGACAAAAGGAAATCAAAATTTTCCACAGTGCTTTGAGCACACTTCGGTTTGAGAAAGAGGAGGACAACGTAGTCGCCGTTGAAGAATTTTCGCATGCTACGTAATTAGTACACCGAAAATTGCTTACAAACTGTTTTGGATATTTTTTTGCCCTTTGATCGCGTCGACGTCGCTGTCGTCACATAAACAATTGCAGCGTAAATTGCATGCAACATAAAAGCTGCATCATCTCCAGCCGTTGCGTTCATCATTAACATCATCATCAGGACATAAAAAATGGGATAGCCAGAGTTGCCAACGCGCTGTCGAGATTACGCGATAAAGCACAACGTGAAATGCAGCAGAGAAATGGACAAGCGACGTGGCTAAAATGAAATTTATGCAATGCCTCATAACCTCCTCTCTTTCTCCCTCTCTCCCTTTCTATCTTTCTTTCTTTTATTTTTTTTTGGCACATTTTACAGCCATGGCAGTGCCTGCTGTGCCTGCCGCCATTTTGTTTGCAGCAGTATTTTTTTTATATTATTTTTTTTGGACCGTAACTTAAAATGAAATGCAGAAGCAGAAGTAGATAGTTTCTGGTTCTGCCATTTCACGCTAGAGGGCTGCCACCGCAACAAAATTATGCTCGTTGGGCTTCTTTAGGTATTGAAATTTTAGGATTTTCAAGTTGGCATTTGCAATGAATGGTTTGGCATCGCTTGGTTAGCGATGGATAGATGGCAAAAGTCACTTTTTGCCAAAATCCTTTGTGGTTCCGTAACGAAAATTTTATTTGTTTGTGTGCCGTTTAAAACAGATTTTAAAGTTTAACGCTGTGGGCACAATGCGACAGTCAAAAAAAAAAGAGTTCCTACAAAATTAAGATAATACGACGATAAAATGGCAATTATTAAAAAGTCAACATTAATAAAGTCAAAGAAGCCTAAATTATTTGACCTAACTGAAAACAAATATTACAGAACCCCAAAAACGAAAATAGTGTTGAGAAAAGTCGGGCTTGATTTAAGTATTTCATACTTGGTTTATGAGAATCCGGGATTATCGTACTTCTGACACCGCATTGGATTAATGTTAGCACGGAATCCTGGATTTTTTTATTCTGTGTATACAAATAGTTGATTATCAGGGGTGTAACAGAAAACCCTTTGTGCTGCTTTCGTCACTAGCGCCAACTGCCTCCCACAGTGAGGCTTTTCGTTTGGTTTACATTTTGAGAACATCCTTGTATTCATAAATTTTGTATATCAAAACTCATTACCGTTTCTTTCTCTTTGCAGGTAACTACGGTATTAGATTTTTATAACAAACTTAAAGTAAGAATTCTATTTTAAAACTAATAACTCTAAGAAGTATTCAATATTGAAATTAATATTTGCACTCGATTTAAGATATATTGATATAATTCAAGTATTGGGAAATATTTCAGACATTCTTTCAATTTAATTACGCAATTTATATTTGCCGTCACCGCAAAAATAAATTAAGATTTATGTGCACTTAAATAAGTTGGAATTTCAGTGCGGCAAATTGTCGAGCAGCAAATAATGAAATTAATATTTTGCCATTATTCGCATATACACGCATATATGTACATTTGTATAATTAATATTTTGTAAAACGTATTTCCATTTTGCGTACCATGAGCTGTTGTCACTTTAAAAGTATGGGCGTATTTATGCAGGAGAAAAAAGGCTAATAAATCAACGCAAATGAAATGAAATGAATGGAAAAATTGTCATAAATGACTCTCTCATTGACATTACAGTTATGTGGCATAATAAGTGCACATTATGTATTTTAATCCAGACAATAAAATTGCATTAAGAACCGCAAACAGAGCGGCGACATACGTTGGACTTAATGTTAAAAATACCTGACAAATCAATGGAAAATACCGAGTGCATATACATACATATGGTGTATTAAACAAGTATCAAATGTCGATTAACGAATCAACGAATACGACTGTTGTCTTGTTAGTTATGGGCTTGACACTAAAAATTCCAATTAAACTTGTTAATAACAATTTCAAATAGTGCAAGAGCTTGATGTATTTATAAAGAGTTAAACTGCGCACTTTCATTTTGAAATATAGCTTAATATGTCAATTTGCATTTTGTATGTGACATTGAGAAAGACATTTATTATACCCTGTTAAAATTTAAAATTAATAAAGTAAAATAACAATGTTCGAAACAGTTGATAGACAGAAGAAGGCACTTTTGGTTAACTTAGTTATAGTGAACAATTATTTAATTAATTACGTGTGTCTCGCACAGAGAGGGTGTCTTCTAGTCGAGTAGTTTTTGACTGTGGCATTGTCACTTCACTAAGCGTAGATAGTGAGTCTACCTACCCGAATAGCAATGCAAGTCACAGGGTATCTTTCAGTCAAGAGAGTGCATTTGAAAGCTGATTACCGAACATTTTCAGCTATTGCGTTCTCAGATTTATTTGCTGGCAATTTTGGGATCAAAGATTATTTGGGCTAAAGATTAAACCAGAAAACATGAAAACTTTGAATCTATTATATAGATGAGTAGACATGTATAGATAGTTGTGAACTGCATTATTAGTTACATTATTTGTTTATTTTTTTTATTCAATACAAATTATACTTTGTTGATAATGAACATAGTGGTGTAGTATTTTTGTTGTGCACCTCACTTGCCACCATGCACATTGCAGACTTTGCAATCTCCATTGATGACCACATCAGGACTCAAAGGCGTAGCTTTAAAGCAGATATTTAAGTTAGTTTAGTAAGTTAATCTTCAAGAGATCATTTGTATATAGTATGATACCCACCACTTGCCAAAGCCAGCAGACCGAGCAGAAAAGCAACCGATAGGAGTTTCATGTTGGTTGGTCTTGTGGTTTTAATTATTGATTTGTATGTGGAAAAAATTCAAGTTGAACTGATGCCTGAGAGGTGAATGCAATGCGCTTTTATACGCTACAGCCATTGCAATCAACCTCAACTACTATCATTATTGGGAATAACCCTTATCTTACAGATTACAACTAGAATTTCCCTTGTATTCCGACTGGTTGACATAACACAGCTATCGATAAGCTTCACTTCTGGATTTTATGATCTTGTTTTTGATGCATAACAGGGTATTTCCTAGTCATTTACAAAAGCAGCATCCTCACTGCATCGTCAATGATGCATACAGTAAGTCAACTATTAAAAAAAAATAAAAAGTTCACATATTTGATAAAATGTTGTAATATTTATTAAAAGTAAAACAGTTTTTATACCCGGTACTTAAAAAATAAGTAAAAGGGTATATTGTGTTCGTTGAAATGTATGCAACAGGGAAAAGGAGGCATCTCCGACCCTATAAAGTATATTTATTCTTGATCAGCTTCATTAGCCGAGTCGATATAGCCATGTGTGTCTATCCGTCTATCCGTCTGCCCGTCTGTCCGTCCGTCCGTCCGTAAGTCCGTATGAACAAATGGATCTCAGAGACTATAAGAGATAGAGATACCAAACTTTCACTCACAGATATACCTCACGCAGATACAAGCAACTTAAGTAAAATATAAAAAAAAAAACTGGTTTTTATACCCAAAGCAAAAAAGTGTAAATTGGTTTTGTGAAATGTATGTAACAGAAGGAGGCGTAGCTGACCGCATATAGTGTATATATTCTTCATCAGTATCAGTATCAGTCCGTTCGCACAGGGTATCCTACTCTAGTCCACTCGACTGATCCGCTGGTTTTTATTGCCATACAAAATAAGTTAATTCTTGTTGCCAAAAAACAGTAACTTGACTAAGTATAGATCAATAGACGTGTGGTTTTGCTTTTGAAAACTGAGTACATATATGAACTGTTAACAGTTTGAACAATCACAATTACAGCCTCATTACCACCTTCAAGCATTTATTATTAAGGTCAGAGATTACTTTAGCTATAGATTTACCCTGAAAACAGGAAATCTGATAATGTGTCAGGTTGTATTGAGCAGCAGTATAAGTTACATTGTTTGTTTATTATTTTCTCAATCAAATGTTAAATCAATATATAGTATAGTAGATAGTTAATATAAATTCCGTAGTATTCCGTGTAGTTATTATACATGTCTAGTTGAATTCCATCGGCACCTCACTTGCCTCCATACACATTGCACGTTTTGCAATCTCCATTGATGATTACATCAGGACTCACAGGCGTGGCTTTAAAAATATATTAAAGATAGTTTAATAAATTATTTCTCGAATTAATATTTTCAAGAGAATTTATTTATTTTATACTAACCAGCTGCCAAAGCCAGCAGACCAAGCAGGAATACAACCGACAGGAATTTCATGTTGTTTAGTTTGGTTTTTGATTTAGTTGTTGATTTGTAGGTTGAAAGTGTTCAAGGTGTACTGATGCCAATGAGCCGATTGCAATGTGCTTTTATAGCAGTCAAAGATTGCTATCAACTTCATTTACTATCATCATAGGGAATATCCCACATTAGACAGATTAAAACTAGAATTTCCCAAGTAATCCGACACGTTGACAAAACACAGCTATCGATTAGCTTCACATCTGGTTTGTAAGGTTTGGTTGTGACGGAGCAACAGTGTATTACCTAGTGAATAGTTTGACAAAATACAATATTTTCCCATCTGATAATAATTGCTTAATTTTTTCCTTAACTTGGTCTAAGAACTATAAATAACTTTAATAAAACAAAAAATTTAATAAAACTTTTTTATTATTGCTAAAAAAATATGATCTTTTTCATTTGTCAATTACTGCTATTTTCCTTGCTGTAAGAGAGTGCCATTTCCAACTGGTTATATTTATTATTTAGGTCAGAGATTAATTCACCCTGAATATAAGAAAACTGAGAAAATGTGAGTTTGTTTTGAGCTGCAGTATAAGTTACATTATTTGCTTTTTATTTAGTCAATCAAATTTTAAATCAATTCATATTATATTTAGTTGATAATTAATATATTGTTGTAGTATTCCGTGTAGTTATTATATAGTTGAAATCCATCTGCATCTCATTTGCCGCCATGCACATTGCAAACTTTGCAATCTCCATTGATGATCACATTGCCAGGACTCAAAGGCGCGGCTGTAACACAGATATTTTAGTTAGTTTTTTTTTTTTTATTTACCGATTTTCGAGAGATTATATATGAAACCCACCACTTGCCAACGCCAGCAGACCGAGTAGAAAAGCAACCGATAGAAATTTCATTTTGTGTAATTTTTTTTTTAATTTACTTACTGATTTGTTGGTTGTAAGAACTCAAGTTGAACTGATGCCATTGAGCCGATTGCAATGCGCTTTTATACGTGACGATTGCTATAAACCGCATAGGGAATTGCCCCATCTAACAAATTGAAACTAGAATTTCCATTGCAGTTTGACAGGTTGCTCTGTCATGAAAATATTTTTGTTCCAGCGGTTAGCGAAAGACTCGTATGTTTTATTTTCAAATAACGTGTACCATTAAAATTTCCTAAAAAATTATAAAGCATGTTAATTGAATTTCTCTTAAAGATTTTTAATTTAAAGGATGCCATTTTGTGGTGAAATATTCTTTATTTAAAAGCTTGCTTGTCTTATCAGTGAATAAATGCTTAAATAAACATTATTGTGATATTTGTGAAATTCTTTCTATACTCTCAGTTCGAGGCAGTGCTACCAACTTTTATACATACATCATATTTTTGTCCGTGTAAAAATAGCGGTCAAGCCATGTGAAATCAATTGGAAAATACCCCAATCAAAATTAAAATTCGCAAAGCCTTAAAAAATTTACCGTATTCGAAATTAAATCTTAAAAATATACCATATATGTACCAAATGTGGCAGCCGAAAAGCTTTACTTCTTATTTGTCAGTCTGGTTGTTTTTTTTTCAACTTATAGTAAATAGATAATCAGAAATTCGATTATTTTCCTGTTTGAAAGAGAGTGGAATTTTGTATCGGCTACAGAAAATCTTTTAGTCGTAAATTCACAGTTTCAGCTGTTTTATATCTGCAAGCTTTTTTTCCTACGATCAGAGATGATTTTAGTTATAGATTTACCTGGAAAACAAAACATCTCAAATGAGTAAAAAAATAAATTGAGTTGCAGTATAAATTACATTGCTTGTTTATTATTTAATCAATCAAAAGCTAAATTATTATATATATTATTTTGTTGATAATGAACATATTGGCGTAGTATTTTGTATAGTTAAAATATAGTTGAAGTCCACCTGCATCTCACTTGCTACGCACATTGCAGACTCGGCAATCCCCATTGATGATCACATTGCCAGGATTTAGAGGCGTGGCTGTAAAACAGATATTAAAGTTAAGTAAATTATTCCTCAAATATTGATCTTTAAGATCTTGTGTGTATATGATACCCACCACTTGCCAAAGCCAACAGACCGAGCAGGAAAGCAACCGAAAGGAATTTCATGTTGTTTAGTTTTGTTGATTTAGTTATTGATTTGTAGGTTGAAAGAAATCAAGGTGTACTGATGCCATTGAGCCGATTGCAATGTGCTTTTATAGCAGTCTAAGATTGCTATCAACACAGGGAATAACCCACATCTTACAGATTACAACTAGACTTTCCCATGTAGTTCGACAAGTTGGGAAAACACAGTAACCGATAAGCTTCTCTGTTTAATGACGTTGGGTTAAAAAAAAAAATACCTGACGTTCAACTGCGTTTAATTAAAACTGGCTTTCAATCACAATCGCGAAAGCTGAGAACGTAAAAGCTGGGGCAATCAACCTAGACTATGGCTTTTATTTAGAATTAAAACTTGTTTTGTAATTCTCCCATGCTATGACATTTTCAATTAACATCTCAACACACGTTGCGCTGCGTAAAATAAATTTGCATAAGTTCTTGTCTGGAATTTTTTTATGTTTACAACATTTGCATTGCAAGTTTTTAGCTGGAATTAAAGAAATTCATTTCATCATCATCGGCTGGAAAACAATCTTTAGTATTCCTTAGTTTAACCTCTGTCATAAGTATTATTGACAGCATGACAGCAATTGAATATAGAAATCACTTCCTATTAATTTGTTTATTATACTCTTACTTTTTAAAGCTATATAAATTCAACTAAAGAAAAAGAATTTGTATTGCTTTATATTTCAATCAGATTACATTTGAGTATTTTCTTTGTACCTTTTTTAAAATTAAAATCAAGTTTTTTAAGTTAATTTGAAATATTTTGTCAAAGTTTCATAAAAGAAAAGCCATTTTGAATAGTACAAATATTTGAAAATGTATTAAATATCAACGCCCCGAATATAAGCAACGAGGTCTACTTGTATGCTTACAATAGAGAAGATTATAACGTGGGAAGTGTATCTAGGAAATAGTATAAAAAGTTGCTTAAAGAATAAACACCCAGCGTCAACCCTAACAGCGTAATACCTATAGCAAGTACTTCCCAGAAAAAATGTAATAGAACTATTTCCAGTTGTCGACTAATTGATTGATACTATTTGTACGTTAAGAAGTTTTACAATCAAGTAGGAATAAATCAAATTAGATTCTTAAGTTTTCTCATAGAATTTCAACGATTTGCAGTTTAAAAAGTGCCGGCATCTTTTGTTAAGCTCAGCACAAATTGTTGAGTTTAGTTTATATTAACGAATCCATTTTCAAATAATTTTGTGGCGCAATTCTGCACGCAATCAGTGAAACGATGTTTGGAGCACAGAATAAAAGGAAAGAAAACTAAAAGAAAATCAAGTTGAAATGGAAATGGAAAAAGGTGATCTAGAGTGCGATGAAGAGAATGCGCAAACATAAATCAATTCATCATCAATTGGATGTTCAGTTCTGTTTTCCAAGCGTATCGACAATTCCTCGTGCTGTTTGTTTGCAAAGTGAATGCGAAGTGAACTTGGAGCATTTTTCAATTTTCCGGCGACGCGACGCGTCGATTCTTTCTCTAATTTCTTTTCGTTTCTTTTTGTATCCCTTACCTATGCAGCAATAAACATAATTCGTGAAAATCAAGCGGGAAGTGTGCGACAGGAAAAAAGGAAGTTCAAGTAAATCAAATGGGTGTAGAAGTGGAAGTTGAGTGGTGAATGCACAGTCAGGTAGCCAAATGATAAATGCACAAAAATTTACCCAAATCAAAATCAGGACGAGTTTCCTTACATGAAATGAAGGGTGGGGAATCCTCGGTTAGTGCATTTTATATTTAATTTTTTTGTGATTCTTTTGTTATTATTTAGAGCGACATAGGTTTGTGGAAGATTTTAATTTATTTTATTTTGTACAAGGACGTGTTCCTTTATTCCTTTTTGGTTAGTTTTTGTTTCATTTGTAAAGCGTCAATTCGTTATGCAATTTATGTGCATACAAATGAAATGGTTTTTAATTAGTCCCAAATGGGACTAGCATATTGATATATATAAATATATAAATTTCATACAAATAAGTGGGTGCGAAATCAGCATTATTATTTGTTTATTTATTTACACACTCTTTAACATTTAATGTGCATTAAAATGGCTTTAGCACATATATAATGTATATTAGTTAAGATAATGTTAATAATGTTAATGTTGCCGCAAGTTAACCATACGTATTTCGTATACGTGTCGTTGCTAGACAAACGTTAATCTTATTACTTTAATTTATTCAATTGAACACATTTGGTCTGTCTCATATGGTTTTCAATTTCCGCACTGATATTAAGAGAGATACAATGACAATCGAGCATTGTGGAGTCCATTAGCTAAACACTATTAAATTATAAATGAAAGGACATTTCTTAGGCAGTTATTTTTATAGCCGACAGGAGATTATTTTCTTCTTCTTCTGCAACCAACAACAGAAAAATGATAAATACTATTATCAAATTGATTATGAAATGTCTAAAATGCTGTTAGCTCTCTAATCAAATTAAGTTCTGAATCGTATGCGATTCATGCGAACAACAAAGTTAATTAATTTACTTGCATGGCGTACACTTAACATGCCTGACAGGCTGCATCTGGTCAAAACTGAGCTGAGTATGCGAAGGATATGTTGTCTGCTGCACAGTAAATTAAATTTCAAGAAACGTTGCTAACTGCTGTCTGACAATATGCAGTTAATAACACGACCGGAGATTGTTTAAATGCTTTCATCAATTTCTGCTCAACTAAATATGCAAATCACGACTCTCAGCTCAAGTAAACTCGAATCGAATCAAGTGGAGAACTGTAACACAATTCGATTATAAAATATTAATATATTAATTTAAATTCAAATTGCTATCACGACGTTGTTAATGGCTTCATTTAAGATGGAAGAAACTCCAATAACACTCTTCCCCTCAGAATATCATATCGAATGCGCTGTTGTCAAATTTCAAGCCACAATTTATGTTAATTCCGTTGTAAACTTTTGATGGCGGTCGAATTAAGTTGAGGTTAGGTTCATCCCAAGCGATCCGAAAAGCATCCATTAAGTATACAATACACAGACTAACACACACACATACACAATGACTGGCAACAATCCATTAGTGGGTTACTAACGGTACCTCTTTTGCCTGACGCCATTTTGTGTAACAACTGCAAATCAATGCCCTGACATGTGAAAAATGGCAATAGCGCTTTTGTATGCCATGTCTATTATAATATCCCTATATTATTTTATGCATGCAACTCGTCTATATATATTTATTTTATGTGTCTCTATGTGTGTGTACATTTTGTGATTGTGTCTGCATTTTCGTAATCAACCTCATGATAAATCGTTTGCCCAGAATTTATTGAGTTTTTGCATGACATCGTCAAGCGGCAACAGCAGCTGCAACAATCCAACCAATTGCGTTTGGGGTAGCATATTTTTAGGAGAGGGTTTTAGCTATATTACATGTCACATTTGTGAAAAAGCCTTTCAATATCAATCTCTTGGGCACTGGCCCTATTTTCTATTTTAATTTATATTCTTTTCAGAATATTTGCATTAATTACATACAAGTGTGGATTATTGTTAATAAGCTCACGATAAGATTAAACACATCTACGCATTAGCAATTCAGGGCTATTCCATTTCTTTAGGCGTAAAATCTTAGCTATTCGTGTTGATAGATGTATAGTATATTCTTTATAATTAATTAAAAACGAATTCAATTGCCAGTAAATAATAAAATACATTTTTCTGGTTTCTTATGCTGTACTGCTCGACTGTTAGCTATAGATGATATGCTCTAAAAAATAAGTTTACATGTTTTTCTATATTAATTTTTCATTTGATATGTAAAATGAATTTTCGAATGTCATTATAAAAATGTTTGCAACAAATGTAATAAAGTTTTTGATTTGCTTAAATTTTATTTGTTAAGCAACTGAATAAGATTTCTAATGTAAATCTATGCAATTCAACAAAGAGTCTCCTAACTTTTCATTGCAACGACAATTTTACTAGAATTTATTTTTATTGTCTTAAATATTCGAATGTCGATGTGGACTGTGTGGAAATGTGTCTGCACAGCTGTTGCATTTAGCATAAAATGCAAGTGGAATTTTTCACAAAGGATGTATGGAAATAGGCAGCAATGTTTGTCAAACTGTGCTTTACATTCGCCCAAAAGCTAAAAATGTACATCCATACTATATAGTTACAAATATTTGTATGAACATACGCGGATGTATGTATGCTTGCATATATAGTAATTGATGAGCAAACGATTTCAGTTGTCTGCACGGCAACCTCAGAAATGTTGCAGAATTGTACATTTTATTTGCTTGAATTTTGCTACTTTTGCATTTGGTATTTGTTGTCCAACTAAAGAAAAAGTTGGAGTATTCTCCTTGAATCTGTTAATATGATTGATGAACTATTTGTTTGTTGTAAGAATGCACAAGAAAGTCAATTTTATAATCGAGATAGAAAATAACTTAAATAGTAAAATATCTTTGGCATACAGATCAGCGTCTGTAGCTAAAATAAGATGACAATTTGTTTCCTTTAAAGCGTTGAGTTTGCATATTGGATAAATATTTCTTTTGATTGCAGTTTGCTCTCAGAAAATCATTTAAATACTTGACCACTTATTTTCTTCTCTGTTTTAAATTGATACATGTTAAATATTTACGTAAATGTTTCAATTTCTATTATGTAAATAGTTTTTAAAGTGCCAGGTGTTAAATGGTGGACAATATTTGGTTACAAATTATTTTAGGTATTTTAAAGAGGACCCTAAGTTAATAAAACAATCGAAAAATGTAAACAATTTGAAGTGAGCATTAAATATTTTCTATTTAAATTTGCCAGAGGAAATCGTTATGTGCTGATCGAGGCCTTGAGGAATTTATTATTTGTATTATAATTGAAGCTGAGGATTAATGAAAATCGCTGTCATTGTTGGCAATTTATTTTATTGGAAAGTTAAGTATTAAAGTATAAGACCTTCCAATAATATATAATATATTTTATTATAAATATTACTATTATAATATAACTATTTATTAAATTAAGTAAAATTGTTAAATGAGTGCTTAACCCTTTTGAAAAAAATTAATGCTATCATATCATCTTTAAATTTACTAGAGCACAAGCTTAACAAATTGTGACTATGTTCTACAGAAATATAAACCCATTCAGCAAAATGTTAAAAGTACTATAATTACAAGAATTATCTTTACTAGAGCGCAAATTGAATAACTGCTGTTGTAAACACCATTTTAATTTACCAGTGCTGCAAAAATTGTTTAACAAAGCGATTGACCTATTCTACGGACTGCTGGAAATACTGCAATTAAGGGAACAACTATTTCTATGGATGGATAAAACACTCGAAAATATAAACACACTCAGCACGAGAACAGATAGTTCCATAGGCAGGCCACAAGCTCAGCCTCTGAATGGTTGTCAATAAAGTTGGAAATTATGAGTGAAGCCCCAAGAGAGATAGGGGTTATTCTGGGTGATGTTCCAACTATTTTATGTCCACTTTGACTACTCGACTGACTGACTGGTCGTTGTTGTTTTTGCTGTTATTGTGGCTGACTCTTCTGCTAGCATTTCCGTTTTGTGCAATTTATGGCACAGAGAACGAAAGTTGGCTAGAAATTATTTTGAAATATTGCAGACAAAGCTGACTGTGTTATTAGTTGCTCTTGTGTATATCTCTGTGTGTAAGTAGGAGCTTGAGCATACTGGATGTGGGGGCTTAATCTACGGCTTTTTTTATGGTATCATATCTGACGACATGCATAATGTCTGTGAGTGGACAAGCTTCACAGAAACTCAATAAGCAAGGTGATTTACAAGTCGAGCAAACCAAAGATATTCATATAAGTTTTGTATAGAGTCTTTTGTCTTGCTTTTGACGAGCCTCGTAGGCCGGAAATGTAACATAGTCTGGCTTTTGTATTGGCCCTAAAAACGTGAAAATAACTATTGTGAACTTTTTCAACTTGAACCTTCCATGCAGTTACATTCGTTGTGTTCGGTGTTCTTGTCGCGTTCCATTTCATGTTTTTCGATTTTGCAAAACCATATTAGGCCAAAGTTGGAATTTTGGAGCCTTAACTGCTCGACGGAAAAATAACCAACACTACAGATATAGATATATTTTGACTACTGTTATGAAACTGTCAAAATATCGTGTTTAAAGGTAAAGACTGAAAATGACAAAAAATTAAGATATTATTTTGAAAACTGTGGATTATTGCCATAATATACCGCACCAAAAATACAGAAAAACTACTAAAAAAAAAAAAGTATAGTTTATTCTATACAAGTCGGTCGCAATTTTTTTGTATTCCATTGAAAATTATTGCTAGGGTATAGAATAAAAAGAACAGCCCTGACGCTGTTACCAAAAACATTTGCCAGCTGAAAAACCATTCGCCATTGGCCATTGTCAACACAATTTTTTGCCCCCAACCTTCTTTAACTGGCAAATACAATGGCCGAATATTTGTTCAGTTGAGGCTGTTGTTGTCGTTCTTGTTGTTGCTTTTTGTTTTCATTTGGTAATCAGGTTCAGGTTCTGTTTTTTACGCCCTTTTGCTGTCTGCTTTTTACATGTTTACAGTTTAAATAAAAAATTATATATATATATGACAGAAATCGTTTAAAGCCTTAGGATAATTTTTGTAAGTTGCTTTGAGTGTGACAATGTGTTAGTGCTAGTGTATTCATGAGTGTATGTGTGCCATAAATACGCATCAACTAGTGCTATGGCGCTTTAAATGCTCTCTTTTATGGTCATTATCGCAGCTTAAAACTTTATAAGTTTTAAGTTTGGTTTTATTAGCCCGCAATCTTACACAAATAATTTAAAGTCAATCCAAAGGCGCTAAAATTAAAGTTTAAATTTCCTGGGAACAGAAATTCAATGAACATTTAATCTAAAATGCTTTTTTATCACGATAAAATTTTCATGACGATTGGATAATAAACACAGATATTTTTTATGAAACTACAATACATTTAAATATGATATTTGAGATGTATAAGTGTGTGATTATATTTTAATGTATTTCGGGTCTCTGGATATTTATAGATCATTGTCTGTGACGCTTTAAATAATGTAAATTATTTAATCAGGGTTGATCAATTATAATGTACTTATCGATAAGCATGAATGGTTACATTTCTTTTGATTTTCGGTATATTTCATGCCATGTTCTGTCATCAGTATTCAGATTGTTATTATTGCTATGCCCAGTCACTTCATATTCATATATGAAAAGAAAAAGAAAATAAACAGCGCATCCAAAATAACAAAACAGAAAAAAAACAGAAGATAGAAAAATAAAGAATATATAATATTTGTTGCCTTATTAAAATTCCATGCAAATGCGCTTATGTGGCCCTGCGGCCCAGCGCACCAAAAAGTGGGCGTATGTCTACAATACTCCACACACACCCTTGCCTTCTTTTTCCCCTCTTTACAGCCAACTCTTGGCTGCCCTTCACGTTAGCCACTTGGAACCGAGACACGCGCACGCCCTAAAATCCCCAACATGCTCATCAGCCTGGCTATACAATTCCGAAACGCTTTGGATCGCAGCCATGAGTGTGTGTGTGTTCTCAAGCGTGTGTATGGGTGTATATGTGTGCGTTACGTTGTTGGGGTTGAGTTTGTGGTAATAATTGTTTCGCTGGCACAAATGCGCAAAAAGTGAAAACCTAACCAAAACTTATTCCATATGTGCGAGTGTATGAGATGCAGACGCGAATCAACAAAATAGACAGCAAAGTGAGGGAAAAGAGACAGCAAGGAATAATGGGGGAGAAAACAACAATTGCAATGTGGGCGGCAAGAGCGTCATTGCGCGTGTTAAGCATATTTAGTTCATTTATTTCAAATTAGATTTTTAAGCGACAACAACATAGAGCACTGAGCTCAAGGGAAAACACAATATTTTGCCAGGCGAGTGTCAGGGCTGACAAGTTCACTAACTTGGCTTGGTGCTGCTTTTTGCATACAATTTTGAAATTCTGTACTTTCTTCCATCAACTTTTTTCCTTTACTTTATTATAATTTTTTTTTTTGGTCTGATACGCGGCAGCATTTTTCCATTTGCTGATTAAAGCGTCTATGACAAGGGTGTCTTTTCTTTGGCTTTTCTGTCAGACTTCTGTTTAGTCTCAAACAAAACTAACAAAAAAAAAAAGGGTTAAAATAACGCTAACTGTTTGATGTGGGCATATTCTCTGGAATCTTCTTCTGGTCTGTTCCGAGCTTGGTCAACTTTCTGCACGGTTCATTAAGTTATTTGTTTGAGCTCAAAGCATGTGATACGGCACAGCAAACGACTAATGAAATGGGATTTAAATGTAAGGCAACAGTGGTCATCATGAGGATATCCTGCCTGTGTGTCTGTCCGTCTGTCTGTCTGTCTGTCTGTCTGTCTGTCTGTCTGTCTGTCTGTCTGTCTGTCTGTCTGTCTGTCTGTCTGTCTGTCTGTCTGTCTGTCTGTCTGTCTGTCTGTCTGTCTGTCTGTCTGTCTGTCTGTCTGTCTGTCTGTCTGTCTGTCTGTCTGTCTGTCTGTCTGTCTGTCTGTCTGTCTGTCTGTCTGTCTGTCTGTCTGTCTGTCTGTCCGTCTGTCTGTCCGTCCGTCCGTCCGTATGAACAAAAGAATCTCAGAGACTATAAGAGATAGAGTAACCAAATTTGGCACACAGATTTCTATAGCTCCCAGGCAGGTCAAGTTTGTTTCAAATTTAAGCCACGCCCCCCTCCACCTGCAAATCGCCAAAAACCACCACACCAACAGTTTTTAAGATAATAAGTTTTTTGTGGTCATTATTCACATTAACTGAATCTATTATTAACTGAATCGCATCAAGATCGGACAAGTAGAACGGCAGTTATGGCGAATTAATGTATTCAAAATAAACAAGTAATGAATTGATTGCATCTAAAATAATTTATGTTTAGTGAATACAAAACTATACAATTTACGAATCTGTTTTCATTTTTACTAATGCTTATATTTAATTTAAATACAGTTTAAGGCAGGCTTTTTCCTAACTTTCATTCACTGGTTACAATTAAGTATATTTTAATATAAACATTTATTTTTTAATATCTATTCACATATTTGAGCTGCCACATTCTCCTAAAAGTCTGCAACATATTTGTGTGAGACTGCTGCATAACCGTATGTCTACCTGACTTGCAATTATATCTCATTCCATCTTCTTCCCCTCGCTCTCTCTCTCTCTTTCCCCATTTCTTATCTCACTTGTAGCCTTCTTTTTATGCCACTTTTCCCAGCACTTGCTCAACGCAACTGATGTTGAAGTGTTGTACTTGCCACGCCTCTTCCCATGCTACTGTTGCCTCCTTTTGTTTTCATAAAAAAATGTTCCATCGAAATGAGCAGCATGTGTTGTGCATGGCATTTTTTCTTTTGAACAATTTTAAATTTATTTTTTTTCTTATTCCTCGATGCTCTCCGGCTGGGTTACTTGACTTTTGTTGTTGGTAAAGTTTGAACTCTACTTTACTTTTATATCCTTATAGAGGGTATTTTCATGTGGTCATATTGTCATATAGCTGTCGTTGGAACAATCGGTTAAAATAAAATTCTTTTTTAACATAATAAAATAAAATTAATTTTTTTGTTTTAAAATAGTTACCTAACATAATTTTACTTTATAAAAATATTTTTTTTTTTAATTCTGCTAAACTCTGCAAGAGTATCAAAACTTCGAAATGCCAAAGATAACTTCTTTTTTGATTCTTCTTATTTTTTTGGCTTTGTTTTTATTTTTTTGCTGCTGTTTTCGCTCTGTTGGCTTTCTATGAAATCAGCCAAAAGTCGTTGAACGCTGGGCGTTTGGCCAAAATGGCGCAGGCCCGTCGACATTTATGCGACGACCAAAAACCAGAAAAAAAGGAGCACTGCCGAGATACAGGAAAGTGGACCAAGAGGAAAAGGACAAGGAGAGGCAGCTGTCAAATATTAGTTCTTGTTAGTGGTTGTGTGGGGGCCACTTGCCGCCGCCTTTACAAGCGCCACGTATCATGTGTGTGTGCGTGTGTGTGTATGTTGTGACCAACGTTGTTGGTCAACACACTGCCCCTGGCACTCCCTCTTCCCCCTGTGCTTGTTCATTCATGCCGTTTTATCCGCACTGTCGGCAGTGTTGTACTTTTGTTGTTGTGATCTTCTTCCCATTGCCCGCACTTGTTATAATTGTGTTTGCGTTTTTCAGTTTCTTGCCTGTCCTCGCATCCCTCCACTCCCTATTTACGCTCTCCTCGACTGGCACTCATCACTTGTTCGCAATGTCATAAAATTTTTGCTTGTTCAGCAGCATTCTTCTGTCTACTCGACATTATGCCACGCTACTCTACATCCTGCTCCACACTCTACTCTACTCTCCTACTCTCGCCCACATTCCCTAACACTAGAGTACACTTCTCCTCTACACTGCTTGTCCTGTCGCTCTCTTTTACTGAACATCTTTGGCATTTGGCTTGCGGTACTTACAGCTGCCCCGTTCACTTTACTAGATTGAACACAAACTACGAGCAACGTGGAATGTTTACTGTAGTTAGCTGCTGGACACATTGTGATAGTCTCTGGATAAGGATGGGCCGAGGTCACGTCAACAATCTGCCAATACACGTATCTGCATCTGTTGAAAGCTTTAAATATTTCACGGTCTTTGCTTAATAAAAGTGAAAAGTGGGTCTCAGATGTAGAATAGTTAATACTACTGACATTTACAAATATCAATTTCCAGTAAGAAAATTACCCCGATTACCCCTGAAAAAATCACTAGTCAAATTATCAATAAGAACATAAAACAGTATTCCAGTGAAATTTAATTCCCAATTAATATTTTTTTTCTTTAGTTTAAAATACTTAGGAAATATAAAGCTTGTGAAATTGTATTATAAAAAGGTTTAATAAAATATGAAATAAATGTATGGCAGTCAAAATATGTTTCGTCGATAGTATATTCGAAAAATTAAATATTTGAGATTTCAGAAACAGCAACATTTTGTTCGATTGTTTTCTTTAAGGAAAGCACCTGAGAATTCAGTCAAGAGTACTTTTTCAATACCACAGTGTTTAGCTATATTTTTAACTTCGAAACAGCTGATGCTGATTTAAAGTAATTTTCATTATTTAGTTACTTAACTTTGTACAGAGTTATGATACCCATTTTCATTGCCTACAGGGTACACAAGTTCAGTAGTCACTTGACAAATATGAAAATGCTTTAATCTAAATTAATAATTAGTTGAATTTACACACTCTAGCTGCCGTTGACAATAATTGCTTTATATACGAGTTCTCTTTCTCTATAAATTAAAAATAAATACTTACTCAGTTGTACTCAGTTTGATGTTCTTATTTAATCATGACTTATTGTTTGATTCGCCTAATAAATGCCAGACGCTTCAATTAAATGGCAAAAACTTTTTGCTCGCTCTTTCTGAATGTGATTCTGATGCTGATTACATAGGAAAAACTTAATTAAGTCGCTGCTGCCAGGAAACGAGGAAAACTGCTGAGTAACTTTAATAGTTTTACACGCTAACCCAGTTTTTGAAATAAAAAGAGAAGCTGCAGCGAGAAGAGAGTGTCGAGAGAGAGAGAGAGAGAGAGAGAGAGAGAGAGTGACAAAGTAGAGTCAAATGCATTTTTGAAAAATTGCAAAACTTGATTAGCGATTTGTGTGTGTGGCATGCCACTCAACTTTACTATAACGTTGCAGCTGCAAATTTGCACACAGCTGCAGTGAAAAGTTCACTCTTTTTTTGTTTTTTTTTTTTTGGCAAAAGCAAAGCTAATCTGGCTCTAACTCGCAAAGCATCATGGATGTGACTCTGGCTGCTGAACCGAGGCCACCTGGACCTTCATCATAGCAATTGCAATGAGAGAAGTGCGAGCGAGAAATGGCGAGAACAGTGCGAGAACTGGGAGAGAAACTTTTGCCAGTGCCGGAGAGTCGAGTCCCAAAATCCCAGTTCACTTATCCATTTTGCTGCAGCCCCAACGAATAATGTTGCGTCTTGCCATCCAATTCCCAATGAGCGGGGAGAAGCAAAAGTTTGGCGAACTGAAACAGAAACTGAGGTTAAAATGGGGAGTGGGGCTGCTGTTGCATTTTCATTGAAAATCCCCATACGTATTTGCAATTTGTCGGTGGCAGAAATGTTGGGGCGCGATAGCGTGATTGAATGGGTCGCCAGACTGAACTGAACTGAACTGAACTGAGATGGCCTGTCCTGGCCACGTATGTGGCTCAACTTGTGCGGCATAATGAGAGTTATTGCTAATGCATGCCCCGAGTGCACGACTTTTGGCCAACAAAAAATAAAGAAAAGAAGATAAATGGATGACCAGCTGGCCCAAACCTTGTCTGCATCTGCATTGAAGCGCAGGGCATCTAATGAAATTCTAAAATGAAACATAAAACTTCCAATTGAGCACTTGCAGGTGCGTTGGCCCGGCCAAAAGATTTGCATAGCTCGAGTATTTGAATGGGATTGCTGGTTATCTGGCCACTTTGTCTGGCTATAGACGAACCTTCTCTTTCTCTCTCTCCCTCTCTGATTTTATCCCCTATTTGTGTCCTTGGTTAGGTGAAAGATTAATCAATAGCAACAGGGCAATTCAATATTTTGCTTTTATTCGTTTTTTCCTTTCTGCTGAAATCGATGTTGTTTGGCTTTTAATTTATTTAATGGTCGGCAAAGGGCTCAACTCTTTTATATTGCATGAGCACAAAGGTTAGCCACTATATCATGATCCAGACAGTTGAGAGAAGGGAAAGATCGAACACTAAAAGGTATTTAAGTGCTAGACATTTGCTGCTTTTTTAAAGCAAATAATGCGATTTTCGATGAGGGTTGTGCGTATACTTGATATATAGCATAGTAAGACGAACATTAATGTAATGTAGTACGATTTGGTTTATGAATATTTTTCAATATGAGTTGCCTTCAAAATTCTGTAGCTTTAAATTATGCAGAAACTATTTCATTTACAAGAGGCATACGCAGTGCGTGCTCTCGAGTTGAAAATGTTTCACTAAAAAATTTTAAACTTTTGTTAAAAATCTATTTGTCATTGTCTTCTTTAACTGCAATTGCTTATGTTTTTAAGCTTTGATTGTTATAAATATTAATTAAACTAATATTATAATTCATTCTGCCGAAAATTAAATGTTGTACTGTGTACCTTAAAATTTGAAACCGATTAGTTATTTTTGAAATGCTGAATCATTTATTAAAAATTGGGGAAAATCATTATAAATTAGAAATTTTTGAACTAAAATTATTAAGTTATAAAAAAAATTATTTTTATTATTATCCTTAGTTTTTTATTTGAGATAAAAAATTATAAATTGTGTACTTTTCTTTTTGATTTTAATAAAAAGTTCTCTTATATTTTTTATCGAGGTTTAAAAAATTTTGAAACAAATTTTAATGTGCTTATAATTAAAATGTTTAAATTTACAAGTTCTTCCATGAAAAGCATTATCAATGGGTCTCCAAGAGAGCTAGAAGAATACTTTATGTGATTCAAAAAATTTGGGCGCCAGTGATTAAGAAAGATAGTAAGAATATATTGTCTAATATTAACTTTTATTGGCCAAATCGCTTTTTCAAATTGTCAGCTAAGATATAGTTTGTTTTGCCTGCAGTAGGGATTTCATTCTCTCTCTCTCTCTCTCTCTCTCTCTCTCTCTCTATCTCCCTCTCTCTCAGTTTTTTATTCGTTTAAGTTGCCTAGCGATTTATATTGGTATTTTTTATATGCGTGAGCTTAACTGACACGCATACAAATAAATAACCCTATGCACAGAGATCGACATACAAATGGAGTTAGAAATGGAGATGTAGAAAGAGAAAGAGACAAGACAGCTCTTTTAGCCGTGTTTATCAGACCAGGTCCAGCAACTTGCCTTCATACTTCAACTGTCTGCTGAATTCACACAACATCATTTATATTCAACTTGTTTTCGAGGCGTCTGGAAAACTTTGAGGACGGCGACCGCACACACGTAACACATACAATTTATATATATATAAATGTGTGTGTGTGTGTGTAAGTTGTTGTGGCAGCCATTTTTGCGTATTTTTGTGCATGTGTGTGTGTGTTGCATGCTTCAGTTGAACGCACAAGCAAATGTTGTTGCTCAATCGAAAGTATCAAATTGCCCACAATAACACTTAAATCCGACATCTAAGCTGAAGTCAACGCCAGTAAGAGTTTCCACTTCGTCTGGGCCAGGAAAACTATAAGATGTAGATGGGAGAAAAGGATGAAAGGAGGGGTAACAGTTAGAGCTATGAGCCTGTCAAGCAGCTAAAGGAAATGAGCAACAATAATAAAAATGTTAAATCTAAGACGGAGAAATACAAATTTCAAGCACAGCCACAAAGGAAACTATAAATGTGCTAGGAAAAATCGCTTAAAGTGTAAATAAAACTGACTAAAATGTCTAAACAATGGAAAAGGAGAAATAACATTAAAATATGAGCTATGTTTAAAGTTGGTTTTAGGTAATTTATAACAACTTTTAAGCTCATCTATTGATGCTTATTTTAAAATTCATATATGAATGAAAATAATAAGCGTATTTTATACTTTGAAAATATTACCTAGTTTAAGATAACTTTTATTGAATTTTAAAAAAATTGTAGTACATATAAAAATGAAATATTTAAAAAAAAAAATTAAATTAAGTTGAGATTTATCTCACAGTTGCTCCATGTTGTACTCTACATGCATTTCAGCTCTGTGTTTAGATTATATTGCTGCCAACAGTTGCTAACTATAACTTACACATACACACACTTCATTCAGCTTCTTCGTTAGCCATTTTTTGTTTTGGCCATTAGAAAAAAGTTAAGAGTTTGTTGCTGTGCTCATTTTGCACACTCTGCCGCATCGTTGCATTTTTCTGTGTTTTCTTCCACTTTTTCTAGCTTTTTCTATATTTTTGTTGCAAGTTATTTTATTTCGTTGTTGTTGCCACTTCTGCTGCAACAGCAAAAATATTGTAAATATTTTGCAACTTATTGTGCACAAGTTTCTTGTTGATTTCTTGCTCTGACTCTACAGACTGTGTGACTGCAGCACGTTTAATATTTATTTCATGTTTTAATATCTGACACGATTGCACAACAGTTACGCTCTGTTTGTGGTGGCATTCCTCATCCAATTCCTTCTGCTCTTTCTCTTGATAGTTTTATACGAGAAAGTTATTCCTGTTCGTCATTTTGCCAATTTTTGTTGTTCTCTCAGACAATACATTTGTTATTGAATAAGTTGTTTGGCCGTCAAGTAAACGACACTTATTGGAAATGTTGAGCATTTAAAATGTTTGATGGACATGATGTATTTGACTTTATCCTAATTTGGATTTTTGCAAAGTACTAAGTGTTTTACTGTCGAGTCGACAAATTTGTCAGATGTAAATTAATATACTTAAGCCGTCAAATAAACGTTAAAGGCTTGCCATTTCAAATAAAATAATACAACAACATTTAATATTATCTATAATCCTACTTCGCAACAAGATCGGTAAGACCATTTACTAATAGCTATCCATTTTACATACCTCTCATATATTTGATTTATCAGTTTTCTATTATCATAACCACGTGAAAGTTTCTGAATCCTTAATCTATTCATTTTTTGATTTCGCTCATCTGATTTTGTTAGTTTTGCTTTGGTCCAATTTCAATCAGCCGAAAATTTAATGCAACAGCACACGCTGCAGCTATCAAATCAGCGTGCCACGCCACAAAGTATGCAATTTAAGAGAATTCGTTAAAATATGTTGGCAACGCATCGTTGCGGATGCCGTGGGCACTTGAAATTGGGAACTCAGAACTGCGAATTTCAAATGCTAGTTTGGAGTTAGTACGAGTAGAGAAGATGAAGAAACTGAAGCTACAGCTTCGACACGAACTGATTTATAAAGTTTACAAATGCGTGGCAAAAACCCCGTGACTTGACTTGACTCACTCACAAACTGACAAACTGACGGACTTCAGTGAGTGAGAAGCTTCTCGTTGGGGCTGAAAAACGTTTGCCACTTAACACGTACGCCGCATATTTTGCCACGCCCCGACCCACAGCTGTGCCAATGTTTTTTATATTTTGTGTTTTTTTGTTTTAGAGTACAACATTTTTTTTTTTTTTGCTGATTTGGCAGCTTTCCAGCTGAAGCCAGAGACGAGAGCAAAAATTTATACGCCGCACACAGATGCAATGCCTTGTGCTTTGTTTGGCTGATCCTTAAATAATCAACAACAGCAGCAAGACATGACAGAGAGTAAAAGAGATAAAAGAGTATATATAAAGGAGAGAGAGGAAGAGTAAGGGAGAATCGAGCAGTCAGCTGCCTGGGCTAAAAAAATGACTCGAGCGTAGCCAACGTACGTTGTTCAAATATTAATGTTGACCCTCGACTGCTCGTTAGCCTAGCCAAGCTAACTGGCTGACTGACTTGGCTTGGATACCATGTGTGTGTGTGTGTGTGTTTGTGTGCCTTTCCCCATGTGCTTCAAGTGCACACAGTTGCCCCAAACGCATCTGTTGTGGCATCAGTTGCGTGTGTTGCAAGCTGACCACAACAGTTACTCATCAGAGTCGCTGCACTTAGCTCAGCTTCTTTGCACTTCAAATCAGACTAAGCAGCCTAATCAAAACTAACAAGACTGTTGAGCAAGCCCTGAACTCCCAAACAGGGCCAACAACAGTTCGTGACATGCTTATAAGTCTAATGCACGAGTTGTAATTTAATGACTCAGAGCTCACCGAGCTCTTTCCGTTTTAATGTCGAATTTGGCAGCTTTGACGAACAAACAACAGCAATGCACTGTAAGTTATACTTTAATAATATATTTTTACTACAAAGATTATGTTAATTTCTGAACGATTTTTCACTTTTAATTTCGATTATTAAAAATATAAAATATATTTTATACAACACTATTTGAATTTGAAGCTAAGAAATATTAGAAATGTAATTCATACTCATAAATGTTAATTAGATACATATATGTATTTGCCGTTTAATATGATTCCGAATAGTTAAACTAATTCGCAATTAAATACGCTTATTGAATGTCAATTGCAAATTTATTACTTGTGTCATGTTTAAGAAGAGAATTAGCCATTATGTTATTGAGGCAATAAAAAAGGATATTTAACTTCAATTAAATTGTATGTAAATGTTCAAAATCAAAAGCGTCTCAAATGAATGAACGCTCCTCAGTTAATACATATATTTGTAATATAATTTGAGCTTTTCATTAATTCGTAATCGCCAGAGGGTTGGCTTAAGCTGTTGTTTTGAGTTTGAGTTTTAGTTTCGTTTATATGTCTTTCACTTTGGGCGGCATTTCAATATATTAACAATTGTAATTCTAATCAAATTTACTATGCTCTTATCGTTTCAGGTATATACTACTTATATGTGCAAATAAATGTCAAATGAAATTCGAAATGTACAATCAATTTGATGGCGACCTGAAATTGAGTAAGAAATTAAATTAGAGAGACACACACACACACACAATGGGGAACCCAAAGTCTTCAATAGGTTGGCTAATAAGAAATGCCATTGTTACAACTTTAATTAATGGCCATTAAGCACAAAATGCCATGGCATTTTATACGGCTGTAGACAGGCTGGCGACTGGCCCGGAGACCCGGACACAGACACGGACGTGGAGACGGAACTGGAACCACAGCCGGGCAAATTATATGGCGCACACACAGACAAAGCCAATTGCTTGGCTATTTACGAGCGCTCTTTCTCTCTCCCCCTACCTCTCTCTTTCTGCTTCATGTCGCTTTCTGCTTTAATAAGCAATTTTTAATTTGCAATTACTCGGGCATTACAAACTCAGAAACACACACACACACGGTGGACGGTAGAAAGCTGCACTGAAATTATTTTTAATGAAAATGCGCATGCAAACATATTACGCATACGAGGCGTTGCACAAACATCCTGATACCGATTGCAGTGGCCACAAATGCCAATCAATGCTTAAGCGTACACATACGCAGATAACACACACACACACACATTCAGCACACACATTCAGCACACACACTCATTCAACACACACACATATACACATACTTGCATGTTTGAACTTGCATATTCAAATATAAGTTTAATAACTTTGCTTATTGCTTTGCCTAAAGGCACCCACACAATAGCATTACCTCTGCCACGCCCCCGCCGCCGCTTTATACACACCCTTTCCACCCATATTTGGAAGTTTGCTGTAACGTCATTTCAGTTAAGTCGACAAGTTGGTCATTAGGGAGCTTTGGCGAATGTTAATCACATTACCGCAAAATGTTATAATGTTTGGAGTGTTAGGTATATCGACGCGGTATATCGACGCGTTTGCATCTACTGCTCAAGTAACAACAACAATTATTTTGACTACATGCACACACACATATTATAAGCTTGCTTACACCCTTGATGGGTTTTATTAAAATAGTAAACCGCAATTTGGATGCCCCTCCCACCAACTAGTTGCAAATGCAAACAGAAACCAAGAACGAGGTTAAGTTTCTGCACAGGAGGGAGCCAAAAAGTCCAATGCGTACGCATAATGTTGCCGGGCACTGTAAGTCGCCTGCAACACATAGTAGCAACAATGCCACAGCTCTGAAAACAACAACATCAACAATTGGAGTAGGCCAACAGCAACATAATCAAAGTCTCTTCCAACCAAGCGCTAAGCCTCAAATTTTGGACAGGCTTTCCCTAAAAGGCGAAAACTTTGTGAGACGGGAAGGAACGTTGCTGGGGGCGCATTAAGTTTGATCTGAAACATACACACACACACAAGCACACACGGATGCACACACAGAGGAGTTCTCATAATTGTCGGAAAGTTACATATCCTGTGGGGTAACAGCGCATGCAGTGCACCAAAATTTGTAGCTACTTTTAGGTAATTAAATTATAAGTAAAATTTCCATAAAAGGCTGCAAAAAAGTTAGAAAATGCTCTACGCACATCTTTCTACTTCATTACACATTTTATTTTTCAATATTAAAAATTTCAATTTGTTGTTTAATACCCAAAAACAAATTAATATTTATTTTTATTTATAAATCAATTTAAACTTTCTTCACATATTGAACTTTTCATATCAAATATCTCAATATCAGCTCAAGAATTAAACCAATAAAAATGTTGTAGTGACAAAACAATGAATTATACATTTTTTAGTCCTCTTTTTTACAAAAAGCAGGGGTGTAAATAATAATTATTGACTATATTATATGTCTAGAACAGTGTTGTTCAAGTGTCGGATAAAGTAGGCTAAAAAATACTTTTACCAAGCACATGTGATTGGAAATAGTATTTTTTAGCTTACTGTGGACACCACTGGACTAGAACCAAGTGCAACCTTAGCATTAACAGCCAGCTCAAAATTGATGACATAAGTCAAATACTCACTTACTTAAAGTCATGCTCAGATTTAATCATCAAATTCGTTATGGTTATCGATGTGAATTGGAATTTCTTTAAGTGTAACACGTACGATTGGTAAATGTAATGTGCGTTTCTCTTCCGTCTCTCATTGAAGTAACAAAACATCCAAATCGATCGATACAAATTACAAAACCGACGTCAGCAGCTTTCAGCTTTAGGGATGCTCTCTGTTGGTTGTCCTTTGGATGATGATGATGCTGGTGGTGGTGGTGGTGGTCGTAATGGTGGTGCTTCTGCCAATACTCACTTCTGTGGTGGTGGAGTGGTTATCCCACAGTCTTATGGGCACTTGGGGCATCCAACCCACCCCGTGTGGTGCCTGTTTCCTGGCTCCTGGTGCATAGTTCCGCATTGATGACGACGCCTGCCACTTTGTTCTACAGTTCGTCCGTTTTGCTGCCTGTATTTCTGAGTCTCCTTTGTGTATTTTTGTGTGTGTGTGTATGCTTTACTTCCACTTCAATCATAACTGTGTTCAATTGTTGTTTTTATTACGGAATTTCTTTCACCTTACCCTTAACGTAAGAGAGAGATAGAAACTTTGCTTTGCGACTGGCAAAATCGGTTGGCTCTTCCGTTCATCCTCCTATTTTTACGCCCTTACAGAGAGTATTATAGTTTTATCACTTAATGTGTTTTTAAAAACGCAGTTATAGTTTTGTCAGAAAACCGTTTTACAGATTTTTTTTAATATTTATTCACACTGAAAATAATAATTAGACTTATTGTTAAAAATTGCAATTACAATCGGATATAATCAAGGAAGTTACCTATGCAAAATTTAATTTTTGTATGGAATAAATATTTTTTAAACATTTTAAATATCATAATACAAATAATTAAGTTAACCAACGAAATAATACCATTTTTATTGATAATAATTTTGATATTTTCTATAAATTATTTGATTAAATACAATATTTTCTTTTTTTGAAGAAGAAGTTGACTTATTTATTCAAAAGTTGTCTGCAAAAGTGTATTAAATGATCGGTGCTCTGAATATAGCTGTTCTTTCTTGTTTCTGCTCGTCCTCGTTTGTTGTCCTGCTTACAAGGTGCTTATCCTGCCCACCTCAGCGCACATTTTCCATTCATTTCCTTGTCGATTTTCCGCATGAACAGCATGTGTTCGTCCGAGTTCAACAATTGCGCATAATATAAATTAATAATGCAACAATTGCATTTTGTTATACCTCGTTCTCAACATTCTGTTGTTGTTGTTGTTGTTGTTGCAGTTATTGTGGCATCGTTGATTTCATTAAATATTTGTTGCCACTCGCCGTTATCAGTTTTTTGAAATTGTTTTGCTTCACTCAGAATATATGTACGTGGCATAGGACGAGTTTCAGGCACATTTCATGCTTTTATTGTCCTTGTTTCTCGCTTTTATGACGAGGCTGACCAGTCAGGGTCATAGACATGGTCATCGACTTGAATAGAGCCTGAAGCAGTATCCACAATCAAATGCATTTAGCACACCGACCACGCATCCTGCGGCACATTTGCTTCAACATTTTACGAGCATGTTACAACCTTCAGACTAGAACGATTTCGATTTTCCTTTTCGTTGTTGTTGTTGTTGTTGTTGCTTGCTTGTTTTAGCTACATTTGTGGAGCATGGAACATGGAACGTGTTGGGCTTTTTAATTTGCAACACTTGCAATCATCGTGTCGAATGTAATGTAATTATGACTCTCTGACAGGGGAATATGCTTTTGATCTGTCATTCGGCTTATGGGCTATGCTCAAAAAAAACTAATCAAAATGGGGAACTGTAGTATTTTGTTACGGTTTCAGAGAATGCATAAATGTATCTATTTACATAGACGCCTCTTTAATTTTGTCAGAAATATGCAACTAAAAGATTTTATCTCAAACTTTTGAGAATAAGAAATTAATTTTCTATCACATCGGTTGACTTTGAAAAAATTTTAAAAAATTCTTTTATTCTCCGAGTGAGCAAAAAATGTTGTTCTACCATAAAATTTCCTTCCGTTTGGAACTTTTGGTAGTTGAGATTATAACTGAAATGCTATACAAATTACAATTTGTAGACAGAATATAATAATAAGTAAATAAACTAGACTTTTGCCATTATATTTTGCACTTAACAGTTGTTCAATTGAGGATTTAATCTCCTGAATTATAACAGAAGCTCTATGCCAACTACAATCAGTAGCAATGCTATTTCCAATCAATTAATCCTTTCAACTTGTGTCATTCAGCTCATTAAAACATAATTTTGACCAAGCACACGCAACCAAGCAACAAAACTTTAATGTTGGCATTTCAATTAACGGCCAGTTTATTCGCTTCAGTTGTGGCAACAAGAATATCGTAGAAAAGTTAACTCAGTCATGATGTTCTATTACTGGTTTTTGGTCTATCAAAAAGTCATTACTAAGCAGAAACTAGCATACAATGAGAGCTGGGCTCATTACGCGGTGACTCTCACCCAAATATCAATATTAATTAGTATGTATTACGTGACAATTTGTGTTTTAGTTAGAAGAGAAGAAGTTGAAGACTACCATCTAGTCGTAGTCCTATTGGGTTGGACTGTAATTTAGCGATTCATCAACGCAACGAAGAGTTCTTTGGAAAGCTGTGCTTAATTGTTTTCGATTGGAGTGAGTCAGATAGTAGAGTGTCTGGAGTGTTAAGGGGTTGGGGAGGACTAAATCAACTAACCCACACTGTACAGATTAACAAAGTGATTGGCAACGACATTAACATTTTCATCAGGCGCACAATAAATGAGTCAGAGAATTTGAGATATAATAGAATGAGAATAAGAATGATAATGAGAAGAGAGAAAGGAGTAAGTGAGAGGCAGTTGACGGCTCTGTAATCCATCATCATTGCCTGTTGGAAGGCTTTGAATTTTTATTATTATTATTATGGCTATGTGTATTTTTTGTTGCTGTTGCTCTAGTACTTGTGCGTGGAGGCGGCAACAATGGAGCTAAAATGAAGGAAATGATATCGTTGTATGAGTGTAAAAGTACTGTAAACGATTTTGCTGTGTTAGCCATTTATCGCCAACTCATCCTGCACATTTCTCATTAGTGTGTTGTACTCATCTGTCGTTTCTGTCGCCTTCAATCCGCTCACGGACGATGGAAGGAAATAGAGATGACAGATGCTTTGGCAGCTAACAAATTATCGATACATTTCTATGGCAGCTGGAACAACGCTACATTGGAGCTTTTATGGGGCAGTTTTAATAGTTTACGTTGCTCTTTTTTCTAGCTAACAGTTTAAACACAAAGTGACAAGGAAGAATGGATAAAATTACCAAGGAGCAATATGAGTGTCACATTATTGAGTAACAAAGAGACAATGGAGGACTTGAATAAGGCTAAGAAACCATTTGACCATTTAACGCTTACTTCAATTTTGCTATAATTTTTATAAAAATTTTAAATTGAGCATAAATTATATCGAATGACTAAGGCAGCATAGATGACTTAATGTTATTAAACTTTTTTTTTTAAGTGATCACGAATTGACAAAGTGACCCTAAAAGACGGTGTTTTATTTTTTGGTTTTATTAGCAGTAAGTTGCAAAAAGTTCTCTACTTCCCATTGCTAGCTTTTGAAATTGTTTAAAACCACAAAAATTAGTTTGCTGTCCATTGTAAGTAAAGTCTGCTTAGTTTGGTATTCTCGGCTAGCAAAGTGGCGATAATCATGACTGACTTTTACAACGCCCGCCTGCCTGCGACAAATACAACTCTACTGGCAATTCTTCCTCTGGTGCCCCCGTCTTCTATCTCTTCACTCATTGTGTAGTGTGCCATTAGTCGACATGCCTCCATTTTCAGTGACTGCGAACACGTTTAATCTGCTTGCCACAGATTTCTATCACTGTCACTGGCTGTTGTCGCTGTCGCTGACGGCGTTGCCATTGTCAGAGCCTGGCTAAGGCTCTGGGTTTGGGTTTGGGTTTGGGTTTGGGCTTGGGTTTTGAACCCATCGATGTGCCGTCTGGGCTCCGACTCTGACTGTGTTTTTCCGACGGATTAACATCAGCAGCTTTTGCTGCGCCCTGCCGCGTCGCCTTTTTTTAATGATACACAATTAGTGCGATGATAAATGGTCTGTCAAATGCAGCATCAATGGCTGACACAACAACAGGAACAACAACAAAGAAAAGTAGAGTCGCCTTCCATTTATATATATATTTTTTCATTTTTATTTTATTCTCCTTTCCTATTTAGCTTGACTTTGTTGTGGACTCGCAGTTTGTTCATTGATATCATCAGTTATTCTTGTAGTTTCTTTTGCTCTTTAAGTGAAATATCCATCTAAAAGCAGACAGTTGGGCGCTGGATAAAAACTAATGATGGCAACGCTCAGATATTGGATATTAATTGTTACAAATAACAAGAAGCTGCAACTAGGCACCCAACATGCGGCAAATGAACTGTAGAGAGAACAACAACTCACTCTCTTTCTTTTTCCTTTGGCGTCTCTTGGCCTGGGCGACAAAATCAATTAAAATGAAGCAAATAAATTGTAGACACAAAGTACATGCCCAACAGACTGTGTCCTGTGTCCAGGCAAAGCGAAGACTGAGCTCAATTCAAATCCTACCCGTTTCATACTGAGCGTGCATCAGGGAACTATTTCTGATTAGCGTCGTTGTCTGGCTGACCCTCCTCCCCTCTCTTTCTCACTGGGGAAATGAAAATTAAACTGGCCATACTAAAGTCTCATCATTTCCCATTTCTCAGCATACATTTTGATAAGATTTGATTCCATTTTATTAACTTTAACAATGAACGACAACTTGATGTTTGACTTTAGTTTTCTTATATAGATAATGATAATTATACTATTCCATTGTGTTAAATGCATGATTGTGTATCAAGTAGCAGACAAATATTCCGTTTCATGTGGAAATCAAAACCAAACTCAAACCAAAACCTAAAGTGCAATCTCTGTAATCAGCTGCTGGTTTGCGACTGGAAATCCAAATTTGAATTCGAAATGCAATTACAGAGAGAAAAAGAGAAAGGGATAGAGACAGAGACAGAGACAGAGGTACATTAGATGCAATAGACATCAGTAAACGGACTGGCAGCGCTGCCATAACTGTAAATTATCGTTACCAAATCAGGTTGCCACATCGGCTCAGATAACGCAATTGGCGGCCCCTGTCTTGTGTGATTTAATTGCGTATTGAAGAGGGGGATGTGTAAGGGGGCGGTGGAAAGAGAGGCGCCACATCAAAGCCACAGAGCATAACTTCATTTGCTTGGCAATTGCAATGAGCGATTGCCTTTCCCACTCTCCTCCCTCTATGGATATCGAGTATCGCGTTTGCATTGTTATCGAACTGCCAAAATGGGGGTGATTCACTATTCAATGGGGTTGCATGGGGTTAACTTACAATCCATTTTGACTGTGCAATAACTGTGTATTTGTCCCTTTTCAAGCGGTGGCATTTAACATTTGAACTTTATTATTAGGTTTTGCGGTTGATTTCAATTCGAATGCAATCAGAACGACGTCGCCACAGTTTGCGGTACGAATGACACATTAACCAACATCTACACAGAAAATGAAAAAAAGGGAGACAGCGAAAAAGAGATAGAGCGAAATACAAACAGAGAGAGGCACTTCCCCAGTGAAAATAATAGCGACAGCAGCATCAGGCATCATTTGGCTTCTCATTTAAAAAAAGGTTTTCTGAAATTAAATTTTTTGGCATGATGTGACAGTACCCGGAAAAAAAGCTGCTGATTAGTTGCTAGAAACTAAGGAAAGATCGTATATATAAACAGTTAAGTTTACTCAAAGGCGAATTATATTTTTTGAAAAACCCTAAAATATTATTAAAATCAGCATTAATGCTTCGTTGCTCTGGCCATAACTCATATTGTAATATACTTTTAATTCTAATTAAAAAATAATACAATGAAAATATTAAATCAAAACTACATTTTCTTAAATTTTTTTATTTCTTTTGGTACTCTGTATATTTATTGATTCAAATCTTTGAGAACTAAATTAAGCTCTTCTTAAACAATTTTTTTTCCTTTGAGGTTAAATCCCTGCTCTTATTGTATAGCTCGAAAATACTTTGTTAATATGATCATTCATATGAAAATTTATTATTATTATTTATTTATTTATTTATTTATAGAATCAACTGAAATATGAAAATTGAATAGTAATATATTCTGTCTCTTTAAGTATTCTCTAACTTTACAACTAAAACTAATTTTAAAGGTGATCAGAAGAAGTTTTTGGTTTTCCCTTCCTGAAGGTTGCTTTTGAAAATTTCATCTCTACCCCATGTTCTGTTTCAAAGTTTTTGTAGCAACTGATGCTGTATCATATTTCACATTGTTTTTTCGCAATTAAAAATAAAATATATTTAAATGTTTTTTTTTATTTATTGAAAACATGTGGTCTTCATCGTTTCGTGTTTGTTCGTGTTGTTCTTTTTTTTTTGGTTGGATTTTTTGACATTGCATTTGAAACATTAATGAGAACTTAATAGCTAAATCGAAATCGACGTTTAGTACTCGATGGAGTAATCGAATTCGCCGAAGTTGGCATATTTCTTCTCGAAGTACTTGGCGAAGGTGTCCTGGTAGTAGATCTTGACATCCTTGAAGAAACCATTGGGCACAAAGTAGCTGTACTCATCGATGGAGCGATCGAAGGGATAACCGAATGGTTTGCTGTCCACAAAGCGAGTTCCGGATCCAATGCCAGCCGAGTATGTGAAATCAAAGTTGGAGAACTGTTCGTAATCCTCGGCATAGGGGGAGACAAAGAAGTAGAACTGCATGGGCATGCCATGTTCCCAGCCACGTGGCAACACCAGACGATCGGGAAGGCATTGTGGGGCTGCTCAGGTCCAATGGGAACTCGTAGGCTCCCTCGCTAGCCAGCTGGACGTACTTGTAGAGTTCAGTGTAGGTGGCGCGATCCTCAGCGGTCCAGGTGAAGTCCTTGGAGCCACGCTTGAAGGTATTCTCTCCGGCAACGAATGGATAGACAAAGCTATCGATTTGCACAAAGTTCTGGGCGTTGTACTTCAATGGGATGGTGCGACCGTATTCGTCGAATTTGGGTCCCAGGAAGATGCGAACAACACCCTTCTGCACCTTGTCGGAGACAATGTCGAACTCAAAGTTGAAGGGCTTGTGGTTGAGGCGAGCCTGACGGGCCAGAAGAGCCTTGTCCCAGACGAACTTGCCATCGACGAAGGTCATCTTATCGTTCAGCAGATTGGTGGCATCAAAGTCGACAAAGTCAAAGTAAGTGACCAGTTTGCTAACGCTCACATCCTTGATGTTGAAGCCCTCATAGGTGAGATCCTTCTTGGTGTAGGGAGCCTGGTAGTACTGGAACCTGTAGAAAACATCGGCGATCTTCTTGTGGAAAGTGTAGAACATGGGGTCGCGCATCATGGTCTCGAAGTTAAGGAAGATATTGGGGAAGACCTCAAAATCGTAATAGTTGACATCAGAGAAGTACATATGACAGAGCATATAGTAGTAGTTGAAGAAGTATTTGTCGTAGGTATCAACATTGCCTTGCAGATAGTTGCCAATGAATTTGACAGCCTCGGGCTTGTGCAGATCGATGACAACACCATCAGCGGTCTTGTAGTAGCCGGTCTCCAACACATTGTAGATGCGATCGAAGAAGTTCTGGATCTGATACAGCATATCGAATTTACCGTAGGTCTGGTATTCGAAGTAATTCTTGCGGTAGCTGTAGCCAACACCATTGTAGTAGATCAACTGAGGATCGTAGCCGAACTCAACCTGTTTGTACCAGAAGTATTCGGGAATTTCGCCAAAACCGTTGGCCAAACGCTCCTGATAGTAACGGGCCAAGATCTGTTGAACGTTGTAGATCCAGAATTCGCCACGGCGATCCTTCTCCAAACCGAATTGTTTGCCATCAAGGAAGAAGGCATAGTCCAAGTTAAGGTAGTACCAGAATGCGTTCCAGCCCAAATCTTCAGTGAAGTAGCTCAGTTTGCTCTCGGCGTTGAAGAAGTCAATGTCACGGGTATAATCGACAGGCATGTAGAATTTCTTCAGTCCCTTTGTGATCTCAGTGTATTTGGATTCCTTGGTGTAGTGTGCAATGTTTTCGCGCAGGAAGAACTTGTCCTCAACGTACCAGTGTTCCCCAGACCCATCATCTTCCACCATTGCCATCCAGTCCTTGGTGTGGAAGTAGGAGTTGTCAAATTCGCATAACATCCTTGTACAGTATGTCCTTGTATTCCTTCTTACATGATGTACTTGCTCCAAACATCGTAGTCGAACTTCTCGGCCTCATAGACGAATTTGCTGTTGAAGAAGTACTGTGGGAAATATATAGACCAATCCACCGAATTCAGCGCGATCACGGCAGAGTCAAAATCAAAATTAATAGCCCTCGTATATTTATAATACGTACACAGCATAGTTTAATTTTTTTTTAAATTTAAATGTATAGTCAAGTGTCTGCTGCTTATAGCTTGACAATAAATAAATAAATTAAATTAAATGAACCGTTAATTCTTGCTGGCTGCTTGATGGAATTTATTTAGGATATTCACTTGACAGAGGCAGCATGGCAGATGGTACAAGTCCATTGCTGGAAACGTGAAAGACCCTTTCAGTTCTGCCCAGGGATTTCTTTTACATTTTTATAATTTTATTTTCATGATGCTTTATGCTAGAATTGAAGATCCTATGTGCAAATGTTGCCGGCCTAAATCTGAAAACTTTAAATATTTAATTTAATTTTATGTCCTGCGATTATTTACGAAGTATGAAAATACCGTTCGATTTTTTTTTGCTTCGACTTTCAAAATAAAAAGGCTTCTAGCAATATATACAGCTAATATGGAAAATTTGCCACGACTGTCCGATTAGATCGAGTTACATTTTTTGTTAACATTTTTAATTTTTTTTAATTCTAATTAAAAATACTCGTCGACTGATACCTCGATCACCCAAATCCGATAACTGGTTCAAAAGATAATTAAATTTGTAATTTTGAGTGGACTTCTCAAAATGAGATGAAAAGTCAGTTTGTTTGTTTGTTTGTATGTTTGTATCAAAGCGCTAAAAAAGCTTAGATTTTATGATGAGGATTTAAGCCTCTTCGAAAATCTAAAAATGTTTGCTTCACGACTTTTGGAAAAAACCGCTAGCTTAGCGGGAAAACACAAAATCCCGCTAAAATTAAAACCCCCGCAGTTTTCAAACCATAAAAGCTACATATATGTCCTATATAGGCTTGTAGGGGTGCCTCTAAAATTTTTTTATTAAGTGCTCAGGTAAAATTTTACAGGTGAAAATGTTTTTTTGCTCACATTTTGGCGGTTTTAGAAAAATTAACATTCAACATTTTTATTCAATTTTAATATGTTATTGTCAATCAAATTTCGCGTTTTTTACATATTACACTTGTCCGTGAAAATTGGCTTTCTCAAGATATTATATATTGAAGTATGACAGCAGCAATAACTTGGCATAGCTGCAAAGTTATTTTTTGTAGCATTGCGGGCAGTTATAAGTTAAAAGAATTAAATTGTTTGGGTCTTTCTACAACTGTTATTTAATATTAGTGAAATAACAAGCAGAAACATTTGGAACAAAGAAATTTCTGATATCTTCAAAATAAGATACTATTTTTTTGCTATAAACCAATATTCAAGTATAGCATTTAAAGCGTCGTGTACGTGGACTGAAATGAAGTGCATACGAAATAAAACGAAGTGTATTGCGAAACGGAATAAGCGGAATAAAAAGCGGCAAGCAGCGCGGCATCCGAAAGTGCATTTTTATTATTTATCTTTTTTATGCAACTCATGTAATTTGAAATATTATTTTTATCTTAATTATTTTAAAAAATTTCTTACTGGTTTTCGTACCATTTTTTATTTAATAATATTGGCAATTTGTGTTGCAATATTTTTCTATTTTATTAAATAAATAGATATTAAACAAACAAAATTTTTTTCATTTTTGCATTTTTATTATTTATTCATTTTTTTTTTTATTAGACCTCAGTAGCAAGCGACATTGAATAAAAACATTGAATACCATTGTACATATAGATCGTGCGCTTATGCACACTGCACACTATTATACACTAGTTAATACTAGTGTACAGCGTCTGCACAGCGTGTACACATAATACAAAACATACTTTAATAAATGCAATAAAATTGGCATTCACTATGCAGTGTAACAAAAAACGTGCATATAGTTTCGGCGCTAGCGTAGCATTTGCCGTTTTGATTCCATTCATACAGATGTGTAATTTAAATTTATTCTTTTTTCTCCAAAATTTTAAGTCTTAAGTTAGATTTTTTTATCAACTTTTTATATGAAAATTAATATAAAACAGCCAATCAACATTTTAAAATTTTCAATATTGACTTTTTACCGGTGCAAAACCGAAGTGAACCTTTTACCGTCCCTGTCGGAACTTACCGGAACCGAAGCCTGAACCGATATTTGTTTCGGTTTGATTCCCTGGTTTCAATACCAGTTCTCTTGAAGCATACTTTTATGTCATCTCTTAAAATTTTTTTTCTTTTTAGCAGACTTCTTTTGAAATTAATGCTGTATCATATTTCTGATTGTGAATTTAATATCTTTTATAAAATAATAAAACGAAATAAATTTTATATATTTTTTTTTATTTTAAGTTTTGGTCATCATCGTTTTGTGTTTTACGTTGTTTTTTTTTTTTTTTTGGTTGGATTTTTTGACATTGCATTTGAAACATTAATGAGAACTTAATAGCTAAATCGAAATCGACGTTTAGTACTCGATGGAGTAATCGAATTCGCCGAAGTTGGCATATTTCTTCTCGAAGTACTTGGCGAAGGTGTCCTGGTAGTAGATCTTGACATCCTTGAAGAAACCATTGGGCACAAAGTAGCTGTACTCATCGATGGAGCGATCGAAGGGATAACCGAATGGTTTGCTGTCCACAAAGCGAGTTCCGGATCCAATGCCAGCCGAGTATGTGAAATCAAAGTTGGAGAACTGTTCGTAATCCTCGGCATAGGGGGAGACAAAGAAGTAGAACTGCATGGGCATGCCATGTTCCCAGCCACGTGGCAACACCAGACGATCGGGGAAGGCATTGTGGGGCTCGCTCAGGTCCAATGGGAACTCATAGGCTCCCTCGCTAGCCAGCTGGACGTACTTGTAGAGTTCAGTGTAGGTGGCGCGATCCTCAGCGGTCCAGGTGAAGTCCTTGGAGCCACGCTTGAAGGTATTCTCTCCGGCAACGAATGGATAGACAAAGCTATCGATTTGCACAAAGTTCTGGGCGTTGTACTTCAATGGGATGGTGCGACCGTATTCGTCGAATTTGGGTCCCAGGAAGATGCGAACAACACCCTTCTGCACCTTGTCGGAGACAATGTCGAACTCAAAGTTGAAGGGCTTGTGGTTGAGGCGAGCCTGACGGGCCAGAAGAGCCTTGTCCCAGACGAACTTGCCATCGACGAAGGTCATCTTATCGTTCAGCAGATTGGTGGCATCAAAGTCGACAAAGTCAAAGTAAGTGACCAGTTTGCTAACGCTCACATCCTTGATGTTGAAGCCCTCATAGGTGAGATCCTTCTTGGTGTAGGGAGCCTGGTAGTACTGGAACCTGTAGAAAACATCGGCGATCTTCTTGTGGAAAGTGTAGAACATGGGGTCGCGCATCATGGTCTCGAAGTTAAGGAAGATATTGGGGAAGACCTCAAAATCGTAATAGTTGACATCAGAGAAGTACATATGACAGAGCATATAGTAGTAGTTGAAGAAGTATTTGTCGTAGGTATCAACATTGCCTTGCAGATAGTTGCCAATGAATTTGACAGCCTCGGGCTTGTGCAGATCGATGACAACACCATCGGCGGTCTTGTAGTAGCCGGTCTCCAACACATTGTAGATGCGATCGAAGAAGTTCTGGATCTGATACAGCATATCGAATTTACCGTAGGTCTGGTATTCGAAGTAATTCTTGCGGTAGCTGTAGCCAACACCATTGTAGTAGATCAACTGAGGATCGTAGCCGAACTCAACCTGTTTGTACCAGAAGTATTCGGGAATTTCGCCAAAACCGTTGGCCAAACGCTCCTGATAGTAACGGGCCAAGATCTGTTGAACGTTGTAGATCCAGAATTCGCCACGGCGATCCTTCTCCAAACCGAATTGTTTGCCATCAAGGAAGAAGGCATAGTCCAAGTTAAGGTAGTACCAGAATGCGTTCCAGCCCAAATCTTCAGTGAAGTAGCTCAGTTTGCTCTCGGCGTTGAAGAAGTCAATGTCACGGGTATAATCGACAGGCATGTAGAATTTCTTCAGTCCCTTTGTGATCTCAGTGTATTTGGATTCCTTGGTGTAGTGTGCAATGTTTTCGCGCAGGAAGAACTTGTCCTCAACGTACCAGTGTTCGCCCAGACCCATCATCTTCCACCATTGCCAGGTCTTCCAGTCCTTGGTGTGGAAGTAGGAGTTGTCATGGAATTCGCTAACATCCTTGTACAGTATGTCCTTGTATTCCTTCTCGTACATGATGTACTTGCTCCAAACATCGTAGTCGAACTTCTCGGCCTCATAGACGAATTTGCTGTTGAAGAAGTACTGTGGGAAGATCTCATAGATCTGGGGCATAATTAAGCCCTCGAATTCAGGCTTGTGGATGACGGCCAAAGTCAAAGCATAGACAAACATGCCCTCGTTGGCATGAATACGAGCCCAGGCAACGTTCTGCTTGAAGGTTTCAAAGTCCTTGGCATAGTAGAAGAAGTTGAACAGACCCCAGGCCTGTTTGTGGTGGGTCTTGACCAGAGCACCGAAGAATTCACCCTTAGGCAGCAGAGCGCCCAGTTTGTAGGACTCCCAGAATTTCTCCATATGGACATCGTACGTCTGCAGTGTTGATTTCAGTGTAAGATTAGTTTAAGAAGATCCCTTTGCATCAATTATTTTATTTAGCTTACCGTATAATGAGACTTGTCGCCCACAAGGACCTTTCCATACTTGATCCATTCCTCGAACGACAAAGGATCCTCCACACGATAGACAATCTCGAAGAGGAACTTTTGCTTCTCCAAGAATGCAGAATCGGCCACCTTCACCTTGGTTGGTGCCGGCACACTGAATGCCGCCACACAGCCCACAAGGGCCAACAGGACAAGTGTCAATTTCATCCTTAATTCGTTGGTCTAACTGCTCCGGCTTTTTGGCTTTGCTCAAGATCCAAACACCTAAAGACTGTTGATTTTACCTCGCTGCAACAGCATCTTTTATACCCCAAATCCCCATGTCCGGCATGCCAAAAAATACAAACAAAAAATATATTAATCCAAAAATAAATCTCATTCGCATGTGCAGATGACATTGCTCTCTAATCAGTGGCTATCGCACCTCCTACCTGGCCTTCAATTGCACCCGAAGATTTGAGCTTTGGTTGCGATAAGACCACAAATTGCAACAGATCACAATCCAAATTCGTATTGTGTAATAGCTATAATGCATGCAGCAGTCTTTTTCTGATTCTGTTTCTATGCTTCTATGATAATACATATACGTATGCGCATTAATGTATTTGAACTGACAATGACATGACTTTCAGACTTTGATAAGTGCGCATTCCTTGGCTTTTATGTGACTTTTTGACAATTCGTGCTGCTAAAAGTGTATTTCATATACATAAAATGTATATTTATAATGTAAATTTACGGCTTCCTTGCATTCAATATTATTTTACCAAAAAAATATTTCTATTATTAAAGATAAGTTAATGTTAACCAATGAAAGGTGTTATTTTTTACAGTTTTCAAAGATCAAAAAGATTTTTCCCTTGTAATAAATATAATTTCAAATAGTTTACGAAGTATGCATACATACATATATCAAATCCAAACTTATAGTTTAAAATTTAATTAAACTTGTACTAAAATGATTATCAATTGAATAAAATAAAACGCAAGTTTCGAGATAACATATAACTTTTAAACTATTTTCCTCGAAATATTCAAAGCAATAAACAGAAAATATCGAATTAGAAATGAAAACCTTCAAGGTCTATTACCATGAGTTTAGCGTTAATCGAAAGTATGTTTGATACTATTATGTTAACAACGTTAACATCGTGAGTCAAACATAATTAGTAAACCATTAAGATCAATTCTAATCATGATCGGAACTTCTGTTGAAATGACTTTCGTGCACACATAAACATGTCTACAGTCACCTGGTGGCAATGTATGCACGGTTAGTTCATTTAACTATTCTACGCACAAAAAGCAACACAATTGCACTTTCAGGGCAAAGGGGAAAACTGAGAAAAACTCAAAAGAAAAGCAAACGCAAGAGAAAATAACAAAGCGTAGAACAAAACTCAGCGAGTTGTAAAGAAGTCTCCTTGCCAGACCGACAACGAAACGAAAACTCACTCAAATACATGCGCAATTGATTTTCATGATAAAACTCGAAAGGAATTTTCGTTTCGGAAGCAACGCTAAGAATTATTTCTACAGCTACAATTTGCACGATTCAATGTGAAAAACATTAACAACAACAATAAAAAGAGCAACAACAAGCTGTTATGGGATCAAAGTTCCGGATAGCTTCGTAAAAAAAGCCAACAGGAAGAAATATTTTTTTTGTTTTCAAAAAAAATAGAAACAAGCGTGTTAAATATTTATGTATTTTTTACCAACGAAATTGTAAATTTTTTGGGTTTTCCTTGTAAAACACAAATTTTGAAAAGGTATATTGACCTATTATTTAAGAAATAAAAAAAGGCATAGTGAGCTTAAACAAAACAGAAATTAAAAACAGAAATATAACAAGAATAAGTGAGAAAAAGGATAGCAAATATTTTCAGTATATATGTAAGAATTATAAACAGACAGAAAAAATCATATTCATACATATATTATTTTCTAAACTCAGTCTAATAACTCAAGCTATATTAGCAAAATTATAATCAAAATTTTTACAAAACATTCATGAGACAATTCCTGTTATTAACCTGTGTTCAACCATGAGCAGCTGACCAAAAATAATTTAAGCTAAAATACAATTTTATTAAAAATGAAAGCTTTAAGATATAATACAAATTAATTATTTTAAGGTATTAAAATTTGAAGACATTGAGAACATTATTAAATGATAGTGCTCCTTTTAAATATTTCAACTACAGGGTATTTGTTAGCTTATAAGTCTGTAATGTAAGTGTTTTGTTGCTTTATATTGTGTACGCGACGTTTTGCAAAAAAGTTTTTTATTAAAATATTGAATGTTATTACTTTGCGTTACAACTTGCTCTCCCTTGCCATTCCTTTCACCCCTGTCCACCCACGCCCTTTTCTCTGCAGCAATGAAAACTTTGCTATAATTTTTATTTCTTATTTTGTTGTGTGTGCAATACTTAATTTATTTCTGGCCCTCTGCCTGAAATGCTAACAAAAAATCAAAATCGCGCAAATGAGCAAAGTTTGTGGTGCAACTTTCAGTGCAAAGCTGCAAAATTTATTGCTTTTGAAATGCGGTTGCGTATAAATGTGCAACCAGAAGACAAAACAGGCAACAAACAGTGGCATCAACATCTGGCAAAAAAAAAATATTATTGTAAACAAAAAGTCTTCTAGTTGTTTTTGTTTTTGGACTTGTAACAAGCTGTGCGGTCCCTGAATGAGCAGAGAGGCCGCAACGTAAATGAAATGAAGAAATGAGGAATTGAAATGAAATGAAAAATCCGCACATAATTGCAAATGCGTGAGATATTTTCCAAATGGCAAAATTATGAAAATGAAAATGTTTTCCTCATTCTCGTTTGTTTGAACCATTTTAAATATTCCGTTCAGGTTTTCTTTTCTATTTTTTTTACACTCTAGACTCTAGCCTTGAGCCATTTTGATAAAACTTTTTATTTGATGGCCCCACTAACTTGGGACATTTGATTAAATTACCAATTGGAAAATTTCGAGCTCATCAACGCACACACACAAAGTCCATAAAAAAATAAGTTTTAATCTAACAAGTGACCTTCCATGGTCGCCAGACATTCAATGTCATGGGACATTATTCATGAGCATGATAAGCTCATAAGTTGTGAAGTTAGCTGAGTCATATATAGTTTTGTGAACCTGTTTAATCCAGGGACCGTAATTATTATACGTTGTTTTTAAAAATCACGATTATAAAATGATTCTTACGATTTTCTTCACCTATCTTCATTATTTTTTATTAAAAAAAATAAAACTTAAAAATAATGATTATAAATGATTTTTATCTTTTCGCTCAAAATAAATCTCAACAACAGTTTATGGCTTCTGTGTTAAACTTTTCGACATGTGATGTATCATATTAAAGAAGATCAAGAATATGTAATTATATCATAGAAATTATCCCATAGAAATTATTACAAAAACAACTTTGTCAACGAGTATTTATTTGGTAGTGAGCTTACAATATTTTGATTTCACTTATCTTTATTTTGCGTAGTGACAATTATGGAAAGCAGTTTACTGCTTTTGTGTTGATCGTGAGTATGCCAGTGCAAGCAGTGCTAATGGGCATGTGTGCGACATGAGCTTGTGTGTGTGAGAAGATCTATGCACAGGTTTCTTGCAGAAATTTCGAGAATTGCATTGTCATCCAGGCGAACAGATATGTCGCGTCTGTTGATGCTTATCAATAATACAATATATTTTTATAAGGTCAGAGATGCTTCATTTAGTCTGTTGTTTTGCATTCCATTTGATTTAAAATTGCGAATTAAACCAATTAAAAATATGCTAAATATAATTCCATTTACCTAAAAAGCTCATTAAAAAATTTCAATTTCAAATCCAATCCAATCCAATCTAATCAAATTAAAAAAATTCATATAATTTCTTTTTGTTAAATTATGATAATATAAAATTTATGAATATCGCACCACCGAGTGATCCACTTACCAAGTTGAACTAATTAATTTTCCTTTTTTCTCATTGTAAAATATGAATTGGAATATTAATTGCCAGGCGTTCAATAAAAATGTTAATAAATAGCTTGCAATTGGGAATTGGGTACATAACAAAAAAAAACTCTTTTAATCCATTTTAAAAATTTAATGGGGCTTAAAAAAAACAACAACAACAGCAACTATATTTTAAAAAGTTCTTTACAGCTTTTAATTTTTCAAATCCTTTTTTCCTGTATGAGGCCTTTGTATTGTGGAGTGTCCATTGGAACTGGCTGCCTGTTTCTGGCCAAGATTCACTGAGCCCAAAACATAAAAAAAAAACAAGTCTGCAGAGAACCCGCTCTAGTATCGTACTACATATTGTAGAATATGAAAAAAAATATGTAGAAAAAAATCGCAGTACATGACGCTTGGGGGCACAATAGCGCAAAAGTTTCAAGTGGACTCCCTTATGGGCGTGGCAATGGTTGTGGCATGTGATGTGTGGCAGCAATGTACGACTATGTATGTATGTCTGTTGGTCGTTGGCATCTGTTCAACGCTGTGGCACATATTCCCACTTTTGCCTTTTATTGCTTACTGTTGTTACTTAGCCTCCCCCTCCTGCTCCGCCACCTTCTGCTTCCCATCATGCAGCTGGTATGTGTATGTACATATATTTGTGTATGTGTATTTCATTGTTTTAGAACAATGTAACCCATTTGACTGCGCAACTAACTTTGATTTGTCCTCTCACTCACACTCTCACACATCCTCCCTCTCTCTTCTCCACCATATTTTGTTGTTTTATTGTTAGTAGAAGGCTTTTTAAAGTCTTCAATTGTGCAAATTTTAAAGCCAATATCTTTAGAACAAATTTAATTAAACTTGTATTATCTTGATTAGACCGAAAACAAAAGTTTTTTTTTATCTGTGTAAGTAAATTTTTCAGATACGTTTTATTAATCTCAAATTGATCTACTTTCCAATAGATCTGATATATCATGCAACATACGATCAGGTCATTTAAGTTATCTACTTATCTTTATTAAAAAGGTTTCTTAGTTGAAAAAATAATTGGCATTTTAAAATTTTTTGTTTTTTTTTTTCAGTGACATTTGTTTTCTGTAATTTAGAGTATTAGCTGACTCTATTTATTAATTTTTTTTTTTTGTTTAACACAATATCAACAAACTAAATCTAAAATATTTCTTGTCTTTTAATTTTTTCGTTTTGTAATTTGTCTTTTAAAGGCAAGTGCACCTTATTTTCTATCTAAATCATTTTCTTTCCCGATTTTTCGACTGCTTATCTGTAGTATTTATATCTAAATCAAAGCTAAATCTGTTTAAGGAATAACGGTAAAATTGGTTTTTATCATATTGCTTAATTCCAATATTTAAAACATTAATTTTAATTATTTTTTATATAAAAATCCGTAAACAATCATGTTATACTAAATCTATCACATTTCATAAGGCCTTTTTTTATTTTCTTGTTTTTATTTATTCTTATTAAATTCAATGCGTCAGCGATCTTATTAGAATTCATATCGCTGTTGTTGCAGCGTCTCATACTGTTCAATGTGTGGTGACTTTGACACTCGAGCAGGTACAGTCAGGATGGCCGAGTGGTCTAAGGCGCTGCGTTCAGGTCGCAGTCTACTCTGTAGGCGTGGGTTCGAATCCCACTTCTGACAAGATTTTTTTTCTCATTTCAAATTTTTGTTTTCTGTTTAAATGTTTTATTTTCTTAGGTATGAGTATGTTCATAAATTTCATCGTGTTTTCTAAAATTTTACAAAAGATTTTCAATAATAAATCAAAACAAAAATATAAATATTCAGCACTTGCCACATTTACAAACACAAACTGAATAACGCAACTTTATTACATTTGTAGTCGCTATGTTAATGTTGTTGTTGTCAATGCCCGTCGGCACTTGAAAATGTCTGTGAGTTTGCTTTTTGGAGCACATGGCGAACATTAACAAAGTTTCACTTGAAAATTAAGTTGCTTTACTGGCTGGCTCTGTAAGAATTCAATAAATTTGCCGTGGGTCATGTTTGGAGCAAATTAGAAAGAAAAAGAGAGAAAAAGGTACAGAAACAGCAGCAAACAGCAGAGCACACCAAAAGCAACAATAACAGGAAACGGCAACAGAAAACTTTTTGCAGGTTTTTCTTTTTTTTTCTTTTTTTGGTTTTATAGATGGCAACAGCTACTGCAACATGACGACCACCAAACGGAAAACAACACACATACACAGACACAAACGAAAGCTCATAAAATATTTAACTACACACCCACACACACACACACATGTGCAAGGGGTCGTTTGAAATCGTAGAATTGCAAAAAAAAAGTGCGTCCAAAAATGTTTTTTCTTTCTGTATTTTCTCTCATTCGATCGCTAACAATGAAAGTTCTCAGAATCCTTTTTTGCCATTTCCTTTGGCTTCTCATTTTCCGCCATTTGCAGCTGTGCTGAAATGCAAACGACACACACACTCGTACATACACCTGCCGCCAGATATATCGAACACCAAAAACTGAACTGGCAAAATGTTGAAGAGCAACAGAGTCGCCTGGAATGCTCTCTCTCCCTTCCTTCTTTCTCCGTTCGCCATGCCACAAACAACCGAATCTGGGTTACAAAGTTTTATTTTCAAATGTTGCTTTTGTGGGTGGAACGAAATGTTGGGTATGGTCCATCGGGAGGGATACGGGGGATGTACTATCATACGGGCCAAAGTGAATTTATGCCAAACGCGAATATTTCCATTGATTTTGGCTTCTTTATTGCTATTTTTCGTCCTCCTCGTTGGCATCCTCAAAATGTTGTAACAATTCTTGTTGTTGCTTGTTTATTTTGCTGTTCCAGCTAGCAAATAAATTGCAACATTGATAACAAAAAAAAAGCAGCTGCAACGAAACTGCAGAAGTGAAAAATAGAAAAAAGGAAGTAAATCAACAAGCTGCATAGAGGGTCGCAATATTTTCTTTTGCTTCCATTTAACTGCTACAATTCGATTATTTTAAGCTCAGCTATAAAACAACGAATGATTTATTCGTAAGTAATGAATACATTGCGAGTATTCACACAATTCACTTAATTCAATTTGTGAATCGTAGATACGCAAATAAAGTTGTATTCAGATATAGGATATGAATAGTCTAAATTAATGATGAAATCAGTTGGGAATTATAAAATAAAATATGAACAAAATATTATAGCTAAGAAATAATAATTTATGATAGTTTTTTGTGAAGATTTTACTAATTTCGGATTGTTTTCTTTTTCTTTGCAGGTGCGTATACATAATATATTGTTTTGTGTTGGAAAACCGTCGCTTTTTTTTAATCGGCCGTTGATTATGCTGACATTTGTTAACAAATTTTTTTTATCATCCGTTTTGTGCTATACTAAATAACTGCACAGTTTTTTTTTTCTCATATGTATTCTTGTATGATTTTCCATTTTCATTTCGCAGGAAATTTGCGATGGCCGCGTCGTCATCTTCATCATTGTCTTTGTACGTTTCATTGCCGCGAGCTCTTTATCTTTACATTCAGTTTACTTTATTTCTTTTTACGAATCTCTTGCTCTCTCACTCCCCTACTCTTTTTCGACGTCTTTTGTAATGGTTCTACGTGGACCATAGACGCTATGTACACTCAGCTGTGTGTATGTGTGTGCTTAAAGGCCTTCAACCTTCAGAATTGAAAACCTTCCCCTCACCTTTACCATTAAAATGGCGGCGTCATCACATAGAAAATTATGAAAGGCCCTGAATAGCGTTACAAGCTCAAAGCGAACGCTTTTTCAGCACTTAAGACTTTGGGCTTCATCGGTTTTTGGCCCCTTTAAATAAATAAAACCGAAGCCAAAGTCGCTCAGTTGAGCGTTGAGTTTTGGGTTGGAGTCTGCACAATGAACTGAAATCCAGCCACATGTAGCTCAACTCACACTGCAAACCGCAAAATCATGATAATGATGATGACATTGACGAATTCAATTGTAGAATAAAACGGTAGAGTAGAAACCTTTTCCCTATTACAGCAAGCACTTGTAAGTCATTTCTGAGTGGAAGGAGAAAAAGACCCTGATGTGCTGCTAAGCAACTTAAATCCAGGGCACAACAACAGACTTTTTCTCACTAGGTGTTGTTATGATTAGACAAATCTGGGATTAATATACAGTTATGTCTGGGAATTTTTATACTAGCTGAAAAAAAATACATATTTAACTATGTGCTGAATAGCTAAACTAAACTGAACAACTAAATATTTTAAAGATTGGAAAAATCTGGCAAAATATTAAACTTGTGAAAGCAAATACATGTCTTTTATTTCCACATTTTGATAAATATCCTAGTTATAATGAGAATGCATCCAAGCTAAAGTACGAAATATAAGAAATAAATATTTCCATGATTCAACAAAATAGAGATTTATGGAAAAAAAGAGGTTAAAGTTAAACTATGAATATATTTTTAAGTTTCCAGCTAATGCTCTCTGTGTTTGTGTTTGGTTCGTGTAACTCAAGTAATTCCTGAAGATACCCAGCATGCAAAAGGTACGAAAGTATTTCTGACAACTATAAGCTACATTTGATCAATAGTCTTGAGACATGAATGCAGGTTCCCATATACCATTTGCAGGCAAGGTTTATTTTCAACATCCTTCTCCATACAATTAATTAGAATATAATTACATTATTACTAAAAAATTAAATAAAATTTGATTGCAGATATAGACATTGAGCTCTCCGGTATGGCACAGTCTAGCATACTTGACTCTCGTTATAATCCCATAGCTACAATTTCTGACGTTCTCCCCGCTCAATTTCATTAGGGTCAACTCAATCGACTAAGCTGCATTGATGCCAATTGGCGCAGTGCATCAGCTCCAGTTCCGGCTCCGGCTCCGGCTTCGGCCCAGGCTTAGGCAAAAGTGGAGGTAGGGAAAATGGAAGAGGACAGGTAGAGAGTCGCTTCCTAACACTCGATTTGACATGACCTGCTTTATTTTTGAGCGCGTGCCATGTGAACCACAAAAGCATCGCGTTGACTGTCAGCTTGTTGCAATGGATTTCATGTCCTGCTCCTGTCCATGTCCATGTCCTGTGTCCGTTTTATGGGTCATTGGAGCAGTAGCTACTATAGTAGCAGCAACTGACATGCTTCTGGCTGCCATAGAGGCAATCATCGGGTACGAGCTGGTGAAAAGCCAGAGAGCGTGCCTCGACATAACCTACATGATAATGTTCATGTCATGAGAGAGAGAGAGAGAGAGAGAGATAGCAGGTCCGTTAAGCCCGGCCAAGTTAAGACGATGTTGTTGCTGAAGCTGCCGCGTTGACGGGCAAACGGCATCATTAAACACGAACAAAGTATCATCGTCATACTCATCATCAGTAGCAGTAGAAGCAGCCATCAGATGGTATACATAAACTTTAGCACGTGCCAAAGTCACTGCAATACTGAGAGAAATTACTAAGTGCATTCGTAAAACTCAAATTGCATCAAATAATTGTTAATCAAGTGCTCGGTGTCGCTTTACGCTGGAGTTAAAGTTGCAATTGAAATTGCATTTAATTTAATTACGCTTTTCATGTCATATCTTCAATCTATCATTACTGTGAAGTAGCTCAACATATTTTCATTCGAAATATACAATTTATCATGATTTTAACTCTAGATTGATTTGCATCAAAATTTGGAAAATGTAATTCTTAACATCATTGTTCTCTTTTTTTTTTTTTAAACCTTAAACTGTCATATCTTTGTCAAATTATAGCCGATTTCCTTGCGGCATGTAAATTTCATCATTATTTGGTTTTTAAATTTGGCTCTGCGTGAAACCTGAAAAATTCAATAATTTTCCATTATTTTCAATTTTTTTATACTTTCCTTAAAAAATTTTCAAATTTATTCTGCACTTAAATTGCAGTTGATTAAATATAGTAACTTAAATTATTTCCAAAAATGTTGAGAAAATGTTCTCTGCTTTCTCTCAGTGCCTTGCAACTCATTTAATACATATGTTGAATATTGTGCTGTGCATCTCATAAAGAGTGCACATAACGTCGTATGCCTCTTTCTATAAAGTTGCGCCAATTTATAAGGCAATGCTCGGCATTGTTTGATTGTGTGTACGTGTGTGAATATATTTGTGTGTGTGCGTGTGTGTGTGAGACCCAAGTAGACAATGGCTCAAGTGCCTGAGCTTGATCAATTACACCCACTGACACTGTTAACCCGGTAGAAGACAGAGACTAACTTTGCTCGGTCTCCTGTTACTCATATTTGCTCGGGTTGCATATCATTGTCAGTGTAATAAGTGACGCATGGACTTAATGCAGACACCTGCGTCCTCGCATCTTCTTACGTTTCCACCTCTTCATCTTGATTTCCATCTCCATCTCCATCTCTTTGCCTGTTTGCGATTCATTCATGCATGCCTCACTGGCCCAGTTGTGACTGGGATGTTGCGTGCACCTGACAGAGTCGTCTCCTCCTGCGTTGTGGCATGTGTTTGTTTAGGCACATGTAAAAGCATCTTATCATGCGTCAGGTAAGTGCCTGCCCTGGATCTGAATTATGCACAGACAGACGCAGGCACAGTTACTCAGAGAGATGGAAACCCAGCATGTAGCAGCCTCCAAAATGCTTCGACTTATATTTTTTGAGACGAGTTTTTAGCCATCTCATGCCGAAAGTATCATTTATATACTGTTATTTTTTCTCTCTGTTTGAAGACCAAGTCATACAGGCGTGAGTTCCTAATGAGACGCACACAATTCGCATAAAGGAAATATGCATATGCGAGTGAGTCCTATACTCAAAAATCTCTTACAGAGTAATGACTCAACATTTTGAAGGTCAGCCGGTCAACTTGGCTGGTAAAGCAAGGTAAAGTCTTAAATACTTTATTTGTTTTTCATACAGATATTAATTAACTTGAACGGGCAATTTCTATTCAATTACCATGATTTTAAAATTAATATCGAGCTTCCAATTTTTAAGGAGAAGTTAAACGTGTATTTTATATGGGTAACTGTATCTTTGCTCCAACAATATAAAAACTACTGCGTGCTTTGAGGCGCTTGTATTTCTTTTATTATATTTAAAATGAGCTATTACTGCCGTTCTATTTGTCCGATCTAACTTATTCTAATCTCTTAATTCATCATTAATCGGCCTCTATCTGTTCTTTTTTTTTTTATTTAAGTTCCACATCACAGACAAGTACCCACCTAAAAATCACTGTACACACGTGTGTCTCCTTAAAAAGTGGAAGATCGATATTAATTTTAGATCCTTGGTTTCTTGGACAATTCTTCTTAGAATTTATTTATTGATTGCAATTCTGATAAGCGCTTGGTACATTTTTTATACTTCATTGAAATTGATCCACTCTTATATATATATATGCTTATGGATTTTTCCTTTGACAACTAATTGTTAATTGTTAGTGTTGTAAAACAAAAACGAGCAAACAAATTGGCAGCATCAGTGAACAGGACATAGCGTCAATCATATTTAACAACATTGGCACCTCTTAACTTAATCCGAACTCACTCAGCTTAACGAGTTTAACACGAGTAAAAAAAGAAAATTAAATTGACTTTTTAATATCAATATAAATATTCTTTTGGGCTTCACAGTACGCATGAAAAATTCTCTGAAACTTAATTTGGCTCTTAAATAAAACACCTGCCAATTGGTTACGACAATTTGTTGTCATTAAGTGCTCTGGCCTTTCGATGCAGTCAGGCAGTTGGTGCCTCAGTTGCAGTTGCAACAAGCCACAGCTGACACAGGTTCTTCATCATTAACCGGGAGTGCGAAGGGAAGCTGTTTGGCAGATCCTTAACAAAGGGTTGTAGAAGATTGCGATGAGCGTAAATAAATGCAAAATAATACAATAATAATTAAAAGTGGATAAAATACGATGGTTGATACAAGGCACCGCAGGACATAGCGACCGAGAGTGTTGTGCCTGGTTCTGGCCGAGTCCTTGGCCCAAACGTATGCTGGTCTCGCATTTCTCCCCTTACCTCAGTTGCGTTAATTGCTGCATAAATGACGTGTAGTGCATATCCTGTCACATTTTGTGGCATTCGCAGTACATGCGACAGAAACTCCTCCTGCCTTCCCTCGGCTTCATTTACACTTTCACCCTAAATGAATTTAAAGGCCTTTATGGCTTTTCCTTAACGTATTCAGATTAATATCATTTTATACGAAGCACGTTCGTAAAAAGTTTATGCTGCACCAATTGACCACCAGATGGCGCTTAAAAGGAAAAAAACAGTCTTGCACCAAATACTGATATGCTTATTTACCCGTATGAACATTTGTTAAAGGTAGAAAATCAACTGAAATAAATTTCGATACTGTTTATCAGGTTCTTTTATTCGAATTTGCTTTAAATTATTAATTTAATTCATCGATTTCGACTCGATTTATCAACAAAAAATTAGTGATTTAAAAAAACCCTTTTGGATTTTTATAAATGAGCATTCTTAATTATTGCAATCATGTATTATATTTTTCTGCAAGCACCGAAAACCGCAAATTCAATACAATTATTTAAATAATTCGATTTGATTTTCATTTAAGTTCCATAACACTTTTTATCTCTTTATCCGCTTCCTCTACTTCTACTCATCTTTATGGGATTTTTTTTTGTGCATTTCAATTGAAATGGTCATGCAAAAAGTGTAGAAAAAATTGAATTTAATTGGCCACGATTTTAAATATTAACGAAGCTACCATTTCATTGCATATATTTTTAAACGCCAAATTAGGTTAGCAGTTATCCTGGCCTTTTTAATCAGAAAAAATACGTGTTATTCGCTGGCACACAATGGGCATAAATTTGATTTGACGCAAGTGTTTGTATTTGTAATAAAATAGATATCGTTTTGCCAATAACGATGTATGATTGAGTTAACTTTAATGTATGTTTTTCCTTCTATGACAGGCCTTATTTTATAAGTTATAATTATTGTTGTAAAAATTTTGACGATACGATGTTGTTGATACGATTCAAATAATCAAAAATATTGAAATAAATTTGGTACATTACATTTCATAATTAATATACCCTTATAATTTTTCACCGACGGATACAAGTATCGTTTACATTTTAATGAAAAAAATTAAAAAATATTTTAAAAAATGTCTGAAAAATGCTTGGAAGATAGTTTGAAACTTATCGGATGAGGAATAAAATAAAGTGTATGCTACAGACTTTCACAAATTTTCTCCCACAATTTACCAAAAATCCATGATATAGCTTAGTGTGTAATTCAGCTCAGCTTTTTTTGCTTTCTCTTTCGAATACTTTCTTGACTTGGCAATAACTCTGTTCATTATCCGTTGTAATATTGCGGCTCAAAGATGACTTTTATCGTATATTCCATCAGTTGGCCAATTGTAACCACACAATTACCAAGTGACACTGCCATAAAGGTGTTTCAGTTACACTTTGATGCAGGCAACGAAACGTGTTGCAAGTAAATCTCGAGATGCTATCAAGATGCAAATAAATTGCCAAATCGATGTAAAGCAAAAAGTGGAGGATTGACATTGGCAATTGGAAAGGGAGACAATAAAAGAAAACCGAAAACAAAACAAAGCAAATGAAAAGCTGAAACCAAAAGCCAAAACCAAATCAAACAAACAATGCAACAGCATGAGGCATGTGGCATGAGGCAGCTTCGATAAGCCTGTGGCGAATGCCGCTCCAGAGATAAGAGAGCAGACCGAAAGGACGGCGTCGATTTCTGATTTCATTTCGTTTACTACTCGGCGGCTGTATGTCTAAATGATTCCTCTTTTGGGCTCCTCTTTCTCTGATCTCCTTTCTGATATTTGACTTTTATTTTGCCTTTTGTTTCTTGCCTTTTGTGTGTGTGGCATTTGATGGCAGTCGCTGTTCGGAGCTCATTTCAATTAAATGCAAATCTCGGCTGGGGATTTTTCCCATTGAATGACGCTCGGCCAAAATGGGATGGTGACACGGACACGAGCATGGACAGTGAGCATGGACAGGGACTCAAACAGGGCGAGGAAACTCCACTGGGTTCCCCGGATGGCGTTGCAGAAGTCGTGGAATGCTTTTCACGCATCGCTGCGTTTTGTTTTCCGGTATGCAAAGTCCTCTTCTTCGTATTTGCCTCTACTTATTTTCTTTTCCCGGGACTATATAATTTTTCTGTGTTAAATTTCACATGGTAAATGCAAAAACAGGGTATACTACACTTCAAGAGCAGTTTTACCGAATTACTACTGACAAACTTAAGGTTCATACCGGCATTATTAATCTACTAACTCTACCGATTTTTTAATTTGTGACAGTCGTCATTTCAAAGAATATTGAATAATGAATTTATTATATTTATAGAATTTCATACAGTTACTTGTATTTTACCAATTTATTGCGTTCTTCACAACCGAAAGTTTCTCTTCATTATGAATGTAATGAAATTATAATCTATATATGTTAAACAAGCTACATTCAAGCGATTGCTATAGTACTTCCCTTGGAGAAATGTTGTCGAACCCTGTTCCCTTCTATATTAACTTTTTGTAGTTTTTAAACAAATTCCCCTCGCTTTCATTAGTGCAACTTACATTTTTAGTATTTTTTTCTTCCCTATCTCACTTTCTTATTCTCTATATACACTCTCTCACGCTCTCAAAGGAGTCCAACATTTTGCCTGCATTTATAAAGTATTTGCAATTTTAATAAACACTGTATTTTTCCTGTTTTCCTGTTTTCTCTATCTCTTGCTCTCACGTTTACCGAGTCATATTCTTAAAGTTGTGGCACCAGGTAACACCCCAAATGTCCACCGTTTATTTATGAAGCTGACAGAGGATGGAATAGTAGTCACTCATTGTGAATATATAAATAGTATTTTCAGTCAAGCCGATGTTGGTTAAATATTTCCTTTTCCGCTTGCAAATGTTGCGCTTCCATTTGCGTGCTGCCAACTTGATGGAAGAGAAGTCAGAACTGAATATATCAAATTCATTAGGAAATATTTAATAATCAGCTTTTGTATTCGCTCACTCAGTAATTTGTGTAAGACTCGTGCTTGGCCGAGGACCTTAATAGTGAATTCCTTCAGTTAAATTGTTTTTGGGAGCATCATAAGTCGCCAGATCCTTGCGTTGTCACGTTCCGGCAACATTCTTTGCCCTACGACCGACCGGACGGCAAAGTCAAACATGGACACGTTGTCGCCATTTTCACCGCAATGTAAAGTCCTTCCACTGCAGTCAGCACATAGACAGAGACAGGATAAAGAGTGTGAGAAATGGAAAGATGGGAGAGAAAAGTTGTTCAGCATTTGTAGATTTCGAATGTCAGAATTCACGTTATTTTCGTTGAATTTGCATAATTTGAAGCGGCAGGCCAAACAGTCGACCGACGGAGTCAGTTGATTAAAGTGATAGACTCTGTCAGGTTATTCTTTACCTTGTTTTTCTCAATTTTTTCAGTTTATCCTCTGTTTTTATTTTATTTTTTTTGCGTTTTGCAATCCGCTCCGTTGCTTTTGTGAATCGTCTGGCGGATACGGTTCGGTCTGTTGCGCCTTTGTTCAAATGTGTATATATATACATATATAGGGATTGGATTTGGGACTCGGAATTATGGAAAGAGGAACTAGCGATGGGGCAACTGTTGCCTCGGGATGGGTACGTGTTCAGTTGCAGTTTACTTTAACGTTGCATACATTTTGAAAGTCAAGGTAAATATTAGATTTTCGGTTGTAAAATTTTTGGCTGTTTGCAACTGGCCAAGTTGTGTGTTTGTGTGCCTGCTAGTGTGTGTGTTGCGTGTATAAGTATGTGTGAGTGCCCGTACCATTCTGTAGATGTAGGTAAAACAAATATTAGCTTACAATTTGTGGGCTTACATAGTTTGCTGGGGTCGGTCAAAAGGCCCGCGGTGGCATTAAACATAAGTTAGGTGCGACGTGGCCTACACATACAAACTGCTATGTTTTTTGACTGGATAAGAAAGAGAGAGACAGCTAAAAAGATAGAGAGTGAAATAAAAAGAAAAACGACCAAAGGAGTTGGCTTAAGAAATGATTAAATACCTGATAAATAGTAAAATAACAATAAAAGTATTAAAGAAGTGTGCCAAGAGTGTATTAAAATTAAAGTTTAACTTTTTTAATTCAATATCTTTTTCTGACAAAAGATAATATCATACGCTTTTTTGAATTAAAGTGTATTTTAATTGCACTTAGAAATCTGTTTCATAACTTTTCTTCTCTCTTTTCACTTTATTATTTGACACTTTTTTAAAACACGAAAGATCCATTCTATCAATAGAATTTCGATTTGAACGGGTTTTTCAAACACTCCCATCTATAAAGTTTTTATTTTCGCTTCTGTTATATACTTAAGAATAAAATTTTCATTTATCTTTAGTGACATTACCTTAAAAAGTTTGTATAGGCGTAAACCTTAAATTGCATTTTTTTCATATTTATTTCAAAAACTTCCCATGTGCATTCTCTCATTTTTGTCATCTTCAAACACAACTTTCACTATAACTTCGATTTGTATCTTTCTCATCTTTTTTTGCTAAAAATAAATCAAATTCCCAACATGATTTCGATTATAATCCTCATATCAATCCTCAATCTCTATCCTAACGATCTCTTTTCGTCTCCTTCCATATTTTTTCACCTGTGTGACATTGTTGCATATTTCACTCCAATTGCAGCTGTCTCTTTTTAATCTGACAAGACTCCAACTCTCACAACTCTCCAACTCGTCTGCTCGTTTTTTGTTTCAAAGCTTTGTTGCTTTTAATTAAAGCAGCAAATTAAAAATGTCGCTTAATCTCCAGTGCGCGAATGTGTATGTGTGTGTTAAAACTTTTGCTGTACTTTTGAGCAACTCCTAGCCCCCTCCCCTAACTCCCCTGCTTATCAAGCAGAGAGTTGTGCACACGTCCCAAGTGTCACGTTAAACGTCATGCAAACAAAAGGCCTGTCCTGTTTGAAAAGCTCGTGAATGAAAGCTTTTTTCCGCCCATTAATTTTGAGTATGTTATTTTTTGTTTTCTTTTTTTTATGTATTGTTACTCTTTTCGGGCATCCATTGAAATGAATAGTGTGAAAAGAGAACGAGTTCTGTTTTATAACCAGGTTGCATCTAGCTGACCATATCAGAAAAAAGCGCATATGTGGAAGGGAAACAAAAAAAACAAGGAGATGAAAGTTTTTCGCTGTTTGTGGTTGACCGCTTGCAGTCAAAGTTAAAAGCTGCGTTATAAAAGTTCGCTGTGACATTATTGATCCAATGGCGAAACTGACAAAGGGAGTGTTTCTTTATCCGTAATGATTCTTTAGCGAGGGGTAGGGGATGCAAATTTGTTGGCTGTTGTGGGCAAATGCTTAAGAGCTAGGAGAGACGTATAAAAAAATAGAAAATGATAGACTATATGTATGAAGTGTTAACATGCTACAATTATAAGCGAATCATTAAATACTTTAACTGATAAATCCCTTTAAGATAAACCTTCTTATAATTATGGAAAAATAGATAGAAGAATAGAATACAATTCTTAAATAATACTTATTTTTAAAAAAAATCTCTGGAGCACATTTCCTTAAATCAAGGTTTTTTTCTTGTAGAAGGACATGTCTAAATGTCCCATATAATATAAATCATAATAAAAAGTCACAAAAAAATATATATATATTAAAAAAACCGTCTAGAAAGAGAAGAAAATGAATGCTAGAAAACCATTAGCTGTGAGTGCAAATCTATAGATTTTCTTTCAGAAAACTTACTTAAGGTAAAAGCTTTCTTTTTGTCTCGCCAAAATGTCATTATTACAGTAATGAGTATCCTTAAGCAAAACACCTTAGCAAGTAATTACCGACAACTTCCTGGGTGATTTAAGTACTTGTTGGTAAGTCTCTCTTTTCAATCTCTTTTTCTCTCTCTCTCTCTCTCCATCTCTCTGTCTCTCGCTCTTTTTTCAAGTTAGTTTATCAGACAGTGGCTCAGCTTGTGACAGCTGACAACTATCAGTGGTTGGTTGCTTGCTTTTCCAGACGATAAAAACTAAATGCGGTCTGGTCAAAGTAAACAAATGATAAAAACTTTACTTCTTTTGCAGTCGTTGTTGTTGCTGTTGTTTTTTGCAGCTAAACAGGCAATCCATTGTGCAGCTGCCCGCATTTGCATATCAGAGAACAAACTCCCAACTCACCTCCATAACTCCAAGAAAATGGTTGGCAGCTGCATTGTTTTCCTATGCCGTGCCGCCATTTTCAGCTCTTAAGCATTTTATTTTACTTTTTAGCCACTTTTTTGTCGCCTTTAACGCTGCCTAATTGCCTAATTAGACATTCACTTGCCTCCTACTGTCCCCCATTGTCCCCCTAGTTGGTATAAACTAGCTTTTAATATTTCTCCATATTTTTTTGACAACTATTTTGCAGGTCCTGAAGATATACTAAAATTTCTGGGCAACGAGAGTGTCGTGGATCACTTCAAGCTCGTCACCAAGGATGGTAACAGCCTTCTGATCGGTGCCAGGTGAGTTTCTCATACTATTTAAAATTTCTATACCCCATCGAAAATGGGCATATTGATGGGTGTAATGGTTTTATTGCAAATTATTAATATTTTTATTTTAGATGATATCTTATTATTTTTTGTTTTTTCAGTCATTACGTGCCCATCCCTTGTTTAAAATATATATAATCTTGATCAATATCAATAGCTAGATGCAATAAATATTCTATTAAGGTTTTTGTTTACATACGCAGATCAAGCTTATTTAAAATTTTCTTGGGCGTAGGGTATCTCGTAGTCACTCACTCACGACTTTCTTGAGTTTTGTATCTCAGTTGAAACTGGAAACGAGTTGCACGTGCATCAAACAAGCGCGGATCCGGAGGCGCCAAGGCACTCGCTGGTCCGACACTCAACCCCAATCCCCAATCCTGCTAACTCGAGAGGCCTTTGGATAGCAACTGGCCGCCTACTTTTTCACTTTTAATTCAGCTTTTTAGTTGTTGTTGCTTTTGTTGTTGTTCTATTGTACTCGTGGTTGGGGGAGCGGCACATAAGCAAAGGACCAAAAGGAAAGTTTCTTTTTCCGCTGCCCTATTTTTCATTTGCATTTCCTCTGGTAGGGAATATGAGTCTAGTATGCTCTTTGCATTTTATTAGTTTTACGCCTGGCTCTTTTTGATGCCTTTAGAAAGTGGTTTATATTCTGATTAAAGTTTTATAATTGCATTGCTGAGATTCCTGCAGAGGGTTGGCTTTCTAAACTTCACAGGAGCAAAAGAAAATTTAAATATTTCGAAATTGTTTTAGCTCTGGCAATGATGATTTGCTTGTAAATGCATTAACAACTTAAAAAGTAATAATGTTGGTTACGATGAAAAGAAAGAAATATAAGGGAAATATAAAATGCAAATTAATAGAATATAATTTTATGAAAATAATTATAAAATTTGTATTGAGTCACAGTAAACTGAGAAGTCGGACATAAAAAGAATATTTAATCGAAAGCTCTAGCAGTGATCATAATTCCCTAAAACAAAACTAAATTTTAAGATACATTGCGAAAGTTCATATGTAGGTATTATTAGGTAATTGAGAAATCTTAAAACATTCAAAATTACCTATAAGAGTTTTATATCTTGAGTAAAATTTTGGTAATTTTTGGTAAACCAAAAAAGTTCTTGGTAGAATGCAGAGGTAAGTCTTAAAGGGAACAGTTGAAAGTGTAATATTAAATTCTTTAACAAGTTATCCCCTCCTCTAAAAATAACTTTTGTAATGTCAACTTTTCGGAGATGTAAATCTGTATATATATACATATACCTTAGTAATATGATGTGTAAGTCTCGTCGTCAGCATTTGCTTAACATGTTTTAAATGAAACTCTGAAAATCCAGTGAAGGAGTGCAAGATCCACATAAAGCAAACTTCAATTTACTTTTCGCACACATTGTATTTAATTTAAGTAGAAAATACTGAGTATATGAAAAGTTTGCAAGGGCAGACAGCAGCTGAAGTTGCAATCGGAGTTGAAGTAGCTATTGAGGGAGTAGAGAGAGAAGGGAGAAAGAGCCAGAAGCTAACGTGCGTGTGGTAACTTTGATTTTTGCGATGCTGGCAAAAAATAAAACCAAAAAAAAAAAGAGAAACGAGAGGAAAACTTTGCAGCAGGTGCCCCAAGATACGAAAGGTTGACAGAGGTGCGCCCAGGCTTTCAAAGGGAGAAGAGCGAAGAGGTAAAGTTGAAGGGAGTTGCTAAAGTTTGAAGCCGGGCTGAGCCTCAAGTGGTAAACTTAAAGGGTTGCCACAGAAGTAGAAGACGCGTTACATTCCCCATGTTTTTACAACATATTTATAGACAAAAGCTTGGCAAGAATTGTGCAGGGTGGCGAGTAACAGGGGGGAACCACAAAGTATTGTAGTAAATTCTGTTGTTGGAGAAAAACCGCATAAGATGCTTTCTGCGAATGTTGTTGGTTGCCAGGTTTATTATATGCCCCAAAGACAAGGGAATGGGAAGGGGGGTGGAGGGGATCTCATCGCCTCCTCTGTCCCCTTTGTCACCCACACACACACACACATGCAAATGTGCGCCGGCTGACACACATTAAAATGTTGCATACTTTCTGGATCGCCTGGCCAGAAACCAGACATAATAAACTTGTGTGTGTTTGTCACTCACTCCCTCTCTTTCTCACTGTGTGTGTGTGTGTGTGTGGCAAAAGGTCTTAGGAATTTGTGCCAAAGGAATGCATGCAGCTTGTAAGACAAGACGTCGCCACTCACTTCCTCCTTCGCCTTCGCTTCTCCTTTTCTTCCTCCTTTGCTTGCTTCAGACGCAGCAGACGGTGCAAAACTTTCAAAAATTGCAAATAGTTTTTGGTAATTTAATATTAACACTAGTTGGCAGTCCACTTGGGTTATGTACAATTTCAGCTAACGGCAATATCTCAACCTATCTCTCTCTCTCTCTCTCTCTCACTTTTACACTCTTTCCCATCTCACTCTGACACTGTTTGTTGCGGCTTTCTCATGGCACACACACATAACATTCGAGTTTTTGGAAATAGCACAAAAAGCATTTTGAAAGGCGCTGAGAGAAAACGTTTGGCTTTTGCATTTTGTGCGGTTTGTGCCATTGTTTCATTTAATAATTTCCATTGACATTGGAGCACCACCAATAAAATGATTGACATCAAGACTGTGCCACAGCATGTGGCAGCTGCTCTTAATTAAATTATTGAGTACTCAGATATTAAAAGTACATTGTTAAAAGGTGATTTTTGGTAGAGAATTTAAAATACTCAGAACATTCAACATCTGAAATGGGCAGTGGTCACTAGGCACGCAATGGTTTACTTGGCTCACCAAGCTCTTTCCGATATTTTTGACAGATAATCGATAATTATCGCATGCATGTCGGCTTCTCTTGATCTCTAAAATTTAAATGCTAATATTTTATTATAATCCAAAAAAAAAATACCAATATCAAACGGTTTTCACGCACATTTAAATCTCTGAATCAATCTTAATTTTAATTATTTACATGTTGATATTTTCGATTTCCTACTTTGCTGTTAAATTAATTAAGCATAAAAAACAACTTAAAAACACTAAAAATTCGAAATGCAGCAACTTTTCCTTTACTTAACCATTTTGCTCACATGCATAGTAATTCATTTATGGCACTCTCGCAATTTTTTGTAGTTCTCTCTAAAATGTTTAATGTTTGCTGCTTAAGTCGGCAAGTGCCCAGTCAAATGAAAACGTTAGGAAAAAAAACGCTGGAAACTACAACGAATGCAATTTACGACGCCCAACTAAAACATTTATGATTTTCCTTCTTTTTTTGTAAATTTAATTACATGCATAATTTCCGGCTTGCTTATTTCGTAGGGGAATAGGTAGAGGAAGGCAGTGTAATGTATGAATGATGCTGCAAGGAGAAAGGAAAAGAGGGAGGAGCGGAAGAGAGAGAGAGAGAGAAACATAATGAGCCAGCAAAATGCAAACACAACAGAAACGCAAGCAAACCAGAAAAAATTAAGTGAGTGCCAAACACACGCATACAAATTAGTGCTGTATTAGTATTGGTATGCTGCAGATGAGTGTGTGGGTGTGTGTGTTTGTGAAGGGAGAAGGAGAGGAGGAAGAAGGAAGGAGAAAGGAAGAGGGAGAAGAGCAACTAGCGCTTGTCGGCTTTTTGCTAGCTGAGTTTTTGCACGCATGAACGCATTTGTATGCTGGCTTTGTCGTTTGCCAGAGTTGCCACTTATGTGATTAATGGATTTTTAACAAGTTACACATTCCAAAAGGAGACCCAACTATACACATACACGTACAGGCCCATTTTGGCAAGGAGCAAAGCGTCAAAGTAACGGCAACTGCAAAGGACGGCAACGGCGACTGTTGGTGAAAGCTAAGTGCTGTGTATGTGTGCGTGTGTGCGTGTACACGTGTGTGTGGGGGTAGTCTACTTACATATGTATACGTAAGGCAACCTACTAAACTAGCATGACAGGGCGGAAATGCGAATGTGACACGCGTTTTGCATATGAAATGTCATGAAAAATGTCGGAAATGGAAAAAGCAACAGAAACAGCAACAGAAAGAGAAACATAAATGAAATAACGTGAAAGGAAAGCAAAGAAAGGGAATGTAAGAAAGAAAGGGAAAGAAAGAAAAATATTCTCACAACTGATAGGTAACCTTACAGCTGGTTTCTCTATACTTTCCCCATTTCCAATCTTGATTCTACAACGCATCCTATGCAAAGTCAACATGAATTTGTTAAGTTGCCAAAAACAGCAGCTAAAGAAAAGGAAGAATAGAAAACAGGCCACAAATTCAGCAGGTAATCCGATTCCCTTTGGCAGCTTTTATTTTTAACTTGAATCAAATGTTATCATGCCCGAATTGATTGTAAACGAAGGGCACAACAGGGAATAAAAGAGTTTCAACTAAACAGAAAATGGTGTGAGTTAAGTGTAGCATAAATTAATAAATAATAGCATAAATAAAATAAATTTAAATAAATCTTAAGATCTGCAGAAGTAAAGTTAAAAAACAATTTTTTATACCAGGAACAATTTAAAATTTGTATTAAAATGAAAACTATGATTTTAACCACAAAACTCCATTTATCAAATGACCCACAAAATGTTAAAATAACAAGGGGGCTCCGCCCTATGCTTGCTTCGCTCGCCTACTCCCGGCTCGCTACGCTTGCGGTGTGGTGCGGCAATCCCGCGGTGATCCCGAGCAAGAATATATTTACTTTATGTGGTCTGCCACGCCCCCTTTTACCTATTAAATACATTCTGCCAAGCACATTATACCCTTTTTGCCTATTATTAATGGTGACAGGGTATAGAAATGCGATTTACTGACTGATGATTGATATCAAATTGAAAATAAGTTATTCAAGATAAACATAATGAGTTCATTTCAAATTATAACTTGAAATGCACTTTTTAATTATAAGAAAACTTCTTGGCATTGTCAACTTAACTCAATAGCAAAAGTTCTGACATTCATATTGTCAAAAGGAAATTCAATCTAATTGTCACGTCGACGCCTTTGCTAAGTATCATTATGACTCAGATTTAGAGCGGCTTTAATCCTTCGTTTCCGTTTCACAAGTCACTTATGCAAATCAGCCCAAGGCCTTCCAAACTTATTTCTAAATTTTCTCATTTTCCCCACTTGACTTTTCAGCTGTTTAAGGCAAATTGCATGTGGGTCTCGACCTTCCACTCGACTCGTTAATTCCATGGAACTTGGCTGGCAAATAATCGTAATCGTAATTCAGCGTTAAATTTGTTATTCACGGATTTCGGCGCTTCTCTTAATCTGATCTATTTTCGAGAGCTTTCTCTGCCTGTCGAGCAGTCAACATGAAAATTGGGTTAACACATTAAGTCGGCATATGTATGCTTGTACGTTAGTGTTCCAATGTTCTCGTTTCTCTATCTATTCTTCATTCCCCACACCTGTCCTCTTCCACGTCCTTGTCACAGTTGCTGCGTTCAAGTTGGCAATCGAATGAATGGCGACAAAGGCGGAAATAAAATTGCTAAGCGAAAAATCCATTTCAACGTTGGTGTCCTCTTTCTTTTCCTACCTCTCTTTAATTCTGTCTCTCTTTCTCCCATTCTATCATGGCATATGTCGGCCTATCTTTTTGGCTTTTAACGGTTTTTTTTTTGTGTGCAACGACCTGCTGCACTGTGGCACAAATTACAAGAATATTTAATTCATACTTATGTTTATTAGCAATAATAAAAATCAATCATGTTTAGAGTTCTAAAAGCCAGGAACCAATAGGAGTATTATAAATTGAAATTTTTCAAAATTAAAATGAATTGCTAATTTTGTTCAACGAACTTATTTAATAAATAAAATAATAGTTACATTTTAAGTTTCATATTTAGAATAATTACACTGATTTCTAAATTAAAATGGAAACTAAAATATTAAATACAATTTTTTTTAAATTTAATTTATTCAACATTAATACATTCAAAATAAGTATATCTAGAATAATTATTTGAAGGTTATATCAATAATTCGCATCTTGTAATTCTTTCGAGAATATTATTATTACTATATTATTACTAGAACAAAATGTTTATAATTGAATATTTTGGGAACAAATTCCACTTCTTTATGTTTTTCCAATGCATTAGCAACCACAGTGCACTGTGTTTTGAAAATTCAATTTCTTGTATGCAATTTTCCTTTGGCATTTTTCAGGCGCAGAGCCAATTCGTTTACACACACGTTGGCAGCACACACATGCCACACACACTTAAGCGATTTTGCAACGTCCGTCTTTTTATTTCATTTCATTGCATTGCACTTTCTGCCTTTGTGCAATTGTGCAACAATCATTTTTGCGCCACAAATTCATTTTCTTTTGTGTGCCTCGGCGTGTGTGTGAGTGTGTCTGTGTGTGCACAACAATCGTCAGCTAATTTGGTGCGATTTATACGCATTCGCGATGTGCAACTGTGTTGCATACCTCAAGGGACTCGCGGCTACCCAAAATGAATTTTCATGGGAATTTTTATCAAGGCGCCTTGGCTGTCCGCCCCTCTCCTCATCTCTCTGCGCTCTCCTGAGGCATCTACTGATTTTAATCTACGGCGGAATGCGCAGTCCCCAATCCATCCCCCTCTGCAGTCAGCCAGCTTGATTGAAGATTGCAGATTGAATTGTGAAACAAATGTTCTTCCACACGCTTCTTCTTCTGCTCCTTCTCGTAGTCGCAGTCGTTGCCTGGCCAACAACAATGCCAGCTGAAGTAAGAGGCCCTCATTGTTGGCCATTGTTTAGCGCTATTCAGTCGCTCAAATACCTCGACTCGAGTGTGCTGTCAACAGAGAATAACAATTTTTAGACGAGAGTGTGCCGGATTCTTGAGCACAATAGAGCTTCAATGATGTCAGCGGGCGCTACAGATACACTAGATAATGATTGTATTTTCTTATAAATAAATTGTAGAAAATGGGACAAAATGAGAAATGCCAATTTTTAATAGGATTAATATACAATTTCTATATGATTTAGAGCTGCAAAAATATGTAAGCTGATAAAAAAAATACAAAACCATTATCCTATTTTTCGTCAATTTTAAATAATATCTGCTAATAAAAAACGTCTTCTAAGATCAATTTAATGTCTCACAAACATTAATCGCAATCTTACAATAATGATATTTTCTCTCTTACTTTTAATAATACTCACTTTCAGACGAATGCTTTTAAATTAATATTTTTCTTACAAAACTAACATTTTTTATGTGAGATTTGAAGCCAAACGTTTTACATAAGAATATACAGTCTAAATTTAATCTTGTAGCTTTCAACCTAAAAACCATTTAAATTATTAACCTAATTATATAGCTTGCAGTCACACAAATGATAAATTATTCTTATGCTAGAAATTTCCTTTGTCGTTTTATGCAAATCACAAAAGTTTTGGTAATAATAAACCTCATAAATGGCAAACATCTTAAGGCATCTGAGAAAAGAGGTGGGAAAGGAGTTGAGATTGCCTTTATTGTTATAAGTAATTAATATTGCATTCATTAGCCAAATTGAATCTTGCCAGGAAACGAGGGAGAGTAAGGGACATGCTCTGTTAACTGGTTCCAAATTTCATGCTTAAAATATGCAAACGGTTCGAAACGTTTCGAGAAATCAAAATCTGGCAGTGCAACAGGAAGATCAAGAGGAATGGAAAGGAAAGAGTCCTTTGATGCGCCTAAAAGCTGTTTGGAAATGCGAGCAAAGCCTGACAAATTGAAAATGAGTGACCTGTAGCTAATATTTTATGTAGGGTGTCGTTTTGGGGGTAATTGGCTCTGAAAGTGAAGTGCACTGCACTTGGACTTTAATAGTGCTTATGATTTGGACAGTTACTGGAATTGGGATTGGGACTGGAAATGGAAATGGAAATGGAACTTGGCTCGAATTCTCTTTGTCATACTGCCTGTGGTCAGTGCTTTGACTGGAATTGAGCCAATGGTGACATATGGCCTGAGGTGAGCAATGTCATTGGCAAATTTCGAAATTTAGCTTCTATCTCCATCTCCAACTGCATCCCGTATCTCGAGTCTCCTCACAGCTCAATGGCATTCACATTTTGCTTTTTGGCATTTGACAGTTTGGACATTTTCTGCTTGCATTGAGTGCTGACGAGGGAGTCGGAAATATAATGAGATAGCGTAAAGAAGAAGTGAATTGTGTAGTGAATAGGGAGGGGGAGATATATTGGGGGCTCAAAAGAAAAACGTAGGTCAATAACATCGAATTCAAACCGTCAGTACGATGCATGCCGAAAAACACAAGGAGAGCAACCAATGGCAGATTGAAAAGGGCTCATGCAATGCCTCTGACAGCATTTCGAATGAATGCATCAGTTGGAACAAGTGGCAACGCTGCATTAAAAGAGATCTCTTTGACTATGAGATACCCTATAATCGCAATGAATAACTGTTGTTTAATTAAATTGCATATTTTTTACTTTCAACAAAAATAAATGCAAATAAAGTGGAAATTTTATACTATTAAATCGAACAGGTGGCAACGATGTGTGTTTGAATATTTATAATACGTTATGTTTTTAATGTAAAAAAGATACAATTATTTTAAATGGTAACTACAAGTAGCGTGAATTTGGCCACAACGTTATATATTTGACTAACAGATACCCTGGCTATACAGTTGATTAACAGATATCGTACACTCAGTTTTCAAAAGTGTTTTATATTCTTAAAAGTATAACGTGAAAGAGGACGTTAAAGATTTGAAATGAAATACAGAAATATTGTTAAATCAAGTGGCAACGCTACAAAATAGATATATTTAAGTAATTGATACCCTACAATTGTAGGCTTTTGAGTTTAAAGACGAAAAAAGGTTTGAAAATTTTTTTAAAAATAATATAACAGGCAACAAACTATAGAAAAGCGATTTATTTGACTAGATATCGTACAATAAGATATTGAATATTATTTTTAAGGAAATGATTCTAATAGCAACTAAGATTAGCGTGGATTAATTGGCAACGCTCTTGTTGATACTCTGTAGGGTATACGGGCATTGGAAAATAGGGAACTGAAAGAAACGCTTCGATAAATTTTCTGCATTGACTGCAGTTGCGCATACATGTAATTCAATATGTGTAGATGTTTGAAATCGAGGGTTTGGCAAAGGAATGAAAGGAAGGGGTTAAAGCAACACATTGCAAATGGCCACGACATTGGCAGCAATCTTTTAACTTTGTCCAGTTACCAAGCAACACACACACACAAGTAAAGTGGCAGCGGAGAAAATGCATGAGGAGTTGCCATATCGTTGTAAATTTGCTTGATTTGCATAGCTGTTTGGCTATACAGAAAAGCCATTTACCGTTATGTGCACGATATTGGCGGCGTCTCTGCTGCCAACATGAATGCAATTCAAACGTGTGGAATGAGCAATGAAAAGGGGGTAGGTGATGTGAGAGGGGATGAAAAGAGAGTTAAGGGGGTAGCTGCAACAATGGCTGTCAAATCGTATGCCCGTCCAAAGTCAACATCTTTTGAAGCCTCAAGTGTGCAGGCGATGGATACCGATGAAAACTGAATGCAGCATGCAAAATTGCTGGGATGCAGGGTAGCAGTTAAGGGATGGGGGAAGTGGAATTGAATGCTTTCAGCCCCGTAGCAACTGCTGCCAAAGTAGCGCAAAGTTTGATGACGTGTGACATTGAAAGTTGACTGGCAATGGCAGAGTCAGTGTCAGAATCGGCTAACTGCGATTGGCACTGACTGCCAGCTGCTGCAGCTACCAGCTTCCAGCTCCTTCTTCTTACCCAACTCCCATTCCCCTGCCATGAATCACTTTTGTAAAATGCCGCAATTTGCCATCTCAATTGCAAACTATTCGATTCCCCAGCACGTGCAATGGGCCCAAGAAAAAGGTGAGAAATTCATGGTAGGCAACAACTGGCAACTCGGATTGTGGAAACGGGAAAGTGGCAAGTGGCAAGTGGCAGGCGACAAAGAGAGTGACAAAAGTCAGACATAGAAAGAAAGTGTGAGAGATCTGTCAGTAAGTTTGCCAATTGCCAGTTCAGTTATTTTGTTGGACAAACCATGTCGAAAATTTTGCTAATCGAATTTCACAGAGACGTCTTAAAATTTGGTCAAAAACTTATTTTGTTAACAAGATAATCTGTGTTATTTGGGGATATAAAACAGATCAAAAATGTATGAAATTCCAATGAAATCCACAATTTCCCAATTAATATTTAGTATGGTATATCCATAATATTAATGGATCTCTTGCTAGAAAGATATTAGTTCCATAGTATTTGCAATTTATATTGCAATTTTTAACTTGAAGAAACTTCTGTAAAGTAACAAAAATTTAATTTTTTTTACTCAATTTTTATTTCCCTTTATAGTAAGTTATGCCACTCATATTTTTTTGGAATTTTATTTTGACATTTAAAAAAATAAGTTCAATTAAACTGATGTTACATTCTAAATTCGAATGTAACTTTTTTTGGATTATTATCGATGAAAAAGAATGTCTTTTAAAAAATATGCTATTCATTTTAATTAGTTTTTTTTTTATTCAATAATTAAAGTACCATTGAAACTCAACAAAACGGTAGTATACCATAATTGCATAATTTTAGAAATTTTCTTTTAAACAAATTGCTTAACACTCTAATAATTCACATCATACACACGTTTTGTAGCGCTATATATAACGATTTTTCAAGCGTGTGCATTGGCTAATAAATAATCAAGTGGCATGACAAATAAATTATGGACATTATTCAAATGGCGCTAATGATGCTTAAATTTCCCCAGCAAAACATCAACAAACGCGTAATGTTCCACTTCTCTTTACTTATTTTTTCGTATCGTCAAATTGTGACAATGGCAGATGAATAAGTGGAGCACAAAAAAAAATATTAGAAAAATGTGCGAAAATATAGAAAAATATGAAAATTAATCAGATCTGGAGTAGACATAGCCAAAAAAAAACAAAAAGAAAATGCATAATTTATATTCATCGTATTTGGATGCCATGCACATAAAGAGAGAGCGTAATAAATATGTGCGATCTGCTTGGCAGTGCATAATAAATTTTGGACACTTTATTGGCCACACGCGAAGAACTCGGCTAAGAACTTGGCTCGAAAGATAACTCCGTGTTGGATAATGATGAGCAAACGCGTCCTAAAGCAGCCAAATGGATACATTTTGGGATCCAGTCTCTTGCAAGGTCATGTGGGTGGTTGGTGTTGGCTCTGTGGTTGAGTGGTTGTTTTTTTTTATTTGATTTCGCTTCATTGTCGTTCGCCTTGGGCCAACTTTGCATCACCGCTTCGTATGAGCAATTTGCATGTTTCTATGGGGTCTAGACATCATCCCAAAAAAGAAAAGGAAGAAGACAAGGAAGATTGTGCTTTTTCCCTGTTGTTGTTTTCTGCTTTTTTTTGACTCGGTTTTGTCTACTTGATATTTTTTTGTGGGTCAAGCCACAAAATGACGACGACGACGACGACAACGATGATTTTATTTGTTTCTTATGTTTTGTTTTTCGCCGAAGCAGAGTTTCCGCAATCTATTTTATGGCATCTCATTCTAATACCCTCCCGTTGTTGGCCCTGCAGCTTTAACGTCTTTGAAAGCCCGTCAACCACAATGCCATTATTTATGTGCATGTGGTTTTTGTTTTGTTGCTGTTTTCAAGCATTTTGAAAAGGGTCCCAAAAACATTTCATGTCCTTCTTCAAGTATCGTCCTATGAAAAAAGAAATGGGTTTTCGATGGAAATAAATGAAAATGATGACTTGTTACACATAATTTTAAAATTATGGAGAAATCATGTGAATGGGTTCATACCGAGGCGACAGCTGAGGTCATAAAATGTGTTCAAGACATATTAAATGAAAAACTTTTAAGTATACAAACTCAATTCTTATAACGCTTTATTTAAAATTTCGTTCATTTAAAATCAAAATTTTAAATAGTAGTAATGCTTTCAATGGAAACAGTTACGAAAAGGTATTAAAAACTACTCGATAAAATTTCCAATTTGTATATTTCAAAATGTGAATAGTGCACATTTCTACATAATAGACCCATAAATACTTGAATTAAAATGTATGCCATGAATGTATTAGTATGAGTGTGTTTGATAACGAGGCAAATGAGGCAAATATATTGACCAGCAATTCAGTGAGGCATTTGATGAGCGACCAGAGCTGCAAATTCCTGCGGTTTTGAATGCCGTCAGGCCAAAAATGATTCGCGGTTGCAACTTGTGCGATTCGTTGCACTCATGAATAAATCGAGAAACAAATTCTAATGCAATATGTATTCAATGCGACATTTAATATGTATACATTTTATTCTAATTCAAAAACATTAGCATAAAACAAGGAAATGCAACTGTTAAGCGGATTCTGCGCGTTTTTCATTAATTGCTTCGAGTACAGTGAATATATTTATTCAAATTTCGAAAATACACAGAATGAAAGAGAGAGATGAATAAAAGCAAATAATCTGTCGCAGTTTTATCCTTCTGTTTCGATTCTATCAAAAAGAGTAGGAATACAAGCTGAAACGGTCGAGCAAACACGACTGTGAGAGATCCTGTAGTTATTCTGCAAATAAAGAAAGTTACCAATTTATAATAGGAATAAATCAAATATTATTTACAAAGCTTTAATTTCTCCTTTCAAGAAGTTCCCTAACTGTGTCAGGAAACTATATATATTTTATAGGGTCCGACATGCAATACATAACTCCTTCTGTATGTATAGCTTTTGATAAACTTTACAGGGTCCTTGACAATGTGATCGATAACTGCTTTAGCGAGCTTACTTATTATATAGGAGTTTGTTTGCGCTGCTTGTATGTTAACTGCTTTCCTTATATGTATGTTCGTGAACTGCATTTAAGTTGCAAAGTTAAACTAAACTAAGCGAAGTAGCAGCAACAACAAGAATAACAACAACAACAAAATCAACAACAATGCAGCTAAATTTGCAACTACAACAAAACATGTGCAAAGCACTGAAAATCCTACGTAATCGTTGCGTATGCCAGCGGCAACACTGCTTGCAGGCAAAGCAACAGCAACAACAGTAACAGCAACAACAATAACAACTGTAACAAGCTGCCGTGTGGAAAATATTTATGAGCGCGGTTTTTACGCCAAATGCATTCTATAGAATGTGTTCCACACTTAACACTGCGCTTCCTCTCTCACTTACAAGCTTTAACTGCAGTTAACGTTGTCTCTCTCTCTCCCCTCAGCTGCTGTGCTCTCTCTCTCTCTCTCTTTTCGTACGCTATCGTTATCGTAAGCGCGTAAATATCATTGGTGCTTCTGCTCTAGTGGATGTGTGCGTTAAGCAGTGCGTTAAAATGTTTATGTGCTGGCTTGTCTCCGTGTGTTTGCTTGTATATGTATGTTACTCGTATATGTACACTGACGCATCCACAACAGTTACCTGTTCTTTGTAGAATACAAGGCTATATTGTAACATATCTGTTGCAATGCATGTAACAGGGAAGAGAATGGATTGATCGGCATCAAGCAACAAGTCGATCTTGTCATGTATCGGAGTCTACAAAAGCTAGATCTATCAAATTTGACCCAAGCACTTATATTAACGCCACGCAAATAACGCTCTCTTAATTTTTGCAACACCACAATTTAATAAAAATAGTTACCATCTACGATAAAAGAGCTAGAGACTCCAAATTTCCGTAATTCGAAGAAGCTTCATGACATCCACATTTCTTGTGACAGAACTCTTTTTTTCATGTTGAACACTGCATTTAATTTTTTTATGCATTCCATTTAATTGCAATTATATCGATTGAATTTAACGCTAGTTAAAGTTGTATTAAATACTCAAGCGCGTAAAAGTAGGCAATACTTTTTATGTACTTATTTATTTAATTTATTAACTTATCCCAGCGCTACAAGTATAAAACTTTAAGGTTCCTGCGCTTTTTAAGATCAAAGTTACCACTTTATTTGAGAAACAGGTATTTTATAATCGGGGTCTCGACTGTAGCTCTCTTCCATGTTTCGTTCGTCTTGATGTTGTTTCATTTAACGCTTTTTGGCACTCAACGTAACAGCGCCACCTGCCTCGCTTTCGCTGTCTCCCATTATCCCACTTTTCTGGTCTTTTTTTCACTCCACATGTATGCTAATTTCGCTCAGCACATTTTATATTTATATTTATACGCTGCTGACAACAACAGGCAACAAAACTGTAAACTGCAGCCAGTTAACTGTAAAACCGCAGGGTTGCATTCGCTCGCACGTTTGAAGTTGCCTTTTGCTGCTGATGTTGTTGTCCCTGTTTTTGTTGTTGTTGCTCCGCTGTTGTCATAATTAAAACTCGCTGCATAATTGCCAAACAATGGCACAATGCACTGTCAGACTGAGAGAGAAGTAGAGGCTGACAGAGAAAGACTGTGTGAGAGAGTGAGAGCGAGAAAAATTGTGTGTGTGTGTGTATTTTGGGCCCATTGCAATCACATCCATTTATTCGACTGCCTAACAAAGTGGACAATGTGCCATTTTTTTCTCGCTGTTTGCATTGGCCAGGCCATCAACCAACAGACACACACACACTCACACATAGACACATAGATACAGAGGGTGCAACGAAGCGCTCTGCAAAATGTTGCCACATTTTGGGGCGTCGTTGGACAACGTTGCACATGGCATAGCGCCAACAAAACTCTTGAACATTGTTGCACACGGTTGTCACATACGGCACACAACTAGAATTATGCCGTTAGAATGGGAGCATAAAATGTTACTGGAAAATTGAAAAAAAATATGTATAGGAATGATAAAGGAAAGGGAAAAATTAAACGAGCAAAGCCAGCAGAGAAAAGTGCAATCACTTCTATATAAGCAAAATGTTCATAAAAGTCTTCTAAATAATGCAAACATTTTTTGAAAAATATGTTAGCATTGCAAATAAAAACACAAGGAATATAATATCGAAAATATCATCCCGCAATAAATATCAATGCTTTGTGAGTATCGATGGGATCGATATTAATTAAATTGTGCCTAATCCAACATATGTTAAATGTCAATGTAAAATTAGCTTTAAGAATTGAAGTATCTAAATAGATGAGAATATTTCCCGCTATACAAACTGCATTTAATATTATATGGATTTCTCTATCTCGTTACAATATCGATAAAATATCCTATTAAAATAAAAATGATTAAAGTCTAACTGAAATATATGGTTATATGATATTCTCATATGGAGACTTATTCCTAAATAATTACTATCACTTAATCTTTCCCCCTTGCTTTGATTTCTTCTATTCTAAATTTCTCTACGTTTACCTGAATTTGCTGTTTTAAAATTAAACTAGCTCCCCACACGAATGCTGAATGCATTCAACAGAAAAAGGATCTCTAAATATTATCACAACTGTTCGACATCCCGGAACTTTGTTACCAAAGAGATTGACTTTTAACCGCATCATTTGGCCCAAGACCTGCTCTTTGGTTACTTGGCTACTCGAATACAGTCTGGGACCAATTTGCCTTTTGCTTCTATGCAAAGTTAACTACATATTTATTTTAATTTTTCCGCACTCTTTGCTGCATTCAAGCCAAAAACGCCGGAAGTTTCGATAAGGTTGCTGCCTGCTGTCGATGTTGTTGTGTGGTTCGTTAGGTGCCTCATTTTGGGTGGCTCATTGCTTGGTTAGGTGGCTTGCGATTGCCTGAGTCTCATTTTGCCGCATGACACGGCTGCCATAAAATATTCAACCAAAGTGCACTCACACATGCAGACACACACACGCACACATCATACGGCCACACACACGTAGTTGTGGTTTCAATAATCAATGAGTTGATTTTATGAAATTTCTGTTTGCCTCACTGGCCCCGCCTTACCGCCTCTTGTTCCACAATAATTTGGTTTACAACACACACACACACACACACACACATATTCGTTAAGCTGCCTTGCATGTGTTTGGAGCAAAATTTTATTAACGAGGAATTTTGAAATTTTTTGCATACATTTTCGCATTACTGGTTCGGTTTTCTGGGTCTGCACAAAAAGTAACCTGACCCAGAAGAGGCGTGTCGGTTGTGGCTCAAAAAGTCAAACGAATTTTAATTAATATTTTAATTAATGAAACCACAAGTTTGGCCAACCGAACTGTTGTTGCCTGCTCTGAAATCGACACGTGCATTTCTGCTTAAATTGATTTCTCAATAATGCCATATATTCATAATATATATTTTAATTTCTCTCTCTCTCTCTTTGTCTTTTTTAGAAATACCGTATTTAATTTAAGCATACATGATCTCGCGGAGCAACAACGTCTGGTTTGGACGTCGCCGGAGGATGACACCAAAATGTGTCTCGTCAAGGGCAAAGATGAGGTGAGTAAACGAATATAGAAAATCATTTCTCATTATTTATGATTAACATTTTTTGTTTGATCGACATATTTCACTATGCTTAATTTTTTGTCCATGAAGTATTCCAACAATTTTGTTTTATTTAACTCTATGGAATGTCATTTCGGTTTTATTGATAATAATTCAGCTGAAATTTTACCACATATTTGATTAGGATTGATTGTTAAGATTAAGATTAGATCAGATTAATTTAATGGTCTTAATCTTAGATGAGCTTTTCAATTACAAAATACATGCCTTAAGCCATTTTTTACTCAACTAATTAAAATGTTAAATAATATTACTCAAAAAAAAAGGTCACCTATTAATTTCTTACTATTTATAACAGGGAATGTAATCATTATAAGTTATATTATAAAACTCAAGAAATAATCATTACTGTATGAGTTTTATTATTAAGCTTATAATTACTTATGATCAAAAAATGTAACTCATAAAATAATGATTATTTCTTGAGTTGTACTTTTTTTAATCAAATATAAAACTCAAGGTGTTATTTTGACCAGCCAACTTGCATGTGTCTAAGTTTAATTTTTGATAAAAATTTTCAAAAATAATGATTATTTCTTTATTGTTTTTTTTTTTTTTGCTCAAAAATAATGATTATTTCATGAGTAAAATATTAAAAATCATAATTCTTAAGATCATGGTGAAATTGCATAGATTACCCTTAAAGAAAAATGTTGGTATATTTCACGTTTATTTACAGTTACGAGAAGTGAATGATTTTTTCATTTGAAATAAGCAAAAAAATCATTATTTACTGTCCCTGATTTATAATAATAATATGGAATATGAAATGTATTTTAACTTAATAGTAAAACAAAAGGTATTTCTTAATACCAACAAAGTCTTCACTTAATTGAAAGTATCGATCTAAAAAGTTAAGATAACTCAAAGAAATTTTTCATCATTCAGCAGAATAATAAAAGTGTGGTGTTTGAAAATATCGATAAGCTTTTATGCAATTGACTTTACGATAATATCTATTTTCCATTGCACTTCTATTGCAATTTTTATTTTTCGTGTCTATATGGTTATTTTTGTTGCATGTTGTTTTGGAGCTTAATGCTTCCATTGCAGCGACAAGTTTGCGAGCCAAGAAACTGAAAACAAAGAAATAAAATAGTTTACTCCCTCATCCGTTCCACTCTTGAGTTTTATCGCGCAACTGCTGCAACTTTAGGGAAATTGATTTATGCAACTTTATTCATTCTTTATTTCTAGCTTTCCTTTTTTTCTTCCTTTTTTTGTGTGGCATGCCTGTGAAATCGAAATAAATTTATAGTTTGCATTTGTAGCCCAGTTGACCCATTAAGAAAAGTGCTAAAAAAAAAAAAAAGAAAATCAATGCAATATCTAGAGTTGGTAGAAATGAACTTTCTGTCTTGGTTAATGGAAATGGCAAACATTTTCGAGTTTAATTCGTTATTGGCAAGCGCAGCAGCTGTTGCTGTTTCTGTTGCTGTTCTTCGTTGGTAGCGCCTTCCGTTTCCGGTCAAGTAAACAAAATGGCGCAGCAGCGCAAGGAGAAATGAAGGACATGCCGCAATTTCCCGACTCTCGTTGCATGCTCAAGTGCACTTCTGGCATTGCAGAAGCTGACGTAATTAAGCAACACTTGTTGTTGCCCCAAACACACACACACACACACAGAGAGAGAACAATGCGGCAACAGCTAGAGAAGCAGGTGTAATTTGTTGAACTCAATTTGCTTCACTTGACTTGGCCCCCTAGCTTGTTATTTATAGCGTCAAGTTGCCCAAAGGAAAGAATTAGCCTTTCCCCTTCTTTTATTTATTTTATATTTAGTTTTGTAACATCTAAAAGGGGTTGCACAATGTGACTAAATCTGTTCTTGCACCCTTATGTGGCATGGCGTGCAAGTTGCCCATTTTGGCCAAAGGTTGCACACCAAAAAGCATAGAAATGAATTTGCAATTGTTGGCATTGTTCTTACATATTATATGCGCCTAATGAAAAGTTCAAAATTTACAATTTTAATTAGCTGACATTTTGGCTAATTTAAGTCTAGCTAATAGAGATAGAATAATCGTTAAGCTGCCTAAAAGCATGCCACACTTTTTATGACTAGCAAATGCAATTAGAGTGGTCAGAAATATGCAAACAACTCACGCGATGCCTTATCTACTGGCACAGTGGAAAACCAAGCTAACCTCAACCAATCATGTAATGATTTATACGAAGGTTTATACTTTAGTTAAATGGTCTGTTAAACTAGTTACATATAATTTAGTGTTAAAACTTGTTCAGCAATTTGTTATGAAAGCGATTTTAAACAATCTGCTATGTCATTGCAAATTGTGGCCGCCATCACTTAAATGCGTCGCGTTACGCAACACTGCAAATAATTTGACCAACATAATAAAACGTAAACCAAACAAGCAGACGAACAAACAGACAAACAAGAGACGACCAAAACTTTTCTCGTTTACGCTGAATATTTTAAGGCCAATTGTTTGGGTCGAGGAAAAAATTCATGGCTGTGAAATTTGTTAAGCGTGGCCGAAAACAAAAAATATATACATAAATAAAAAAAAATTGTTCACTTCAATATTGCGCCTCAAAATGGCCGGCCGTGGGTTGTTTTCTTTTTGAATACCCTGTAAGCAGAATTGTAGCATGGAAGGTATCTTATCTTATCTTATTGTAAATGATGTATTTATCAAAATTTCTGCTGGCATAAAATATCCTAAGTGTACTGAAAGTAGCTTGTATAACAATTTTTAAAAGCTTTTGGTAGGGTATACGATACTCAATCAGAAGCACATTTATATATTTGTTAATATTATTTGATAATATTGAGTATCGTAAGCGACATCATGTGTAAACAGGTCTATTTATATTGAATAAATATTTTAATCAACCAGGGAATAATACAGGAACCGGCACTTAAACTGTATTAAAAATAATTTTGTAAGATCCGAGAGCCGGAACGTTTGAACCGGTATTATATTTTATTTTCTGCATGAATATTGTCTTTTAATACAACTATTTACTGGGACACACAGTAACCGTTATTTGTTTCGGTTTGATTCCCTGATGTCAAGGTATACTTAATTCCACAACAATGATGACATAAATTATTTGTACAGGATATCTTGTAGTTGCGCAACCATTGAAAAGCCATCTTTTTTGCTATAAACCCTTAATGACGGTCATTTTGTAAAAAAAAAAAAACTGCGATCCGGATGCTGCAAAGTTTTGGCCATCAAAGCGCTTTACATTGGCCATATCGCGAATATGGATTTTTCACTCACAAATCCACACGCACACCAATAGGTGTGATTATAGCTGCACCGTTGAATACTCGTACACATACACACACACACTTACTCTTATGTATGCAGGTATTTGCATTGTCGACACATCCCAATGAAAGCTTGCTCGTAAATTTTTAATTGATTTAATATTTGCCGCAATGTTTTATTAAACCTGCGTAAACAGCGGTAAAAAGCAATGGTTGACACTCACCAGGCGTCAATTCACAGCCTCCGGGGCCACGCCCATTTGGTCGAAAAATGAGCAATCGGTTAGCAGTCGCCAGAGTTAACCCAACATCTGGTTTCCCCCCTTTTGTAATGTTATGGTCAAATAAATTGAACATTAAATGCGGACAGACCAGAACAATCTACGGTGTGTGTGTATGCGTGCGTGGATATGGCATGAATGAATTAATTAAACCAAGTTAAAATATTTGATTAAATTGTTTAAGCCAAATATTAAGGACGTAACGCAAAATATTTGCGAGCAAATTTTGCATGCCTGCAAAATATTTGCGTTAAAATTTAAATTGTGTTTCTGGAAATCAATAAAGGAAATTTATAACAAAGACTATTTAAATTATAATAATTAAAATCATAGGCATATATGTATTATAATCACACAGGTAACACTATTAGATATGTTTCTCTTATCAGAAATTGTTTAAACAAATAAATAGTTTTTGGACAGCACACGTTGCGTATACGTGATATCTATATTTATAATATTATTTATCTCTCAACTTCACTTAATTTAATTTATAAACGTTTTACTGGCTTTGCATTGAAATATACTTGCATAAAAGCTCAATGACTACTTTTACTATTAAATACTTATTACATAGTTTATTTGAATTTTATTCCTTCTGGAACTCTTACGCAAACTAAATCAATCATTCAAAACGTCAATCGGCCGACAACTAAGAATAAAATACCTTCTTGGCCATATTGCTTTTGTTGCCCAAGGTTTTTCCAGTGCACAACGTACAAATGAAAGACAAACAGACGATTAATTTTGAATGGCAGGCGTAATTTTGGTCAAGCCTTGGGCAAGAAAGAAAAAAGTAAATAAACAAAGGCGAAATTGGAGGCGGAGACGGGTTCGCGGTCAAGAGATTACTTGCAAACTGGGAGGGGAAAGGAAGAAGGGATGACTTTACCAGAATTAATGAAATTCCAAATGCCAGAGCAAAATGTCAAAATGAAATGAGTGATTTGAATAGATGTACGCATTTGAATGGATCCGCCTCCTTCTGGCTCACCTGCCAACAACAAGTGAGATAACTGAGCGAGAGGGAAAGAGGGAGATGTAGTGGGAGAGGAGGAGGGAGTGAGAGGAAGGCAGTTGGATGGATGGATGGATTGGAACAGGCAGCGACACCAAAATGCCAAAGTACTGTTGCGGTCGTGTCGTTCTCAAACACTCTCGAACAGAAGGCCAAAGTCGATGTATATGTGAATTGGAGTGTGTGAGTAAATGTGAAAAGTGTTGGCCACCTCTGCATAAATTAAAAACACTTCCGTACTCTAAAATGAACAAAAGCTATGGCTTGGTCCAAGCTCTGAACACAAATGAATGGGAAATTGTATTTCTGGTTTTGTGGGCGCTCTGAGAGCAACAACTAAACATCTATGGGCAAGCAAGTCAAGTGCTTAATGATGAGTTGAACCCAGACAGATGAGAGAGTAAAGGAGAACGGTTGAAAGAGAGAGAAAGATAAACAATTCAACATTTGGTCAACCACTGAATTGACTGCAACCTCAATAGAAACACAGCCCACAAAATACGCAAAGCATGGTAACTATTTTATACCAATAAATGAGCTATAAAATGCTTTGAAAATTCATATTTAAATAGAGAAATTGAAGGAGCAGCAATTTAATCTTTTTAAGTAGAATAAGTAATAAGTATGACTATTGTTCATTTGGGCCAAAATGAAGAGCAGCTTTTTCCAAACTCAACTGTAGACAGTGCTTTGTCCTGTTGTTGTCATTTAATAATGTTGAAAACCCAAAATAAAAAAAAACACAGAAAACAATACCTGTCCAAAAAAGACAAACAAATATTATATGACAAAAGTCCAGTTAGTGTGCTGGAAAAGTATTCATGTTTCAGTTTCGAGTTTGAGTTCGTTTTGCCTTGTGGCATTTATTATCTGTCTGTCCAAAAAAAAAAAAACCAGTCAAAATTCTGTAGTCGAGCCTCGACTATGAGACACCCGTTACTGAATTCAGATATACATAAATATATTTATTTTATTTATAAATTTTCAGCATCAAAGGTATTAAAATTATTGACAATTTAAAAAAGGTAATAATCATCGTTGTATTTATTCAATCTTGTTGCGAATTAACATGAAGAGTAATGATAATATTAGGCAGCTTTCATCACCAAAAAAAGCGAGAAGATTACAACGAATACTAAATACCCTGTTCTATTCAAGTAACGGGTTTAAAAAGGTCTGTCATTCTTTTTCATGTTACTCGCAAATTATTAAATGAAATGCCTTACAATTTTGCGCAACTCATTTGCAAAAAGGGCCAAGTTTCTTCATTTCCATCTCTCTCGCATTGTTGCTCTCGTTTTCTCTCCCTCTCGTGCTGTCTTTGTGTTTGCGTATCATTAACAAATTTTGTTGCCTACCTGCAGGCGTTTCACATTGAGGCTGCTGTCAGAAGTTCCATAAGTCGCAATGCATGACTGTTAAACGCAAGGGTACGTCTTTAAATTGATGTCCTGCTTGTGCTGGTTTTCCATCTGTTTAGTCAAAAATTTCGGAAATTTTCCAAAACGTTTGTCTGTCAAATTGGACAGCATTTGACTCCCCTTATACCTTGTCACTTGCCACACTTTAAGCTGACAGACAAATTTCCATTGTCGACGTGATTAATGCCAAATTTACTTTATTTGCTTTCACAGTTGAGATTATGTCATGTCTACTCACAAATGAGTGATTCAAATGTGCTGTCAGATATGAGAATAAGTCATAGGTTTTGCGAGTATCTTTTTAAAGATATTTAACCTTGTAATTGTCAACCATAATGAGCACTCTCTACTCTTCCATTATTTGTAGCTCTCAAATAAGATAATAAAATACCTTTAAAATTAGGTTAACTTTTATAAAATACGAATATTTTAATGGTAAATGTTCTCGTAGACGAGCACTTTTCACTTTTACACTGTACCCAGATCACAAAAAATAGGTCAAAATTGCAAAAATAAATATTAAATAAAAAGGAGCAATATTTATTAAGCAACTAAAAACAGAACTGAAAACAATAAACAGCAGGCATAATTTTTAAAGAGAACAAATGAATAAATTGTACACTTAATTGCAATTATTTTACCGCCAACTAGCCTAAAATTGGTGTACACTTTTGTGTCGCTGTCTATGTTCCTGTTAATTACAACAGCAATAATGAAAAGTACAACAAAAGCACAAGTGACAGTTCCCAGTCCAGAGATTCCTTTCGATCCATTACAACCGACCTCATTCCACATGCTGCATGCCTGTGTAATTGTTGTAAAATGTGTTTTGTTAATTTATTTAAATTTATGCGCCAGGCAACAACAACAAGAACGACAACGGCAACAACTCTATAACTAACAGTCTGACAACATTCAAACCGCAAACTAAGCAACGCCGTAACCAACAACAACTCGAACAACAACAACAAAACCTATGCAAAGGAGCAACGCAAACAGTTTAAATATTTAAAACAATAAACAAAACGAAATGGAATATGTTGTCTGTTTTGAGAGTCCACAAGTACTCAAGGCAGTCGAGCTAAAAATTATATTATTATAGAATAAAATGCAGGATTAGGTAGAAATTTGTTTAACTTTATAATTATATTACATATATTATTATTTTATCACAGACGATATAAATATTTGAAAACTTATTTAACGCTTAAAACTGCCTAATTAAGATAAATTGGCAAATATTATGGTTCTTAAATGTGTCCTTTGATATTACTAAAATTATTAAAGCTAATTTGCTTTATCATGGGTTTGAAAAGTTTGTGAATATGTAAAATAAAATAAGTTCTGGAACCGGTTTATTCATAGTTAATGTATAACAAAAAGTTATTATTTCTCGAAATTAAAAAACTACTTAATTTTCGAATTACTTTCTGAAGTTTATGTTTGGATAAAATGCGTCAAACAGTTTGACATGTTGAAGAGTTGAACAGTGTTACAAGTGGCAACAATCGGAGCAGGATGTGGTTCAATAAGGGGGTGGTGCATGTGGGTGGAGGGGTGCTACAAATAAATTGCGAGAACTAAAACCAAACGACACTAAATATGCGCATGGATTGTGTTTTGTTTTGTTTACATGCAAAACAATGCCGAGGCTAAATTGTGAAAATTAGTAGGCAAACAAACGAAATGCTTAAATATTTTAGCATATAGAGAGGAAGAGAGAGCGAGGGAGAGAGCGAAAAAGAGCTAGTTAAAAGGAGAGACAGAGTCCACTAGGGAAATGGAAATTTTGTTGTTGTCTAGTTTGCTGAGTGTGCCGGGGAATATTTAAAATCATTTGTCATGACACAGTGCAGTGCACTTCCGTTGCGGAGAATAGGGGGGCGATAGGAGTGGATTCAGCTGGCAAAACTTTTCATGCTTCCTCTAGTTTAGCATACGCTGCGTATGCGTATTTTATGCCAAAGTGCAAAAGGTGAAATGGAATTGAGAGCAGCCCCGTCGTTGGCATTGCCTTTTAATATTTATTGAATTGCAAGTTTGCTAGCATACTCCCTCTCTTGTTTAAGTGCATTTTTCTACGCATTAAATATTTCAATTTTGCAAAACATTTATGCACATTTACACATACACATGCAGAGATGGCCTTTAACCTGTCCCGGTTTCTTTCCGGCCTCGTTGGTTAAAAGTTGCAGCATTCTTGTGCATATTCAGACCAAATGGCAAACGGAACTGCATGTTTTTGATAAACATATGCATTTGGTAGCACTTGATGCCATTTTTCTTTCTCTTCATTTCATATTTGTAAATGTACTTCGTATTTGTAGATATCATTAAAAGCTGGCTTCAATGCAATGAATAGAGAATGCTCTTGTAAATGCTAACTATAACAATTGTAGATCAATGTTAATTAATTTGAACTTACTTATTTGTTTTAATACATTTTGACATAGGTAACAGAAAATGTCTTCTCATGCAGAAATTAATTTTTCTGCCGATTTCAGCTATGACAGCTATAACTTATAGTCATTTGATTTCTATTAAACTGTGTGCTATGTGTAACATATTATTATTTTGATTTTGCTAAACTGCTCTCCAACTTTCTCTTTATTTTTTCAGGAGGCCTGTCAGAACTATATACGCATCATGGTTGTACCGTCGCCGGGTCGCCTCTTTGTCTGTGGCACGAACTCGTTTCGTCCCATGTGCAACACGTATGTCATCAACGACAGTAACTACACGCTAGAGGCGACCAAAAATGGTCAGGCAGTTTGTCCCTACGATCCACGTCACAACTCCACCTCCGTGCTGGCGGGTAAGTGATCATTTTATTTTTATTATTTGCCAATTTGTGGCACTTGCCTCAAAACAATTATTTTATTTAAATGGACATTTTCCGGCCTTTGCTTATGGTTTACGTGTATTTTAAAAATGCAATTAGATGAGGAAAAAATTCTGAATATGAATTGTAAGTGTGAATATGAATATGAATACTGAGTATTGGATTTGCATTCATTCATTTTTTACACATAAATCGGATATAAATGGTCATTCATCGTGCAAACCTATATAAATTGGGCTTGGGGTGACCCTTACTGCTAGACACCCTTTTTATGGTCACTATTTCACAATTTTCCCTTTCTACTCATTCTTTGACTGAAGCGTGTGTTAAATTTTGTGTTGTAATTGTTTGACTGAAACGCGTTTTTATGTTGAATGCAAAAAATATATTAGAATAAATTCATATTTTATTTTGCGAGACGCTCGCTATACATTGTAAAGAGAAAATTGATAAAGAGATTTATTTTTAGAAAAAGTAGCTCGCATAATGGCTAGGAAAATTTCTAAGAGCTTTCTGCTGTTAAGAGTTGAAGAATAATGACACAACTATTATAAATAATATTAAAAAAGATTATCCCAAATTTTTTATAATAAGATATATATGATTGACTATTGATTGCGACAGGGTATCTCTTAGTGAAGCAGTGTCCACTATTTACTACTTGTTTTTTTTTATTAACACAATTTTGTATATTTATTTATGGAGCTGCTTGTAAAGAATGTGAATGGTGGAACGGGGAAGAGGTGGAAAACCAATAAAAGCGCGGTGGCTTTGAATTTGATTCGCATTTGAGCTATGGGCGTTGATTTTGTTGTTTGCTTAGCATTCTATTCAAATTGATGACAGTATTTTCTGCTTATTTTTTATATGGCAATAGGACGTTCGGCATTGTTTGTCAGACGAGATGACAGCCGAATAAACCGCGAAATTTCCAAATGGTTTTCCTGCTGTATTTCCAATTGTTTAAACAAGTCTATGATAAATTGTAGCTGAAATGGAGAGAGAAAGAGGAAGGAATAGAAGAACGGTAGAAATAAATAAACGGAAGAGAGTGAGGGATAGATAAAAATTAGTCTTATAGGAAAGTGAAACTTCAAACATAAATCAAATCTGCGCTTGAACTATCTAAGACAATTAATTAGTTTACATTAATAAATATGATTAAGAGCACTTTCTGTATACTCATCGCTCTCACTTAATGTCAAAATTCCGTTGCTAAAACTGACTTACATAGAACTTTTAGAAATTGTCGCAAAACCCAATCGAGTAAAATCAAAGCAGTAAACATGCAATTTTGGCAAGCAACTGCAAACTGACAGCAAACATGGTTAACTCTTGTGCTCGGCTTGGCTTCATGCCACTGCCACACCCCTCTGCTCTACACTGCCCTCCCATCTTTGCTCTACACTGCTTCACTTGATTGTGATAATATTTCCACTTGGCGCCCATAAATCGACGCTTTTCGAGGGATGTTGAATTTTCGCCAACGTGATTTGTTTGCAATTCATTGTCTGCACACAAGCTAAGCGGGGGTGCTGGGGGGGGAAGATGTTGGAGTGGGAGTGGGTGTTGGTGGCGATAGTTGCCACTAAAAACTTTTGCGCCAATGCTCAACACAATCTGGTGCTTCTTGTGCCATAATATCGATAAACGTTTATAACTAACTTGAAAGTGTTTGTGGTCATATGTTGAAGGCGTCTGTGTGTGTGTGTTACCTTTTTAGCTACTTTACAGCTGATATTTGTGTAACCTAAATATTTCGATTTTTCCGCAAGAATGTCATCTATGTCCTGAAAAACATATCTAGCTATATAATATTGATTCCTCAACGTCGCCTTATAAATTAAATTAATAATATCTTTCACGACATTAAATTAATGCAGTCATATATATAAAAAGAAGAAAGGAAATGACAAATTGTCTTTGAATTTTCACAGAATTTTTAAATAAAAAATACCGTAATAATACTGCAAAAAAAAAACATTTTCTTATATATATGATTACTAGATATATTCATAAGCTTTTAGAAAGTGTAAAGTTCTTCAAGGTCAAGCTTACCTTCAAAATTACTCATTAAAATTCTGGATTTAAAACAACTTTAAATAAATAAAATTTGTGTCATACAAAAAATTTAAAAATTTCATTTTTAAGCTATTTCTAGCTACATTTTAGAATCAAATTTAGCTTTGTCAACACTGGTAGGGTGTGTATGTGTGTGTTTGTGTGGCGAAGTGTTGCGGTAAACTTCCGGCGGATGTAACCAACATGTGTGCCACGTTCATTGAGGCTGCCACTGTTTGGGGCAATGTGGGTCATAAGAGTTTATCATCAACAAGCTGCCACATCCGACGTCCTGGGCAACCTGAAGCTGCCACTTTCTTTCTCTTTCTCTCTCTCTCTTTTTCTCTCTCTCTTTCTCTCTCACTCTTTGTTTTGATTGCACTTTGATTGCGTTTTATGGCGTTAATATTAAATCGACATTTTTACATATTGGCCCCATTTTGTTGCCTGTCGATTTATCGCACAGGATTTGGTTATTTAGCAGTTTTAGGAGTTTGGGAACAGCCGCCATCTTGTTTAGATTACAAATTGGCCCGGGCGGAGCATAAAAAAAGAAAATGCAAAATGGAAAAATAGAAAAAGTGGGAAAACAAAATGAAAGGAAAGCAGCAGCTAAACTGAATAAAAATGTTATCAATTCAGTTTTCATTCGTGACAGTGGGCGTCCTTGTTGTGGTTGAGGGCGTGCCGCTTGATGGCTACTTCCTATCATACCTTTTTTTTTCCTGTTTTTGGGTAACAACTTTGTTCACAGGTTTTCCTTCTCATTTTTTATTTGTTTCTTTATTCTTGTGTAACAGTTTTTCTAACGCTAGCGAAAAGTTCGTGAACAACATTTTTGTGCCAATTTCGCTGTAAAAATATTGTTGTAACCATGATGAAGTTTTCAATTGCTTTTCCCCAGCAATACAGTAGGATAGGGCAACGTCATTCACATTCCCTCGGCCATTCAAGTATTCAGCATTTACCATTCGCCCAGGCACGGCTAAAACATGACGGAAGGCATTTATTTTTGTTCGATTTAAAAACTGCATGCGAAATAAATTTCAATTGCAGACAGAAAATGGAAGGGAGCCTAAAACTTTCCCAATAAAGAATTAGCGAAACTTTTTTTTCCTCCACCCTCCATTTTCCGTGCGTCAACTACAACGAAAATAGAAATAGAGATTGAAATGGCGATTGGGCTAAATTGTAATTGAGATTGGGATTGGGATTGGGATTGGGTTTTTGAGTTCCAGCAATGAATCGACAATTTGTCTGTTTTTGTCATTTAATTGGCTTGATATTTTCATTGAAAGACAAATAGCTCGATTGAGTTATTTAATTATAAATGACGTCCATTTACGTCAATTTACAACTATAACAATTTGCTAAAAGACGTGATGTCACACTCAAAGTGTTAAAGAACTAATCGGAGATTTTAACAGTCATTTCGTAGGCTTAATGATGGATATTGATACATCAAGGACATTTGTAATGAACACAGTCTCTTTAAATAGAAGAAAATAATTATTTCTGAATTATAGATGTGCCCATCTATTTAGAAATATTTACTTCCGGTAGAGAAAAGTCATTGAACAACACTTAAAGCAAAATTGTCGTTTATTTTTTCTTTATTAGAGATGGACCTTTAGAGTCTATCGATATAGAATTGAGCTTATCGAAAACACAGTTATTTTTATTTACTTATTTATTTTTTTCATTGCGCGATCTTATTTATAACTTTATGCAGATCTAGGGTGACCATTTTTGACATTTTACGTCTTGAATATTAAATATACGTATTTATTAAAATATCAACAGAACTCAGGACCTACCCACTTGAAAATATGGACTTAAATGTCTTACCAATTTGTGCACGCCCCAAAGAACAATGCGAACAATAGTAATAAATAATTTATAAGTGCGCATTTGCCACATTAATCACGAGCCGACGCTGCCGGCTGAAAAAGCGAAAACAAAAACAAAAACAAAAAAGCTGCGAAAAGAGCTAACGGAAAATCCCTTGACAAAAAGTTTTTTTCCGTCCCACCACCACCAGCACCCCCTTCTGCAAAATCGACGCATATTAATTTCGGCACAACCTCCAGGGTATCCAACTGACCCCCTCCCCGCCCCTCTCTCATCACTGTCTTCCGGGAGAATGCAGGCGAAGCGTACAAATTGCCATCACTTGCGTTCAATTTTAGACTTTTCCAAGCAAATGCACAGACGCGATTAAAACGCTGACGAATGGCGACATCGTCTGTAGGTGGCAGCGGCGGGCGGTGGACGCAGGCTGGGGCCGACGAACTTTCCAAAAATGTCAAGGGCCAGAAGGACATCGTTAACCGAGCTGAGCGCCTGGACAAGGACATGGCCAAAACGGCCACACCGTCAACCATTTTTCCATTTTCCATTATTTGCATTTTCAACAACAACAACAATACCAACAACAGCAACAACAAAAATACCGAATTGGTCCAATTTTGGCCGCGTCGCCTTTTTAGGCAATTTAAAGACCAAAACTCAGGCTTAAGCCTGTGAGGGAATATGGCGCATTATCGCATTTGCATACAACCGGAAAGGTGTATGTGTGTGTGAGGGTGTAAGTGTGTGTATGGCAATAACTTTACCTTTTTCACCATGACGCCTAGAGGCAAACTTGTCTCACACATGCATTACTTTCAGCACATGTAGCATTTTAATACAACATTTTATATAAAACTGATATTGAAAACACCATAAATTTTAAAATAATCAGGTGTGTTCTAGAAATAACCAGAGATTTTAAAGAGAAATGTTTTGGAAAACAACCGTTCGAAATGTTGGTGTTCCTAAAATGTTAGAGATTTTATATTTTCGAACATATTTTTTTAAAATCAAATTAGAAGATATTTTAATTCAATATAATAAATATTTAATTTTGTCAAATCTCTCAAGAATTTTTTAGACATTTTAAAGCAATGGTTTCTTTTCTTCAGGAACATTTAAAGGAGCTATTAAATAATTACGATTCATTACATTTTATATAACAAATCCCTTACAATACAAAAACCAACATAAAAACAATTGTCGGTTTTATAAAACCAATTTTAGTTGCTTTTAAATATCAAAATATTTGCTGAGAGATTTAATAAAACTTAAAATTTATTGCAGTAAGTTCAATTATATAAAGGTAATAAAAGGGCATAAATACACTTAAAACTCATTTTTTCGTTGTATTAAATATACAAACAGTTTCGCTCGACAGTTTTTAAAAGCAAATGTCTTAAAAGTCTCTAGAGATTAGGTGTTATGTTTAAATTTTCCCAAGTTGATTTTGTAATTTACTATATTGTTTTTGAAGTGCTTTTATTAGGGCTAGCTTATGAAATCGAAAATCATAAATGTATTACTTAAATTTAATTGTCAAAATATATAATCTGATTTAATTAAATAATAATGTTAGTTAGATTGGTTACTTAAATATATTTATTTTATTTAATACGTTTTAATTTTATAATTTACATATTCCTAATTTTGTTTATTTTTTCCTCAAAATATTTCTGGATTTGCAAAATAGACAAAAAGGTGGCGCCAAAATAAAAAATCTCGCATAAAATACATAAGTGGCACCACAACAAGATCGTTCAAAAATAAAGACCACGCGGAAAAAAATGATCTTTTGAAAAAAAAAAATGTTTTTTAAATGCTCTTTTGATTGCTTATAATCCACATAAAGTATTGTTCCTAGACGAGTTTTTAACATGCAGCACGAAAGTATGCTACATATTTACTGGTACTGTTCTCTCTCATTCACAATTGTTTTTGACGATGTACCCCGAAAGTATGCTACAAAAATTCTAATATTTTTCCATGCCAAATATTTGAAATTAAACATTTAACCAAATCGCATACATTTTAAATTTTGTTGTCAATTAATTGAACTGCAGACGCGTTCAAGTGCAAAAACAATAGGCGACGGCAAGCTTAAAGAGCGAGTGGGCCATGCAAATGCTTAAAACCGATAACATATGGGCGTGGCACAAACGGCATACAAATTGAATATCAATGAACTGCAAGAGAAAATAATAATAAAGGAGCGAAGCAACAGCAACAGTAAATAAAAACAACAACATTCAAAGAATATGCAGTGACACGATACACGGAAAGGGATGGAGAAAATAAAGAAAGGCGGACGGGGTTGCATATTGTGTGGAACGAAAAGAGAGAGAGACATTTGTAAAAACTGGGACAACGCTCGCAGCAGTTAAGTAAATGATATGATATATATGTGTGCATCTCTGTACATGTGGTGAGTGTGCGAGTGTGTACTTGTAAGCGTACTAGAATGTGTGCTGTTGCAGAAACTCATTAACTTTTGCTAAATGAGTACGGAAATAACAACAGTCCCGGAAGAACAAAAGCAACAACTTTGATGTTTAATTTGATATGATCAGCATTAGAATTAGAAACAGAACAGTTTAACTATAAGAAAGCAGTTAGAAAATCAATTTTCAACGTCCTCGATAGTATAGTGGTCAGTATCCCCGCCTGTCACGCGGGAGACCGGGGTTCAATTCCCCGTCGGGGAGAGATAGTAAGTCTTATTTTTTTTTAAATAAATTTTTATAATATTGTAAGAATAAGAATCTACGAATTTCATTTTGATTGGTTAGATTTTAGCAATTTAATTAGAAAGACAAATTTTGGTGTGGCTTAGAGTATTTGTTTTATAATTACACATCACTTTGGAACGTCTGCTAAATAGCAACAAACATATAAGACCGCAGATAGTGTTTCATTTTTTTATGTTTGTCAACGTTAGAACAAGAACTGCTGTATTTCGAGAAGATATTCTGTCAGACCTGATTCAGCATCCTCGATAGTATAGTGGTCAGTATCCCCGCCTGTCACGCGGGAGACCGGGGTTCAATTCCCCGTCGGGGAGGTGTTAATCATACTTTTTGTTTAACTATTTTCAAATCATATTTTAAATTTAATCTATCGCAAAAGTATTTTACAAACAAATATGTTGATATTTTTTTAAATTTGTATTAAATAAAAATAAAAGAATGTCACTTTCATATTATTATTCTAGGTGTTTTATTTTTTATAAAGCATACTTTTGCGATAATTTGTTATCTTTTTTAAAAATTTTAAGCAGAGTATTAAGTATCAAAGTGGAACGCATATTTTTTATTGATTAAACATGAATAATAAATGTTATATTTATTAAATAATAATTGTAATATTAGAAAAAAAAAGTTCTACCATTTCTCCCCGACGGGGAATTGAACCCCGGTCTCCCGCGTGACAGGCGGGGATACTGACCACTATACTATCGAGGATGTTGTGTGCCAAGCACTCAAATAGCCAACTTATTACCGGGCTCTGAGATCGTTATGAGGCATAAAAAGCACAAGATGGGTCCCAAAGTAATGTTTGAAAATAATTAAGCGTAATTTTTCCTCAACATTTGATTTAAATTCTTTTTCATTTTTTGTTGTGGCTGTTGTTCCTTGCGCTCGTTAAAAATAAAATACAGCTAATTTATTTAAGGCAACTTAAATTGGCTTAAGCGAATGGCCAGAGGAAAACAAATGACGCGTTATCTGCAAAACCAGAGATGGCACAAAGAGGCAGACAATGCGGGCGGCAAAGCGGGCGGTAAAAGCAAACAACTACAACAACAACTTTGACTACTGTCAGTTACATTAAAAACAATGAAATCAGCTAAGAGCCAAGAGTTTAAATGAGCGGCTAACTGTGCTGAGTAAAATCATAAAAAAAGAACACAAGCACACATACAGACACACACACACACTCCCAGTGACCACTGCTTACTGGTAGAAAAAGCCAAAAGCGGCTGCTGAAAAATGTCAACTCGAAAGCAAAGTCTAAACACAATAAACAAAATGGAGGAAAAACAAAGAAAAGAAATGTACCAAAAAAAAAACAAAACAAAACAGTACAAAGCAGAATGGACAAAAATAAGCACAGCTTGTGACCCTTTTTACGGACAATGCACGATTTGTTCCTCTATTATTTTAGTTCCTTTTTTCCCCCTTTTGTTTTATTTTATTTTTAATTTTAAGAAAAAACATTAACAAGAACAATTAGCTCATGAAATGAGCACAGCAACAACATCAACATGGAGAACAACAATTGCTTTAGACAAGTTCAACTTGAGTCCCAGAAGGTCTCAACTTATGAACTACATAGAGTAGATTAACAATGGAAACAAGACCTTGACTGAAAGGGACAAAAGATGTGTTGGAGCTCGAGTAATTATCATTTGCAATTTCCTTTATTATTTACTGCATTTAATTGCCAAAAGTAATGTCGTTTTACTTAAAATCTATGGGAAACAATTCCCATAGAGGAAACAGATTGAAGAGGACGTTTCATTGTAGCATTCTTTCCTCTAGCTATGATATAATTGAAGTAAAAATCTTTACGAGCTTACTTAATTATCTTAAGGAATTGCCTTTATAATTGATTACTTTAGTAAATTACCAAAAGTATCGATGGAAAAAATTAATTGAGAAAATTAATAATATTTAAAATCAGGGATTAAAAACGTAATCGAAACCGTAATCTGTAACCGATAATAACTGATTGAAATGGGTAACCGTAACTGAAATCCTAACCGAAACAAGGCTTTTAATTATACCGAAACCAATTAACCAAAAATATTCAAGCCGAAACAGCCGATTCATACACACCGGTAAGGTTCGGTTCATTCAAGCATTAATTTCAATTATGTTGTAAAGGTGAAGTCATCGATATTCAAACTAATTTTAATTTTCTTATTTGAATATCGATCTTTTTAAAAAGTTCTTTTTTGAAATCTAAGAATTTTTGTTTATGTATTACCTTTTTTTAAGACATACCGATTTCGGTGACCGTTACGACACCGATATACAACGATTTTTCGTAACCGATAACCCAAAACCAAAATACAAACATAACCGAAATCCTATCTGAAACCGATATTTCTTTCGATTTTATACCCTGCTTAAAATTAATAATATTCTCTTTTAATCGATATTAAATACTAAACGAACTCTTGTTTTCAATTATTATTATTGGGATGGGGAGGGTACTGCGACCAAAACAGTCTACTGTACCCCCGATTTTCAATAGCAATGCCTTTCGATTAACTTTTGATTAATAATTATAATGGAAACTGTTTGAATACAGATGCCATATTAGATTTAGCTTTAATTTCCAGCATAAGTGAAGTATAAAGTTCGTACTCCATCTAATAATGGTATTAACTACCTATTTTATTTTTTATTTTTTTACTGCTCAGCTATTATATCAGACTTGAAGCCGAAGTCTATTGTCTTTTGTTTTCCATAGCAATTATTATTATACCCCTGATTTTCAATAGCAATATGTTTTAATACAGATTTCATAACAGGTTCGATGATAACTTGCAACAGAAGTGTGTACTCTATCTAATTAAGGTATTATCTATATTAACTATTATATGTATAGTCTTCATATATGATATGCTCCATTTATCTGATGTATATTTTTGTTCCTTTGATGCTAATTACATTCGGTCGGCAAAGTTTCTTGAGCTTTGGGCTAAGGCAAACATTTGTTACAGTAACCAGAAGCAACACAGAGAGGCAGATAGAAAGGGGTAAGAAAGGGGGCGAAAGTCTCAATGATTCATGGACACATTCACAAACAAACAAGACTCACACTGAGGAAGAGAGATGAGCATTCAAAAAGGACATTCTGAGTTGAGCCAGAAGAAAGAAACGCTTTGAGGAATGGCTTTGGTCGCTTTACATATGTCGAAGAAATGGGTATTAAAAGTGTAAGCTGTAAAGCAAACAGGAGTCAAGGGGAATGGGTCGACGGATTAACAAGCCTGCTCCTAGGGAACCTGATCGTCGTCCTGCATACAAGAAGGAAGGACACACGGAAGGAAGCAACACGCAGAAGCGCTCAAGAAACGTGTTTCTACTGTTGCCGTGGCAGCTTCCTTGCATTGTTTCAACAGGATGTGCGTTCAGGAGTGTGCCGTAGTGTGTGTTTGTGTGTATTGGCGTGTTTGCGTGAGTGTTTGTGTGTTAAAGTGTATATGTGAGTGTGTTGTAACCCGCTTGTAATTTATCGTATGTTTAGGCAGACGACACAGCAGGCAGCTCTGCTTTTTGTTTACCTTGGCTCACATTTTTATACCCTGCTCCACATGAAGAAGACTGACAAATATAGGGTATATTAACTATGGGCTATTAAGAAGATTTCGATACACTCTAAAGTTGTTCGTCAAATAACAGTTATTGCCGGACACATAAAATAAAATTTAAACTAAATATTATATTCAATTTTGTTTTCCGCTTTCTGCTGTCATTGCTCAAGCAAACACCCAGTTTTATTTTCTACCTTTTGATAATTTGAGACAAGTCATAGGTCATTCTGGCTTCAGTTGTACTTTTTAAGTCAGTAGCCACAGGGTATCTTAAAGTGCTTCACTCTCAACTGCAGGGTACTCACAACAAACCAACCAATTCAAGCAGCTCAGTCAAAGTCACTCTACTCTTCATTTCCATCTACTTCCTTCTCGCTTCCCCTTCTAACTTGGCCAGCTAAAAGCTGACCGTTCCCTATCCTGCTTGTGACATATGAATTATGTTAGATCTCTCCCAGAGAGCTACCAAAAATCGCAACACATCACAGATAACAGAGCTCAAAGTTGACAGTTGACAGCAATAACAAAGGCTAAATGGAATGATGTTTGAGCTAAAAGGAATTCAAATGTTTCACGACTCATTTGCTTGCTCAGCTAATTGACAGTGGCAATGAGAGCTATAAAAGCCCAATTGCACACAAGAATTGTGCCAACTATAAAAATAGGCTAGCAATGTTACAAAACCTTGCTACTCTAAAATCTAATGATAGACCAATCAATTTGGGCATATTTGGTTTCTTAAACGAGGTCAAAAGAAATATTAGCTGGAATGAAAATACGCTTGTAGAACTTGGCATGATAAATAAATAAGTTTTCAATTGAATAGTTGCATATTTTGTTTAAATATCTGCTTAAGCATATGCAATATTTAATTAAGTCAGACCTTAAAAGTATCATAAAGTATCTCTATCTGCTTTGTGTATCCTACATAAATATATTCCATAGCATAATAAAAGCACTCCCTTCCTCAAAGTCTCTTATGCCATTTTATGCTTATCGTATTAATCTAAGCGTTTTGTAAGCTCCTCTTAACTGAAACATTGAAATCATCTAACACAATAACCTTCAGCATGTCAACTGATTGAGATGACAGTCAAAAACTTTTGGGTCACTCAACCCAAGCCGAAGGCAAAAGACAACAACGGCAAGAGGTTAACTGAATATCCTAGGAAAGGCTGAATCTGAAAAGCTTTTCCAGAGCGGGAGACAGGAAAACATCAATATAGATGACGACAAACGGGCGAAATAGGAAAGGGGATGAGGAAAAACCACATAGAAAACTATGAAAGAAAATAATTCATAATCTATGAATTGCTGGCAAATAGAAAAGAGCAATAAGAATTCGAGAAAATGTGGAAAAAACAAGTTAAACTAGTCAGACAGGCGCCGCTTATAAAAAAGAACTTTCACTTTACAATACTACAAATTTCGTATGTGGCCCCGTGTGTGTGTGTGTGTGTGTGTGTTGTGCCGAAAATGAGCAGAGTTGAAACAAAACAAGAAGAAAAGCAGAAAAAGGAGTTGCTTTTTAAAGAAACGACAGAAATGAAACACAGCCACAACTGTCGCGTAAACAAGTTGCCCAACTTTTAATGTAGCACATTATTCGCTTTTTTCCGTGAGGAAAACGGAGAGAGAAGAAAGCCAGAAAAGGGAGTGGGAGGGGAGGGCGTCAAGTGGGTGCCAAAGCTGTAGCACATTCTAAGGGTTGTTTTGCTGCGACTTAACCTTAATGAGCATCAAACTGTGCGCCATAAACCAGTTGATGCTCCCGAGAACAGGCAGCAAAAGGTAAAAAAAAAGAGGAAAAGTGTTGCCTTTGGGTGTGTTCCTTTTTGGGATAGCAAAGTGAAAACCTTATACAGAGAGGGATGACTGTGGGGCGTGTAGCTCCACCATTTAGCGAGCCTAATGATAAACAAACACAATGATTTCAAAATAAATGAGTGGTATAAGCTCTACTCTGTGTAAGTGGAGTCATTTGTTTATGGGACCGCAGACTGTTTGCAGGGATGCTCTAGCATATCATTTGTCTATAAGGGATTTGTGGTCTCTTCTCGCTTTTTTAATGGCTATAACTCTGGCTACTTACAGCCTTTTGCAAGTACTTTAAACGATGTTAAATAGTAAGGATTAGGCTGCATTTCAAAAAGGCTTTGTGATGGATTTAAAGACTCTAAAAGCGATGTCTATGAAAAAAGTAATACCTTAATATTTTGGAAAAAAAAAATAAAATATATTCTAATCCAATGTCTTGGATTTCTAAAAGATTATTATACAAATTCATAGATGGAAATAATCTATATTGGAATCTTAACAATATTATTTAATATTGTAATAATTTTATTCTTAATAGAAACTATTGCGTCATAATGGGAGTTTGTGTATAGAATTATTCAGAATAACAAAAATTCAAAAATGAAATGGGTTCGAATGGGTTTGATTTAAGAATGTTTTAGTACTTAAACTTGAAAGGTCGTTTCGTACTAATAGTATTTATTTTAAAATAAACTTTCTATCACGAAAACAGATTTCAACGGATAATTAGTGATAAACAATTAAATTTGAAAATAAACTTAAATTGGAATTATAGAATTATTTTATGCAACAGAAATTTTAACTTATATGAGTTTGGTTACAGTTTTCTTAAGCCTGACTAATGTTGACCTTTTTTAATTTATCAATGTGATAAATAGTGTAGCCATAATGTAGTTTGGGTAATTATTTCTATTCTTAAAGACAATTCAAACCATATTACGTTTGTCTGTATTTTTATGGCTTAAGTGCAATCGAATTGAAGCAAATAACCCGTAAACCGAAACACAAAATCCATTTTCATTGCTTAAGCTAGAAAACATTGGCCATTAGCTGGGAAATCTGAAACGATTTGTTTTATGCTCGACAACGGCGAGCCAAGACATTAACTTTTAATTTGATCATTTCTAAGCAGAACACAACTAAAGCCAAGGCAAGACAAGTTAAAGCACAGATGCACATACAGTTACAGATACAAAGATACAGATATAGATAGTAGTAGAGACAGTTGCAGTTGAAGTCAGTTTAGATTGTGGGAGTTTGGGGAATTGTCGCAAAAACTGAAGCAGATTTTGCACAAAAAGCCAACAGCTGATAATTGTGGTGCGCCAATAAAAAGCAAATTAAGCTAATTGCAAAATTTGCAAAATCCCCCCTAACGAAACGAAACGAAAACGACCAAGAAATGGCTGAACAGTAAGCCAAAAGAAAGTTGTGCGAGGGAATTGGCTAGGCCAGCCTTAGTCGGTAATTATGCGGCACACAAGACATGTTGCCAAAAAGTTGAGAACGTGGCCACGACCCTTCCACAAGCGCCTTGGCAGCTGCTGCGCTTTGATAATTCCATTTTGGCCAAGTTGGCCAATTTGGGTGCACATTTTTTATATCCCAGGCAAAGTAAAATGTAATTACAGCCAAAAAATAATGATAACACAAACACACGAGCATTGGCCTTGCTTTTGAACCTAGAACAATACTGGTAGCCCTGGACAATTGCCAATCTGCCAACTGCTTAAAAGCCATCAAGAAGCTCATAAAACAAGAGTTCAGCTCAAAGAAAACTAGGCCAACCACATGGCCGCAATTATCGTAATTAATAGTTAAACACAGTTCGCATATGTTTGAGCTTATTTGAGATTAATTAGAAAGACCCAAAGCTAAAACAAATCTCCCCAATCTGGATCAAGGCTAGTCGTGCATGCAAAATCCTTAAACAAATTGTGTTTAAATATTGGGACCAAACAAGTTGTCAGACAGAAAGGATTGTGGCAAGGCAAAGTAAGAGGGATGATGGAGGATGCAGGCCTAAATTTTGACAAGGATTTACAAAACCAAATGCAAAGACATAGGATAAACTTCATAGAAGGAATAACAAAGGGCAGACGAATAAACAAAGTTGGCAATGTAATTATAATAAAGAAAGTTGAGGAAGAAGTTAAACTCATATTGAGAATACATAGCTTATCAATATCATACTAAAACTTAAGTTAACTCTACAAAAGACTGTAGAAATTTAATGAAAACAAAGGGATCTACTCTGGGGAATGTAAAACGTCAATAGATTTACGCACAGCCAATTTATTGATTAATACGATTGAGTTAATTTCATACACTATTAGTTGTCTTAACCAATCTTAGCGTTAGATACTGTAAAGTGTATTTTGTTCAGTACTTTAATTTAAATTTAAATTCTTTAATTTCGACAGTTTTGTAGAAAGACAATCCTACAACTTATACTCTGAATTAAACCCAATTCTTTTCCTTTTTAATCAACATTTTCTTTTTGTTCTCCATTTTGATTACATAAGTAAGACAGAATAAGAGAAAGATTGGTCTTAAGTTACACGTTATTTAAGTAAGTTAATTCTAAGTAATGTAAGAGGACAATGAATAATTATATATTAAGCTATTAATGTAAGAATATTTCATGATATTTTTTCCAAACATTTGCTTTTAGTTAAATTTCAAGTCTTTATGAGTCTTTCGATTCATTATCCGTTAGGTTTTCTTCATGTAATTTTCTCTATGCAGTGGTAATAACTTTCTTTCTTAAATCAAGTGAATTGGAATTTAAATTTAATGCCATAATATAGTGGTATCTCTACGTTTGAGAAGTCGTTGAGCAGCCCATCAATTAGTCACTGCTTTTCCCCCCATCCCTTAAGTCTATGACTGAAATGAAGTAATTTGCAGTACATTGAGCTCCGCTTCCCCCTCGTATCCCATTTAAAATGGGCATTGTACAAGGACTAGTCGTAGTCGTACTCATATTGCACATGTGCCAGACGAATATGTGTACATAATTATTCCTAAACGAGCTATTTAACTAACGGCCTTACACTCGACACACACGCAGGTCCCGTAATTATAGTGGCATAAACCAACCTAGCTTTATTACCATCTCCTTTTGTTAACCCTACAAAAACCTGTCCAAAAAATATGTTTACATCAAATATTTAAAACGCGACGCTGAGTTACAAACCCCAAAAACAAGTCCTAGCATATCCTGGTATAACCTCTGGCGGTACTCGGTTCTAGTTCTGGTTCGAAAATGGGTTCGGGTTTGGGTTTGTTTTTTTTTTTGCTGCTGTGAATGTTGCGGCATATGGCATGTAATAAAGTTACGCGTGCTTAAACACTCGCCTGACTGTCATTGAAAATGAGTGTAATTTATGTATTAGTCTGTATATGTGTGTGATAGTGAATGTGTGAGAGTGTGTGTGTGTCTGCAAAATTATGCAAATTGCCGCAGTCAACGCGATGAACTTCGTGTTGCGCCTTCGACTCGACAGTTTAAACTTTAAAGAGACTTTTCCGTTGTTGTCGTTCTTATTTTCTATATCGATTGAATCGCTTTAAGGGTTTATCGAACTTGTCAGGGCACACACTCAGACATAAAGTCGGTCAGATATTTGCACAAAGAGTAACTCAAAACTCAAAGTGACTTTGTGAGAAGCGCCGAGAGGGGCGCATAATTTTTGCATGTTAGACTGTCATTTAAAATGAGTTAAGCGCTGCAACTGCTGCAATGCGGACAAGGTGGCAACGCCGTCAGTTGTTACAGCTATGCGTCCTGCTGCTCTGTATCCTGGTTCTTTTTCTTGGTCCTCGTCGCCAGGTAATGAGCAAACAATAAAAGCAAACGTCATTGCACGAAACAATGGCGACAAGTAAGAGAATTAAAAAAAAACAACGACAACAAAAAAAACCAATTAGATCCAAACTGAAAAGCCCACAGCAGAAGAGAGGCAGTAATACAAAGATGGAGAGAGACAGGTAGATAGAGTTGCACAACTTTTCGTGTTCTGTCGATGTTGTGACAAGCGACAAGCTATGACATTGCCAGCAAAAGTTTCTACTGAATGATAGAGAAAGAGAGAGAAGTAGTAGCAGAGAGAGAGAAAGAGTGAGAAAGGGGGAGTGGTCGTGTTTATTGTGCGCCTCGTTAACTGACAACGACAACGACAATGGCAACTCTGGCCGCTATGTAAATTGCATTTCCATTGTTTATTACCTGCGATTCATAAATTTTGCAATGCCCTTTGACCTCAACGTGCATTGCTCCGGCTGTAAAGGTGGTTGCCATTGGCCTTTGACACGCAGTGGCTAGGGTTGTAGCAGTGGCAGGTCAGGTTATATGACGAGTCCAGATAGAAAACCACGAGACCTTAAGTGGAGTAAATAAGACAATAAATAGTTCTCGCTCAATCTCAATGAGTTTACCGCTTTGATTTAATGCAATATTACTCAAAGCTGTGTAAATTCCCCAAATAATTAGTTAAATCTGACAAAAATTTTATTCCCATAATTTTTTTGGGGGTGGTGAATGAATTCATGAAACATTTCCCTCGCCATTGTGATGTCTCGTTTTATAATTCAATTTTTTAGATTTGCATTTACAGGCTATTTTCAAAAAGTTTAATGACAAAACTTTAGGCTCTAAGCATAGCTTAAAGCAATGTCGCGTCATGGCCTCCCCTGCCCTTGCCTTATGCACCTCTCCCCTTACGCACATTTAGCAAATGTTTTTATTGGCCGTTAGCTTCACCTGGCCCCACAGTTTTTCCCTGTCGACCGCGCCCATGATAGAAAATTAGCATTCGTTATTTATCACCACCACGTAAATGGGAAAATTCTATAAAAACGGACGAGAGAGCTTTTACTTTTCACTCACCGCGTGACTTTCACAGCCTCTTAATTTAAACAGACGAAACCGTTAAGGGGCGGATGACGGGTACGTTATGAGCGCCATGGGGGGCGGACGTGTGGCAAAATTAATTTGTACCAGACGACATTTTTAATTTGCCGCGTGCTACTTGCTTTCTACTTCTTCATCTTCTTTTGCGTTTGCGTTTTAAGTTTCCTTCCGGACATTGACGTTATGTCGCTTACCCCCACCTGAGGTGTAAACGTGGCAGCTTGCCTGCGTGAGAATTGACGCTTTGTTGATGTTGGGAATTTTATCGATTACCGCACAGATTTCACGCCCACCAAATCCATCATCTTCCCACTCATTACTCTGCTGCCTTATTCGGAATGTGTGTGCACGCGAAAATTAACATGAAATTATAATGCACGCATCAAATTCATGTAAGCTTTTAATAATTGTGCAATTTTCCCAGTTTTGCATAAATTGTTGGACAGTTTGCGGCATTTATGTGTCCAAATCTATGCTCTGATCCTGTGGCTTGGATTCTACACGCCAAATCTGCTGTCAATTTTGGGAGGGAGATTTGTGATGTGTTTAGCCTTATGGAAAATTGTTTGATTATCCGATAAAAGTTGGCAGAGAAGATTTAGACAGATGAAAAATTAATGAGTGTTATTGTAAATGTAATGCAAAAAGAAGCTTACGTAAAACTGTGATGAGATTAAATTTTAATTGATATTATATTTGGTATCCGAATGACAACGGTGTATCTTTAATTCTTGCGCACAGAATCACACTTATCTCGTCATATTTGAAGTTTTTATGTTTTTGGGAATGAGATCAACATCCTCGATAGTATAGTGGTTAGTATCCCCGCCTGTCACGCGGGAGACCGGGGTTCAATTCCCCGTCGGGGAGACGTTTATAGTTTTTTTTAATAAAATTTTTAGTAAAAGCATTGCTTTAAAAATAGTTTAAAAAATGTTTTACATTATTGTTTGTTTATTTTTTAAGCATACTTTGGCGTTAAATTTATAACTCATTTGAATATCTAGCAAGCACAATAGGAAGTTTAAAAAAAATAATATTACATAAATTGCATTTTATACAAAAAGATAATATTCATTTTATAATTTTTAAGGTCGGGAATCAATTAAATAAAATAATATTTTTCATCTCTCCCCGACGGGGAATTGAACCCCGGTCTCCCGCGTGACAGGCGGGGATACTGACCACTATACTATCGAGGATGTTGGTGAAAGTTTTGATAAATACGAAACATTGCGTCTGTTGCTCTAAATATCAATATAGAAGTAAATAAAATTAAGAAAGTCAATTGTGTAAATTTTAAGATGTTTATAACTATTTTAAAAGAGCTAAAAAAATATATTAAAATCTCCCCGACGGGGAATTGAACCCCGGTCTCCCGCGTGACAGGCGGGGATACTAACCACTATACTATCGAGGATGTTGATGGCTGGCCCGGCAAATACGAAAGTTGTGCGAGTACTCAATACTTCTAATCAACCTTAATGAAAATATTTTTCTAATACAATAAGAAACGTTTTGTTTGAGTATTCTCATGTTTCAATTCTTTGCACAACGATGATAAATTAAAAAGATAATTTATTGTCCAAGTTTCCCTTTTTATTTGTCTTGTCGTTTGCTCTGAGTGTGAGTAATTATACAAATTTTATAGAATAGGCTTAAATTACTTTTGACTGTAAGAAATGACAGCAAATGTCTACCGAGTACTAATAACGATATGCAAAATTGTTAACAGAATGCTGCAAGATTTGTTTATACCTACATCTGTCTGTGTCACACCCCCTCCGTTTCAATCTCTTCTCATGTATTGTCTTTGCTTTGAGATGCAGCGATAATGTTGTATTTGGCTTTCCCTTCGACCCATTCGGTTGTTGCTCTCGAACTTTTGGCCAAAAACGCCCTACAGGCATTTCACAAAGCCAACAACAGGAATCGATTCTGTCATTGAACCGCCGGGTCGCAATGAGCTCCATTGGACACTGACTCTGCCTCTCTGCCTGATGGGTCGATTGGAGGGGATTGGGGGGTGATGGGTGTGGTTGCTGTTTTGGGCCAAAGGCAAAACCATTTCCGGCCAGACAATAAACGGGCAACGTTGCCAGCCTGCTCGGCATTTCCGGTCGCGCGATCTAGTTGTTGTTGTTGTTGTTGTCGTGGTTGCTGCTGTTGTTAATGTTGTTACTGGCTGCTGCTGTTTTTTTCATATTTCTTTGGCTGGTGGAATTGAAGTTTGACAATGCCAAAGCCAACAGACGGAAAGACACAAGCAGTCAGGCAATTCAGCAAGTAAAAAGTTCAGGCCCAAAAAACTCATTTATCTTTTGTCTGGGCCGAGAACCGAGAGGAGATGGAGGAGAAGTCTTTACTGCGCCTCTGTGGCCGCAGGGCAATTCAATGTCGCCGGAGACATGTCAAAAGTTTCTTGTTGCTGTTGTGCTTCTCGTTCAACTTAATTAAATTTGCTCGCAAATAGCATTTTCATTTTAGCCAAACGTACAACGTTGCGTATGTGTAATAAGAGTAGCAACAAAGCAACAATTGATTAACATTTTATTGTTTTTATTTGCTCGTCGCTGGTACACGTAAACAAATTGCTTAGTAATAAGTAATTCATCTCTCTCTCTCTCTCTCTTTTTTGTTATTCTGTATGAGAGTATTTTGCATGTTTTAGTTACACACAAATTGGCCCTAGCATCAAAAAACTTTTCGTGACACGCAAAAAAAATAAAGAAAACTTTATTGCATTTCAAATGTGATGCGAAATGGCGCATAAAAAATATAATTTGCAGTTAATAAAATGTCTTGCATAATTGACATTTATTAGCACACTTTTGGGTCAACTTAATTGGCCCAGATCATTAAAGGCAAATAATGATGACATTTAGATTATGCATAAAAAATTTGAGCAGCAATTTATTTACGTGTAATGCCTTAAAAAGGTATACAGAATTAATGGGATTGGTTTTTAAATCCACCAAGTTAAATGACAGTAACATTATTTTTAAAGATTCAAGTAAATAGCTGAATATCATTTCAAAAGTGATACCTACCTTACAAATTCAAAATCAGCAAACTTTGTGTTTAGGGTGGATCTTATAAATATGTTATACAAATAATATACATTCAATTCCAGTTCTAGTTCTGTTATGATGTCTGAACTATATTATTCATTTTCCAATTATATATATTAATTTACTCTTATGAATAAGTTATTAAAATACGTCCAGTCTTAGTATTCCATATATATCAAACTTATTTCTCTGATTCTTTTATTTACAGACAACGAACTATATTCAGGCACTGTAGCCGATTTCAGTGGCAGTGATCCGATTATCTATCGTGAGCCCCTCCAGACGGAACAATATGATAGCCTGAGTCTTAATGGTAAGTTCCCTACGTCTCCTTTATACCTTCAGCGGCTTTTCTTTTTTCCGCCAGCACTTCAGATGATTGAAAATGTCCGAGCTCTCTGTTATGAGTATTGTCATGCTTCTGTATGGTTTCTGTATTAGTAAAATGCCTTGCCATTTCAAATTGAATTAAGTCTGAATGTGGGCTTCGACTAGAGTTTCTGTAAGGTCTCACTTCCAGTGTGTCCTGCACTCAGGACATGGACCTCATAGTGCGTGCGGTTACCTTTTGCATATTTGAAGTGCTCGCCGCTTCGATTTTCATATGAGAGGCGTCCATTAACTGAATAGACATGACAGGTTCGACTGCTTGTCCAATGGCTGTCCTTTAATATTCTGAGATACTGTCTCATCGCTCCTTTGCTGCCTGTCTTTTGCATCTCTTCGTTACGAGATTCCTGAATATTTTATGATGAATCGCGACGTGTTGCGTGTAACGGAAAATAACGAATTTTTAAAGTTACCACGAAAATCCTTCAAAATCAAAGAATGTGATGAGAAACTCATTCATTCCTCTTGAGGATTTTGAGACTGAAATAGTAACTCTTCTACAATTTCACACTTTGATTCATTTAAATTTTAAATTAAGAAAAGTGCTTGAGAAAATTTGTTTATGACGCAACCAAATTGATTTCTGATTAGATAACTTTATTTAATTATGAGTATGTATCGTCATATAATATAAAATATTAATCTCAATGCGTAACAAGTCAATTTATGTTATCCACATTATCTATACTATAAACAAGATTTATTGAGCGTGTTTGACTCATAACTTGACATTCGATATGTGTGTGGGATGGAACCATGCGCTGGCAATCGATTGTCCTGTCATCGGCACGAGATGCTCATAAATCCCTAAAAGAATCGTTCACCCAAAGATGTAGTCTATAAAAATGTTTACAACCAACACAAACTATAAATGAAATTTATGACTAAACTTTATTCTTAAACAATATATATACACATTTTGCATTTGTTTTTGTGACTTTCGAATCGAATAGCGCCAAATTTTGTGAGCTCATTTACCCAGGGAGATTTCGTCTATTTCTTCTTTCGAGAGACGGCTGTGGAATTTATCAATTGTGGCAAGGTAAGTAAATCAATACAATACAATGCGGATTTCAATATGAAAAATTTTTGTAAATTTGAAATACGTCAGCAAAAGCAAAACTTATTTCTATAAACGGCAATTGCATGTGGTTATAATTGGATAAAAATAGGGTTAGAGGGAAAGAGAGTGGAAAATCGGAAACTGCTCTAATGCCGCCATATTGCTTGTGTTTGCGCTATTCGTACACACTTCCGGCTTTGGCTTTGGTTTGGTCCATCGCCAAATACAGTTATCGGTTTTGGATTTTGCCGGCTATTTGTTTATGGGCCTTATTTGTTTGGTTTTCTATTGGGATGCGACCACATCAATGGTCTCCCCTGCTCTTGCATTAATATTTATCTTTTATGCTATTTCAGGCGATTTATTCGCGCGTCGCACGTGTCTGCAAATGGGATAAGGGAGGCCCGCATCGTTTTCGCAATCGCTGGACCTCATTTCTCAAGTCCAGACTGAATTGCTCCATACCGGGCGACTATCCGTTCTACTTTAATGAGATACGTAAGTGGCCTTGATTTGCCATCGTATTACTGAGTATATATGTATGTATATATTTAATCTACCCACAGAATCGGCCAGCAATCTCGTCGAGGGACAGTACGGCTCCATGAGCTCCAAATTGATTTACGGTGTTTTCAATACGCCAACAAATTCAATTCCCGGCTCAGCAGTTTGTGCTTTCGCTTTGCAGGTGAGTGCACAATTACGATTTAGCATCCTTCCATCTTTCTCAGTTCTGAGTTCTCAGCGGGTTGTCCTTAAACTTCTCTTTAATTTTGTAATCTACAGGACATTGCCGACACATTTGAGGGACAGTTCAAGGAGCAGAGCGGCATCAACTCTAACTGGCTGCCAGTGAATAATGCCAAGGTGAGTATCTCATGTACAAAAATATATATATAGTATTCACACACATACATACATACATGTGGTTGTGGTTAATGCTCACTTTCACGACTTCAACTAGGAGGAGGAGGAATAAGGGGGCAACACTTGAACGCAGCTGTGCCACAATTTATGGCCACACAAATTTGTTCAGGCCTTGGCTTCTAAAAGAACTTTTCTTTTGCCAAAATTTGCATTTGAATTTCGAATGCGATGCCAGAAAACTGGATGACTATTTAGAGGTGACTGCACATGTTGCCAAAGATTTGCTTGTTGGCCAACAAAATCAACCACTAGGAAATCTTCTCAACTGCACAATTTGTGGTTCAAAGCGGTCAATAGTAGAAAAATCAAAATTAGATATTGAAGATGCTGGAAATTCAAAACAATAGCTGTAATTTCCCCGTAAAACAACACAACCGCATACAACTTGAGTAAAACACTTAAAATGCACTTGAGACAAGCTGCTTGAATGCCATTTGAATTTAAATTCTAGTTCACAATTTTTTTTTAAAATACTCAAAAACGTTTGTACGGGAACGCTTTCGGGACATATTTCCAAAAATATTTTAGTTATATTATTTTGCTTGATTTAAAAAATAACAAAAATTTTAACTTATAAAGTTTCTATGTCAAAGGTCTGAACAACTTCAGTCATTGATAACTTTGACAAAACTGTATCGATTTTCAAGCCATGTCATTTTGATCATGAGTTGGCTGTCTGAATTCATACTGCATTCAATGCTTTTTAATTATGAAATTACCCACGAAAGTTATGTAACAAAAAATTGTATTTATAAGATAAAAAATGTTTTTTATTTAAAAAACTGATTTCTATAAATTCTAAAATACATATAATAAAAATTAAGTTAAGTGATCATTAACGATGCTTACCAGATTTAAGTATATTATTATTTGTAATGCTCATTAGAGATTCTTCTCCATCTTTTTTGCTACCACAATTAAAAATATTTCAAAAAGTCTAATCCAATATGTTTAGAGTCAAATTACACTGCAGAAATCAGAACCTTTAGCGCTTTTGTTGCCCACAAACAGTGGTAGATGTGTAGGAGGATATATATTCTTCTACGAGTTGCCCGTACGGATGCTGACTTTATGTTTTTCACACACGTAACACACACACGCAGACTGACTGGGAAGTCAACAGTTGAGCGCACACTTTCCGCTGGCGATTCATAAACCAAATCATTGCCAAAACAGCAACCTCACAGTCAGACTGAACACACACACACACACACATGTATGTATGTATATACATAAGTTAATGCACACAAAGGACACTTCCCGGCGCTGCTTTGTCCGGCTGCACTTGGCCGTGCTGTGCAATTTCCGGAACGTTGTGTACGGGAATTTGTTACGGGTAGCGCGAGAGCAGCAAATGCAATTTCTACATACTTTTTGCAGCTTGAATTACAGAAAAAAGGAGAAAAGAGAGGGAGAGAGAGTGGAAAAGGAAGTGGAAGAGAGAGTGAGATAGAGATAGAGAGACAGCGAACTGGCAACTGAATGAGCATGTAACCAGAACTATAACCACATTGCAGTCATATATACTTTGTACTAATATTTTATTTTCTTCTCTTTTGTTCCCCTAATGGTCTGCTCGTTTCCCCTTTAATGTTGTTCTTCTTATTTTTTTTTCTTTTTGATTTTTGTAGGTGCCCGAGCCTCGACCCGGCTCCTGTCACAATGATTCACGAACGCTTCCGGATCCCACATTAAATTTCATCAAAACACATTCGCTAATGGACGAGAATGTTCCGGCATTTTTCGGTCAGCCGATTTTGGTGCGGACGAGCACAATGTAAGTACCCAAGTAACCTCCTCATCTTCCCCTATGTGTTTTCCCCTTTCTTCTGCCCCATTCTCGTATTGTGGTTTATTCTCTTGTTGCACGAGCACGTCGTAAAGTAGCCCAGAAACTGTTGCCCGAATAATGATGCGGCAATGTAAATATTATTGCACAAAGCCAAGTGCGTGGGATGGTGGGGGGGTGGCGTGTCTAGGGGGTAAATTCCGTATGTGGGTTGTAAAAACTTTAACTGCAACTGATGCTTATCCTTATTCAGCATATTGCCAAGTGAATACGTGACGATCCAATTCAAATAATTTCATCTAAATATATTCTTTGCCATGCGATAGTGTAAAACTTTTAAATATCCTGCAGTTGCTGGCTAGGATGTGGGGTATGCAAAGTTAAAGAGTCGAAAATGCAACTGTGTTATGACAATTAAGCCAGCCAGGACGGAAAAGTGACTGAGGGACAGTCTTTAGTTAATTTGATTATTTTTTAACCCAATTTGTTTATGCACAAATAAAATACAAATTTCTTTTATCTATAAAAAAAAGTTTATTTATTTATTGGCAATTGATTAATTGATACATTTCTATTTAATTTTTTTTATATATTTGGCCTGTCAATTACAATTTTGACAATTAATGCAGCTGAAATCAAAAAATGTGATCAAAAATGTAATTGTATAATTTAAGAAGTTTTGGCATATAATTTGGCTAGAAAAGTAGAAGAGTGACAGTTTTAAATTAACTTTACTTATTTTTGTATAACATTTAGATTCATTTCAAAGTGGCACAATTATATTTTATATGAAGCTATTTTTATAAACATTTCTGTATATGTTAGGTTATCCATTTAAACTTGACTACCAAAAAGCATTTGCTTTCTGTTAGTTATTTCACATTTTAAAGATAGCATGTCATTAAATGCGAGCTGTCTGTGAGTCAATGAAATTTCTCAGCCACACAATAGAACAGACACACGCACACAGACACACACACGCACACAGAGAGACTTTGTGTTGCCCCCAATATTTGGTACTTAAAGTAAGGGCAACCTGCTGAAAGCTGATAGCCGAAGCAGAAATTGGCTGATATGCTGATGCTGATGATGATGATGATGATGATGATGATGATGATGATGATGTTGGCCTAGGGGCAAGAGCCGACAAACCTCTTATGCAGTTGCTCTGACTCGAGTCTCCAGTCTCGGGCTTTTCTGCATGCTCATAAATTATTTTCAAGGCTCTTTTGCAGACATGTAGAAATTTAAAAATTCAATTTGGCAAGTTTTCCATGTAATTGAGCCACAATTACGGGGCGACTTGAGGCGGATGTGTGATGGGAAGACCGTGGTAAACTTTAAAGAGTAAATCATAAGCGAGCCACTGAGCAGAGTGAAGAGACCAAAAGATGTAAAGAAGGGAAGTGAGAAATGTGGAGAGGGGGAGTTGCACCTGCTACTGTTGCCTGGCGATGTTGCTGCAGTCAAGCGATGGCTTGAACCAAACGAACCGAGCCAGCCAGAAGGAAATGCATGGATGCGCCGAGGCAACCCGTAACGAAAATGTGTATGCACAACTGAATAAATTAGAATGAAATATGGAACACGTAGGACAGCCAAATGGTAAAGAGTATGGGAAAAAGAACAGCAATGGAGGCTGCACACACACTCGTACACACAAACACACACACACACACACATACTCCCACAACAAATGCAAGTGCGGACCAGCAATATTAGCGAAGTGGTTGCATACTGCGGAACAGAACTGTCAGGGGTTCAGGGTCTGGTTTTGGCCACTTTTTCATGCTGCAACTGACTCATTGTGTTTTTGGATTTTGGGGAAAATTTGAAGGGGAGCTAGAAATGCAGCACGCATACGAATTTAATCATGCCAAACTCAATTGAAAGCACAAAAATTGCACAAAAGTTACGACAGAGTTTTTGTCCACAAAATTTATATATGGCGACCCACTTGTTCTTTTAGCTCCGTCACAAATCGTAAGTCGTAAGTCGGTCATGCACAAATGTGTAGTTTTCAGCAACAGCAAACTGTGACTATAGTTACTGTTACAGTAACAGTTACAACTGTAGTAATAGCAACATTTACAGCTGTCAAAACATTGCGACAGATGCACACATTCAAAAAAAATTGTCTTCTTTAAATCTCTTTAAAGGTTGGTTTTGAGCTATACCAATTCCCGTGGACACTCTTCCATTTTCAGCCTTCGAATTAGGTTGGAATTTAAAAATTTAAATGATTTTCTTACTAAATCTTAATTTTTTTAGTTTGATTTTAGATAAACAACAAATTGTAATAAATATCTGTTAGTTTGATTGATATATCTTAAAAAAGAACAAAATTTTTCATACTAACGATTAATCTATGAGCTTTAAGCCCGAATTATAATCATTTTTAGTAATAATTTTACAAAAAAAAAAAAATTCTGTAAAAATTTCATTCCTCTAGCTCTTACCGTTTCGAAACTGCGTTCATTGCTGACAATTCAGCAGCAAAATTATAAATAATTAACATAACTAACATTTTAAAAATTGAAGCAAATTAATCTGTCAATCCTTCAAAATATTATCGCAAAATACCCTAAAGCTTCACAGCTTCACAAGTCCATCGAGTTTATCCCTTTGTATAGTCTGACGAGCTTTAAAAGCCCTTAAGACCGCAATTAGACAAATGTAAATTATTGTATTGCAATTCAAATAATGTGATTGAATTAATCAAGAGATAAATTCAAAAAGAAAGACCACAAAGTGAGCACGATGATGGCAATTGAGTTAAACTGATTCTCAAGATTCGATTTGAATTTCTATTTCAATTTATAGTATTTCAACATCGATTTCTGTTCCAGTTTCCCTTCGAGTTCCTGTTTCTGGCATTATTGAACGCAAATGCCAAAATCAAATCAAAAATACAGGAAATTTATGGCGTATTTTGCAGTAGCATAAATTTATAGTAATTTTATTTGAGCAAAGCTTTATGGGGTGCAGTCACTTCCGGCAGCCATTTTGTGTATGTGTGTACGTGTGTGCGTGGGAATAAATAAATCATAGAAACGAACTGAACGAGAGAGGAGGCAGAAGTAGCTGCTGGCACTTGGCACACACACACACACCGCAAGATACTCATTTGCATATGGCACACCAGAGCAGGGATGGGGGCAGTGGGGACTGGACGGGGGGCGTAGAGTTGCCACTGCTAACAAAGTTTTCTTAGAACTTGAAAGTTTTAGCATCTCGACAAAAGTTAAATGCTTCAAGTTGCAAGTCGCTGGGGTTACGGGAGTCCGTTTTCGAGTCCGGCTCCGTACTCGACTCCGGCTCTGTAACAAATTGTTTCCTGGTCGACCCGGAAGTATCCATACTCAACAGAATTCTGCCAGCTGGTTGACTATATCCTGGCCATCCTTTTTCGACTGCCTCTGCGACTGCCAAAGGTGCCAGCCACAATTCTGTTGTGTTCGCTTATCTTATCGGTCAAGTTTTTATACCTCTGCCACTTTTACTGTCATGGCCTCTATCATGCATGTTCTTGCCCCCAAGCTTTAGCTCCTGCTCCAACTCGAGCTTCATCTCTGACTCTGGCTGTCTTACTAATTTTATTCTATAGCGAACAGAGTTGACTTCCACTTCTGACCCTTGTCCCTGTCATCGTCGCCGACTAAACTCAGCGGAGCGACACAAAAGTTGGCTGAAATTGTGCAAGTTTCAATTGCCAGCTGCTTGGACCAGAACCTGAACCTGATGTCCCTCTATAGAAGTGTCCCTTTTTATATATTTTTTTTATTTTCTCTTATTGTTTATTTTTTTGTGTCTTTTATGTGTCGCCATTCTATTCCATTTTGTGCTGACCTGGCCTTTGCCATTTTGTAATTTTCGGCTAGGAAAGTTTTTTGGTAGCACTTTGGCATCTTCCCCTAAACCTTCTTTGCTCCCCTTCTCTCTTTCTCCATTCTCATTCCCAAGCGTTGACTGTGGCTGCCTTCATTCTATTCTAAGTTGTCTGTTGCTGCGTGGAAAATTAATTTATTAGCTGCCTTAACTTAGTTTTCAGCTCACATTATATTAAATATTTTATTTACCAATATCGCTGTTAGACAAAATTGGAGACTTTCACCGTCTCATAAAACATTCACATAAAACATTGCAATAAGAAAGTGTCACTTTTATGCCAGTTTTTTACTGACGAGCGAATGACACAGAAAAAAATATTAAATTTTCACAATTCCCAATTTATGTCTAATTAAAAACACCTGGTAAATACTTACCGCAAAAACAAAGTCCAATTCAATTAAATACTTGCAAAACCTACAATATGCAATTTATAAGAACATTTAGTCAAAAATGCGGATCTTAAATACGCAGCTTAAAAGAAAAATAATTACCTGTCAAATTGTAATGCTATCTTATTTGAATTAAATGTAAGTAAGTTTAATTTTTACACATAACACATTTGTTATTATCATTGCTGCTGTTTGAAACAGTCCTTGGATGTATATGAAACTTTATAGGAAAGTAAGTTAAATTGAACATAGAACGTTTGATTTAAAAACCTAAAAGTTATTAGGAAGTAAATAAAAATTAAATTTTATCAAAAGTACTCCCAGATAAAGCCTGCAATATATAGACACATTTTGCAATGAATAAAACGGGCTTTTGTGAGTTTTAGATTAGATTTCCTCCCTTCTTTTCTATTCTTCTTCTCTCTCTATCCTTAATTGCTGCACAAGCATTGTATATTTTCGAATTTTACATATTGTCACATTTCAATGGGCGCAACCACAAAGAGTCATCACAAAGCAGAGGCCATTTAAGCCGATAGGGAAAGAGTACCAATCGAGACATTTGCCGGTTACACTGCAAACAATACAGAGTCAAAAGTTAATAGACGTCGAGTAAAAATTTAAAAAATATCTTAATTGTAAGGCCAATAATTTGCTAAAATATATTTAAAGTTTTAAAATGGTTTTACTAAATTTCTCTTATTAAAATGTAAATTTAAGTTTTACATGCTGAGTATTTTTTTCAGTGTACAAGCAAAAAAGCGATGCAATTCTTTAGCCATTTAGAAAATTGAGCAACATGACTAAAACTCAAAAAACGAGATTTGTTAATTAGCAATAAAAAAATTTACAATTGCCCAAAGAGAGAAAGAGTGGGTTTAGTTTTTGCTCCAGCTGCTGTTGCCGTGAATGTTGTTGCTGTTGTTGGAGTTGGTCCTTCGTTCATTGCCGACATTTGCATTTAAATCGAGGCAGCAACTTAAACACACACACACACATACAAGACACACAAAACAGTTGCACAAAAACCAACATGGAAGCAACAATAGACAGGGCAACCAAGCGTATAGCCACAAATGTTGCCTGCAACAAGGACAACAGCAGCAACAGCAATACCAACAGCGTCCACAACAACAACAGCAGCAGCGGCGGCAACAACGACAACAACAAGGCAAACGTTCAACATTTTTGTGGTGAAATCAGAGAGAAATTTTCGTTTTTATTTAATGTTTTTTGTTGTTGTTCGTTCAAATATGTTTTTACATATAAATACGATTGTTGTTGTTGCAGTTGTCGTTGTTGCTGTTGCTGTTGCTGAGGCCATGTTGTATGTTGTTGCTGCCGCAGTTGTTGCTACCGTTTTTGTGGCTTTCTGCCATTCTGTTTGCCATTCTCACCAATGCTACAGCGACTCTCTTTTCCCCCGTTCCTCCCTTTTATTCTCATGCGAACCATTTTGGTCTCTGTCCATTATTAATTGTGTCTAACCAAAAAACCAGCCGCCCAGACGTCGAGAATGTCCTGTTATGTCATCCACCTGGCAGTATTGACATGATGTTTGTGGTTCCAATTCCAGTTCCATGCATGCGAGTTTTATGATTGGTAATCCATAGATTCAAAGCACTCTAATTTTATGCCCGATCAGCGCATATAAGTTAAAGTTTAGTTTTGTGCTAACTAATGAATTTGGTTTATTCTAAGCAAAAGTAAAGCCGTTATTTTTTCCATGAACTTAAAAAATTTTAAATTTTGTTGGTCATTAAATGATCTAACTAATAATAATACAGATTTTAAATCAATATTAACAAGACAATCGAATACCATTTGATAAAGTTAAAGTAGTCTACAAGCTAAGGTATAAAATATGAGAGAATTACACAGTTTTGAAATTTTTTAACTTATTTAATCTTTATTTTACTAATCAAATATGTAACTTATGTAGATTGGATGGCACAATAAACATAGTAGTTTTAAGAAATCCTTGATATTTTGACAAAATTCAAATACTTTGAGAAAAGGCAAGAAATCGCTAATCTTTAGATTTAGAAATTACATCAATATTTTAAGCACTGTCCACTGTTAGAATGGGATAAGTATATTATTTTCTATAGTCCCTATCTCTGGAGAAACCTGCTGTCAGTTATCTCTCATCTGCAAATCTCTCCCTTATTCAATAAATATATTAAGCTCCTGTTTCTTCAAGCTTTTTCATTCTATATCTTTTTATTTTATCTTTCATTTCTGTACTTTTTCTCTCATATTTTTGCAGCTACCGCTTCACCCAAATCGCTGTCGATGCCCAGATCAAAACACCCGGCGGCAAGACGTATGATGTGATTTTCGTTGGCACAGGTGAGTTGCATTTAAAATGAACAGGTTTATGGGCCCTTTGGCCAATGTTTTCTGACAGCGCGATTGTCGTTTGTGCTTGATATCGTTGTTGGATATATCCTGCAGGCATCATAAACTTGTATACTCTACAGCTATGATGCTGTTTGGGTACATTAAGATGTTGAAAATGCAGAAACTTAATGAAAAAGGAAAAAAAAATACATGCTCATGTAAAATGCTTAGTTTATATTGATAGTTTAGTTTAGTAATTAACTTAATTTGCAAGACAGTCAATCAGATTTTATTGAAAGCTTTAAATATGCGTATACTTAATATTTGTATAAATAGGTATACTTAAAATATCAACTTGATTTCCTTAATTGATTTTATTGAAAGTTTTAAATATGCGTATACTTAATATTTGTATAAAAAGGTATACTTAACATTTCAACTTGATTTCCTTTTACAGATCACGGTAAAATCATCAAGTCCGTTAATGCCGAATCAGCAGACTCTGCGGAAAAGGTCACATCGGTGGTGATTGAGGAGATCGATGTGCTGCCTAAAAGTGAACCCATACGCAATTTGGAAATTGTGCGAACCATGCAATACGGTGAGTGGAAACAGATTGAAGGTGGAAAAAAGAGGGAGGGAAAGAGTTGCATTGAATGATACTCAATTAAAAAGAAACGTGTAACGAGCTGGCATTGTAAAATGTTAAATGTAAAATGAATTCTCAATTTTGCAGATCAACCGAAAGATGGCAGCTACGACGATGGCAAATTAATCATTGTGACAGATAGTCAAGTGATAGCCATTCAACTGCATCGATGTCACAATGACAAAATCACCAGCTGCAGGTAAGTGAAGATACCTGGATGAGAAACAGATTGAAGTGGCTGATTCCAGTCACCAGACAGACAGACAGGACAATGTCATTTTTTATTTCATGTAACAATTTGCGTGACTTTCATGCGTCAACTGTACTATGGGGTTACAAGTCCAATTATGAAAGTGCAACACAAATTTGTTTTTTCAAAAAAAAAAAAAAAAAAATGGATATAAGATCATTTGTAAGCACAATACATAACTTGACTAGCCCTTTTTCAGATTTAACAGAGGTCGCCAAATAAAAGTTAGCTCATATTTGCAATACCGACTGCTAAAAAAAAAATGTATCATAAAAGTATCTGAGCAGAAGCAATTTAGAATAACACTTTTGTACAATATCACAAAAATATTTGCTCGTCAAGTTCAAGAGAATTTTATTGTGTATAATATGATTGTAATTCAAGGAATCGAGAAAATAAAATTTAGTTAGTGGCTTAGCAATGACAGCAGAAAACAGAATTCAATTTGTTCAGCTTATTCGATGTGCCCGATAATAAATATAAATGGTAGTTCGAAGCAAAGAAAAAATGATCAATTTTAAATATATTTTGACAATTTTAAAAAGGGAGCAACAAAATGAATGTGTGCCAAAATATTGAACTTATTCCCATGGTGGACTGTCACACTGTCACAATGGGAGACAGAGAAGTTCTCCCTGTCTGGCCACTTGGTCTGCTGCAATATGGTAGCACTTGATGCGCATTTATGTCGTTTTACATTTCACAATTTGCAATATGTTTACACCAATGCCATTTGGCTATTTCCGACTCCCTCTTTGTTTTTGTTCTTTTACAGCGAATGCGTCGCATTGCAGGACCCGTATTGTGCCTGGGACAAAATTGCTGGCAAGTGTCGTTCTCATGGTGCGCCACGTTGGCTCGAGGAGAACTATTTCTATCAGAACGTGGCAACGGGTCAGCATGCGGCATGCCCCTCAGGTGAGTTAAATGACCAACACTTGGCCAAATTAAAACTGCAACTCATTTCCCTCTCGCTCGGTCTCCAAGGCAAAATCAATTCAAAAGATGCCAATGTTGGTGAACAAAAGGGTTTTCGCAATGATATGGACTTGCTGGATTCCCGTCGTCAAAGCAAAGATCAGGAAACTATTGACAACATTGATAAAAACTTTGAAGGTAACATTTTGCTTTATCTTTTAGCATGTACTTAGCATGAGCTTTCTCACGTTTTTTTTACTTCTTTTACTTCAACTTAATGTAAATAAATGTTTATCATATTTGCCAGTCTGTTTAAAAGTTCAAATCACATTTTCCTTCAACTCGCACAATTTTTTTTTTATTTTTAATGCTGCAGACAGACACCAGGTGCTTGCCTGTCTGACACCTACTTTATCTCTCTGTCTGTGTTTTTTTTTTCTCACTCTGTTCGTATCTCCCTTTTTCTCATTTTGCATGCTGCCACTTTAATTACTTTTCAATTTCAATCAACATTTACCCCGCACTTTATTCTATCTGCTCTATTATCATCTTCATAATCGTTAAATAGTAAACATATTTACTTTTATTCATTTTCCCATACTTTTATTGCGTTTCTCTTCTCTTTTACCAAAGCTATATTTATCTAAAGTTCTGTTTGCATATTTTATTGCAGATTGCATTTTAAATGTGGCACAATAAATACATAAATTTCAATAATGACTTTCATTTAAATACTTTGAATAGACGTTCAGATGCAGCTTAATACAAATTCAGAATAAGTTACAGCTTTATTTGCAAAAACAGATTTATTTAAATGTGCAGCTCTACTTTCAGATACAAATATTTAAAGATATTGATAAATTCATAGTTACAGAGATACAGAGATGGAGGAAAACAGAGATATAGAGACTTAGGGATACAGAAATCAGATTTTTCATCTATGCTTCATTATCAGTACTCAATAATTTATTTGCATCTGTAGAATCATCTGTAGAACATTTACATTTTAAATTCACACTTTATTCTCAACTTTTATTATTAATACTTATGTATGTACCTCTATGTGTATTTATATGTATTTTAAGAAAATTGATGTTGTTCCTCGTATTAATTCGTTTTTGTCATTCTTCTCCTTCTTGTTTCATTTCATTTTTAAATCTTTCAACAATTTGCAACATTTGGTTAAACAAAACAATAAAAACATAAACTCGCGCCAATTTCGGGCGTTATTCGTTCTAAAAATATTTTCGATGTTTGGATGTTTTTGATGTCGTTACAAATCCGGATAATATATGTACACCTACTCTCAAATACGATCCATACACACACACACACACCTTCCCAACAAACATACTATTTGTGGTTCGATGTTCGATTACTATATCAACTTTAAAAACTGTGTTCGACTATAAAACCATCTGTGCATTTACTAATCGAAGGTCCACAAATTTCTGCAGATATTATCAATGCACAGTATACGGTGGAGACTCTGGTCATGGCCGTATTGGCCGGTTCGATATTCTCGCTGCTTGTGGGCTTCTTTACAGGCTATTTCTGTGGTCGACGTTGCCACAAGGACGAGGATGATAATCTGCCGTATCCGGATACGGAATATGAATACTTTGAGCAGCGTCAGAATGTGAACAGGTGAGTTTTCATTCGCGAATAATATCATTCTATATTAATGCTTATTTTGCTCCCATAGTTTCCCGTCGTCGTGTCGCATTCAACAGGAGCCAAAGTTGTTGCCACAGGTCGAGGAAGTGACGTACGCAGAACCAGTGTTGCTGCCACAACCACCGCCGCAGAATAAGATGCATTCACCAAAGAACACGTTGCGTAAGCCACCAATGCACCAGATGCATCCGGGACCCAATTCGGAGACTCTCTTCCAGTTCCAGCCCGATGGCTATAATACCCAGCAAACATATCGCGGACGCGACAATTTTGGCACGTTGCGATCGCATCAGGTGATGGTGAGTCCAGGGCAAAATAAATTACCCATAATATAATGATTGTCAGTATTTAGAATCCATTATTTACATTCTGTATCCTTGCAGGGTGAAAACTATAGACGCGGCGATGGCTTTTCGACCACTCGCAGCGTCAAGAAGGTGAGTCTCGAATTCATTGTGCCTGTTTAAACAATCACTAACTACAACATTTTTTATTTCCTTTGTTTAATCGTATACTAATCTAATGTAAACGTATCCATTGAACTCTTTTCGATGTTGTTGACATTTTGACATTTAGTATATACTAAACTAAACTATGAAACATAAAAGAATCCTTGTGGTGCGTTTGTATTTGATTGAACTCTCTCACTAAATCGTCGATTGGTGTATTTCTTAGACTCACATTTCAACTTGTGTGTTGTGCGTGTCTCCATCTCTTTCTGTGTGTGTGTAAATGTATCTGATTGAATGTGTGTGTGTATACTAATAAATCTATCTATTAGCATAGCTGTCTTAACTATTTCTTCACCAGCCATGTAGAATATATTCACAACCTAGTTGCATGCTTATTAAAATATTTAAACTTTCTCTTTAACTCCTTTATTCATTCGTTTTGTTTATTTGTATATTTATGAATTGAATTATTAAATTCGGCTTACAAAATTAATCAGTATCTTAAGATATAATTTTTGAAGTAATTTTTATAAAATTAGTGTTATTCAGCCAACCTATTTCTTTTGTAAAATTCATATAAAAAATCCTTTCAAATATTTTTCTTGTAAAATGTAAGCCTGTTATAATAATAATGATTATATTATTAATTATTTTCAATATCTACTTAAATATTTTTCAGTAAACTATAATTATTGTATAATATTTTTTCAGTTTTGTATTTCACATAAAATATGTGAATATTTACATAATTTATTATTCATATCAAAAATTCATCCATCTATATTTAAATATACAATTTTTGTACCAAATTTATTTTAATATTCAAATATATGAATTATGCTTTAAAAAATTCTACATATTAAATAATTATTCACAATCACTCAAACATATTATAATCAAACATAGCTAAATTACTTCTATGATAAAAAACTTCAGGTAGCTTGTATGTATCTTGTAACCAACCAATCTCCATCCGCATGTCCATGTATAAATTCATAATCCTTAAACTCCATTATAAATATAAATCATGTACATTATTCCATAATTCTGGATCGCTGATTGATTATTCGTAATTGAATTTTGTCGGGGGTTTTGTAAATATATTATTCTCATACGTTTTTCGCTGGACCTTTAGAAATACACCAATCCTTTGAAACGATTTGGGTGATTGTTAATCTCTGCAGGCGTTTCTCTAAGCACTTTGTGTAGTTGAATTTCAAATATATTTCTCCTTCTACATTTCGTATATTTCTCAAAAATGTGCTGTAAACAGACACACATCCACTCTTACTCTGTAACTAACAACTATGGCTGACTTTTAATCACACAACAACAAAAAACACACTATTAAGATGACAAGTTAAACAAAACAAATGCAACTGTCAAATGTGGACAACAAATACCAAAAACTCTATCTATCTTTTCTTCTTCTTCCCTTTTTCATTAGGTTTACCTTTGAGACGGGAGTGGGGCGGCTGAAACCAGTCAGGGACTAATTACCCAAAATATGGTAAATACTTACGCATAACTAAAGCAAATTTGGTTATATTTCTGTGTTTTTTATTGCTTTTTATTTGACAATATTTTTTCTGTTTTTATTTATTTATTAATTTTGTGCTTTTGTTTGTTTATTCATTTATCGATACGGCTGAAAAACCAACGATTCGATCGATAGCTGCAATGTGGATACCCTCGGTTTCGAGATCAACTGAAATTCGAAACTCAAAAGTAATTTTGCAAAAACATTTTTGCTCCAAATTGTTTTGTTATGAATCTGCAAACTCAGTTTGATTGAACACTTCTTCTTCAACTTGTTCTTCATCGTAATCAACACCCAGCACAGTTTGCTATTTGATTTGTTTTCTTTCTTTCACGAGTTTACTGTAAATTACTTTTTGGAATGCGACATTTTGATTTGTGTACTTTACTTAGAGATCATCTTATCGCGAGCCTTAACGAATCTGAAAATTTATATTTAAAGTATATTTACAAATGATCAATCCTTGGCCAGCCCAGTCAGTCAGCCATCCCGCGCCCAACTCGACGCTGCGATTTCGTCAAATTCGAATTATCGATATGTCAGTTATCGATACATTGGTTATCGATATGTAATGTATCGATACATTGGTTATCGACTTATCGTTTATCGATACACGAAGTGTGCGAATGTGTCTCTCTCTGCGTGTATGAGCTGTGTGTGTCTGCGATTTCAAGTTTTTTTTTAAACCCAACTCAACCCACAGTTTTCTTGCATAGGTTGACTTTTGAACTCTTCTTCTGCATGGGCGTCTATTCGATACACTCGATAATTGCTGCGACCTCATAACTCCCCCTCCAATAGCCAAAAACAGAATGTGTGCGCATTTGAACTTAGATATGATATGATGATAATGATTATAAATGTACTTGCAAAATACTCTTCCAATATACTCCCTAAAACAATTATACATATATCTACCACTATTCCCCAATACTATTTACCACCTACTACTACTACTTGTAATACTCGTAAAATATTCATTTGTAATGCTATTCAGTTATCAGTTTATTGCTTGCTACTCACCTTAAAAAAAGAACATATTTAGGTTTTCTTACGAAATTATACACATACAAATTCGACCAATTATTTAGTTTAATTAAATTGTTAATTTAAAGATCAGAATGTGAAAAGCTGGTTATACAAAATTATGGTCCAGTCCGTCTGAAAACTGGGCTGAAAACGTACTTTTATTGGATCTGAATTAATTCTGAACTTGTTAGCTTGATTCCGGTTTTATGCTGCAACCAAAATTAGAGAAAAATTGCAAATAATTTTTGATTTGAATTTATTTAAATTTACTCTTAAAGTACAGTTAATCATTTTTGCAAAATTTAAAAAACAGCTTTGATTTGTAAGTGAAATACATATTTAAAGTGTATAAACAATTGTATCACAACTACTCCTAGGCTGTAAACAACACAAACACACGAAACAGAAGTCTTGGTCGCGCAAGAAGACAGCCGCCCCGTCATGGTATTGGTAAGTTTTTCTGTTCTTCCATTATTCAGTATATTTTCTGGAATTATCGTATAATTTAATATTTATTTTTAATTGTATAAGACACGCATACATACATAACCGCACACACAGACACACGCGATAATAAAATGCCCGAATTGATCGATCGGTTGACAGATCGATCGGTGCTATATATGCCAATGCATTCAATTGTCCTTTTCTCTGTTCCACAATTTGGCAATATCTCTCTCTTTCACTCTATGCCTTTCACTCTTTGTCTGTGTCTCTCTATCTGTCTCTCTTGCTCTCTATGTATTTGATTTTTAATCGATCTACGAAAAATAAAATTATTCTGTATTGGTTTATTTATACAAATGAAAGTATTTTATGTTGAGACAACTTTAAAGAAATTTCTAAATATAGTGCAAATTTATAAAAAAAAAAAAATTAATTATAATATTTTTTTTTGAGTTATAAAAAACTATTTTCACATTTTAAAAATAATGAAAGTCTTTTATATTTTATAATAGCTTTTCAATTCGATTTAAATTTAAAAAAAGTTGAACAAAGACATGGATTTTAAAGTGCAAATATTTTGAAAAGTCTTTCCTAAGTCAACAATTCAATTCCAGAAGTTTTCAACTCAAGTCAATATTTGTTTTTAATTACAATCTTTTTCATTTATTTATGTCGTATGTATGTGTGTATGTGTATGTGTGCGTGTGTGTGTGTGTGTGTGTGCTGTGCATGTTGCAACAAGCTCAATGTCTAAAATATAGATTTTATATCAAACACATTTATAATGTATCTGTTTATCCGTCTCTGTGTGTAATTGTATCTGCAACTGTTTAGAATTTGGTATTTGTATGAGTTGGTATATTACGAATACCTTTATTGTATATTTGTGTTGTTGCAACATGCCTTACCAGTGGTTGTGTGTCTGTATGTGTGTGTATATACAAATCTTTGCATAAGTGCAGAGTGTGTTGAGTGAAGAGCCCAATTGACCTGCTGTATATCTTGGTTCCCTTTTCTGATATTGCAGTAACTCAGCACCGTTCAAATAGCCCACAGCAGCAGCAGCAGCAACAACAACAACAGCAGCCGCATTCCAGCTCCGGCTCATCGCCCGTAATGTCAAATAGCAGTTCAAGTCCAGCGCCGCCATCCAGCAGTCCCAGTCCACAGGAGAGCCCCAAGAATTGCAGTTACATTTACCGTGATTGATTGATATGTAACACCAAATCGATGCCACTCATCCAGGCGATGCCCACGCCAACATCCACAACACAGCACAAGCAACGGCAGCAGCAACCGCAGCAACATCAACAGCAGCAGCAGCAGCAGCAACAACAAGCTAAAGTATTGGCCAATAAGCAGTTGGCCAAGTCCATGCCCGTAACGCCCATACAGCCGCAGTCGCCAACAGATTCGACTATTAACCATTTCCTGCCCATGCCACGTTCGCCCTCTTATGAGTTATATGAGGCACGACCTGCACTATTTCGGCATGCCCACTCCGATGCCACATTCCACATGCAACCCTTTGACGATGTCGATGACGGTGACGATGATGATGATGATGATGATGATGATGATGATGATGACGATGACTTGGATGAGGATGACTTGGCTGACGATGCCGAGGACACATCATCGTTGGCTATGATTACGCCGCCGCCGCCCTATGACACTCCTCAACTGACCAGTCTAAAGGCTGCCTCCACCTCTGCCTCCGCCTCTGCTTCCGTTTCTGCTTCCGCCTCTGCCCCTCCTCTGCCGCCGCCACGCAAATTTCGCTTTGGCAATCGCGAGTTGTTTAGCATGAGTCCCGGCACACCCAAATCCAATGCCATAACGCCCACAAAGCTGAGTGCCGCTGCCGCCGCCATGTTTGCCACGCCCCAAATGGCGCAACTCAACCGGAAGTGGGCGCACCTGCAACGCAAGCGACGGCGACGCAACAGCAGCAACGGCGACTCCAAGGAACTCGATAAGCTCGTCCTTCAATCTGTCGACTGGGATGAGAATGAGATGTATTAACTGGCCTGAGGTGTCGTCTATTGAAATTCAATTCATTCCATTCGCTCCCAACTAACTCGATTAGCAAACCTATGGATATACAAATATCTCTCAAAAATCGCATCGATTAATTAATCAATAATTATCGACAGTATCGATGGATTGTACTTTCTGTAAATTAGCAATTAGACTGCGATACACTTAACCCAAAACACGACACAGCGGACACGTATTTTATAGCCATCCAAATATGCAGTTGATATTATTAATTTTTTGCCAATTTTAGATGTGACTTTACAAAACGGCATATGGAAAAAAAAGAAGAGGAAGAACTTTAGTAAATGCAGCCAACGCTTAAAAATGTACAGGAATATATAACTTAGCATTCTAAGTGTATAGTTGAGGATTGTCTTAAGAGGTCTTGACATTGACAGTGTAATAGATATTTTGATAGTTGAAGCTTAACAGAAATCGTAGATTCATTTTATATTCTATAACAATGAACTTATAATTCATTTATTGTCATCAAAATAATATTTTAATTTATACACTTAATTATAGAGCTGAACTTTTAATAACTTTTGTTTACTCTTCGAAATATAGTACTTCTCCTCTATTTTTGAAAAATTTCTTCAAACTAAATAATACATTTTTTAAAATTTTGCATATTTGACTTGAGAATAAATAGAACATTTTTGTTCGTTTTGTAATAATTATTGATGATTTTAAAAATAAGGAACAATTTGATAAAAATCTATTATTATTTTATTCACTTGAAATCTGTCCACACTTCAATGTCAGCTTTGGAGGACAATCGTCTAAGTAAAACAAATGAATTGCTGGAATGGCTCGCTGACAAAACTGGAATGACTTAGTAAAACAGATATAGGTGCATACATAGTGCAGTTATAATTGAGGTACTTTTTACTCATTTTGGCTAATAAACAATACACACATGCACACTTACTTGCATATGTAGCTGTATATCGCTGTGTGTAGATGTATTCAGACATACTCAAAGTATGGGCAATACTTAATCGCAATCAAAGAAAATAGTTGCATTTTTTGAAATTATTACCGATTTATGATATATCTACACAAACAAAAATAACAAACAGCAAAAAGAATTATACACAAGATTTATAAATAGTTATTTATAGCTTATGCATATACCGAGAGCTGCTTATTATACGACAAAATAAGCATATTTACGAATAGAAGAAAGCGAACCGGAATAAAAACAAACTCGAAAACAACTTAGAACACTAAAAAATTGACATTATATTGTTAAATGACATTATTGAAAAGAGCAAATGGGAGTTGGCATACATATATTACATGAAATATATATATATATATCCGTAAAAACAATAGAGAAACAAACATGTACAGTTTTTGAGCGAAAAATGTTAGGGATTTTCAAAAATGCAATTTGTAAATATATAAATCACAGCAAAAGGAAAAACAAAAATACCACAAAATATTATACAATACATACATACAATTTTTTGCATTTAAAAACGACGACATCAAACAAGCAAACGTAAAAAAAAATAGAAAAAATATACAAAAGCAAAAGTTAAGAAAAGAAAAAACAAAACGAAAAACAAAAAAAAACGAAACGCTTATTACTGATTTACAAATAAGTAAGATACCAAAATAGAAAAAAAAAAATAACAAACTAGTTCTTAAAATCTAAGATATAACATAATGTGAAAACTCCCTACATAGTTGAAAGACAGAGAACATTGCTCTGGTTTTGCTTTAATTGATTTCGATATAGAATCTGAATTGTGCATTCTACTTTTACGATATGCCTAAGCTTAAATGGAACTGCCAACAGCTTACTCATTATATACTATGAAACGTTGCTTATATAACTTGAAAACTTGATAACTTTATTAAACCAAAACAATCCCAATCCATAGATACTAATATTTAAGGCTATTGTAGATCCACACATGATACCTATAGAATAGCATAGTTGCATTTTCAGATCAAAGAGTTAACTCCAATTTCTGTGTTGGTAGTGGCCACGCTTTGTTATCCTCATAGTCCTTATGGTACTCAGATATATTTAGGGGTTTGTTTACAGATCTAGGAATATTTGTCAATTTGATTTGCCGCCTTCACTTTCACGTTTTGCTTAAAAGTACGATAATGCTTACTTAACCATTAAACATTAATTATAACCATTTGATCTAGCGATCTATCTTAGTTTACAACTTGTATAAAATGTACAGCCATATTACAAAATGTATAGGAACTGTACATATATGTGCGATATGTGCCATAAAATGAGAAGAATATAAAAAGGATTTTGCTAAACTATATACTATATATAGCATCCCATTAACTATTACCTTTCTATCTGTTCTATCAATTTCATTTGAGATGAATGAAATTTTAAAAAGAAACCAAAATCCATTGACTTTTTATTTAACTTTTTGAGTGTATATAAAGACAGAGATACGATTAAGTTATACGCGGATATCGGTTATCGTTTTGATTTTGTTGTAAAGAAAACGGCATTTCTTATAAAGTGATCGATCAAAACGTAGTGAAAATCATAACGTAACATTAGCTATAGAGACTTTATTAATCTATAGGATATATAGACGGGAAATGTAATTAAAACTTTGCAAATATTGAAATTTGGGGCATTGGCATCGCAAAAAATAAGCACGTTTCTCTTTTGAATAGTGAGACAAAGATATTTTGTATAATGCTTGAATAAAACACGATCAACAAATTACAAATTGAAAAATGAATTAAGCTAAAGACAAGAAACATAAATCATAATAAACTTAAACTTTGCGTTTTTGCATTGCATATAAAAAAGCAAAAACGAAAAGAAAGCGTAGTAATATCTAAATCAAAGCAAATGTATAAAGAATGAAAAACAAAAAATCGAAAAGACGACAAAAATCAACTAATACTAGAATAATAAACTCAGTAAACTCAAAATATGCAACAACATATTATGCAACATTTTTCTTCTTCTGATAAAATAAATATAATTAATTCATTTGCATTTAGAGAGCCAAAGACACATTTTAAGTTAACCAATTTGAATATTTTAGCCAAGTTTTTACTTTGTTATTGTAAATACAACTTATTTACATTTAAGTTTTATATTATTTAATTATGGATTGCAATAAAAACAAAAACAAAAATTGACGTGAACAAATTATTGATTTTTATTCGACGAACTTTGGAAATATAAAGAATTTATTTTTACTCTCTTTTGTTGTCAATTTTCGAAAATGATGTGTCGAATACTTCAAAAGCAATACAAACACGTAAATTTATAAAATAAGTAAAAGAATACAAGAGAAGTATAAGAAAGTTAAAGCAACAGAAAAAAACAACAGCAACAAAAGTGGACAACACGTAGAATAATAACTAGCGACTCTACTAAATTCTAGAACTACATTTACATTTACATATAACTGCATACTAAGTACATATACGAACTAAATCAGATCATTAACTTTTATACACTTTACATTTTCATACAATATACATACAAGTACATACATGTATGCATACATACATACAGACATACACATATGTATGCTTGTAATGTAATTTAGACTCAAGCTACAATTAAAAGGTTTTACAGAGTATGCCTGCACCCAAAGAAAGGAAAAGAAAAAGAAGAACAAAAAAGTAATTAAATATACACGGAAACATAGATGATGCATATAAGTACATAATTAATTAAACTAATTAGATACTTTACAAAATACAATGTCTCGCAATGCTTTTAAACACAAACAAAACTAAATAAGATGATGAAAATTAAAGTCAGTTTGGAGACGGCAGCCATAAAGTACATACTAACAATAATAATAAAAATAATAAAACTTTAAACATTTAACAACAACAAATTCAACTCAGCTACTTTAAGAAGCGCAGCAAATGATAATTACGTACGATGATTATGATAATGATGATGAATACTTTAAAGACTAAAACCTAAGCTAAAGGATAAAAATTTTAACTTTCTCCATATAAGATGATAAAGAAAATGATAATGTATGTATTGAAACAATTGTAGCGAGCGCATATTGAAAACGTAGCAACAAATACTAAATGAAATGGCATTAACAAATTAGTGAACAATGAAAACCAAACAAAACGCTCTAGAAAGCAGATAAAAATAACATTATTATTATTATCACACTCAAGTTTTTATTTATCATTAAAAACGATATATATTCAAGTGCTTCTTACATAAAATAAATAAAAATATATATACATAGACACATATATATATTTAATTACAAATAGAATATTGTATAATTAACAGGCATTACATACGGATAAATAAAATTATAAAAAAGAAATGGAATACCTACTAGTTAGAGCTTAAGCATTACATTTACTATATTATTTATTGAACACGAAAGCGAAACTATTGTAGATTAAAATGCCTAATCGTTTTATAATTAGAGTACGATAACGAATGCCTCTCTCCTGCTAATCCCTTATCCGTACCCGAATATGGATAGGGATTTGGTTTCGGATCGGATTCGACTGCGTTTGGTTTTTTAATTTGTAAGTAGCCTGCTAGTTGACTTGCAATCGTAATTAATGCATTTTACTTCGACACTTGCGAGAAATCAATTTATATAATTATGTTAAGATTTTATAACGCAACAAAAATAAAGTACATACGATACGAAACATTCATACAAAACATACACGTAACTATAAATGAGACTTTGTAAATACTTGACAAACCAAAATCCATTGAAAATGATCAAATAAATAACCTTTCATTCGAAACAAAACACAACATAAAATCGATTTTCTCTATAAATATATATAGTATATATATTTTGACCACAACACAGACACACTAACACACATACACATGGTACTGCAAGTGCAACTTTTGGTTGATGGAACTGCAGGAAATACGTAGGAAACAGTTTAAGGAAGCTACACGCATGTTATGCATTCTTTAGCGTTAACACAAATATTTAAGGTACATTTAAATTTGAAATTGAAATTAAATTGTGAATTTAAATTCAAATTGTTGAATATGTAGCGCTAAAAACAAAATGAGAAATAGAATACTTACGAGTATATAAAGAAACAAAAACCCTACATATACATAAATATGTATTTAATCAAATAAGTTACGATACGTAGACAGACACATGAACGGTACTTCCAAGCAACTATAGAGCTACACAAACAAACACAACTGATACGGAATCCCTCTTAAGTTGTACTTTGTATAATACTCGTACATAAATACTTATAAATACATATATGCATATTTATTGTGGATCTCGGGCATCGAGATCAGTTCGATATCATAGCCCAAACCACTTGAATGAATCGGTTCTCGCAGCCGCCCGCACTTTAAGCCACACTCTATAGAACATCTTTTAGTTCAAACAATCGCTTAAAAACATATAATATATAAAACACACAAATACTTATAAAAAACATTCCAATTTAATTAACAATAAAAATTGAAGAAAAACAAATGTTAGTAAAAAGACTGAGCTACAAAAATAAATAAAAACAAAAATTAACAATGATATAAAAACAAAATTATATTATCACGAGGTATACATAAATTGTATATTATTTTTTTTTTTAATAACTTTTCTTCAATATAGTTTAGTTTATCTTAAGCTCACTTTACATTTCTTTTCTACAAATTTTATTGTAAGAACTTTAATATTTAATTATTTGTTAAAATGCAATTATTTGTTAAGAAGTTCCTAAACGAAATGCATTTACGTTTTGAATGAAAATGAATACATATTTATGTCTTTGAATCACTCTTGTAGATTTGTCCAATAACAGATAATGGAACTTCGGCATTTCTTTATTGATGATTTATTGCGAATATAAATGTGAAAATAGACACATAAACGTGTATTTATGGACTTACGCACAAGTATCGTCAGTTAAAAAATAATGGTTTTAAGGATTTCATCAAGTGACGAAAGTAAAACACGAGACACGTTTGTGCCCTTAAATACGTAAACTTGTTTCGAAAATTATTTTTTGATGACAATGATGATGACATTTATTTGAGCTAACGCATTATCAAGATTTATAAAGCAAATCTAAACTAAACTATACAAAAAAAAAAAACAATACACAAACACATACACACAACTGCTTTTAGCTTTCCTAGAACATTGATTTAATTACATACACATACATGCAACTATGTAGACATAAATACATCAATACTTACATAAATATATGAGAAGAAAAAGAGAAAGAAGTGCGAGTCTTAAAGTATAATCTCAAACCAAATGCAATCTGACCCAGACTAAGCGAAGTCAAAAACAGATTTGTTGAAATACTTAAAGAAATGAGAATTATGAAAGAGATACGAATTACAATGATTTAAACATAATTCATAATAACCGATTACAAACATCATCATTATTGATGATTGACGAAATGAGATAACAACAAAAAAAATAACATAACAGCGCATTCAAGTGTTAAATTCAACAACAACAACAACAAGAACATCAGAAAGAAACAAAGAAATTAAACAATATATTATTAACAATTATTATATTGTACTATTATAACTGAAATATTTAGATGAAATGAAGATTCTTAATTATAACATATTATTATAGAAACATACTGAAACAACAACAAAAAAAAAATAAAAAACATTAAAAACGAAAAACGATTAATAAATGAAAATATAGAGAATATTATATTATGAAATCAATTTGTTATTCTTATTAATAAGGGATATTATTAAAGATAAAGGATAGGTCTGACTGAAGAGTAAGTTTAACCTGGTAATGATGATGAGGATTACTCCACAGATTGTAATTTCTCTCAAGGGGTAATTAATTGTGATATAGATAATAAGTCGATTATGAAATAAAGTCTTAATCTTATCTATAACATTCTTAGGTCGGACTGAAGAATTTTTCTAACTTGGTAACAGAAGAAGACAGAATTTTCTACATTCGTCTTAAGAGAAAATAATTTCTGATATAATAACGAATATTAATAACATACATCATTTATTATGAAACAATTTTCGAATGCTTTTTATTAAGGTTAAATACTTTTGATCTTATTTCTTAGTGAATTGTGTAATTGAGTTTTTGTTAACAATTTTTTAAATTATTGAATTAAGTACATTTTAAATAGATTGTCTGGGGTTATCACCACACTTAGACCTAGTGTTAGTGGCACTTGTACCATTTCATTGATAGATAGAGAGAAACATAGGCGACAAAGCAACAACAACGAGATTAAAACTGGCGACATCTTTATACAAACATCCCGAACGAGAACGAGAACTAGAACTACTTAATGTTACTACCAAGTCTTGTCTTCTTTTTGTATAAATATATATACAGTAGGTCAAGTGTTTGTTTTGATAATCCATGTATTATTTAAAATATTAAATACCAATTGATCTCATGATTTATTTCTTTAAATATATAATAAGAATAGCTTATATAGTACTAATAAGAAATAATATAGCAAAATCAGAAAAAGTAGTGTGGTTTCTTGCATTATTTATTAATGCGAATTCTAAATTTAATCAAAACAATTACTTGACTAACTGTTTTTATAAATCTATCTCTATCTGTGTCTGTCTATGCCTCTATCACTGTCCCTGTCTCAAGCGACAAAATGCGAGATTAAGCTTGAACTTTTGATTTCCGAGTGCTTGTCACATTTCGAGAATCAGTTTTACTTTGGCCACAAACGAGATCAGAACATGCAGCTCGTCTGGCCGTTGCTTCTGCTAATTGTGGGCGTCTGCCACGCCCATCCCACCAATGGTTTCGATGAAGTGCACGATGATAGCGAGAGGGATGCCTGGAATGCGGGTGTGTTCACGCCACAGCCACTGAAGGCGGCGCCTTGGCAGGTGGATGCCACAACGACAGCGATGCCACCGCCAACTGATGGACTCCAGATACCTGGCGTGGGTGTGCTCCACGGATTGCAAGGATTCAAGGTGATCAAAAACCGACGCATTGATGCCTATCTGGGCGTGCGGTACGCTCAAGTGGGCGGCGGCTTGGGACGCTTCCAGCAGGCGACTCCTGTGCCTTATCAGGCTCAAATCGATGCCACACGGTCAAGTTCGAATTGTGCGCAGTTTCCCGAGCTGCAGCGTCTGCAGGAGGCGGAGGCACGTGGCGAGAATGTCGACGATTGCCTCACATTGAATATCTATGCTCCATCTGGAGCGAATCAGCTGCCCGTCTTAGTTTTTGTCCACGGCGAGATGCTGTTCGACGGTGGCGCCGAGGAGGCACAACCCGACTATGTCCTGGAGCACGATGTGATCCTGGTCTCCATTAACTATCGATTGGCGCCCTTTGGCTTCCTCAGTGCTCTGAGCAACGAGCTGCCTGGCAATGTTGCTTTGGCCGATCTGCAATTGGCCCTGGAATGGTTGCAACGCAACATTCGTTACTTTGGAGGCGCCTCGAATCAGGTGACTTTAATTGGACAGGCTGGTGGTGCGACCTTAGCTCATGCTCTCAGCCTGAGTCCACGCACACAGCATTTGTTCCAGCAGCTCATCCTGCAGTCGGGCACCGCCTTGAATCCTTACCTCATCGATGAGTCGCCACTCGCGACACTTGCCACATTTGCCCAGCTCGCCCATTGCCCTCTTCCCGCCCGTAGTCTGGTACTATTTTACCAGTGTCTCAGTCGGATGCGCACCTCTCAACTGGTCAGCGTGTTTGAGCAACTGCATCAACAGAACGAACCACGTGGTCTTCCTGCCCTGGGTGCCTTCAAGTTAGTGGTCGGTGATGCTCTTGGCCTCCTGCCCGAACATCCTGCAGCTCTGGTGGCCAGCAGCAGCAAGAACAACAAGACGAAGCCAATGATTGTGGGCGCCACAAAGGATGCAAGTGCTTTCATTGTGTCACGTAAGTATGTGATAACACTAGGCAACATATCACTTTTTTCTTAGACATCGAGCCCTAGCCGTAAAATTTTAAATAGCAGATGTTTTTTTTTAATTTGTTTATGTATTTATGGACTTTTTCACGGGTCTCGAATGTACGTACCCAAATTTCGAGTACTTACACAATATAATAGATCCATTGGTTTTTCCACTTCTTACGAAATATATTAAAACTTCTTAAGTCGTTAACAACCTTTGTTTAAGAACATTAAAAGTATTTATTTTAATGCTGGAAGAGATATTTCATCAAATAATCGATATAAAATACAACCTTCATCTTTCTATTAGGTTTCTATGATCAGATTGGTAATTTGCAGACGCAGAACATCAGCGACTATATCAATGTGGTACTACGTCACACAGCTGCTCCACGGCACCACAAGATGTGGCACGATTTGGCGCTGCGTGAAATCTTCACCCCCGACCAGATGCGCAATCCCAACGCCCAGAAGGTCATCCAGGGATTACTCGAGCTGAGCAATCTCATATTGTATCGCGGCCCAGTTATTGATTCAATAAGGTTATACCACAAGAAGAGTCCCACATATTTGTACACCTTCGCCTATCGTGGAGAGCATCATCGATTTGGACACCTGAACAATCCCCTGCCATTTGGTGTGGATTCCTCACTAAGTGATGACAGCGTCTATCTGTTTCCCTATCCGAAGGAGGCGAGCAAGTTAAACCCGGAAGATAAATCCCTGGCCCGTGCTCTAGTTACCATGTGGGTGAACTTTGCCCAGAGTGGTATTCCTAACCCGAATTCAAATGTCTGGCCCAGGGCAACTTCTGAGTATGGTCCATTCCTGCGCTTTACCAACTCCCCGCAGAACATCTTGGAACTGGATCAACACTTTGGAGAGGGCATTTATGTGCCCAATCTCTATCCGCAGTATCTGAGTACTGCCAACACCGCCGCGGTCACCAGCACCACAACAACCACAACGAGGCGTCCTTTCTATAATTACAGACCGCCACAACAGCCCGATTATAGTCGGCCAGCATATAATCCTTCGTGGCAGCAACAACATGAGCTAGAGCAAAGAGAACAACAATGGCGTCAAGAAGAAGAACAAAAACGAGAACAAAGAGAACGCTACGAACGATTGCAACGAGAGCAAATGCAGCGAGAACAATTTGAGCGAGAGCAACGGCAACGAGAGCAGCAACAGCGAGAAGAAATTGCGAGACGTCAGAAGGAAGAGCGAGAGCAACAAGAACGTGAGCAGGAACAGCGAGAAGATGAAACTGGGCAACAGCAGGAACGAGAGCAACAACAACGAGAGCAACAACAGCGAGAGCAACAAGAACGAGATCAATGGCATCGAGGCATGCCAAATGAAACGGAACAGCAACGAGAGCAGCGACTGCGTCAACAGCATGAACGAGAGCAACAGGAGCGATCTCAAGAAGAACGGGAGCAAGAGGCGAGAGAGCAACAGGAACGTGAGCAACAACAACGAGAGGAACTAGAACGAGAGCAACAAGAACGAGATCAATGGCAACGAGGCATGCCAAGTGAAACGGAACAGCAACGAGAGCAGCGACTGCGTCAACAGCATGAACGAGAGCAACAGGAGCGATCTCAAGAAGAACGAGAGCAAGAGGCGAGAGAGCAACAGGAACGTGAGCAACAACAACGAGAGGAACTAGAACGAGAGCAACAAGAACGAGAGCAACAACCAAACCAACCTCCAGCCGAAGGTCCTGTTCAAGAACTCTTTCCAACGTACGAAGACTATTTAAAAGCTTACAATGAATGGGTGAGGCAGGAGGAAAGCCGCTACAATCCGCAGGCTAATGTCAGCTCAGAGCAAAATCCTCTAGAAGAAGACGCACCCATTAATAATCCCTACGAACTGCCAAACAGCAACTATCGCCAATATGCCGAAGCTCAAATCAATCCTCAGCGCAGACGTCAAATTCTAGTTGAAGATCCCAATGTCAATGGTCCTAATCCACTTGCCTATTGAAATTATGAAGCCTACTTGAAAGCTCTTACTGAGTGGAGACCGCCAGTAATATGGTAAAATGTAAAATTGTTTAATAAAAATGGCTTAAGGCAATTGATTAATTATTAATTTGGTTTTATTTCTCTCGACATATAGTAATTTGCAGAAAAATGTCATTATACTTGAAAGTCTCTTGACAGCGGAAATCCTAAATAGTAACAAAGATACAGAGATTGTTTTATAGATTCAAATTATATCGATTCAAAGAGCTTTAATTACAAAGTTGGTTTGATACACACACACTCAAACCAATTAACAACTGCATGAAGAGCCAAGTAGTGCGAAAAGAGACAAATTAATAGCTAAAGAACTGGCGAAAAAGAATTTAGTTTAAGTGAAAATACATATGAGTAAGTGAAAATATTAGACCTTGAGTTGCTGCTGCTGAGTCCGAAAGAGTGAATTCTTGAGTTTTCTTTTTAACGGTCAAGTTTGAATCTGTTTATTGATTTGCTCAGATTTCTAGAAGCTGATTTTATTTCCCTCTGCAAATAATAAAAATCATTTAATTTACAATTTTTTTTAATTTTATACCCATTTTATTCTTAAAATCCTATGTTTAAATCGTAACAATGAGTCGCGATAAGTTTGGATGGGGATGATAAAATATTTCAATACAAATATTTAAGGACAACGCCTAGTAAAATTCGAATCATAAAATACACGTATATAGTATATTTTTATAATAAGTAATAGCTATTTTAAAATAGGTGTTCTTAACAAAATACAAATTTTGCTTAGTCAAAAATAATGTTTTTTTTTTTAAATAATTTTATTCGTTATTAAATACATTTTCCATTCTAATTGAACTTAAGTTAAAAGCGTAACTTGTTGCGATTTGGTCGCTTCACGAGACTTTTTCTCACCTGCAGTTTCTTCAGTTTGCTGGCCACAATCGCCGCCTGCTTCCTGCGCTGAGTCCTGCTAATAGCCTGGTATTGAGACTGAGCCTGAATCTTCTGGCCGGAACGGTTGCGAAGATAATAGACCTCTCGTACTAGACTATGACCCTGATCCTCATCCCGCAGGGTGGCCGAGAACTCATTGAAGTAGTTCCCACCAATCGTGAGCGTTTCATCAATCTTCATGTAGGGACCATAGAGGGTTGTCATGGGTGGCCAGTATCCTGCTTTGTAGGAGCCTAGAGGATTGCCGGTGATGACAAAGTTAGTCCACAGGTCAACCATGCGACGTGCCATTGCCTCATCGGGAGGACTAAGACGCTGAACGTGCTCGGGATAGGGGAAGAGATATAGCGCCTCATCGGTCAGGGATACGCCTGCCTTAAAAGGACTCTGCATGTTCGTCTCCTCATCCATTTCCCGATAACGATTAAACTCCCCGGCATAGTCGAAGGAATAGAGAAACGTGTTGTCCGGATTGTGTTTGTTGTTCATGTTGAGCGCCAGCAACACAGGCAACTTGTGGTTCAATGTGCCCGCCACCTGAAATCGCAGATAAATTCAATATAAGTAATATCAGAAAACGTAATGATTGTAACTATTTTTAGAACATAAATTATAAAATAACAATTATTTGTTGATTTTAAGCAAAAAAAAGCTGAATATACAGTTATGAAGTTATAATTAAATTACAATAATTTTTTATAATCAGAAAATAACTCTATGAGAATTAACATTTTTTATTTTATTTATTATTTAGTATGGTTAGACCGTTTTAAGTATTTTTTTTTTTTTTTTGGGACTTTTGTTTTTTTTTTTTGTACTCCTTGCATTTGCGAATTGTTAAATTTAGATGATGTAAATCAGTGTTGCCCAAAGTAGGATAAACAAATTATTTCAAACCTTTTTTTGGGAAAATTACGCAAGCGAATTTTTTCGAAATTTGTATTTTATGCAAATGTGTTCATAAATACCAACAGCGTCTGCACCCACAATATTAAATTTTTCTTGTATATATTTGCGGAGATATTTGCCAGATAATTTAAGGTAAGCGATACACGACACACGATATTTAAAAATTTTCGCAAATGGGGCTTGATTTTATCCAATCACATGTGATATGATCCTACTTTCCTAATGAAAACACTTTTGTAAACAAAGGTTTATCCTGTTTCCAGGATAAGCTATTTTAAAATATTATGTCCTTGATTATATAGAATAAACATTAAAGAAAATATCATAAAGGTTTAATTTTTTTAATCCTAACTCCTAATTGCGATGGCTGCGCAATCTTCATACTTACATCAATAAGTCTTGGTATCAGCATATCGAAGGTGCCATTCTCGAGTAGCTGGCGATTGAAAAAGTCGTGGGTGATGAAGCTGGTGAGGAGCATTGTCTTATCGGTGCCCACAACTTGCCTTATAATGTGATCAATATAATTGTAGGTGTTGTACTCATCATCGGGAATCTTTCCTTCAAAGTCGTTGTCGACAATCTCGTTGAGCACGCGAGTTCCAGCATTCTTGGGACATCCTCCCATGGCAGGATAGGAGAAGTTGGAGTCCAGCATGAGATCATAGGGATGTCTGGGCAAGACGCCACTTGGTCCGCCGATTGTAAACTGAATGCCGCCAGTGTGACCAATTCCCAGATCTGATTTCTCCAGCTAACAAAAAAAATTGAGATCATTAAGTGGATCAATATATAAACTGATTCATTTACTGCATGCTCCATAAAGGCATTCAACAGTTCCATTGCACTGAGTTCCATCAGGCAATTGTTGAGATCACGTACAGTGACCATTTGGCAGTCTGTCTTTTGAGCAATTTCCTGGGCATGCTTTCGAGGATTATCCTCCAAAAAGATGGGCATAATGGCGGAGCCAGAGTGATAGATCACCTGACTGAAAAGACCACGTTGCACCATCGGCGACAGTGTGAGAAGATGCGCTATGGCCGCACCACCCACTTGACCCGCCACCGTCACCCGACTCGCATCTCCACCAAAATACTTGATGAAGTGCTTCACAAATTGCAAGGCGAGAAAGATGTCAAGGAAGCCCGCATTTCCAGGTATCTCATCAGTCTTCGTTGAGAGAAAACCAAAAGGTCCAAGTCGGTACTGTGGTGTCACCAGCACCACATCCTTCTCCAGCAGGTAATCTGGTGGTGCCTCCGAGTTGCTGCCCTCGTAGAGATATTCCCCATGTATATAGAAGAGTACTGGAAACGCTCCAGTAACATTGGGCGTTGTGATTGTCATCGTTAGACAATCCTCCACGTCCAGTACGTCATCCAGTTTGGTCAGCGAATCCATGGAGACGACAGACGGACAACCAATCTTCTCGGCTGTTGCATCCATCATATCTTCCCAGGGCTCTATAGGACGCGGCGGCTACGAGAAAGAGCAAAGTAATTGTGAACAAATTCAGAAAATTAATAATTTGTAATTATAATATGTAATTAATTAATAATCGCCAATAATCCGTTCTGTTCTATATTTATTTCGTAATTATATTTCATACCAATAAATTCAATAGAAAGGTATAAAATGCATTTTAAGTTTATATCAATTAATGTGTTATATATTTTAATTCGAGTATGTATGCCAATAATTATTATACATATGATAATATTCAATTATAATACATTTAGCTGTATCTTATAAAAACCATATACTCAAAAATTACATTTCTCCCAATTCAGAAACACCGACATCTCTTTTGGTTGTTTGAAAATGAAATTGCCAAAAAAAAATCTCGTGGAGCACACACATAAGAATTAACTTGTCGAAAATTATTTTGTTTTTGTAACACACGTTAATTTCTTGATCGACAAGATCTGACTACCTTAAAACGATATTGTCCAGTAGGTGGTTCGGCATATCGCAAATCCACAAACTGCAGCACTTCTCGATTAGTCCAGGCTGTCTCGACAACTTTACCCTGAATCGAGCCCAGTTTGGGCAGCTCGACAATTGTATCCTGCTCATCGTCATATTGTTTACCACGCACTCGTCCCTCAACACCAACGGCAATGATGAGAGCATAAATCAGAAAGGTCAACAATTGCATTTCAAAGAGAAGGAAATACTGGAGCTATCTTGAAATACAACAGCTCTCGAAAACGCACAAAACTTAACTAAACCTGTGCAGATGTTCGAGCTGGGATTTTGGTCGGATCGCTTTGGTCGCATCTGCTTGAGCAGAAGAAAAAGTTTCACCCCGGTTCACATAGATCATCGGAAGAGCCAAAAGAGGCTAAAAAGAATGGCGAAGAAGACGCCGAAAATGGAATGGAATATTAATATCATATATGTATATACGAAGTAAAATGCGGTGTCCCATTGCTTTAATGGTGTGCAAATACTTAATTATGGAACTCTTTTGCTCCGGTTTCTTGAAGCGGTCTTCATAAAAGTAAAAGGAAAAGTCACAGCAATTTGCTAATTGTCTGTAAGAGGTCAATTCCAACCATAAGCTGAACCAATTTGGCCACCTGATCTTCGCATTTGGTCAAAACATCGTCTTAGCTAGAATTAATATTTGTTGGCAAATAAGCGTAAATAAGTTTGTGGATAGACTCTGAGTACGTTTGTCTTTCTTACGATGAAAGTTCGCATCGAATTGCCAAGCTTCAATTAGAAGTTTAAAGCTGCGGGCAAAATAAATTTAAATTTTAAATTAATATACTCGATTCTCGATTCCACATACGAAATTGCTGCTACTGGTTTTAGGACCTAAAATCAATTTGCGAATATACAAATTAATTACTTTAAAGCTGCGGGTGAAAGCATTACCATTACCATGAATAGAAATGGCCCTCTTTAAACTTTGACAGGTCAACAACCTCCGTAGCGAGTCGGTTAAGCCCAGATACTCATATATATATATAATTGTATTATCACATTCGAGTTTTATATGTATTTAACCATAAATTATACTTGAAGTTGATAACATAATAAGCAGCTTTGCAGGTTGCGATATGTATACTTAAATAAACTCTTAAGAATTCTAACTCTAATGAATATTCAAACAATTATTATAATATGTTATGTGCCTGTAGAAAGTGTAAATCATTTTCAGAATAGATTCCAGAGAAACAAAACAATTCCATTAGAAGATGTGTGCTTTTGTCTTTAATTTAATATAGGTATTTTTAATATTTGCGAATACCAGCATTGACTGGTTATGCATCAAATGACTCACAAATGAAATACTTTGGTGAACTGCATTTGAAATCATTCATGTGGGAATATGCGCCAAATAAATAAACGCAATGCTCGGACCTATCGGCATTATTGGGTTCCCCGGTTCTCCAGTTTAAAAATTTTGCCCTCACGCCCGACGTCAGTGAGAGGAAGGTCCCCTCCTCGCTGAGGTCATTGATATCAGTCCAATACGCATTTACGGGATTCAGTTTCGAATTGATTGCATTCAGTTCCTGTTGGTCATCCAGACTGATCAGGTGAGCCCCGAATTCCAGACATTTATGTGCCGCTCCAAACCAATTGAGTTGCTGTATTTCCTCAATGTAATAATATTTAGATCCAACTTTCTGAAATGGTTTTCTGTTTATGTTTTTTTGGTTTTCGATTAAACTTTTCTGTTCCAACAACTTCATTTTTGTTTCCTCGATGGCTGCTGCATAACTGACATCCTTTGCCTCCTGTGCCACCAACTGACTCTCAATTTTATCCAACCTGGAGCTGGTGTTGGCCAATTTACTTGAATTACAGAATTCCCAACGTTCCTGCATTACAGATATGTGTTCTAGCATGGGTCTTAACACTTTGAAACAGTAGGCATCGCATTGATTATCTTTGTTCTCTACCACAACTTCTACTTCTTGCTGTAAAATTACACAACTATTATTTTATAAAACTTCTTATCGAGTATACGTACCGTATAAACAAAAGATTCCAAAAGAAGAAATATAAAAATTCCCAGCACAAAGTAATTCATCATGAAACTTAAAATAAGATGTAGCTTTTAACAGTGCTCTCAATGAACTGAGCTCGATCGAAAAAAAAAAACTCATGCAATTATGTGAATAACTTGAAACTTGAATAAACTAGCTGATAAATCTGTAATTCCTCTCCGTTTGTACTCATTCAGTTCTTAATCATATGATTTTTCAAGAACACTCTTCTAACCCATTCAAATTAATTGAGGTTAGATTGTATTAACAACATATGTATGTATATATAATGTCATATACATAAAATACATATATACACATAAGATAAGAGCTGTTATATCTTGTAAGGGGTGAAAAATAAATACCACGCAGAGCTTTTGAATAAATATATGTTCGATATACACACTTACTTTGTAACTAAATATCATAAAATGTTTAGCTCGAAATTGATTTTAGACCCATTGTTTCTTGGGAAAATATTTTAAGAATTCATCGCAGATTACGATTTTGATAACCGCTTTGTTGCGAAAAAAATTAATTTACCCACTCAACATATTTGAGAATAACATAAGACTCACACATCTCATTAAAAAATTCAAGTACCCCTGAATTGGCATAAATAAAATATAATCAGCAATTAAATACATATAAGTATACTTGTATACTACGGGATACATTTCATATACAACCTCTCTGTCATTGATAAGTAAATAACGATTTCGCTGGCAAATATTTTAAATAATTTTTAAGAGAACATTTTCATATAATCAATTGTATAATAGGTTTAATTTGGTTATGAAAAGAGCTAAATTTAGGAACTCAACTACTATATTAAAGTCATACTCGTATTTAATTAGTACAAAAGATCTTCAGAAAAAAGTTAAGTTTTAAATAAAGAAAGTATACTTTTAAGATGACCCCAGAAATAAGTTAATTTATAAATAAAGAAAGTTTTCTCTTAAGGTAACCTACTTATAGCTGATATTTATATTCATTGACCTTTAGTAACTTTTAACAGGTTTGTAAGTGCGTGATGATTTCTTGGCAATAAAAACTAAACTTTGACCACGCGCCTCGTTATCATTGCTCCCTTCCTCTTCGTCATCGGCTTCGTCTTCGTCCTCAGCCTCCGTTGCATTGGGCTTCTCCTGCTTATCGAGAGCATCCCGTATAAAGGCCTCAATTTCATAGTAATCATCGTTGACCAGACTGTAACCCTGCTTCACCTCCTGCACCGCAATGCTGTACTCATCCAGGTAATTATCCCCGAAGGTGACTGTTCGTCCGATATGCATATAGGGTCCAGTTTCATCGCTCATCGGAGGCCAGGCGGGAACACCCTCTGCCCGGGGTACCCCATCAGCTGCAAATGAAGTCCAGAGAGCCACCAAACGCTTGGCAATCTTCACATCGCGATTGGCGTTTATCATATGGATACGAGGCCAGGGGAAGAGATAGAGATTCTCATCGGTGAGACTGACGCCCATGTCGAAGGGCACATCGATGGCCTCGTCCTCCCCGGTGGCATAACGATTCAACTCCCCCTCATAGTCAAAGGTGTAGAGATAGGTGCTATTAGGCAGCTTCTTGGCATTCGCCTGCAGCACCAAGAGAACTGGATTCTTCAACGCAATTGTGCTGCAGAGCTGCAAAAAAAAAATATATATAATATTATTTAACTTTAAATAAGCATAACATTTTTAAGCAATGTGTAAATTGGACTCTTGATAATATTATATACTTTTTTGCTGGTTCCTTTTTGGTTGTTGAAAAAAGTGCAATTGCTGACATACTTAAAAGAAAAATGTTTTTAATTTCGACTACTATTTTTTACCATCTTAATTTTGGTTACCTAACTTTAATTTTCGAAAAATATCATTCTTTATTATAGTTTTCTAATTTTAATTTAAAAATTTTATACTTCCTAGTTTTATTGTACTAATATTTGTTTTTTTTTTTGTTTTCTACTTATTATTAAATAAAAATTTTTTAAAAACTTAATATTTTGAATTTAAACTCACATCAATAAGACCCGGTGTTAGACGTTTGAAGCTACCGTTCTTAATGTCAGTTTCACTGAAAATATATTCCTCGGCAAACTCCCGCCAGGAGCCAGTAGGATCATCTCCATTGATCTGCTGTATAATCGTATCTATATATTTTGGTCCGCTCATCTTGGCATCAGAAGTGCTCTCATTTAAGCTTTCCACGAAAATGTCTGCAATGAAGAGATTGAATATTAAATTTAAGATAAATACCACATATTTGTTATATTTTTCAATAGATCCTTTTCATAATTATTGGCATTTATTAATTTTGACCTACTTCTGACCCCTTTCTGACTTAATTGTTTAACTACTTTCGTAATATATTAAGATTTATTCGATCTTAAACCGGTTTAAAGTCTCTAGGGCTTAGATTAGAAACCTGTTCGATCAGTTTATTAGATCATATATTAAGACATTCACATATCGAGGCCCTGGAGTCGCGGAGATTTTATGTGTTTTTCTCTTAGCTCTTTACTTTTCACTTCCTTTCTCTTTCCTAGTGTCTTCTCCACTGAGGCCGTTAAATTTCCTTCTATTCTTTTCTTTTAAATTTTCTTACTATTCCCTCATCCTAGTTTGTATTTCCAACTCTATCTTTTATATTTTCTATCTGTCCGATCTCCTTCACCTTTCTCTTCTCCTTCTCTCTCAACCTATATTATTTTACCAACTCTCTTTCTCTCTCTCTCTCTCTTTGTATCTATCTGTCTTCCCTTCTTCTCTCTGCTATCTTCTTCAATTGCTTACCTCTCATCATGAAGGTTCCTCCGTGCTTTACGCTGCCACCCAAAGTGGGATATGCCTGGAAATTCTCCGCAGCAAGCAAACGACCAGGATGTTCTGGGAGAATCCCGGAAGGTCCACCGATGACCAGCTGGATGCCTCCATAGGCGCCGGCACTAAGTGAAGACTTCTTCTCGCCGTGCAAACTAAAGGCAACCAACAACACGGTGGCATTCATCCGATTGAAGCACTTGTGCATCGAATCCACCTTGGAACTCTTGCAGCCGGCAAGGCGGGCAATTTCCGTGGTCGAAGCTAGAGGGGAATCCGTAATAAAGGCCGGCGAGAGTGCTGTGCCCGACTGGTAGATAACCCGATGGAACAGACCCTTCGGCACGGCCGGACTCAAGGTGAGAACATTGATGAGAGCTGCTCCTCCCACCTGTCCAAAGAGTGTCACACGCTGTGGATCTCCTCCAAAAGCTGAAATGTGCTCCTGTATCCACTTCAGGGCAAGAATGAGATCAGTAACAGCCGCATTGCCGGGCATCTCCTCGCTGAGGGTAGAAAGGAATCCAAAGGGTCCAAGACGATAACGCACCGATACCAAAACCACATCTTGCTCCAAGAGGTAACCAGGAGCCGCTTCTACTGTGTCGCCATCATAGAAGAAGTCACCATGCACATAAACCATGACAGGAGCAGGTTCGCCTTCCAACTAAAGACAATTGTTATGGAATAACATACATAAAGATTTGATTCAGAGAAGATCAGTGAACCTACCGATTTCGTATTGACCGTGAGACGCAGACAGTCCTCCACATCAACGCCGTTCTCCTCCAGGTTGACGAACTTCAACAGATTTTGTATGGAGGGACAGCCGGCATGATGTTTGTGCGCCTGCAGAATACCCTTCCAGGGTGAAGCTGCTTCAGCTGCCTTTTGAGGGAGAGAGTTAGGATTAAAATTAACAATTTATTGATTTTAAGACTAAGCTGAAATAACATATTATTGAAATCTTTAAATTAAGAATTAATGAACAATAAAATCACAATAATATCTAATGAGGGGTTATTTATTTGCCTATTCAGCCTACATAAAGTTTAAAACTTGTCCATAAATAAAAATAGTTTATAATAATTTATTTAATAATAATTAAGTATTTATATTAATTTTGAATAATTCAATTAGTTAATTATTTAAAATTCGAATTGCATTATAAGTAATTATTTGTCTTAAAAAAATGTAATAAAATTCAATTATCAATAGAAAGGATTTCAGAAAAAATGCTCACCTTGAAGCGTTCAGCTTTTCCGTAGGGAATATCGAGAAACTGCATTATGCTCTTGCCCGTCCAGTCTGTGATTGTAGTACGTCCTCGAATCTTACCCAAAGTAGGAAGTGTTGTGGTGAAAACCTTTGAATTGGGTTTATTCTGTTGTGGCTTATTGGGTCGCTGCTGTTGTTTTTGGGGTCTATGTCCCTGTCCCTGGTTGGGACGTCTGCTTGGATGACCTCCCTGGCCATCTTGCTGGGGTCTCTGTTTATTCTTCTTATTATTCTTATTCTTCTGGGCAGATGCGCTGCTGATCGCAGCTAAAGCGAGAAGAGCTACGAGAAGTAGCAAGAGGACACTGCGTAGATTCGCCATGATTTCACCCGTTCCAGATGCCTGTCCAAGTTCAACTGTTAGCCAACTTTGTCGTCTGGTCAAAAAGAAGACTTTCTCGGCATAATTAAGTGTCTCTCTTAGGCGATCAACCAACACCTGGCGGCAGCTCTACTTTAGACGAGTGCCCCCAACGAAATGGGGTCAAGTTGCCGTCAACTTCAATCTCAAGTTCTTCTGTCGTCTTCTTAATCCGCTACAATCGAGTTCAGTTTTTGCAAAACATTTGATTATAAATATTTATCAAGTTGGTTCTGAACCAGAAATCGCCCAAGGGGGCGTAACTCAAGAGACTTTTGCATAAATTATGCTTTGATTTTGAAAGTAAGACACAAGCGTCAACCTATTGTCTGACCCCTTTGCACTTTCTCAATGTCTGACATGATATATAAATACGAGTATGATAATTGGAGTCGATATTCACGTGATATTCAGCTAAAATTAAGTTAATAATATGGCAGTTAATGGTATTTAAAATGGTTTACTTATCGCAGAGGGCAACATAGATTAAAATCGATGAATATAAATATATATTTATAAAATCAAATTGATACTTAGGTCGGTTTTTTATTCAACGAAGGAGGGGATATTAAAATAGAAGAATACTGATTTCTCTCATTAAAAATTTTCAACTTAATATTTGGTGTTAGTGAAAAAATTAAGTGATACGGAAAATTTCAAGTATAATGTTACTAGTAGGGAAATTTTTAAATTAGATAATAGTGGTACTAGAATCTACACCAGTACCAGGAACAATTTACTGAAAACTGGATTTTTCAAGTATTTTTAATATTTACTGAAAGAAAATCCAGCGATTTAAAAAGTGGAGATCCAATTTAATCAATTTTAAAATGTGTGAATATAATACCTATGAACAAGTGCTGCATATAATAAAATCACATTTAAAAACCTATTCCCAGTCTTATATTAATCAATAAACAACTAATAAAGGCGATATTCAAGTCCCACCTTGAAACACTCTTAACAAAGCAGTTCTACATGAAAATTTGAATAAAAACGGTCTAAATCGAATTACAGACATACGTTAATTTAAAATACAATTTCATTTAAATTTACTCGTATTTAAGACTAAATACATTTAAAAATTCCATCAGAAGAAATAAGAACACAATTTTTGACTGCTTAAGGTGTATTACATTCGTTAATACTTTATTAATAAATTAAACAATCATTTATAATGTAAAGTAGATATTAAAATGCATTAGTCTAGATTCGTATATGTGTGTATGTATGTACGATAATTTTCACTAGCTTAAAAAACGCACAATTAACAATTGCATACAAAATGCGCAAAAATTATGTGTATATTTCTGTTAGTATATTCACATATTTGTCTCATTGCCAAGCTGAAAAAGTTAATTTGAGAATATTTGATGAATTCTTTTTTCTAGTTGTTGTTGTTGTTGTTACGGCAATGCAGAAGAATGAAGAAGCAGCAGCAGCGACGGCAGCAGAAGATCAATATGTATGTGACAACATATGTATATGATGAACACCTGACAATGAGAGTGTGTGTCAGAGAAGTGCTGAGTATGCGTATGCGTATGTGTGTGTGTGTGTGTGTGAGGTAGGCGTAGCGCCCACACAGCCCCCTCCTCTCGCACAGTCGTGACAGTTTTCATATGTAATACAAGCGCACAACCGATTTTGTGATGAGTGTTTCGTTGTCATAGAAACTGGTTTGAATTGTCACATTGCCATTTAAGACCTTGGCTGGCATCATTTGGGACTCGGGGGCCGCTTCGATGGTGCTTTGCCAGGTGTTGGTAGTGTTGGGCCCCACAAATCCCATCTCGAAGAACCACTCCTCCATGATGCGTCCCTTGAACAGAACCTTCTGATCGAGCCGAAAGTTTTCCATGGCCTCAATTGTGCTAAAGTTGATTTCCCTGGACACGGCCCGCATGTCGAGTATCCTGACGGGAACGCGCGCCTCGTGTTCCACATCCGGTGCTGAGAAATCCTTGTTTTCCTGCCAGATCACCTTGCCGGTGTCGGCGTCGCGTAAAATCATGTAGTTGATTTGAAAACCTTTTTGGATTTTATCGCCTGCGCTGAGGTCATCGGAACCCATAACTAAGCCACAATATTCGTGTCACAACCAGGGAGCTTCTCTATTCGATACTTATATTGCAGCCTTGCAGCTCTAGATTATATTTTTGGAAATTAATCAATGTTTATTTATAATACTAAGATATAAATATGTAAAGTGTGCACTGTGTTGGTTAACAGCAGCAGTTCGTGGGTAAAACAGCTGTTTCTGGCTGGAAAGCATCCGAAAAATAGCTAAAAATGCGAGCTGCGAACTGCGAGCTGCCAATCGATAACATAGAACAAGTGCTGGAAAAAACTAAGCTCTCCATGTTATGCTCATTATGTGATGTTAATAACATTACAACAACAGCTTAACAGCTTGCTTTAAAAGTGTAACAGTTGCTGAATTTAAGTTTACGGTAATGAAATTAGCAAAAGGCGAGTTCCTTGCAATAAATAATTTGATGAATATTAAAAATTCCAAATTAGATAAAATAAAGCTGATAATTTTTATGATAGTTTAAAGTTCGTCACCACTTGGTAAGATAAGGTGCAATTTTAATTAAAAGAAAAATCGGAATATTGACCAAATTCTAACAAAAATTTTGCAAAATTTAAAAACATTCTAGCTTCAAAATTAAAAACATATAAAAATAGGATCATTTTTTTTAAGCTACTGTTTTTGACATCTTACCTGAAATGGTACGACTAGCCAGATCGATAATTTTTTTCTGGGAATGGTGGCAGCCCTTCGGTTTGTCGGTGTGTAAATGTCAGCTGTGTTTGTCACTCTGCCCAAAACATTCCAAAAATGATTATTTTTGGCGTTTATATAGTGAGTAAATCTGGCGGCCTGATATTCAATCTGGATAATAATGTGCCACGAATAGAGCACGAGAAGACATTCACATACCCGCTGGACCTGGTGCTCGACTACGATCCCAAGAAAATCTCAGTTGCTTTTAACCGCAAAGACGGCATAAACGGTAGGCGTTTTCTATTGTTTTCCTCACATTTTTGAGAAATTATTTAAACCGTTCTTTCAGTTGGCCATGTGCTTGTCGCCGTCAATGGCATGCCGGTCAATGGAGCGACACTGGAGGATGGACGGGATGTTAAAACGACACTGGAGTCGGCTGACAACTTTCCCATAAACCTCAAGTTTAGTCGACCCAAAATGACGACAAATGAAAAAATCTTTCTAGCGAGCATGTTCTATCCACTCTTCGCCATCGCCAGCCAACTGAGCCCGGAACCAAAGAGTTCCGGCATTGAGATATTAGAAGCGGACACCTTTACACTGCATTGTTTTCAAACGCTCACGGGCGTCAAGTTTATTGTGATCTCGGAAACGGGCCTCAACGGCATGGATATATTGCTGAAGAAGGTCTACGAACTGTATTCGGATTACGTACTCAAGAATCCCTTCTATTCCCTAGAAATGCCCATACGCTGCGAGTTGTTTGATAATAAACTACAGGAGCTGTTATCGCAGGTCGAAAAAACGGGCATATATAATATTGACAAATAAAAATAATATTTTGTTAAATTATCGAATAATGGGTCTGTTTCACATGGGTTAGGAGTTACTTTTGCACTAGGAAATCAACAAGCAAGATCCAAGTATTTATATTTATTTAATTAACCACTTCTTTTGTAATACCATGTAAATATAATATTCTTAAAGTTTATTTGCTTGACATACATAGTTCATCAAAGTTTGGCAGTCTTCTACATTTAGAACACCTTTTACAATTTCCACACAATTTTCTTTATCTCTCTTTTCGCCCGGCTGGCCCTCCTTCCATCTATTATAGGGCATAGGTTTCCCGGTTGTAAGCGATAAAAAACTGTTTGAAGACAGGTTATTTGAAGATGTCCAGTAACGTCCAGAGGATAATAATATTTCCATAATATCCATTTCCGAACTGTTATCAATGTTTAGTAAATATCCACCAATCTTGCGACAGTTATTAACAGCCTGAAACCAATTGACCTTCACAGTAGACTCAATATAATACAGTTTGCTGCCAATTTGAAGGGGGAACTTGTTACAACTGCTGACACATTTAGAAAAATCACTTGATTTGGCTAAATCTTGAGCTAGAATTAAATAAAGTACATGACAGATCTCTTATTAATTATCATCTTGCAATTACTTACGGATTTCGATTCCCATGGACAAGTGCCATAATTGAAGAGAAAACAATAGGAAAATTAACTTAACACCCATTTCGAATGTCTAAAATGAACTGACGACTTTCTGCTCAATCTTTTGTATTTATAAGTCGTTTTCGACAAGTGAAATTTATCAAGTAGCATGCGAATTCGATAAGAGCATGCACCTTGCCCACAGTCTAATTGCTGAATAGTTGCGGCCTAAGTGGGAAACGGAAGTATTAATGGTCCAATAAAAAAAATACAATACTTTCAAAGATAATTCGAAATATTTCACCAACAAAATTAAGAATTTGTATATAAGGATTTTGTATCGTATCAGCCATTGATAACACAGCGTTTTCGAAAATAAAAAAAAGTAATTTTCACTCCTCTCTAATGCATGTACTTTCGGATCAACTTGTTTAGACGGTCGCCCATTCAGGAAGACTTTACGTATCAAAAATATACCCAAGTATCGACCAAGTCTTAAGTTTTCAGTGTCACACGTGTATTTATTTGATTGATTTATAAGCTTGCATATATTTAGAAGAGGCTAGATAGTAGCCAATATAGAAAGTATAAATATGCAATAAAAGCGTTTAAATACCAGCCTAAAGGCCTTTGATTCTTAGAGATGGACTAGGGCCTTCTTTTTGAGGCCCGGCCTAACTATAAATACTTACTTCATGTATAAAATATTGAATTATGTGCGAAAAATTTGTATATGTAAAGCCTAGTTCCTCCCTGTATACGTGTATTAATTAAGTTCCCATCTGTTGCTATCATTTTTTGCCCCTCACACTTACACTACCTTATCTCTTGAACCAAGTGATCTTGGTATGATATTTTCTTGGTTAAGGTCAAACCTTTGCTTTCGCCACTAGCGTAGCGATAATGATGTCTCTTCGGTTAAACCAATTTATAATTGTAGGGACTAAGAGTGTCCTAGGCTAAGATCTGGAATATTGATCAAACATATATGTCCAGCAATATTTATAATTTATTATTATTTTATCATCAATACATTATTTTAGCTTCACATATGTAATTGAACTTATTCACACATATTTCGTCGTTAAGAGCCGTTCTTTTAATTTCAACACAATATTCCGTAGCGTGTACGTTATTGGGCTCTCCTTTGTGCCATCTGAAAAAAGGCATGGGCTCTCCAGTAGTTATAGATGTAAAGTCTCTATCTCTTGCCAGACAGTTTGCAGATATCCAGTAACGATCCTGTGGAATTTGCGATAAGATTGCATCCATTTCCTTACTGCTCTCGATGTTGAGCAAATTTCCTCCCAGTTTTCGACAATTGTGAGCTGCCTGATACCAATTTACTTTCGAGTTGATCCCGATATGGTAAAACTTGTTGCCAATTTGAATTGGGAAATTGCTTTCGCTACTGCTATCAAATGGAATCTCTTGTTGAATTGGGTGGGAAACAGCTTCGACTAGAAATTTAATTTAAAAACGAATAATCGAATATCGAATAATATCATTTTTATCTCGAATTCTATAAAATTACTTACGCGTCTTATTTGGCATTGCAACGTGCCAAAGTTGCAGAAAAAATAATAGAAGCTCGAGTTTACCGACCATTTTGCTGTGTTTAGTTCAACTAATAGCTCTTTGTGAATAATTTCCTTATATATACTCGGAAGGCGTGCTCTAATCAAAAATAAATTCTCATAATCAAGAAATTTTTCGGAATATAAATATGTTATCTTTATGAACATGCAAAGGTGAATTTTTAACGCCAGCCAATTGAGCCGGGAACCAAAGAATTCCGGTACTGAGATATTGGAAGTAGGCGTCAAGTTTATTTCTGGTCTCGAAAACGGGCCTCAAAAGCATGGATGTATTACTGAAGAAGATCTACGAACTGTATTTGGATTATGTACTCAAGAATCCCTTCTATTCCTTGGAGATGACCATACGGTGCGAGTTGTTTGATAATAAACTGCAGGAACTGTTGTCGCAGGTTGAAAAAACGGAAATTTATAGTTATGATAAAAATAATTTAACAATATTTAGCTAAAAATTATCGATTAGATTATCGAAATTAATCACATAGATTAGGAGTAAATTTTCCACTTGGAAATCATCAAGCAGGATTCTAATTGTTGATTGTTGGCATTCTTAGAAAATACACTAAAAATTAAAATTTTTGAATAAGAATCACCAAAAATGCCAAAATGACGCTATTCACTTCATTGCTCATGTGAAAAGTCTGGTACGCAAAATTACGTATAATTTCTTTAATCATTTGTACAATCCGTACAATCAGTATTCGGCTAAATGGCTAAAAATATCGAAAAATACAATTGAATAAAAACAACATTGAAGTTAATTACAATTACATCACTGATATGATGATATTTCAACACTTAAGGTGCCAACAACCGAGTTCACTTGCCATGAGGATGTTTAATTTGTAGGTGTTGTGACATGTGAATAGCGGGTTACATGGCAAACTAACACATTCGTGATTATTATATTAATGAATATTCAGTTCAATAACAATGATTCGAAAGATTGAAATTAATACAAATTAATTAACTCACTAGAATGAGCGGAGTCCGCTTAACGGATGACCATTTTAAATTGGGTATATTGTATTAAAATAAGACCAACTTGATAAGCAATAACGCTAATTAATCGGTGAAGTTCGGTGTTACAATTTAAAATATTCATTAAATATTTTGATGTATAAGTTTTAAGATTGACACAATGTTCTTTGTTATTATTGTTATTGGACTCGCCAGGTACCCAACTGGCAAAAGAGGGCCTGGGACCAGTGGTTACCGAGAAATAATCGTCATTTTCATTTGGATCTCTGATACCCAACCAAAATTCGTGGGGTTTTAATTTCTCACTGACTGCCATCAACATCGTGGTTTTTCAGGCTGACCATGTGTCCACCTAAGTCTCGACACTTCTGCTTAGCGTTCTATCAATAAAATAGGTTTTTAAGCCGATTTTATAGAAATGCACTTTTGAAACAATTTATATTAGGTATTGAATGCTATTTTTTCATACTAGGACATATTTCAATTATTAGCATTATGGGACTAGTTTTATTTTCACAGTCTCGCCAGAGGAGCAGCACAGCACTAAAACCGAAGACGAGTAGTCAGTCTAATATAAATAATATATAAACAAAGTTTTATATTCATAATTCAAGCATCACTGCAATTCAAAAACGAAGATTAAAAACCTGTCGGAATAAGTATTGTAAATATATCACTTTAGCCTTAATATTAAATTACGTTTATCTTTTGATAGTTTATATATTCTTTTTATTTATTTTTATCTTACTGATAAAGCAATACAAAATTGTTTTTTAAGCTACGAGTTATTATATGTATATAACAGCTACTGGCATACTTAGAGAAATTAAAGTATGTATTTATTTGTATATTCGCACTAAATATATATGTACAAAATGTATGTAATTAATGAATTTATATGTACATATGTACTTGTTGTTATACATATTTAAATATATTTAATTTTCACATAATGCTAAAACGCACATTTCATATGGTAAAGACAATTCGATCTCTAGTACTATTTAAATTTGTATTTATTTATTGCGTTTATATCTATAAGTCTAAAGAAATACAATATATGAGAAGTGCGTGGGCAATTTATAGTAAATGAATGTTAATAAGTATGATTTAATTACTCTCCCTTTCTCTCTGATTTAGTACATATACATATTTAGAATTGTGTAGTTGTTACAGTTTATATTAGTATTGCAATAAGGTTTGGGATTCTTTCAAAAATCTTCAATTTTCGGAGCTAATAAAGCTGCGCCCCATCCAAATTTTTGTAATTACAAAGAATTGCAAAGAAATGAAACTTAAGATAGACAGAAAAGAGACGAAACGAAATTGACCACATTGTTAGAGTTTTGGGAATGCGTATCACAGATACACAATAAATCCAAAGTTGCCTAACTAACGAAGTGCTGCAAATTGATTATTTAATAAACACTTTTATAAATCGTATATAAGTTTATTTTTAATTATACGTTTGGCAGGAACACTTTGCGGTTGGTTCGTTTCTAACTAATCCAATTAACAAAACACAATACAAAATGCATTTCCAAATATCTTCTTATCTCATAGAACGATACTCTCTACTCAGTCAGTCGTAGGCCTCTCTTGGCACCTGTTTGTTCAGATATTTGGTACATTTGCATTATATTCTAATGAAACATTCAAGTAGACCATTTATTCAGTATCCAATACCTATCGTTAAACCTGACCTTACTAATACTAATAACTTGTTATGCTATTTTATACTAATCTAACATTCATACTATCTATTAACATATCTATCTATACTATTAACAATACTAATCTTAATTGATCTGATTGGGTTTTCTGGGTTTTCCCCAATCCTAGCAACAAATGTTGGATCATTTATAATTTTGCTTACCCCAGATCTAACTATAATTTTTTTCTCGTTACAGTTCATAATTTATTTTTAATTATATTTGTATTTTTAATCTTTAACTTAATTCTTATACTTGGTAATTTTTTGTTTGCCGACTGCTTTTAGTCGTGCATAAATAAATAAATAAATAAATAAATTTAGATAAATTTCATAACGAACCATTATTAAACAAATTTTAAAATAATAAACCATAAAATTATGCATATTCAATTTAAAATCATTAAAAATATGAAGGAAATTTAAAGTAATTGTGAAAATAAAATTTTTCGAGTAAGCTGAACCATCAAACCGAAACTTCTTTAAAGTATTCGACGCTTGGTTAAAATTATGTAATATTCTAAAGGGGTTCACTTACCTTGCCCTCGGAGTCAGTCTTGCATGCCTTGATGATATCAGCGCCGCCTGTGGCAAACAGCTCGAAGCAATGCGGCTTGCTGCGATCCTGAATCTCGCGCACCGATATATTCTCTAGAGGTATTATGCCACGGGGTTCCTTATCCGTGGTATACTCGAAATAATACAGGCAATTGTCGTTCAGTATAAACCAGCGTCGCTTCCACGATTTGTATCTGTTTATTTTATATGTTTTTAAAGAGATTTCCATTATAAAAATATAAAGATTGATGGGGAAAGTTGACTTACCTGCCGCCTTGTTTCCAGAGCCAGCCTTCCTTGTCCGGATTGAAGAAGGTATGCATCAGATCGTTGCCATCGTCTTGGGGTATTTTAAAGGGTTCCGTCCTTATGGATTCGTACAGCGATTCGAGCAGACTACGGGGCAAATCTCCGCCGTTGTTGATGCCACGATTCATCGAAATGAATTGCTCAACGGTGGGTTTGTCTTTGACCTTTTGTGATCCGAATATAAATTGAGAAAGAATTGTAATAAAATGTAGCACCAATTTGTAAACGATTTCAAAACGCACATTTGCAGAGATAAATACACTTGAATAAATTGTCATTAATTAGGGTTATTTGTGCTGCAAATGTTGATATCATTACCAAGACACTTCCACAGGCTAATTTTCTAGCACTCGGCAATTTTAACTCGTGTAAAATGCTTTAGACTTGACCTATTTATAGTTTTTCTCATACTCAACAATTTTGTAATTGCTCTAACGCACATCTGCAGAGGAAAAGGGTGTGCCGGGGGAGGCGGCTGAGTTGGGTTGAGGGGAATGCGGAAGTGTGTCGTGTGGACTCTTGATAATTGGCAACTGACAAGCGACGGAGAGTATTCAATTCCGCAAATTGTAAAGCTGTTTGGGCCACGCGTCGTACGCGTTTCGCGATTTATTTTCTATTTTGGCAAAAAGACACAAAACACTGACACTCACAGAACTTCCTGTCATTGCCAAACACTTCCGGTTAGCGAGCCCTCTGACAGTGAATTGCAATTTGTTGCCAATAAAAAACAGACGGAAATAAAGCATTTTTTGGCTCACAGAAAATCTTAAATTGAAGTACTCAAAGTGTGCAGATTAAACTGCGGTGAGTTTAATACAGTAATAAAGTTCGCGCTTGGATGGATACAAAATAATAAACTTGTTACCTGACATTTGGGGACTCCCCAACATTTGCATTTTAAGTTTGAATGACACATTTTTTCAACCCCTTTCATTATATCAATTATTCCCCTGCAAAACTTTTTTATCACATCAAAGAATTATTTTTTAATGAATATTATGGGTTATTTCTGTACTTTTTGCATTTACTCACTTATAAATTTCAAAAGTTATTTTAGAATTATCGAAAATCTTTTTGATGGACAACATTTTTTCTTAACTTTAAATTCTATCAGTGTCAATTCAATTCCCTCAATGAATTACATAATTATAACAAAGTCAGCATTTTTACTTTATAAATTTGAATAGAAACTTCTGTAACTTTTCTGTTTACATTTTTTAGAACTTTTCGTGCTTACTTATAATTTCCTTTTAATGCAACTTATAGAATATTTTCCTATACAAAGATAATATATTTTTAAGTAAATACTCACCGATGGATTGTGTAGGGATGTATTGAGCATGATGATGGCGAAGCTGAGCACATAGCAGGTATCCGTGTTAGTGAAAATATCCAGATTCAGTTGACAATAACGCTGGGCGAAGCATTCCATCATGCGATCAATCTTTTGGGCCTCGCCGGGCAAACGGAATGACCACAGAAATTGCCTAAGCGATAAAATCATGTTAATTCAATTGGCTGAGTGCGTGGGAGAATAAAAGATCTACCTTAATGCCTGGACCAGTATCAGATTGGTGAAATCGTGCAGAGCCACAAATGCCTTTAGCACATCCTCGTTGAAATCGTTTTTCTCGCCGAGGTAATCGCCTGGAAGAAAATCATGCGAAATTTATGTAATGCGTTATGAACTTTTAATTGCATTTTTTCCCTCTTTCCCTCCATTTACAAGTCGTTGAACTTACCTATTGCCGTTTTGTTTAGTCCCTCGCCCTTGTAAAGGAAATGCGCCACATCCTGGGGATCATGACGCAACAGTCGATTCTCTACGAGATACTCAATGCCTGTGAATGATAATATTTAAAATAGTCGGAATTAGTTAAAGAATTAGTATTGTTTAAGTACTGTAACCGCAGCCGGCACAGCAGATAAGAAAGTACCCGGAAACTCCCATTGAGCTGAGGCAAATACAGGCCATACCGAGTACAATCTACCCATATATTTTATTGTGTTCTGCGCATATAAGTCTTATTCGTATCGTCAGTGAGCCGCAACATAAACCACAGTAATCTCAATAAAATAATAAATAAAAAAATAAAAAAAAAGCAAATCAAAGGAGCGGCCGCAATGGCGAGACATCGCTGTAGATGTCGATGTCATTATTTGCCAATCAAATCGGAGGGTTCGAGTCTTTAGCAATTTGCGATAAAAGCCGGAAAGCAACAGAGCCCGAGGCAACATAAAGTAAACACATTTAGAGTAAGCAACCATCCAACAACAACAAATGCGACAATCAACCGCCAAATTTGGCAATCGCGTGTGGTTGCGCTGAGCCAACGGTAGGTGGCGCCATGAAAACAAATATACTCCTGGGGATGTTCGTTACAAATAGATCATATAATAAAAGCGGTACCATATTAAAGACAAATATAATTGTGCAATTAAATTAAAGTAAAACAAAAATGCCGAATAAAAAGGGTTAGCTTAATAAAGCAAACTAATACGCTGTACTTATAGGGATACCATTTTAAAATAACATAATTGGTTGTTTTATTACAGCTAAAATATGGAGGTTAAAATTAAAAAATAAAATAATTACGTTTTTAATTATTTAATTACTTTAACCTATCTGACGAACCTCGACACAAAACATGTAATTCGGATAAAAATAGAAGGCTACCAGTTTTGAGGAAGAAAACCGTACTTAAAAATGCTTTTAAAATCGTAATAAAATCATGAAAAATTTGCCAAAATTACCCTAAAATTAAGATGCAAATTTATTAAAAACTAGTCGGCCGGTGCTACAGTCGAGCATACTCGACTGTCGGAGACCCCGTACTTACTATCCAAAATCAGTCACTTCTAAAAACTAAAAAATAATATTTAAGATTACCATAAACTCTTATATATTAAATTTGTCGCGCTCGAATTTGCTTCCGATATAATTAAAATTTTATCGGCACCCAGGAACACCACGTGGAGGCCATTACACTTGTAATGGGTCCTTTTCCAAAAGAAACTTGGTAGCACAACAAAATCAAATTTCAAAATCACTTGTACACAGCGCACAAAAGAGTTGAAAAGAGTCAGTTTAAAGTCAAATAGACATACATATGCATTAATCATTAGGAAGAGCAGGACATCCATATGTGCAATTCAAAGATCTGTTAGTGCACACATACATACATATGTTGGCACGCGCCAAAACAAAAGAAGTTTCTAGCTAAGCATTCATATATATAAACATGCGTTTATGCATATTTGGCTATGTTGAAGCATAAGTGAAACCTTAACAGAGAATAAATTAAAACTGCATGTTAAACATGCTAAATGTTAAATCAAATAGTAAAATAATTGAAAACTAAAAAAAGACAAATTTACTAAAAACATAAATTTACACAGTAAATTTATAATAAACATGAAATTAACATAGAATTTTAACTTAACGTTTATATAAATACCAGTGTAAAATTATTTAAATGAAATTTTTAAACATGTATTCAATATTAAATGTCAGTATAACATTCATAAATAACAATTTCAATAAATTGTAAAAATTAAAAAAAAAAAGCTTAAATTCAGCTGGAAAAAAAGTTGTTCCCGCCGGGAATCGAACCCGCGACAAAATTGCAAAAATTTTCAAAAGACAAAGGCTCAAAGTGTTGAGCCACTCTCACACTATGTCTTTATCCTCCTAAATGGCCATATTGCTTGTTTTAGTGCTCAATTAAAAAGTAAAAGAAATAATTTATATTTTAACATTTAATGTTAATATTACATTTTAAATAAGCACTGAGTTTGTTTTAATATAAAATGAAATTGAATTCGAACATAAATAAATTAAAATCTTTCGCCCACGGCAGGACTCGAACCCACGAGCACTGTCCGACTCCGCGACTCAGTACACTGCGCCACCGAAGCTCACGTCTGAATGGACGCCAATTTGTTATATAATATGTTAATATAAATTTTTGTTTTATCAAGATATTCAAGTTTTAATTACTGCCACGCGCCATCAACGAATTTAACAGCAAAATTTATTATTTGAATATCTTCGCTATTTACTGTGCGATCAGAATGAAATTTTCAGCAAAAATTTAGGACAATTATATCTTCATCTGTGCGAAATCTGGAATTTCTGGCTTTCAAAATGCTCTTATAATTTGGATATGAAATTTTCAATGTCGATTTGCAGGCGGTTAAGGGGGCGTGGCTGATTTTTGAAACAAACTTGATCTGCCTGCAGTATAGAGGAACCTACATACCAAGTTTGGTGTCTCTAGCTCTTATAGTCTCCGAGATCTAGGTGTTCATACAGACAGACAGACAGACAGACAGACGGACAGACAGACAGACGGACATTGCTATATCGACTCGACTATTGATGCTGATCAAGAATATATATACTTTATAGGGTCTGCCACGCCTCCTTCTACCTGTTACGCACATATTCGGTAAAACAAAACCAATAGACCCCTGTACTTTTTTTAAGTACGGGGTCTAAAAAGAGCGTCCATTTCCAGGGCTATCATGCTAGCCATATACTCTCTAACAAAGAGTGAACATTTTAGAAAATAAATAAAGTCATAATATGTATTTTAAATTAAAATATTATAATAACCATATTTAAAACAAAATTATATTGTTGTTTCTTAAACTAATTCAAAACACATCACAAACTTATCAAACTGCCGTCGAGTGGCCAACAAGTTGTGTGATTTTTATTCTTTTCGCTTCTTTTTCTCAATAGCCAGACAGATTGGGTTTTCAGATTGAAGCTTTTGTAGTTTCGTTGCTGGCAATGGGAATCCATATACACCATAATGGCAACAATCACAACAACAACAACGACATTAACAACAATAACCACGACAACAATAATAACGCGAAATGACAACGATAATGACGAAGGAGTCGTCGCCTCGAGAAGTCGCATCGCTGTCCGTGAGGCGTTTGGCAAAAAGTTTATTTTTTGCTTTTAGTTGCGGGGCGTGACACACGCGATTAGCATCAGCAAGTTGTCAGCTCCAAGCTACCACCCAAAACACCCCCTACCCCTCCCTACTGCTCAGCATTATGGATGGCACATTTGTGAGCTATTAATTTAAGTGTGTGTGCGTGTGGTGTGTGTGAGTGTGTGTGTTGTGCGTGTGTTTGTGTGTGGGATGATGTGGATAATCGGCCGATAAAGCGACAAATAACGATGCCTTTTATAACAAACCGCACCACCCCCACCGATCCCCACTGCACCCCACCACACTCCCCTCCCATCGCATAGGGACTATTTCACATTCTGATGTATAAGTTTTTAATGGGCGTCTCCTCCAGTTTTTGAATTGAACTCGATTCCCTCTTTGTTATCGCATCGCTCGGTCGCTGACTTCAATGTGGATTAGCATTTTTATTGTGCCTCCTCCCTTCTCACTCTCCCTAAACAGCACCTCCATCCCATCGCCTGCCTGACAATTGGAATTTTATGCAGGATGCGTTCCTCTCTTCTTGTTGTTGTTGTTTTTCCCTGACATGCGGCAGATGCGTCGTGCCCTAATTTCGACTTGTCAACGTGAATTTATGGCCGAGAGGACGATGAAAATATTTGATTGGCTCTCGAAAGTGAATGAGGGTGAAAAGCAGGTCGATTTCCAGGGCAGAGATCTCGAGTTGGACGGCGGGTCATGTGAAGAGATGCCGTCTACTTATTTGAAAGTCAACAAATTATGCGTAGAGTAATACAAGATAAAATTTTTTTATAATTCACAAGCAGTAAGATATACTCTTGTTTTTTCGTATCTTTGAATGATACCAGAAATAATAAGAATGATAACATATACAAAACTAAACAAATTATAAGAAATGTTTTACAGCATCAAAGTCTATAAAAAATTCGTTTATAATTCACAATCAGTTCGAAAGGAAGCTGTAAGATATGATCTTATTTTCTCCATATCTATAAGCGATAAGTCACAAATTAAATCGAGAACATATGTATACAATTCTCAGCTGTTCAATCCGCTTACTTGGCCTTGTCCACCCGTCTTATTTGTCAACGAAATGCCCTTCACGGATTTTTGCAGCTATATTGCGACATTGACATTTTCATTAAATTATACGCTGAAACACTTCACTTGACTTGTGGGATCTCTGCAGCACGTACTACAAATGTCAACGAACTGTCAAATTTGTCAGCATTTTAAGATAGTGTGTGTATGTGGAAATGAGGGGAACTTCTCTCCCTCGGCGGAGGAAAGTTGCTGTTGTGCAGTATGTTGACAGCGCGTGGCATACGCTGCATCTCATTTCAGGCTCATTACGTTATTAAATTAACGTCGAAATTATCTTGAACCCTCGACACCACCATCACCATCACCACCACAATTACAGCGGCAGCACCACATTGCACCACTCTTGGAGCCACCCAATTATGACTGCGGAAATTTGCATGACAATTTTGCTCTTTGGCGCCACATCACGCTTTCAGTTTTCTTCCTTTATTTTCTTTTAGTCTCATATCACATCATCATCATTCCAATTTGTCGTCATTGAAAATTCATTTAAATCATTTACGTAATTAATTATCATGACGATTTCCTCAAGTTTCTTTGATTAAATATATGTCCGAGTTCAATTTAAAATTACACATACATTGCTCGGGTTTTTGTGAGTCAATTCTATATATTTAATGGGCTCTTGTTTGATCCGGAAGATGTGGGCACCCAAGGGAACTTGGGCTCAACCACAGCTGCGGTTCCCCACACATCTTTAATAATAATGCTCTGTGATTTACTATTGAACTCTGTCGATTAAACATGTACATTTTTTTTTATAACTGTTGCTAAACAGCTCAATATAATTCTTTAAATTTAATTCATATTCCTAGAATAGAAACAATTGCAAACTAATAATTTTAGAAGAAGAAACAAAGAACATAAATTTACATTGTATAAACTTAAAGTCGAGTTGAAATTTAAATAAAGTAAATAAAAGTAACCCTAACTTGCACAACTTTTAGCTCAGAGCTATAAAATTAAGTTGAAAATCGCAAACTTTTTATTTTTACTGTATTGTTTTCAAAAATAAAATTGTTCTTGTTTTGTTGATGACTTTAAAGTCTAGTCTTTCAGTTATCCGTATTTTTTTCACATTGCACTCACCTTTCTTGGGATCCATGTTGAACTTTTTGCGTCCAATTGACATTTGTTTATCTTTATTGGAATGCTTGTCCTCCGGCACATCGAGCGCCTCCATTTCCGAGACGACCTCGCACAGTTCATCTTTAATTTGCTGCAAATGAAAGTGAAACAAAAATGGAAATTAATTTTTAAGTGTTGAACTTTCACAGCATTTGAAAACAGAAATTTGTATGCACAGTTTGGTGGAACTTGAGCCAAGTATGCTGTTCACATGCGAATGAGTATTAAGCATGAATACAGTTTGAATGCATTTAGATAGAGTCGTGTAATGTGCGGAAATGAGGCGACAATTGTTGCTAAAAATATATCAAAATAAGACTGTATACGGAATGCATAAGTTCAGCTAGACAAGTCAGTCCGCTAAACTGCGTAAGTATTCAACTAGACTCACACACATTCACATTCACATGATGTAATGTGCGAATCATTTGCATCTTTCCAGTGCCAAACGTGTGGCGACTGGCGCCAAATGTACGAGTGAATTTGTTTCACTTGAAACAATTTTCGTGATTCGTTTCAAGTGCTAAAAATATAACAAACAAAAAGAACAAAAAAAATGAGAACAATAAAAATGCAGTGATTTTCACAGCGAATTTAATTTAATTGAATTATGGGCATAGACAACAAGTACCTGACACGGTACGATACTATTCTTGGGGTCAATTTTCTCTGAAAAGTATCTGTAAGATACTTTTACTACTCCCATCGCCAAGTCTTGGTCTATTCATAATATACTCGTAAATTGTATTCAAAGAGGCGTGACAAATTTGTCAAACATCTAATTGAAGGTACAACAACAACAACGAGGCCGCTCACAAGTTGTAAATGTATCTCAAGCGATGAGTATCTGTATCTGTGATACAGTTGTTGCACTCATGTGTTTCTTGGTTGTTTGTCAGCCAGTTGACGCTTGACTGGCGAATGGCCACGAGACCGGAACATATCAATTGCCCTCCCAATGCCTTCCATCTCTCTTTCTCTTACTAATATATGTATTGTATATGACCTTCTGACTCATTTGCTCAGCCTATATGCAAATCGACAGCGGAATGCCACTTAAAACCGATGAGAAAAACAATTGACAACAACAGAAACAGAAACTACATTTATTTTTTGATTTCCCGCAGTCAAGCTTAAAGTAAAGTTATGCGATGAGCTCATTGTGATGACCCCAAGAATTTGCTAATTTTAGAGATTCCAGAAACAGATCTTTATTCGGTTTTGAGAATTCGATTCGCCGAGTAATTTCTATAGGACGTTGATGTGACAACTTGACAACTTTTTATTCTCTTACTGAAATTTGTTTAATTTTGAAGCAAAATGTGTAATGTTTTTTACAAATTCTTAATAAGGCCTGTTTCGGTATTCACTATCGGCAAGATTTGTAATAATATTATAGTAATAATATTTTATAATTTGAAAATTTGTAAAAATCTTCAGTGTTATTAAAGGGTATTAAGTCATCGGTATGTCAAATATAATCTATTTGTTTGTTTGCTCCATTTTACATCACATTCAGGAATTTTTAAGTACAAATGCTGCTTAATAATTCCGTTCAGCGAGAGTTGATGTCAAGAATAATGAAAAGGGAATTTAAAAAGTGCGATCGATTGTTAAATAATACAGAAAAACAACTTGAAAGCATTTTTTAAGTATCTTTAAGATCAAAAATTTCATTTAACTCGAAAACTCATCGACAGTTAAATAATATAGGAAAACAATTTGGTTAGGAGCATCTTTAAAATAACTTTAAGATCATAAGCTGATTTTACAGCTTTTTCTTAAAGATGCCAACTGCTTTTCACATGAATCTTTCACGCTACTTCCGTTGGACATTAATAACCCATAAAAGATACAGAAACAAAAAAGAAACCTTTCAATTAGTGAGGAGCTCGAATTATGTAAATTTTTCAATGGGTTAAATAATCAACAGAAGCCCTTATAATAGTCGCATTGCCCGCTGGCAACGAGAAAACCTTTAAGAAATGATAGAAAATTACATCAAGCTAAAGAAGAGTTGTTAAAAGGGGAAGAGAGAGAGAGGAATTATTTCTGTGCCGGCGAATGCTGATCAAAGAGCAACAGGTGGACATGGGGGTTATTGATAGTGAGTAGCAGACGTAAAGCTAATAAACGTCAAGATTAAAAATAACTTGAAATAAAATAACAACAACAGCACTACAGCAACAAAGAAAGAGAACGACAGGTAAACAACGTCATCAAAGGCGAGGAAACGAGACACGAGGAAGCCTGAACAAAACAGAATCAATCAAGAAACCTGTTTCAATGCAATGCAAATCCATTGAAACACTTGAAACAAAGACAAAGGCCAGATAGAATTATATTTTGTACCATTCGCAGGAATTATCAAGAAACACTTTAAAATAGAAATTGTTTCATTTAAATGACAACAAATCATTAAGTAATGTCATTAAGTAACTAATGTGTTATTCAAATGCGCATTCAAAGACTGATTTCGAATATATATGAGCTGTTATTCGCTGCAAAGTGAACATAGAGGATAAGTGGTTGTGAAGAAAGTACAGAATAATAAACAATTGCAAAGATAGATAAGAGTCAACTTATAGTTCCTATAAATAAAGTGACAATAAAGGGGATTATACATTTATTAGAATAAAATAATCGTGGAAGCTAAGAAAAGACATTATATTATAATACAAAATTGTAAAGTTAAAAATCTCCCAGAGATTTCAGCAAAAGATGTGAGCATCTAGGACGCTAATGAAAGATACCATTCATTATTATAAAATTGCATAGTATGTCGAGCTTATTTCACAAGAAGACATACAATAAAATGATTGACATAACCAAATGACAGACTGAGATTAAAGTAATTTACAGAAAGACCTCAAAGTAGTTCCCAAAGCATATCAGATAACATTGAGTGTTGAGTTTTGGGTACATCCCCTTCTCTCCACTCCCCTCTCCACCGATCCCTTGCCCTGATAGGATTGCTCTCATACCTGTGGTCGTCGCAGTATGACGACATTACTCTGCTCGGCATTATTGCGATTTCGCTCCATGAGCATGCGACAACTCTCACAAAGATTTGTCTCTTGTTGTTGTTGTTGTCGTTTTGGATTGTTGTTGTTGTTGTTATTTAGTTGTTTGCTGCTGTTGTTGTTGTCCGCTGTGCTGTTGTTATTGTTATGGCTGAGTGAATTGCGTTCGGATTCGCTTTGTGAATTGGAACTGTCATCAATGAACCGCAAATCTCCCGTCTCAGCTTCAGCTTCAGGTGTCAACGGTGAACTGAGCACGGAACTGGGCTCCCCCTCACCCCTCTGCAGAGAATCCTCATCCTCCTTTACATCCAACATGCAACCGAAAGAATTCGAGCGGGATTTTCGTGGCGCCTGTGGAGGACGTTTTGAGATGATCTCGCCACGTTCATTGAGCAACAATTCGACGGGTCGGGAGACAATCAAAGTGCGTGTTGTTGTTGTCGTTGTCTTGTGCGTCAACTCTGAGCGCATGTTGTAGACGAGTGTAGACACTGTGTTTGACGAATCATCACTTGGCAGACGCAGTAGCTCCGCCTTTCGACTGACATCGCTGCAACTCACGATTTCCGTGCTCAATGTGGGACTCGCAGGTGGAGGACTGTCAGCTTGCAACGCGGTGATCTTGTAGGTGGCAACACTGGTGAACGGCGACAACGAGGGAGAGCGGGGCGAACGGGGTGTCTTCACTTTCACTTGCAGCTCTGGCGTTGAGTTCTTCAAGAGATTCCCCGTTAGATTACAAAAACAACGCGAGCAGACGCCACTGCTGATGGTACTGCTACTTCCGCTCCCACTTCCACTTCCAAATTCGAACTCCTTGCCCAAGAGTTTTGTGCGATCCTCCTCCTCTTTTGATTTTGGTGTGCCTATATAAAATGTGCTACTACTGCGATTTCCAGACTGTAGTCCTCCTCCCACAGCTGGAGGCGTGGCACCTCCCACCGAGTTGCTGCTCAGATCAAAGCAGCTCCTTTGCAATTGTTGTTTGCTGCCAAAGCTCCCACCACTGCGTCCATCCAATGAGCCAACACTTTTCTTGGCCTTTGGCTGTCGACGCAACGAACTGAACCAGTTGCTAATGCTGGGACGCTTCTGATGCAGCGACGTCGTCGTCATCTTTGTTAACCAATTGCTCACTTCCTTTTCCAGTCACAGTTACAGTCTCAATCTCAGTCTCAATTCTCCTTATTTGTTTTATTAAACGTGTTCTTCGCTTTCTCACTTTGATTTCTTGTTAATTATTTTGGCTTCTTCATGTCGCGACTCTGAAAATTTTAAAGCATTGTTGTTGGTTGGTTGGTTGCTTGCCACGAAAGGTTGCAACAATTTACAAGTACAAAAGGCGCAGCAAGAAATGTTATACCATAAATTCATTAGCTAATTATTATGTTGCCTACACAGAGCGAAAAGGTCGAGCACTTTATACTAAAATTATTTCTAATTCTCATATATCCGATTTTTAATTCAGCGTCGATATTAAGTATTTAATTTGAGTTATTGCATTAAATATTAATTTTTAACTTGCATGAAAACTAATTAACTAAAGTTCAATAAAATTTAAGATTCTTAGTTTAAGGCTACAACCTACACTACTTAATAAATATTATCAATATAATTAGGAAACTATATTTGTACTCATTTCTAGAAAATTAAGATTCAAGTTTTTTTTTTTCTTAATAGTTTTAAGTTAATTTTAAAACGGGTTTTCTCTGTGTACCAAGTGCGTTGACAAACAGGAAATGTCAGACAGGAACGCGACCTCAAAAATTGAATTTGTGGCAGCAGCAATTTTCGGGTTTCTCATGCCACACGGGGGTAAAACAAATTACGCTAATGGCGTACAGGTTAAGAAGTTGTCCCGACTTTTTTTCGTTAATCCCAGCGCCAGGACGATGAGTGTGTGCGGCTTACAGAACAAGTAAAGAAAGAGTAAAAGACAAAGAGAGAGAGAGAGAGAGAGAGAGAGCGGGAAGGGCTACCACAACAAATTGAAACGCACATTCAACATTGTGTCCTGGCGTTGATTTATTGCTTTTCTTTCCTTTGCTTTCTACTGTTCTAATGTTTGCTCTCGGCATTTAGCTTACAATTTAAACGGAAGGAAGTCAGCACGATAAAGCAAAGAGTGACAACTCTGGCTAACTCTAATTGGAGGCATGTTGGCCATGTGGCAAACAATCTCCCTGGCAAATAATGGATGCGTTTAAGCTCGAAACTCACTGATCCATATGCAAAAATGTTGCAGACATTCGTTTCTTTCTTTCTTCTTTTTTTCTTTGTTGTCCAGCTTATTATTATTTATGACATGTTCAGCAACATTGCGCAGGGTTGTCGTCTTTATACAATGTGTTTATGCGTTGCGCGTTTGCACGTTTTTCAAATCATAATTTGTCAGAGTTGTGTAGGAAAAATAGACGGTGTATTTTTTATGAAGTCATATTAATGCTAACAGGATTTTTTTATAACAACAGAAGGAGAAAGAGAATGGCAGAAGCAGTGTAAAAAGGATAGAAAGTGTCGGAGAAGGAAAGATTTTTTTTTTAAACACGATATTAAATCGAGACATAGGAATATTTTGATGTAATATCAGTGTGACAAAGACTTCATCTAATAAAGGAAATGATAGAAAAAGAAATACTAAGGGAATAAGACGAGAGGAGAATATGAGAGAGAGAATTTTTATTGTGTTGAATACAAGACAAAGAATTATTATTAAATCAACTAAAATATGATAATCAGTTCATAAAGAAATGAAAGTGAGTGAAGGATTGTTTCACAATGAATACGCCAAATTCCTAAAGAATCTCAATTCTCTACTTTACCTCCATTTACATTTAAGCTATTTACCTTTGGCTTCAATGTTCAAACTCTTTCAATTCTCTAGCGTCCCATTCCGAGACTGTGACGTGGCAAAGTAAAGTCTTTATCCCAAGGGAGAAGAGAATAAACACGTTGCCAACATCAGCTTCAGTTGGCACGCCCACGCACAACATTAGCAAGTTTAAATTACGAGTAACGCGACATTACAAAGAGAAAGAGAAACCTTGAAGGTTTCCCAATGTGTATATCCTTTGGTTAGAGAACGTGATTCGATTGCATAAACAACAATAATCAAATGAATACCGCAGTCAGATTTTTTTTCTCTATAAGTGCACATACACACTGTCATACATATATATATATATATAGATGTATATATACCACATTAAAAGACGCGACCAAGTCAAAATGAGAAGACAAACAAAACAGGCAGCTCAGGTGAAACGCCGCAAATGTAATTTGTAAACAAACTATCAATCAAACAAATGGGCAGAATAAACACAGACAAGCCAGGGAATTATACACATACACACATGTATATATGAGATGGTAAGATAGAAGCTTCTCAGATACAAGTAAAAGCAACAAGATACAAAGATACAATGACGACAGCCTCAAGTGCTACCAAACAAAAATGCTACCTGTGAAAACTCCACCTCGGACTTTAAATCTGTCAAGTGTGTGTGCATGTGTGTTGTGTGTGTGTGGGCAGGAAATGCGCTTTAGCTATGCCAAACTAATATGGCATCTAAAATTCTCCCGGTTTGGGTTAAAACTTTTGTTCCAACATGATGAATGGCCAAAAAACAACAGAAAACCGACAAATAAGAGAAAACGAAAAGCGTAAAGAAAAATCCGCCTGTCAGACAGTAGCTGAGGCGTTGTGCCACAAAGGGGCGTGGCATTTGAAAGGTGCAATTTATCTTGACATTTTAATCTGCGTACATTGTAAGCTGCAAGTACTGTAAGCACTTTCAGGCTTTGGCCAACGCCCATGGGTTAACACGCTCTTTAGCCCCCTCCTGCCTGAAATCCAATTAGACAATCAGACACATAAACAATGACCCAAAGCATTGTCGAAATCAAGTGAGAAAGCTACAGTGGAAGGTGATCGGATGTGAAGCATCCTGTAACCGTATTTTTCAAGGAATATAAATTCCAAACACTTGTCAATACACTGTTTTAAAATGAAATGAAAAATAATATGAATAAGAGGGAGTTCTTATAAATTTTCGAAATTGACAGACAGACATTTATAATACAGTTAGTCAAGTATAACTGTGTTGTAAAAGAAACAAATCTCCATTGTTGTTAAAATTGAAAAAAAAAAAAGAAACACCCAATGAATCGGATTATTTCTTTAACTGTAAATTAATAAATAAATTTTATAAATTGAGAAGTGTAGAGTAATTTTTTTTATAAAACATAGTAGCTGAGTAAATAGTCACAAACTAATAGCACCCTTATAAATATTAGATACCGGGTGTAACAAACAAGAAACAAAATATAGCATTGAGTGCAGCCTGCAATGAAGACACTGTCTGGATACGCTTGAAGGAAGAACTTCAGAGCTGGCAGAGCTCAGGTTCAGTTCTGGGATTTGTATCTCTCTCTGACTTTGGGTTTTCTATCTTCCATTTTCCGACTTTCACTTTCGTCAGCAGAATGCAATTAAACGCAAGCTTTACTCGGCACATTTGCGACTGTTTTTTTTTTTTTTTTTTATGCGACGCCTTTGTCTGTGCCTCCAATATGTGTTTGTATAAATGTATCTGTAAGTACGAGCGAGGCGCCGCAGTTCGGTCATTGCTCGTTGTTGGCATGTCTAGAAGTCGATCTGTGTGTGAGTGTGTGTGCTTTGTGTGTGCCCGGGAAAGTGTGAAAAATGCTTTTTTCTTGTTTGTCTTTTGTAGCGCAGTTTCCTCTATATTGATTGGGTTGCCCGTTTCCGTGAAAATATGCGAACACTTTAACTGAGCTAAGAGCGTATTTTCACTTTTATAAATTGTAAGCGCCTTAACAGAACTTATGAGTCTACCCCCTCTAACACCATTATCTTATTGAAAATGTTTGCTCGTTTAGCTTTTTACACTACACTCAACTCAAGGGGTCAGATATCAATGAATAGAACGGAAATTGTGACTTATTGATTCACAACTTGTCTGTGATTCAAAACAATGCAATATTCACAACAGCTTTACAAATTGATTTAATTAAGGTGTCTTTGTGCAACTAATGGCAGCATTTCGAGTGGATTTGTCTGGGAATGTCACTGAAGTGAATATTTAATTAATATAAAAAAATATACAACAACATACATATTATTTCCTATTATCTATTTTAGTATCCTTCAGATACCTCTAGCATTATTCAATTCTATTTTTTCCCTTATATCTTCTGCTTTTCCCACCATCATTTTCAGCACACTGTAAACTCATGTCATAAATCAAGCCACAAAACGGCTTTCGCAATTTTGGTCTAATGCATAAAAAAGTTGACCAAAAATCATTTTTACAACATAAACAAATGGCAAACTGAAGGCCAAAGCTGAAGGGAGGACAAGTTGTTGCCTCTGTTAGGGAGGTCGCCCCACATTGCGTCAGATACATATGTGTATGTGTATCTGTATCTATAGCTACAGCTGGTTATGGATATTGCTCATTAGACTTGTGAAGGCAGCATCCCAATGCTTCTTATTATTTATTTATTTATCCAACTTGCCAGACAGTCAGCTAATTTCAGACCAACTGACCGCATGCCATTTATGCGATGAGAAAACCTACAATATACTTTTCTTTTCTTTTAATTTTTTTTATTTTTTTCACTTCTCCATAAAAAGACGAAAATTTAAATTTGGGAACTAAACAAAGGCAACATGAAGACTTGCCAAATTTGCATTTTTCTTGATATAGAAAAATGACGCAACTAAAATAAAACAAATACATGGTCATATCCATATCCTACATATGGCAAGAGTTTATGTTTAAAGCGTCACTCACTCTTTCAAAGTTGATTTGTTTTCTTATTTTCCTGTTTTTTGTTTTATATGGCATTTTAGGTTTGTTTCTTTTGCATATTTTTATTTTTGGGAATTCTTTATGATTGGCAAATGTAAATAAACTCGGACATGTTTCAGTCATTAGCAAAAACAGAAATACATTTTTGAAGCAAATTTCATAGCTATATTAAGTAAACGAGTAGAAGTTATTTTAAGCTGGGTGTGGCACCTTCATATGCCAAATTGAAATTGGAAATAACAAAATAAAAATACATAAACAATCTTTCTAAAAGTATTTTTAAATTATAATGGTTCTTAGATCTTAAGTGCCATCTTTTTTTCAAAGACTATTTGCAAGAAAATATATAAAAAAAAACTTTCTTTATGAAAGTCTTCACATTTTTTCAACGATTGACAATAATATTGCCAATATTATACTATAATAAAAGCTAGAAAAGAATTTGTTACCTATTCCCAGATTATTCAAATGGAAAATGTGCAAATTGCATTAATTATGGGATTTAAGCATGTGTTGGACAATGACGAGTATAATGCGCGTTCTCACAACTTACTGAACCATTAAAGCACAAGTTCGTTGGCCCACTTTAGCAATAGGCGACAACCAAACAATGGCCAAAATATCAACAACGAAAACAAGAGAGAAAACAACGACAAGAAGTCGCCGACAGAATGTCTATTTAAATGTGTTTTTAATTAAATGCCTTTTGTTCTGGGCTCAAGAACTATTTGGGAAAGACAAAAGCAAAAACCAAGAGGTAATATCTAATGCGGGCATAGAAAAAACTACCTGTCTATCAGTACCTGTATCAGTATCTTTATCCATTCTTCAGTTGTATCTCTGTCTACGTGATGACCAATTTCAGTCTAAATAATTTTAAATATCTTTTTTTCGCGGGCATTTCCCACAGCTCATTAGAAATGCCGCATGGCGTTCTGAAATGGCTTAGAATGTATTTTCCGAATGTAATTACACACAAACACTCGCGTATTTTGTGGATATACAACAAAGCACATTTTTTGTTGGCTTAGAACAAAAAGCAGCTATTGAGTATAAATTGTACATTTATTTTTCTGTGGAATTTCTTATTGTATACTAATACCTATAGTCCTATAAAATGGTAGTTAGACGCGCTTTGCATATTAAACAACAAACACATCTATCAGATACACGATCTTTGTATCTGTGAGATACAAGCACAATGGGCATGTGCCATGCGTATGTTTTTATGGCGCCTCCGTTCGTCATTGAGGCAGCAACAGGTGCACTGACTCCAATGGCAAAACATTATATAAATGTATCTAGATACTTTTTTGATTTGCTGTTTTATGAAGCCCTTCATATTTCCATCCTGTTTCTTTTTTATATGCTTTCTGTCAACTTTTTATATCATTTAGTCCAAATGCGTTTTGGCCACAAATTCCTAACTTAACTAAAGGAAATATTTAAAGAAGCATCAATATTGCAAGTTACACTAAAATATTAATAAAAAAGTATATTTTATCAGCTGATATATTGACTTGATCTGTCTGTTTGTATTTTCTATTTTCTTTATGTAGACTTTTAGGACAAGGCAGCACATCTGAAATGAGTTACAAATACAATTTGCTCAATTGAAGGACATGATGCTCTGATTGATTGACTGAATATGAGTCGACGTGGTTGTAAATAGTTTATATGAATCAATTCCTTTCAATCCTGAAATACAAAACGCAATAAGTTTGAAAAAACATTTCCTTCTCTTGAGGGCGAGTTTTTAATTACAATTACTAAGTTTGAGTAACATTTGACAAACTTTGCATTTCGAAGTGAAAAAACTTTTTGCGGAAAAAACAAATGGAATTCATGTTTTTTTTTGGAACAGTGGAATAACTAATTAAGAAATTGAAAAACTTATTGGTAAAACGAGCTCATGACCTTTCAAACTATGTGTGGCCTCACAACAGGCCTCTTCATCTGGGGCGTCAAAAATTATAATTAACAAATTTGTTTATTATAAATGCCCAGCTGAAACAGGTTGTTGCAAATACGTAAATACACCTAAAAGGTTGACGAATATTGCTTAACATAACAAAAGAGTGAGCATTTAAATACCATCTTTAAGCTGCAAAGTTGTAGGACCAGTTTAAATATAAAAAAAAATCACCAGAAAAGTGAAACATTTAAACCGGCGTGAATTAATAAGATTGTTTCTAAGAATCTTGGTTTATTTTTAAGAGCTCAGTTTTCTTTCTTTTCAGAATTTGAAGCTGATTAGCTCTCAAAGTCGACTTGCTTTGAACATGTTTTGATAAATTGTGGCGCATTGCAAAACTCAAGCGGATGTTTTTCTTAGATATATAATTTATTTAGTATATATACTTATATTAAGGGGTTTATCGCACGTCCGGAGGACGCAGCTGCGAGTGTGCAACATTAACAAGTCGTTGACATTTGAACAGAAGTACAATGAAACCCAAAATCCACAAGATAAACACACAGAATCCGCTCAATAATGCGGGGCATAAAGCCAACACACAGTTTTAAGGCAACACTGCACTGCGAGGGTTACTTAATTAATTATTATAATGCAAGAATTTTTAACTATTATAAGATATTCTAAAAATAATAAATATTTAATAGGAAACTTTTAACGTTTTTCTACTAAAAGTGCTTCTCAAACTTAACTGCATTGCGAGGGCTGTTCAGTAAGTAGTGAATATCGATTAAATGGAATCGAACAAATTGTTTGGCTTAATTCATAATTTATAAAAATAAAAATCTGGCTGCGCTGCAAAGACTGCTCATTAAGTATATGAATTTATTTTATAAAAAATCATTGTATATTTCGCAAACAAAATTATTATTTTTAAGAATTCTACGAACAACACTCTTTCTATGTATACTTGTAGAGCACTTTCAATTTTGAATTTGGAAGACAAAGAAAACAGGGCAAAGGCTTCAACAGAAAAGAACAGAACACACAGGACAATGTCAAATACATACTCATACTGCAAAGTATTTATGTGGCGAGTGCATTTAAATGTCTCCAGAGTCTGGATGTGAATACGGTTTTTCCACTTGCCCCGCAAAGTTGCCAGTTTGCCAGTTTGCCAGACGTGCCTTGTCTGCGACGTGATTTGAACACGCAAAAGATATCCGCACTGGCGTTTTTTGTCTCCCTCTCTTTGTCACTCTCTCTCTCTCTATCCATCTATTTGCCACTTTTTCTTTCAGTTGAGTTTTGTCTTTTTTCTCTATCTCTCTCTTTCTGCGTTTTTTTGGCGTTCTTTTGTCCGGCTGATTGTCTGTCTGTTGCTTCCTAAATGTGTTTTTGGCTGGGTCGTCAGACACGCGCATCTTTTGCTTACTATTTTTTTTCCATCGTCTTGTTTATAAATTTGAGCATTTTATGGCTGCTGAACCCAAACCGTATCCCAGTGGCTTTCTTTATTTTATTTTCAGCGCACACACACAACACACATGGGTATGTGCATGAAAAGTGAATTGTAGAGTCCTTGAAAATAGCTGTCAGCAGTCGGTTTCAACTTCTTGGGCGTGTTAATAACTGCAATGCACTTTTAAGTTGTTCGGAATTGCGTCGCAGATACTTTTGTATCTATGAGTTTTGTTTATGCCTTGTCTCTAGTTTTTCCTGCTGCATTTTCTCCCATTGCCTGCATCTCGCGGCTTGACGTGTGAATCGCTTGGTTTTTATTTTTGGTACGCTTCCGACATATGTTTTGGATTTAAAACCTCATTTTGTGTGTCAATGATTATTTTCTGTCAAATGATGTGAACGACATTTTCCCATTTTCCTATTTTCTACGAATTATTTCCATATTTATACATTTAGCTTCTTCTTTTTTTGAATATTTGTGGCTACCAGCTGTCTACTAAATTTTTCGACTCTAGAAATATCTTATCGAACTGTTGATAATAATATTGATTGATAATGTTGACGTAAGTGGGGAAATGTGTTTAGTTCGATTAAAACGATAAAATCTATTTTTTTTTTTCTATGCGAACTTAAGCATTTTTCTTGGGAAAACCAAAAAATTTTCCGATTAAAATTGATTTATGAATTTGTTCGTTGCTTCAATCATATTCAAATTGAAGCTTATATTTTTATAGCTGTAATTAGACGCTATTTAAATTCAATTCTTGTCTATCTTTTATTTCATTTCTTTTCTTTTTTTTAGTTTTTGTGTGTATTCAATGCTATTGCCAAATTACCCAAGGCCATTGAATGTCTCTTTAAATTCTCGATACACTTGGGGTGATTCACACTATTTCTTACTCTTGGCGCAACATTCCAATGTCGTCGCTAAATCAATTAATAATAATAACAATAATAACCAAAGACGACAAAAATACAAACAAATACTAGAAAAATTTTAGCTTAAATAGCATTTAGAAGTTGTCATTTGATTTTGGCCAAGAACACGACATGTGAAAATTTCACTTTGAGTTAATTAATAAACATAAATCTTTTTGTATTCCTTTTAATTTTTCACACATATTTTTCGACTGTTATCTTTCGCTTTTGTTTGGCGCATTTAATTATTTATTTTCTTTTTATTGACAGTCAAAAAGGCAACAAAAGAGAAACCGCTAAAGACGGAGAAAATCAACGGGCCAACAAAATATATAAAAAATAAACAAAATGAATACAAAAAAACACTTTCATAATACAATGTGCCAAAAATGTATAATTATACAATAACACCAACGACTTTGAGATACTTTGTAAATAATATGAATAAAGATACAAATAGTTCGAGTCTTATTATTTGAGTTGAGTTCTCGCACTTTTCATTAAATATATTTTTTATATATTGTATGTTTTATGGAGAACTTAAATAAATATATTAGAAATTATCCTTTATTTATTTATAAAAAGATTTATAAACCTAGGGTATTTAATCGTAAGCCATCCAAAAAAAGCGTATATTCTATAAGTATTTATTAAATAAACTGCGCCAGGCCTTCTCTTCGGGTCAGTAAGATATTTACTTATCTTATATGTGTTTTATTTGTATTTATACTATATATTATTAATTGAATTGAGCTCAAATTGTGCATCACATTCGCATTAAATAGCAACAATTTCAATGCGAATGCGATCGCAAGTATCTATAAACAAGCGAGGTTGATCTATTTACTCACTTAAAAGCTAAGTATATATCGATAAAGTGGTTACAGATACATGATATATGGCCACAGCAACCACAACGTGTGGGAAATTAAAGGAACAATACGATTAAAAAAAAAAATCAAATAAAAGTGGCACAAACGTTGTTTCCCACGTGCATTTTAACAGTTTCACCTAATTACGTTTTTGCATTCACCGGAAAAAAAGGAAAGGCTGCCTCGTGATGAATACGTATCGTTTGAGTATAGCCCTAAAAAAGCCCCAACCAAAGTTGGAACCACAATCCCAACCCCAGGCACAGTTCCCGCCCCCCGAACACATATTTGAACAGGCCGTAAACATCAGATGCTCACGTTAATTTATGACCTTTATATGACTAAATCGCACTGGTGTCACTCGCTATAAAAGTATCTGTATCTGTATCTATAGCTGATGTATATGTGTAGCTACAGCTATGCGTTGTGCTGGCGTGTGGATTATAAAGCGTCACTGGATTAGTGCTTTAATATAAATAAAAAAACAACAACAAAAAAAGGTGCCACGAGTTGCATTTTTGGGGGGAAAAATAAGAAAGTCGCAAGTTGCTTTAGTTTTCTTATTTATAAAAGGGCGTAAAAAAATGTCTTCCCTGCTACTTGGGGGATTCCCCAACACTGGATCTTGTTTATCCTTAATGTCTTTCTATTTGAATTTGTGAGTTGTATGAGAGCTGCCACCCCCGCTTCTCCTTTTTCTCGCTAGCGACCCCATTTAAAGCATAAAGTCTACTTAAGTATTGTTATGAAAAGGGATAATTTCAGTTAAAATTATTATTTATGGTGTGAAAAGGGCGAAAATATCGTGTCTATGTTTCTTATTTAATTTCCTTAAAAATCCTTTAAATTAAAATTCATATATATTATATAACTTTATATTGTGTAGCCATAAAAAATTAACAAAAAAAAAAAGAGTAAAATGGTTTGTTTTTAATTGTAAAACATTCAAGGTTTTAGAAATATATATTCAAGAAAATCAGATTACATAAGTCCAATAGATCCAATGCAAATTTGATTATATTTGCTGGTTTCATCGATACTAGAATCCCTTCACTCATGCGCCAAAGCACTTTTTCCTAATGGGAAAACCATTTGCAGCACTTGCAGATGAAAGGAGCTCTCTCTCGCTGTGAGTGAGGATATCCTGCAGCTCCTTCTTCATCTACTACTGAGCAGGCTTTTGACACAGAAAAATGTGGCAACTAAAAGCTTTACAAGGCAACAACCAACAGTTGTGGCATTGTGAAAGTGAATGCCCCACAAGAGGGTAGGCCAAATAGTGAATATATATTGTACTCACTGAGTAGTATGAGTCAATGTCTACGCTATTCGAATGACTCACAACTAGACTCACACAACGGACAAATAAATGCCACCCAAAATTTCAATTGGAATTGAAATATTTATGCAAGTCTTGGGGCCAACTCAACAAACAATTGTCAAAGCGAATGGAAATGCAAAATTGCCAACAAGTGAGAAAGGGGGAGGGAGGACAAGTGGCAGGCTAATTACGCGTGTCAAGTATCTTTAAGATACATTTTTGCATAATTAACATTTGCATGCAAATGAGCAAATTAAACAAGAAACTAGAGAAACAGTTAATTCAACAACTTGTTGCACTCCAAGCCTGACTTTCGTCTCGTTGTTGTGGCATGCAACATACCACATTTGTCATGCCACAGGCAGCAGCAACAGCAGCAGCAGCTGTACTAAGTGCCCGTCCATTGTGCTGCCTATTTTCCTATTTGCATACAAGGGACAGGCAAGAACTCGACTTGCTGCCGCATTGCAGTTTTAGATGAAATGGCCAAAGATAGAACCCGGGACGCGCCTATAAAATGCAACGCATTCATTTTCACAGCGCGTATCTGTGAGTTTGCAATGTGTCTGTGACTCATTCTCGATATTTGCACTCGTTGCCCTGCCCAGAAACAGACAGGAGCTGCAAGCACTCACAAAGTATCTGTGGGGCATAAATCAGACGTAGATAAAGAAAATCGCAACAAAACATTAGATAGCTGACAGCATATAAAGATATACATATACTTGTATTAGCGCTTGTTAAGTGTCACAAACTGGGCTCCCTCGTTTCCATGAGCAACAGCGGATGTTGACACACTGACAGACAAGAGGTGGAGAGGAAGGTGTGATGTGCGAACGGGCGTGAGGTGTGACAGGGTAAAGGTGAACAGTGAGCTTGTGTTGTGATCGAAGTCAATTTACTTAGTCAATAGGTAAACAATAAACAGCAGCTAAATGCAATTCTCAAACTGTTTAAGCTTGCTTCCAGAGCAACAACGTAAAGTGATCGATAGCAAAATAACGGAAGTAGAGATTGTTGAATTTTTTGAAGTGTCTCATGGTAACTATAAAAGTAAGTTAAATAAGGAAAATTATTCGGTAACAAATCTAAACTAGCAGAATAACTCCTTATTGATAGGATTTTCGGTAACTGAAGCTAAGATCTTTAGGGAGATCTTGATGTTAAGTATTGAAAATATAGCGATAACAGATGAGATCTTACAAATTATCTTAAAACTGAGAATATACTCAGTTAGCTAGACAATTAGAAAGAATTATCAACGGCAAGAAATCTTTCAAAAAAGAGGCAATAAGTCTAGATCACAATATAAAAATATAATACATGCATTAGATCGCTTTTACAATTAATTATATTAAGTTCTACATTTCACTTTAATTTCTATAAATATTTATCCCATCTTAACAGAAATAAGCATCACTTGCATATTACTTCATTTTAATGACTATATTTAAATATTTACAACATTTGACAACATTTTGAATATCTAATTTCATTAGTTATTGGAACTTAATTGCTTTATTCAATTTGGGCAAATCTGTTCAAAGTGCGTGGAAAAATTCAATATCAAATAAACAACGTCAACAACTACATACACAACAGCACTTGGTGTTGATCAAATGAAAGCAATTACAATAAATTAATTTAATGGCAGTAAAAACAATTTGCACTGCAAAAATAACAAAGAAAAGAAAACAACCAAAATACAATAAAAATAAAAACAACAAGTGAGGGGAAATGTATTTTAATTGCGCACAATAGGAGCTGGAATTTGTGAAGCCTAGACAGAGTGAGAGCGAGAGAGAGAAAGGGACAGACCCTTGGGCTGATTCAAGAGTCCAAGTGTCCATTTCAAGTCATTGATCTTCGTTTGGCAAACATCAAAATGGACACGCCCCAGACGACAGCAGCAGCGACAACAACAACAACAAGAGCAACAGTAGCAACAATGACAACAAGTACAACAACATTCGCATCAATTTCAAATACAACAACATGAAAAGAGACATCAATGTCGCCCTTAACATATACTGTCAAAGTCAGACTGAAAGGTCGAGAGCATTTCCTGATGATGTTGTTCTAGTTGTTTCACTCTTTGTTGTTGCTGTTGCTGTTGCCTGAGGGTAAAGGCCCTTTTTTCTTAAGTGCAAACAACATTTTCTCTACGTTGTGTTCGATTTAATAGTTTTGTTAGCATTTTCTCATATATGCGCATTCGGAATTCGAACCCTTCAAAAACTTGGCGCCATCTGTATGCAAATTTCAAATAGAATACTGGTTCGACAAAAAAGGGGCAAACTTTGATAGGGTTCAACTTCAGATTGGGTTTGGGTCTGGCACGCGAGAGAGAGGAAGTTGAAAATGTAATAAAAATTGCTTTGCTATCGTCGTTTTGTTATAATTAGCATTTGCCGCATGGCAGCAGCTGGCGGTGGCAACAAGGCAGACCAGAAGACAGGAGGCATGAGGCAAGGGGCACGAATTTCCTAGTTCAAAGTCATAAAAACTCAGGTTAGACGCCGTTTGGTGGTCGCAACTTCTGGCAGACTTGACTGCCAAATGCATTGACTAACTATTGACTGCCTGAAATGCCCTTACTTTCACAGGGTACATCAGAATGTAGATTGTTGAACCATAAGCAGGGATCGCAATTATAAGTTATCAGTTTTTAAATATAAAACGTAATACAAACTATTTGAATTAATAGACAAATTTTTGTCTGAAAACAGGATAAATTTATATTCAATTCTCACAATAAAGATTATAATTACAATTTAATTTTTACATAAATTAAAAGTCACAAAAATTGAATAAAATAGTTCATAAATTTTTTATTAAAATAAAAGAGAGGATTAAAAAGTCCCTAAACCGAAATTGCATATTTGAAGTGCATTTAAAATTCGATGTTTAACCTCTTAATATTTTCGTTGCACTTTTACAACTTAATATTTTTCAAAGTTTTTCCCTTTTGTCAGTTGCATTCACATTTAATTTTCCATAGTACACCCTCTCTGCATATTGAATAAGTGCCACATAAGCCATTATTTTTGAGTTGCCAAGGGCTACTTCCCCCCTTCTCTTCTTTCACAAGGCACATGCAATTAACTGTAGACTGTGAGGCAGGCATGAGGGTGTCGGGTTGAGTTGCCTTGCCCTTGGAAAATGGAAAATATTATTATTATGAGTGTGGATACTTTTTATTGTCTTGATAGTCAGACGGCAGTCAACTAGCCGAGGCACATTAGGAGCATATCCGACTAGATACACACACATATTTATTTATCATATGCAGTTCTAGTGAGTCTGGTCGTGTCTCTGGATTGTGAAGAAAATGGCGCTTCTGCGGCTTCTATTACCGTCTTGTTTACCTACGTGCCGTGTCGGCGAACTATTAAATTAATTATGCCCGTTTTAATGGCGCTGACTCGCTTTTGTTTTATAGATTTATAAAAAAAGGCGACCCAACAACAATTTAGAACACACAACAATTCATGCCACATCGTTTGCTTCTAGTTATCTTTAAATGTTTTTTCGCATGAAGAACTTTGCAATTTTAATAGTTCTCATTGCCCTGGGGACGTACTTAGTGTGGTTCTAGACTGGTATTTTTTTGGTTAAACATTAATTTATCTGTTTAATAAACAACCCTGCACGTAATCTAGAAAATACTTTTTTATTATTATTACTATTATGTCATAAATTCAGTTGAAAATGTTTTATTATCATTTGCGGTGTAAAACCCTCAAGTAGGCATAAATAAATCAGAGAGAAGGCTGCGGACGAGTGTGCTCGACTAGGAAATACTCGGTACAATTATGTAAAATATTAAAATTAAAGTTATTCTGTTTATTGAAAAGATGAGACAATAAGCAAGGATAATAAGAAGAAGAAAAAGCACAAACATAAATTTAAGGGTTGTAGCTCTTTGCTTATATAGGCTATATTTTTGTACTGTAAGTGCAGTATACCCAAATCACTCATTTAATGACAACAGGGTGTTCTAATCGCACATTCATTTCAATTTGAATGTCACGTAATGCAATTAAGAATGCATTTGAGATGACTTTCTTGGGAATATTATGAAATCATCAACCCAAACAGCTATTTATTATCTATTTAAGCGGTTTGTTGTGCAGTTTTTAATTAGTGCAAAATTGCAAATTACAATTGAAATGCAAAGCAACGTAATAAAATATACTTGTTTTACATTTAATCAGACTCTTCAAATTGCGATTTAATAAATGACAACATGCGCATCGACTGGACTGAAAATGTGATTAAAATTAAGTCTGAAATTGTTATAAGATTTGTGTAAAAAATAAGATTAAGGTTAAGTTCCTTTCCGGATGTCTAAATGCAATTGATTCGTCATTCGCGTGGCTGTTTAACGCCTTTTGCTTTCAGATGTCTGTAAATTGTTTGTTGTTTTGCTGCCAGTTTTAGCAGAGCTCTAATAAGCACAACAATAATGACAATGAGAATCATCATAATAACAACAACAACAACTTGCCAAGTTCAGTATTGCATTACAATGATGACTTTGGCCTAAAGAAGTTGGCATTTTGTGTTCGTTCGTGCCCGAAATTCGAAATCTGAAATCTCAATTCTAAAATCCTCACATTACAACAATCCACAAGATACGACAATAAACAATTACACTTGCACGCGCCACGTCCAAGCATTGTGTTCTCTTTCTTTTTGTTGTTATTTCTTTTTTTGGGCTCTCGGCAACAGTTTGTTAAGTAATTCAACAAAATATTGAATTTCATTAAATGCAAACAAAAACTTTGTCTGCCCGTGCGAAAATTTCTATGCCCCAAAGTCATATTCCCAAAATGTTCAGGGATAAAACACACAATACTCTTTAAATTACAAGAAGAAATGGGGAGATAAAGTTTATACTATGGAAAACATATGTGGAGCAAATGGAACGGAATAAATTGTAATAACCAAAAATTGAAACAAATGGAATGAAACATGTTTTTGCAACTCAAATATGAAAATTGAATATTATTTGTAATAAGAAGTAAAATGTTGAAACTACGCAAATCAAATGAAATGGAACATGACTAACTGAAAACTAAAGAGGACAAACATTTAGATATACCTAGAGTTTTCAAACTATTATAATCACTGATAAATACAAATGAAACAAGTGGAATCGAACACGTAAGCTTTGAATTCGTAGCACTTTTAAGGCCAGTTTCGAGTAGACCAAAAATTTCCGCCGGCAGAAAGTTTTCGATTGAATAGTTGTCAAATTCTTCTTCTTCTCTTTACGGCACCGCAATTTTTAAATGGGACCGTTAGACCAGAACGTTTTCTGGGCTACTCGATACGGGCCTTTAGATTTAAACCTAATCAAAATGTTTATTTGAAGTAAATTCAAGTATTATATGCAACGAAATCTATTTACAAAACTTGTTAAAGCTAAAGTAAAATACAAATGAAGTTTTCCAACTGATTTTCAGTGCATTTAAAATAGAAAAAAGGAACCAGAAGCGCAAGATAAACTTTCTGAAAAATAGATGTACGAGTTGAAAGAAAATAAAGTACAAATTTTAGTTAAGAGAAACAAATTCCAAACAGTCGGCAGAAGAAACTCCAACTAAATACGTATAAAGAGACAAACAACTGGACATGGAACGGTGGAATTAAAGTAGCAGGAAAATAAATGCCATATGCTTGAAAAATGTTTTAATTACATGTGTGTGCAGATACTTGTATGCAGCAGTGTTAACTTTTTTTTAGCTGTGTTGTGTATGTCTGCGGTTACCTGGCTACGGTGTCTTGTTTTCGCACCTGCAACCGATTATAATCGCGCTCCGTCGATCAACTTTAAATAGAGTTGACCACACGTGCCCCGAACAACAAAGCAACAGCAACAACAACGAGATAGAGAATAATATTTGCTTGCTATTTTTATTCAGGGGTCGCTTAGCTAATGCACTATTGGGAAAAATAGTGCGAGGGCCAAAAACATGAGTGCAAATATTGTAATGGCAAAATGCAATTATTTTTAGCGCATGCAACGAACCGACAAACGTTGCACGGGGCACGGTCGCTTGTGGCACACGCGTTGCGCATGTTTGTTGACAATTAATGTGCACAAGTTGTTGTTGCAATTCTTGCTGCTGTTGATTGTTGTTGCTGTTGATTGTTGGTTGTTGGGCGCACCCAAAAAGCAAGTTAGCAACCGGCGTCGCATTGCAAATGCACTTTATGCATTAATTTCCGCATTACTTGGACACATTTGGAGCGATTCAGATAAAAGCGCTGTCAACCCCAACAACAGCAATTGTGAGCTACCACAACAACATTAACAAACTGACCAATTGCACAAAATTCTTGCACGGCAACTGTAAATTTAATGAACGCATCCGCTGCAGGGTCACAACACTTGCCCCACTCTCTTGTTCTTGCCACTTGGGTGACACAATGTGCAACCAATCGAGCATATAACCCCCACCTTCCCCACTCACTCACTCATTCCATTCATTCACTTACTCGTTCACTCATTCAAACACAACTTGATTATGATGAAACTGGACGCATCGCACTTTGATGTTGTTTTAGTGGCTTTTCTGCTGTCAACGGCATCTCGACCGGAGAGAGGTTAATATACCCTGATAAACCGCAAATTGTGGCTCCATCTTCTTCTTCTTCTCACTCATTCTCTTGCAATATCGCTACTTGCATCCAAAGGGCATTAATGTCGCGTCACTGTTAGTTGTCTTTTCTTATGGATTTATTGTATTCACTAGCATTTGTTGTAAGCTTGCGATTTGCAGCCCTCACTTTGGTTTGAAACGAAATGGGAAGAAACAAAAGGTAACGTTCGAGGTAACGTTCGAGTATTCCAAATGGTTTCACACTGAGAGCAGCATTATGTCATATATTTTTTGTGTGGCTAATGCACTTGGATTTCAATGGATTCTATATTAAATGTTGCAAAAAATAGTAAGTTTTGGTGTGATCATTAACTGATAAACACATGTTCCATTTCCCAATGTTCCAATGAAAGGAATGGGAGAAAAGAGCAGAAAAAAAAATATAAATAATGAAATTTAGTGTTCCATTCTAAATAGTGCTATGCTAAAATGTAGTCAAAATTGGAGAAAAATAAAAAAAATACAATTTTAAATCAATATTTATGTACCATTTTTTCATTCGCATTGACAAACTTTTATTAATACCACATTGATCCTATGTCAGTTATTAGAATATCTTTAAAAGACAGTCATGCGCAAACTTAAAATTTCTATTGAAAATTTAATATTTTCCAGAGATTAGATAAGATAACACAAAAGTTAAAAATATAGACCAGCTGAAAGAACCAGCCAATCTATGTGTAAAACTTTGAGTTCGATATGCTACCAATTGTATGGACAATAAAATGTAACAACAAGTTTATAGCATACAATTTCGGGACGCTTTTAATCAAATGAAAGGTGAGAAAGGCAAAAATGCAATCGACACGTTGCCATCGCAACTTCTTCAATTCTCCAATTGCGATTCCCAACATCGAAAAAAAAACGCGTATTTCCAGTGTCATCAAAAGTGGCAACTATTGATTTTTTGTTGGTGTTGCCTTTTGGTGACTTTGTGCACTTGCAACTGAGTGAAATGGTAAAGTGGCCCAGAGAAGCCAGAGAATCAGGCGGAATGCCGACACCGCGCGCCATTTGCATTCTTGGCACTAAAAAAGTTGGCAACACTTAACGGTCCACTTCCCTCTCCCTTCCTTGCCTCACCTCTTTACCGCAATGTACCCAATTCTACGAGCCGCTTGTAGTTTTCTGTGTTTTTGGCATGTTTCATTGGCAGGCGCGCTTAAAATATGCAGAAAAAGTCGCGACAAGACGCGCAGCAGGTGGGTTAACTTATAGGGGGAAAGGGGGATGAAGGCGGAGGGGTAGAGGGCGGAGGGAGTGGAGTGCAACAGGAGCGGCTCCACACTCAGTTGACAATTGGTTGCGCAGTGTTTATTGTGCGACACTTGATAAAAATTGCCACCGCTAGAGGTCGCCACCCCTGTGGCAATTGTTGTGGCTTGTTTCCATTGCAGACAGGCAAAACTATTGGAAACAAAGTTCTCAATTGCAAAAACACCAAAAAGCTTCATAGTAGAAAACTTTATTTAAACTTTGTTGACTCGTTTCAAGATTAATGCAAAGAAAGAACAACGTTTTATTTGACAAAAAGCCTGTTTTAATTCAACACGTTAGTTTTCTCATAGGGATCTTTGGAATTGCAAATTTGAAATTGAAATCGCTAAACCGTAATCATTATAAGCACTTTATTTCCTCATATTAAGATAAATGATGCGGAAATAAAGCAATTAAAACGATTTATTTATTTCGATTTTAAGAATTATTTAGCATGAAATTCTTGAGAATTGAGTACGCGTTTCGGGATATTGGAACAGGAAGTGTTAAGCTCGCAACGACATCCACAAGGGTCGCCACCCACTTCAATTGTGTGCGCGTCAGACACTCTAATACACATACATATAGATAGTCACAGTTGTAGAAATATGTAGTATTTATCTATGTCTGGTTAGCAAGTTGTACAATTGCTGCACCGTCATTTTCGCTTGTCTTTCTATCTTCATTTTTATTTTATTTGTATTTGGCGCAGTGAATTTGTTGTGAATTTATTTTTGGGGCCAAAAGTTTTGGCCTATTGGGAAAAATGACTAGCAAACGGGTTAGTACTGAAAGTGTGTAACTTCACTCAGGGGCGTCATGCGGTCTCCCCAACTAACCTTCGTCTGGCTGCTCGCTGGGCCGTATCCTGACCTTTTCCATAATGATTTGTTGTGTCCCTTTTCTCTTTTTTTGTCCATTTCATGTTGCCAAATAATTTCCAAACATTTTCATCATTGGGCGTTGCTTGGAATTTTCATAAAATTCGATTCTCTACTGCATTATTATCTACTCTTGTCTCTTGTTTATTTAAGTACATCAAGTATATAAAACAAAAAGGAAAAGCTGATTGTTTTTCTTACGATAAGGTGGGTGAACATTGGGTTTAGCTGGCTGCCCATGCGTCATGAATTGTTTCAGTTGAAATATCTCAAAAAATATAACTTAAGAGACTTGAACCTTTTAGTTTCATTTCATTTCATATCTAACCTTAAAAAAACTTATCGATGATATTTGAATACGAGAACTTTAACAACTTAAATACAATCCATTCCCATGCATTTAAAGTGCCAATTTTTTTTTAAACAACTTGAATATCGATGCCATTTAACAAAAGAACTTCTCAACCATTTTCTATTTCATAAAATCTTTTTTCTGTGATTGTATAAGGATATAAGTTATCGATACAATTCGATTACACACGACCCATCTCTAAGCAACAATATCTACATCGATACCATTTCTTTCCGTTTTATCAACGCTATTTGGTCAACAACTCGTATATCGGTATTATTTCATTCCACAAATTCCAATGCCATTCTTTATAGTTAGAGTTCTGTGTCTGATCAATCCAAATCACGTGCTCACACCTACACCTACACCTACACACTCTTAACATACTAAGTGTTAATTATTTTGCTTGATCAAACGATACTTTTTGACTAGCACAAAAATCGTAACGCGTGTCATATAAATATAAATTACTCATGTGGCAAAGTTAAATAAATAAAACCCGACTGGCGTCAGAGCGTGAGGAAATTGTTGGGTATTGTATAAAATCCCATATTCTAACCGAAAATAATTGATAATAACAAAAACAAAAAAACAACAAAAAGTCAATAAAGCGGAAACATGAAACTGACGTCACAGAGACGTCTATTTGTTTATTAAGTATCAAAGTATGATTAACCAAAAAGGTAAGCTAGGGGGTACCACCAAGAGGGGGAAGGGGAAATGGGGGTTATCTAAAACTTCCTAGGCAAATGGGCCAAGAGAATCGAGTGACGACCTTGTCTATAATTTATTAACTGAGCTTTTAGCTGACGCGTTTTGCTAATTGATTTTTTTTCGCTTTTTGTACTTGTAAATTGCTGTCAATAAAAAAAAAATATTTATTTGCAATATTTACATGGAAGATTCAGGGAGAGCAGCTCCAAAGTTGGAATATTTCTTGATTTATTGACTCGACAGGCACTTTTTGAATTGTTTTCAATTCAATTCGGAAACTGCACTATTTTCTTGCTTCTAGATTAGATTTTTTCAACTCTTACTATCGCACAATTTTTACATTTTTTTTTTTTTTGCGATTAAATTTATAAGGCGTCGTGTTATCACAAAATTTCTAGACACTAGCCAAATGTTTGCATGAGACGTATACACATAAATAAAACTAGTTTATTTATTTTAAAAAATTTTTACAATTTGAAATTCATTTTAATTTTTTGCACTAATTCCTTTGAGATTTTTGTTGTTGACTTTTTTTGTTGCCACCTTTATTGTTGTTTTATCAAAAACTATAAATAAATTGAAACCGTGCGCCGGGTTCACTAAATCTTTTTTATTTTGGCACTCCGACAAAACGCGGGATTCTCGCACACAAAAATAACACGACAAATTAAATTTGTTTTTGGTTTTTCTTTCCGTTTTCTTATTTCGAGTGCCGCACGACGCCGACGAAATTCGTCCGTTACGTTGACATTTTGTTTTGGATTCTCGACTGTTAATGGTGCGAGGGCAACAACAACAAGTGTTTCGATGTGAAAAAAAACTTAACAGCATATGTTCTTGTTACTGTCCATTGGCTGTTATGCTCAAAGTGGACTGTAATTTAGCTGTTGCTCTCGAGCTGCAATGTTAACTCAATGTTAACTCACTGTTAAGCGCGAACGAACAGCAGGTTAACAGTATCTGCTGCTCATAACATTGATTAAGAGCATAAAGTTTCTCTTTGAGGGCAGCTCACAACAAGTGTCTTTTACATTTAAGAGAGCACAGTTGTTAGTTGTTTACAAGTTTAAAAGAGTTTAAAAGTGCTTAGGCATGTATGTACATATACTGTAAAATTAATAAAGGATACATTGTGTTGTCAATTTACAAACAGCTGGAATTGAAATACTTGCAACACAAGTGAAGCCATTTGCATGCAGACGTCATAAACTGCAATGCTATGGCCACATTTGTGCTGCTTGGCCACTTCGATTAGCCAGCCATTGTGTGTTGGCCAAAAGCCGGAGTGGGAGTGGGGGGGAGTACATGGTCATTGTTGCCACTCGTCGTCGTCGTTTATACCCTCAAAGCAGACGCCATAAATCAAAGCACAAATTTGCACTTTAAGTGCGCTTTCAATAAGTTTAGCACTCAACTTCATTGTTGTTGCTGTTGTAGTGTTAGAAGTTCTTATTTGTTTTTGTTGTTGTTGCTCACATAAATCATAATTTAAAAGCTTTGCAAATGCTGCATAGTAAAATATAACAACAACTTAATGAAGTAGAACAACAAACAAAACAAAACTTTGTAATTTACATTTTAGAATCTTAAAGAGAGGTGGCAAATTAAGAGAGGAGAAAAGCTCACAGTGTGACACTCTCAAGATCCGGATTCAACGATGACTGATGACTAAAAACCGTGCAACAATAAAAAGAATTTACAAAATGGCGAAGGTTCAATGTAACATTTAAATGTTTGATACAAATTTTTTATCACCATTTGTCAACTGTCAATGATCATCATCATCACCTGGCAACGTGATTCAAACTTAACTGAACTTATACAGCTATTAAAGTAATTGTTTTGACAAAGTAAAACTTAATAAAAAAAAACAAATAATAAGTTTTCCTGGTTTTTATTTTATTTTTACAACAAATTAAAAAAAGAAATGTAAATTATTATAATTTGTCAAAACAGTTACTTGACTGACCGTAATTCAAAATGATAAGCATATCTGGAAAAGGAAGGGGAGACGAAGCAGACGAAAGCGACATCGAGCAGCTGTGAGAACACGCGCAAAAAGACGTTACTCTCTTATCTTATCAGCTGTGGCAAAAATTAAACAAAAAATAAAATAAAAAGTAATGCTTAGTAAAGAAGGCAAACATCCACACTCATATATGTACACTCATAAATGTGTTTGCACATGCAGGCGAAACTAATTGACATTTTTGGGTTAAACTTAAATGAGAATAATTCCTTGGGTATAAGAAATGTATTTTACACACACACACACACATCCATACATATACTCTGACTATGAATTTATTTTGATAGGCGACACTTGAGAATGATTCATGGAAAGCATCTGTGCAAATTGAAGGCAAATAATGAATTATTTTGAGGAATTTCCTGGAAATAATGATGCATATTAACTGAAAGTTGGCACAGATAAATAAACAAGAGAAATATTGTATTTGATGTAATTAAATTAAATATTCCAAGGATTTAATCAACAAATACAAATATAAAATAAAATAATAAATAAATAAAAATTTCCCTCAACAATTGAAAGATAATTAATTATCTCTATAAATTTAAAATCTCGTTTGGCCATTACTTTTTAAGCTTAGTGTTTTTTGGTTTTCACATTTTTAATGCATACTTATAGGCTGTTTTATAATTCGAGTCAGCTTTTACCAAAACTAGCTACTTTGGTGGCTTGTTAAACTATTGCTTATATGTTAATTAGAAACATTTTTGTTAAAACATACATACATATACATAACTTTTAAAAGCTATTTAATGGTTTATTCTGAAAGAAAGTTAGGCAAAACTTAAATTTGTGAACCGATTTGGTACAATTTTAATGGTTTTCTAATGACTTGGATGGATTTTCTAATCATCTTTCTATGATTGAATGATAATTTTTCAGCTTGTTAAAGTGCAAACATAACTTTGATATATAAGAATTGGATACTATACAAAAAAAGAGGGATGAACGAGCACAAGCCAAAAACTTAACCCGAAATCTGAACTCGACTAATTGCCGAAAAATGTTGTTGTACAGCCCAAAAAAAATAAATAAATAAAAGAAACCCTTCAAAATTATTATACAGCTGAGGGAAGAAGGGAATTTTGATTATTTATGCATTGCGGTGAACTGAAGCACAGGTAGAAGTATGGGCGAAGAAACGAGGGGATAAGAACAGACAGTAGAGGATCAGGGTCGAGGGTTGCGAGGCTCTCTCTTTGAGGTGTCGATTGCCCGGCAGGTAGTCCATGCAATACTAAAGTAAAGAAACCCGAAATTATGCGTAATAAGCCGTTGTGGAAATTTAAAGGAAAAAATCCGCGAAAAACAAAAGTCGAGAAATATTTATAATATGCTGAACATATGAAGTGGATTAGCGTGTTTCACGTTAGTACCTGCTCTATTTGGGTTCTGCACAGTCCAAAATATTAAACGAAAGGTATTTAAAACTAGATCTTTACTGAATACTTCAGTAAATTAGTTTAGTGTTTTTTGTTAATATTTGGTTTTCAACAGTTTATCAAGGCATTTAAAGACATTTATAAATAATCTTCGGTCTTATCAAGCCGATTCACATAGATAAGAAATATAATGATATTTTCAAAGAGTATTTCTTAACCTGCTCAACAATTGTAGCTGATTTATGAATAAGTTCTATTTTCATTCATTCAGTTATTTGATAAGAAGCTAAACGACACATTTTCAGCTGCTGTGAGTCATTTTCTTTAATCAGCTCACCTTGGATTTGGTTTTGTTTACGATTTTGCGATATAGAAACTTGTACATAGCACAGCAACTGCAGCAATAACACAACAACATTAAACGAGATCACGTTTTTCGTTTGAAAATAATATTTTCAGATTTGACACGCACGATTTTTGCACTAAACAAACATTAAATATTTATAACAATTTATCGTCTCCGATATAAGCGCACTGCGTTTCCATGGATCGATTGTTTGTCCGTCTGTCTGTCGGTTCGTTGGTCTGTCTGTCAGTCGGTTGGTCGTGGTTTGTGTCTGCCGCGCGAGACGTCATCGATGACTAAGAGAAGATATGAGCGAGACGTTAGTGATGAGGGCAAATTTTTGCATGCGGCCGCACAGTAGCGAAGTGCAGGTAGATGAAAGTATTTGGGCCCATAAATATAGTACCCATACTTGTCAAAGCAGCTGTTATATATTTACTATGCAAACGAAGGTTTTTTTATTTAAAACTTGAATTTGAAATGTACTTTTTATTTTATATTTATTTTAAATATTTTTTTACTTGCATACTTTTAAATGCATGCTTTTATTGGGCGCTCTAAACGCACCCTTAAATGCGCTACTGTAGCCTAGGTTTGTTTACAGTTGCTTTTGCGATGCCGCCGCTTCTTTCGCTCCCACGTTGTTATGCCAAAAGAAGCAACAACAACGATCAACAAATGTCACAAAGCAAAAGTTCAAAACTGGGCACACTTCAACATAACGGTACACGCTTTTTATTGATGCTCATTAGGCGCGAGTGTGCGAGAGAAAGAGCGAGAGAATGAATGTCAATGAAATTGTTAGACGACGAATATGAAAAAGAGGAAGAAAAGCGTCGAAGTCATTAAAAACAATCAAATACATTTGACAACAAAATTAACTTTGGCCAGCTAGCAAATTGGACGTGGCAAAACGTGAACAAACTAATTAGCCATAACGAACAAATGAGAACGAAAACGTGAGGCGAAAGAGGAAGCGGCGCAGGTGTAAAAGGGAGAGCGAGATAGAGATGGGAGCTTTGACATTTGGAGTTGGGCAAAGGTGAAGACGAAAAGAGAAGATAAAGAGATTAAGTTTAAATGAGATTATGTTTATATGTATATTGTTGTTATTGCTTGCAACTTACCTGAATCTCGAGCAAAAGCTCCTGCTTCTTTCTGCGCAACTCAATAAGCAGCTTCTGCTGCTCTGGTGTCAATTCTGCAAGATAAAAAGCCATAATTTTTCAGTATTCTCGTTTGCTTTTGTTTGTTGTTGGTTTATTTGGTTAATTGGAACAGTGACATTCCTCTCACTCAGCGACACACACACGTTCACAGAGAGTGACACGCACGTAAACAGTGAGCGCACACACCCACATGTACACACATACATAGATCAAAGCTGCATTGGCCAACATATGCAGGGGGGACAGAGATGGGAGACGTTGTCAAATCAATAACATTTAGCTGCTGTTCTCATTGTTGTTGCTTCACAACGGGCTGCCAAGTAGTATTAATTGGTTTATTAGTTTAATGCCGCATTACGGATTACAGATCAATTCAATTGAAGGCCAGTTTAATAGACACACACACACATGCATACGTCACACTCGACACACGCACTCACATACACATGCACACGCCCACACGCACAAACAGCGTCGCTTGTTGCTTTCAGCTTTTGAAGTCTGGAAACGCCACACACATTTTATGTTTCAACACTTTGCATTTGACATTCGCACAATTTCACTACAATTGCAGCTTAAACTAATCTTTATTGAGCTTCTTTGTTTTCTTGTTTACTCATTTCGCTCATTGGCGTCGTTTGTTTGTAGTTGTGTGTTTACCTGGCATCGAGAATTCACTGCGCCCCTTGGAAATCGCACCGTATGATCTGTTGTCGAAATTGTCCATTGCGCTAATCATTGTGGCGGGCACAGAAATTACACACGCACACACGTTGCACTAGTTTAACATAATTTCGAACTTTTCACGATTTACTAGCGTTTTTTCATTTATTATTTAAAATTTTCAAAAAAATCAACAACAAAAAATTCTTATGCCTTTTTTCCCACTAGGGATGGACAAATCTGACTAAAGATGAACTGAATGCTGTATCGCAAGTGTATCGATAACTGACCAAGTCATACACTGTTATTAACAGAGCCACTTAACATACTGACAGTCACGAGTTGAACATATAAAATCTACCCTTTATTTACACTTCAAATTTGAGCAATAAATGTTTTTTCTTTTATCTTAGTGCTGTATAATTGTAAATAATTACTATAGCTGGTAAAAATAATCTTAATTGCAGTAGCATAACCAAGTGGAGTCGACCAGTTAACAGTATTGCTTCTCACGGCCATAACTGTCACAGTAACTGCTAGTAGTGTCAGTGACAATACTCGTGACAAGTCGTTCTTAAGCATTACTCATCGCTAACCGAGACTGACTGCCAAGGCACCCGAATTTCCAGAAAATTCCAAATATTATATGAATATTAAAGGCAAACTTGCCAGACAATACGAAAAAGCGCGTTGGAAAAACAGCTTTCAGTGAGGACAAGTGAATGAGAGAATCAAGTCGAGTTTAATACAGCAAACACACGCGCACGCGACATAGACCATGGCCAAGTGGGGAGAGGGCGATCCACGCTGGATTGTTGAGGAGCGACCCGATGCGACCAATGTGAACAATTGGCACTGGACGGAAAAGAATGCGACGCCCTGGTCCAAGGAGCGATTGCAACAGTTGTTCACGGACTTTAAAATAGGTAAGGCATTCCGATTATTTAATTTGCATTTTCTAACCTTAATCTTGACATTCATTTATGTAGAGCAAAGTGATATCGAATGCATTGTGGATGCGGTGGACAAGTGCAGCGGCGAGGCGACTGTCAACAACCGCAAGGGAAAGCTCATATTCTTCTATGAATGGGAATTGGTGCTTAAGTGGTCCGGCCGCCTTCTTAATAATAGTAAACTGAGCCACAAGGGAAAGCTGACCATACCGAATCTTTCCGAGGAGAATAGCCTGGAGGATGTGGAGATTACGGTGACCATTGACGAGTCCAACGATGAGTCGGAAACACTCAAGCAATTCATGTACAACGTGGGTCGTGATAGAATTCGCAAACAGCTCGGCGTCTACATCAAGGAACTGAAGGAGGAGTACTCCAAGAACTTGATATTACCAAAGAAAAGTGCCGATGGCGATGATACCGCTCTATCCCAAGATGCTAAAAATGCCAAGAATGCGGCCCAGAAGGCAGCGTCAGTGACATCTGTGGCCTCGTCCAAGGCATCCTCCAAGAGCCCATCGAACACCGTCGGCTGCAAGCTGGACGTGCGCACACTCTCCATGACCGAGGAGTTCCATTGCAATGCCAATGATCTCTACAATGCCCTGACAAAGCCCGACATGCTCACCGCATTTACACGTGCTCCAGCTAAAGTTGACGCTGTCCGCGGTGGCGAGTGAGCATTCAATAGTTTCCTTTACCCTTTAGATTCCATCTCATGTTCTTCCTCTTTCTTCTTTTAGATTTGTCCTCTATGGCGGCAATGTGCTCGGCAAGTTCGAGGAGCTGGTGCCGGAAAAGAAGATCCAACAGAGCTGGCGTCTGAAAAACTGGTCATCTGGTCACTACTCCAATGTCATCATCGAACTGGAGGAAACTGTAAGTTTATCAGGGGTGCCACAGAAAACGAAACCAGCCGAAAATCTCCCAAATCTTCATACATATTTGGGAGCTTTTCGGTTGGTTTCGCTTTCTGAGGCATTTAAAAACCATCAATTCATCTTTTTATTTAGAGACCCAAAAAAGTAGACTTAAAAAAATTTAGAGATATTCTACAATTTATATTATGTATAGTTTTCTATCCATAAGCTGTGATAGAACTATTAAACTAACTGGGTGCTTAGGCAGAAGTATATAATCTACAGACTTATTTGTAGTTGTGATTTACTATATGTAGTATGCAGACCTTTAAATTATAAATGGAAATATATCCAAAGTTTTTTCGACTCGGAAGGATTGCGCTCTCTATAAGCTGTAATATCGTTTGATTTCTGAATTATATATATCCAATTTAAAACCATAAATATATCTTGATAAACTGTAAATAATCTTTGAAAATGTGAATAAAATTCACGTGAATAATTTAAACGTGTCGCAGAACAGTTAAAACCGTTCAGATTTAAAAATATAAAATATTTAATATGTGTATTTAAATTGGATAATTATACTTTTTCCAATATCTACAGAACGTGTTAATATAAAGAAGTATTAGTAGTTGTAAAGCTTGCGACTTGAAAGTATTCAGTACAAATATATTCCAAGGTTTTTAAAGTATCTTATGGGGTACAATATTAAATTCAACAACCCGGCAATACCAATGTTTAATTTCCATTATAAATATAATATATTTTTTTTAAGATTAGAGGTATAAATTAAAAAAATTTACATAATTATGTTTCTAAAACTGGTGAGGTTATTTGGTAGTTGGAGGCAAATCTGTCAAACTTTAATCTTGTAATTCCAATTGAAAGTTATAATGAAAGTATACGAAGCTCAGTAACTTGCTCTCTCTTTAAAATAGTTTTATATAATTCGTATGTGCAACATTTCCTACAATTAATGCTAAAAACCTTATAATCGTAACTATAAATTCAAATTAAATTGCAGTGTATACAAAGATTTTAATTTTGCCTAACATTTTAAATATTGAAGAAAAAAGCGTTTTAGTTTTGTATTAGCTTAGTTAAAAGTGTTAGCACCTGTATTTATATTTGTTGCTTATGTTTATGTGGTTCTTTCATCTTTTGCAGTCATCCAGCACAATGATGACGCTGAAGCAGACTGGCATTCCCGCCTCCGAGTACGATGCGATGAGGACAAACTGGCATCGATACTATTGGCATAGCATCAAGCAGACCTTCGGCTTTGGCAGCTCCATTTCCGATGCCTTATAAGGAGCACCTCCCTCCCTCCTCGGTCAGATTTTGCAGTATACACTAGCTTCTGGTCTCTCGGATTCCAAATACATAAACAGCGCTGCAAATTTGATAATCATCCACAGCAAAAATCTCTAGCTGTAATTTCAGTCCGACTCTGCACTCTGTTAACAGTTTTTTGATTATGGTATTAAAAGTATATATGTAGACGGATTCACTGTACGACAGAATCAACCACACACACACACACTCACATTATGATTGGCGAAATAAATGAGATATCGAAATTAATGTTCAGAATTCTTGAAGAAAATCTAAGAAATAACTAAATTATTTGTTGTCAGTTTCCTTCTAGCCAAATGAAAACCTGTTTCAGGTGTCTTTTTTAATTTGTCTACAGTTCTAACATAAGATTGAGAGTTAGTTTTAAACTTCAGTGGTTGCCAATAGATATATTACCTTCGTTCCCAGATCATTCATGTCAATCCAATAAGAGGCATTCGATAAAGGTTTAGTTGATTCGCAAAAGTCTAGCCTTTTTTGTTTATCGATTTGTTTGAATTCAATGTTTAAATCGTGAACTGCAATCTTAGCCTGAATTTGATTTAAAATGTTTTCAATAAATCAAATTTCAGATTAAAATTATCAAACAGCTATTGTCTGTCTCTGCAAAAAGGATTCAGTTATTTTGCTTTAATTTTCAAACTTTTGATTCAAGTTTGTTTTATATATGTATTACATATCAGCATGTAATATATAATATGTATTTTTGAAATTTTTGGTGCTAGCTTATCAATTATGTATACGAGCTTACATCATTTTTTGTATTCCTTACATGAAAATCTCTGTTTAACATTAAACAAATTTAATATTTTGGTAAATCGTTCAATTAATAAGATTCATATATTACATTTGAATATTTTATTTTTTCGAGTATTTGACTTTTTATTACAAATTTGCAGACTCACAGATAAACAATCTTTTACCCTGACAACCAGCATCGTTCATCTTGTGCATATTATTTAAAAACCATAATTCGCCACAATGCTCATTGTTTTCGCCGTTGTTGGGTTCCCCGCTATGCCAGTTTAAGTAGCTAGGCGATAGGCCTGTGGTTGCCGATAGAAATACTCCCTCCGTAACCAGGTCATTGATGTCAATCCAATAATCGAATTTTTTCAAATGTCCTAATAATTCTGAAAGCTCCACTGAATTTTGAATACTCGCCAAATGTCCTCCGTATTCTAGGCACTTATGGACTGCGGCAAACCAATTGACTTTTTCGGTCTCCTCAATATAATAATATTTTGATCCAATTTTTTTAAATGGTTTTCTAGCAGTTACTCTCTTGACTTCATTTACTTTGCGCTGTCCAGTTAGAATTTTTTCAATATTTTTATTGTGTGCGTTAGTCTTGTTCCGTATCTGGCCTTTAATATTCTGAAATTGTGTTAGCGTGTCAAGAATTTGAGTGTCCAACTTTATTTGAAATGCTTCTAACTTTTCCTGTAAAACCTGTATACTTTTAGAATCGGCTATGGAATCTATACTTGAGTTAAGAATATCGATTTGTTGTTGCAAGGATGTTTCAGTTAAATTCCTCTGGACTTCAAACTTTTCTTCCACTAAAAACTTTCCCTTTAGCAACTCTTCAATATTTTTAAATTTAGCTACGAAATCTGAATTCTCCGTCTGCAAGTTGGTCTCAGTTAAATTGTTTTGGCTCTCTAATTTTTGATTTAACTTTGTATCAAGCACTTCAATCTTTTCTAGCTGATGTTCAATTTTCTGGATCTGTTCCAAAAAATTTGGATTTAGCTTAATATTACTCTTTGTATAATTTAGCAGGGCAAGTTCAATCATTCCACGTTGATCTTCCATTTTTTTATCGTAAGCATCTATCTCATCTTGTATAAACTTTTTGGAGTATTCAAGTTTCTTGATAGATACTGATTGATTTTTAAACACATTAACTTGACTTTGCAAATCCTTGACATGATCTAATACAGGTAGCAAGACTCTGAAACAGTAACTGCCACAGTTCAATTCAAGTTGTTTCCATTCAGCACAACTCTAAATGAATGAAGAGTATTTTACATTTTCTCATTTGTGACCTAGGTATTTAACTCACCGCTTTACTCTCTTGCACTAAAAGCATTGATACAAGTAACCAAATAAATCTGTTCTTCATTATGATAATGCAGTTTGAATGATTTTTTAAACTGAAATTCTTAGCTGGAGAACCAGAATCTTATATAGCGAACATGTAATATAATGTATTTACAAGCATATATATTTTTTTTACTTATCAGCATTTAATGTTATTATATATTTGGCATTATCTTCTCGACTTTAACCTTCTTATTTCCAGTACTTGAAAATGATCAGCATCAACTGCCATATCAATTGAACCATCTCTCTGTCAGAATGTGTGAATCTCAGAGCTAGACACACTTAACTTAATACATGGACCCCTGTGTAGCATACATAGATCAATATTATTTTAAATATTGGATGCCACGTCCAAATTGTAGACCGCCAAGAAACCATCTTACGCACATCAAGTAGAAGAAATCTTAGGCACAGGGTATCTAGAAGTCGTAGCCTCTCGATTACTTTATTATTTGTTTTTAATTAAATAAATCATTAAAATTACATATTTAATAAATGAAGCTGTTGATGCTAATCAAGAATATATACACTTTATATGGTCGGAGTAGCCTCCTTCTCCCTGTTACATACATTCCAACAAACACAATATACCCTTCTACTTATTTTTTAATTAACGGGTGTAAAAGTGAAAAGATTGATTGGACATATACAACGAAAATAATCATGTGTGCCAAATGGCTATATATTTTAAATTGCTCCTGTATTAAGTTTTTTCGGTTCAGTACTTGTTCCCATATATCTGAGATCAACACGCACATCGACTTGGCTCGTGATGCTGTACAGGGTATATAACGATTTATGGGCGAAAGTCGAGTACTGATCGCCCAATTACAAAATAGCGTTAAATGCTGATAAGTAATACCTATATACTGATACATATTATTAAATGATAAGTATTTAAGACGCTGGTTTTCCAACCACGTACTTTAGTTTTAAAAATCATTCAAGTTGTATTATAATAATGAAGAACAAAATAATTTGGTTACTTATATCAATGGTCTTAGTGCAAGAGAGTAAAACGGTGAGTTAAGTGCTCAGATCATTTATGAGATGATGTAAAAAACTCTTTGTTCCCCCAGTCTTGTGCAGAGTGGAAACAACCTGAAACAAACTGTGTCAATGATTTTGCAAATCAAACAAATTCCCTTGCAAAATATGATAATCCCGAAAAGTTGGTACAAGAAAAGTTAGATGTTTTTGATAAAAGAATGGAAGATATACGTAGAATGATTGAGCTTGCACTGTTGAGCCAAACGGAGCAAAATATTAAGCGAAATGTGGATTTTTTAGAAAGTTTACAGAATGTTGAACATCAGCTAGAGAAGATTAAAGTGCAAGAAGCACAGTGGGATCACAACTTAGATAATCATAACAACTTAACTAAGGCCAGTTCGAAAAAGGTGAATTCAGATTGCATAGCCAAACTTCTAAATATTGAGCAGCTGCTGAAGGAAAAGTTTGAAGAGCAGGAAGAGAAGTTGAAACAAAAACTTGAAATTCAAAATAAAATAACTAAATCATTATGGCAGAAGCAAATTGATAATATTAAACCGAGAATTGATTCCATGGTCAAGTCTGACAGTTTGAAGATAATACAGGAAAAATTTGAAACACTTCAAAAAGCTATGGAAACTCAAATATCTAACTCCATAACACAATTTGAGAGTATTAAAAATCAGATGCAAGACAATGTTGAAAATTTTAGAAAAATCGGTTTAAAATATTATTATATTGAGCAATCAGAAAATTTAAGTTGGTATGGATCATTTCATAAATGTCTGACCTTGGGTGGACATTTGGTTAGTATCACCAATCTATCTGAGTTCAACGCAATCACAACCGGATTGCAGCCGCACAAACATTACTGGATGGACGTAAATGATCTTGGTACTGAGGGACTCTATCTTTCGGCAGCCACCGGTCTTCAAGCAACCTATCTCAACTGGCATACAGATAACCCAGGTCATAATATTACTAATCACTGCGGCGAGTTACGGTTTCATGAAAATAAGCATTTAATGTACATTAGTGATTGTAATGATAAAGAACTTTTTATTTGTGAATTTTATTATCAATAAAGTTGATTACGCATCATAATAAATATAATATGTAATTCTAACTGAATAAAAATCTAGCTATTAATTTTTTGTTTGGGAATGAAGCATCTTATCATTTAATTATTGTAATTTATTTGTACAACAGTTAACTGATTGTCTGTTCGCCAGGGCCAGCTTATAAACCTTCTTAACCTATATATATATATATATTAATATACATATATATTTTTTTTTTTTAATCGTATACATACATCACACAAGAAAAGCCTCTACACGAGGTAAAAGTCTAGTGACAAAGCATATTCCATCCCCAAAATTTCTGGTATCAAATTGTGTGACGAACAAAATAAAGTTTAATAGAAAAATTGTAAATAAAAATATAAAATTATAAAAAAAAATCTACGAAAATTGGCATTCTGCACTGTGCGAAAAAAATTGTTTTTTATTCAAATGTGTCCACTTATACCAACAGCATCTGCACCCAAATTATTTAATTTCTCATTGTATATATTTACGGAGATATTGGCATGTCAATTATAAAGTAAGCGACACACGACACGCGATGCTTAAAAAAAAACTCTCTCCTGTAAAATTTGATCTTCTCAATTTGAAAAAGCCATATTTAATCGATGTCGTTTCGTAAGCATCGGTGGTTCAGTGGTAGAATGCTCGCCTGCCACGCGGGCGGCCCGGGTTCGATTCCCGGCCGATGCAACTAATTTTTTTTTTGGTTAGCGAGTCTGCTTAGTTTTTCTTTGTCTTATCAATTAGCAGACAGCATAGAAATAACATTTTGAGCAAATATTTCAAGCTCTGGCTTAGAATAAAAGCTATAACATATGATTTTATTAACAAGTTCAGTTGATTAACAGGTTCACAAATAAAAAGTGCATTTGCAATTCAAATTTTCCCATTCCATTTTCCCAAATTGGCCTATTTTAAAATTTTGATCAACTCGAAATGAAAATTCGTATTGCTTATTATATGTACATTGAATAAGTGATCGCAAATTTACTATTGATCGATCAATGACAGAATTTTTCTTCAAATCAGCCGACTTTTAAAATCTAAATTCGACGTTTGACGAAAGCATTCAATAATAGGTATTAAACTATTTAACGATGTATTTTTTCTGATACCGATACCAATATTTAGTTTTTCTGATTGTTAAAAATTGTAAGTCAAATGCGAAAAAATAATAATTAGGTATCACTTAAATATGCAATCAAATATAAATTATATTAAATTTTATTTCTTCTTTTAACTTACACACTAGTATTCACAAATAAACCTATGTTTTACTTGACAATTATCATCATTCATGTGATAATCTTTGTTGTATATAACGCAATGTTCACTGTTGTTTACATTGTTGGGTTCTATTTTATTCCAACTCAAGTAGCTGGCCGGGAAGCCTGTGGTTGCCGAAAGATAAACTCCCTCGGTACCCAGATCATTGATATCAATCCAATATTCGGTATTAGACAGCAGGTGAGCGTTTAGCTCGGAAACCTCGCATGAGCTTTGAATACTCGCCAGATGTCCTCCATATTCTAGGCATTTATGAGCAGCGACAAACCAGGTAACTTTTTCGGTAGTCTCAACATAATAATATTTTGATCCGATTTTTTGAAATGGTTTCCCAAAAAGTAATACTTTGCCGTCATTCACTGCGACAGATTTAGTTAATTTAACAATATTTTCAAATTTCTGATCCAACTTTTTTTCAAGTGCATCTAACCTATTCTGCAGTTGCTCGACATTCTCGGTTTTAGCCAGGTAATCTAGTTTCTGATTTAAATTGTCAATCTCACGTGTAATATTATGAAACTTTCCTGATAAATCCTCATTCCTCTTCGGTTGCATTAGACATTCAGTTTGATGCTTAGAATCATTGACTTGGCTTTGCAATGCCTTTGTGTGATCTAATATAGGTCTCAAGACCTTGAAACAGTAGCTGCCACACGTTGTTTCAAGTTGTTTCCATTCTGCACAACTCTATTTAAAGGGAACAATACGTTGAATATTTTTTTTATTTCCATGAATCACCAAACTCACCGCTTTACTCTGTTGCACTAGGATCATTGATACTTTAAGTAGAAATACTAAATTGTTCGTGCGCACCATATTGCAATCATTTAGAAATAGAAAAACTGAATGTTATAGACGTAAAAACAGTTTTTAAAAAACCTATGCATTAGTATATATAGCTTATCAGCAGTTATTGCTATATGATTGATAACTGTACAAATGCTTTAAAAAAATCATATAAGACAACAAGGGCGTAGGCAGGGGGCAAGGTGACCATTGTCCCCCTTTATTCATGGCTAACAAGCTTTCAACTTCCCAAATCCACCCAGAGTGGATTAAATATTGCTAATATGTAAACTAATAAAATAGACTCTCTGACATTTAAACAACTTGGAATGCATCTTGTTGGTTTATTTAAAATTTCTCAATAGACATTTTCATTAGAATACTATATATTATTGATTATAAGGCTCACAAATAAAGAATTTTTTTGTATTGCACTGATTATCATTCATTAGGTGCTTATTGTTATGCCACCACAGTTCGCCACAGTGCTCGAGATTTCGATAGTTGTCTGGTCCTGGTGGATGCCAGTTGACATAGGTTGGTTGAAGGCCGGTGGCTACCGAAAGAAAGACTCCCTCAGTACCAAGATCGTTAAGGTCAATCCAATAATGTTTGTGAGGCTGCAGTGTAGCTATAATTGCGTTAAACTCAGACAGATTTTTTATACTAACCAAATGTCCACCTAATGTGAGACATTTATGAAGAGCTTCGAACCAATTTAAATTTTCCAATTGTTCAATATAATAATATTTTGAGCCAATTTTCCGAAATGGCCGCCTATCATTTTTCGATTCAATCAATCTGCGTAAGTCTTCAAGCTTCTGTTCAATATTTTTATCTTGTAATTCAAGCCTTGATTCTATTTTTCGTTCTGATTTTTCAAGTTTTTTATCTTGTTCATCAATCTTGACTCTTATCTGTTGTTCAGATTTCTCCAGCTTGTCCAAATATTCCGGTTTATTCTTCAAGTCTTCCATTTGGGTCTGGATAAACTTTGTATAGTCCAGGACAGGCTTTACGGCTTTAAAACAATAATTTCCACAATTTGGCTCAATTTCCATTGTGTCCCGACAATTCTGAAATTTGAAACTAATGCTTTAAATCATCTCAAAGATAATTAGACACCTAAGCTCACCTCTTTATATCCTTGCACTGCAAGGATTGAAATGAAAAGACCAATCAAAATGATTTTCATTTCGGTTCAAGTTGTTTTCTACGTTGTGTCACAAAGATTTGAATACACTGAAATCTGTAAATACAAAAATATATTTTTTATTCCGATTATTTAATGCGGTAAAAGTATACAAATAAATGGCACACATACTCGTAAATTAAATGTACATACTCTTGGGGTTATCAGTAAGAGCAAAAACACGGAGAGGAACGAGCAAAGTTTCAATGTAAATACCCTGTACTAACCGAAAGCTTGAAAGAGAATCACCAAAATTGACATTGAAATAAGAAAGTAAATTAAAATGGTAACATTGTATGCTCAAATAATAAGAGTATGTCCTGTTAAAAATTCAATTTGAGCATATTGAGCATATAAAATAGAATTTTTAACAGGACATACTCTTATTATTTGATCATACAATGCTAACATTTTAATTTTCTCGATATGAAAATTTGGATTGTTGTAAATTTAAACAGTAAACGCTACTCGTCGAATAATGATTAGCCGCATTCTTTAAAACCAGCCTATTGTCACTTTTTAAAATCTCTAAAAAATCTATTTTGTTCTTTTAATTCATCAGGCATCTTACTATTTGAACGATCATTAATTCAATTCTTTTTTGTCGATTGCGAAAAAAAAATTATATGTTTCTAAAATATATATATTGAATTTATTTATTTTATTTATTTTCTCTTTTAATTTACACTTTCAGACTTACAAATAAACAATTTTGTATTATTGCAATTATCATCGTTCATCTGATAGTTTTTATTGTGTATGACGCAATGCTCGTTATTATTTAAATTATTCGGTTCATTCGTATTCCAATATAATTTGCTTGCCTTTCGGCCTGTGGTTGCTGAAATATATAGTCCCTCTGAACCCAGATCATTGATGTCAATCCAATAATCGCTATAAGACTGCAAGTGAGTGTTCAGTTCCGAAACCTCCGATGAGCTTTGAATACTCGCCAGATGTCCTCCAAATTGCAGACATTTATGAGCTGCGACAAACCAGTTGACTCTTTCAGTTCTCTCAATATAATAATATTTCGAACCGATTTTTTGAAATGGTTTCCTAACAGTTTTCTTCCTAACCTCGTTTACTTTGAGTAAATCATTCAATTTCGCCGTTAAGCCTGCTACATGCTTCTGCAATGTTGTTTCAGTTGAGTTGCCAATATTCTCAAGCTTCTGATCCGACTTTTTTTCAAATATATCCAACCTATCCTGCAGCTGCTTAATATTTTCGACTTTAGCCATAGAATCCAGTTTCTGCTTTAAATTATCATCCCGCTTCTGAATAACGTTGTTTTGATTTTCCTAGATTTGATCCAGTTTTTTTTCAAGCACATCAATTTTTTCCAGTTCACGTTCAATGCTCTGTAACTTTCCTGAAAAATCTCCATGTTGCTTGACAATCATTTTACGCAGTTGTTCCAACTTTTGCTCCAATCTCTTAAAGTAAACATCTGACCTTTCCTGTGTCAACTTCTCAGGGTCCTTAAGCTTGGTCAGAGGTTCAGTTTGATGCTTTAAATCATTGACTTGGATATGCAATGCCTTTGTGTGATCTAATACAGGTCTCAAGACCTTGAAACAGTAGCTGCCACAGGTTGTTTCAAGTTGTTTCCATTCTGCACAACTCTATTTAAAGGAAACAACACTTTATATATTTCAAATTTCAATGAAGGTATGATCAATGAGCTTACCGCATTACTCTCTTGCACTAGGAGAATTGATACTATAAGTAACCAAACTAAATTGTTCGTAAGCATCATATTTCAATCTTTTCGAAATAGAAGAACTGAATGTCGTAGACGAACAAACAGTTTCTTAAATACCTTAGATTTAATAATATGTATAGGTATATATAGCTTATCAGTTATTGTTACATAGTAGAGATCTGATTGCATTCATAAAGGCATATAAGACATCAAGGGCGTAGGCAGAGGGGGCTTGTACCTCCTTCACTTAGGCTAACCAATTTTTAACTTCTAAGACCACCCAAGGTGCAAAAATTGTTAAAATTCTAAATAGATACTTAAGTTACCAAATTAAATTGTTTGGGATCATCATATTTCACTCTCTCAGAGATCGAAAAACTTAATGTCGAAGACGAATAAACAGTGCCTCATATATATTGAATATTAATAAGTATATTTTACTTAGCAGCGTTAAAAATTATATGTTACATATGTTAATGGGGGTTTCGGTGTCGGCTTTTAACATTTATATGATAGACATTAAATTTATTATTAAATTTTAAATGAAATGGAAATCTTATATTTGGTCTAAGAGCATCAAGCATCGGTGGTTCAGTGGTAGAATGCTCGCCTGCCACGCGGGCGGCCCGGGTTCGATTCCCGGCCGATGCAATTGCATTTTTTAAAATTTCATTTTAACGTTTTTATTATTCTTATTTATAATATGTTTGACAGTGTTTACAAAATTCTATTGAATATTAAGATCAAAATGTTATTATGTTATTGTTACCATTCAATATACATTTTCTATCTCACAGATAAACAAATGTTTTGACTTACAATTAGCATAAATCATTTTGTGCATTATTGCGATATTATAAGTCGCCATCAGGCTCTGCATTAAATTTGTAAATTTAATCAGTAATAGCTACACGTCTTTTGATTGATCAATGATAAACCGCTTTCTTACAAACCAGCCTAATATCAGAGTTTTAAAACTCTAAACAATCTATTTTGTTCTTATCTTTTATCATGCACCAATGAGCGATCGATTTTTTCAGATTCCGATACCTATTTACATATATTTAATCTATATTTAATGCAACATTTTTTTTGTCGAACTCGAAAAAAAAATTATTTTGTATTTCTGAAATATCGAATTATATGGAAGTTTATTTTATATTTTCATTTACACTTTCAAACTCACAAATAAACATTTTAGTTTTATTACAAACATCGTCGTTCATCTGATAGTTTTTACTGTGTATGACGCAGTGCTCACTCTTGTTTAAATTATTCGGTTCTCTTTTATTCCAATTGAAGTAGCTTGCAGGAAAGCCTGTGGTTGCCGAAAGATAAACTCCCTCCGTACCCAGATCATTGATGTCAATCCAAAAATCGCCATTAGGCAAGTGAGTGTTCAGTTCCGATACCTCCGATGAGCTTTGAATACTCGCCAGATGTCCTCCAAATTGCAGACATTTATGAGCTGCGACAAACCAGTTGACTCTTTCAGTTCTCTCAATATAATAATATTTCGAACCGATTTTTTGAAATGGTTTCCTAACAGTTTTCTTCCTAACCTCGTTTACTTTGAGTAAATCATTCAATTTCGCCGTTAAGCCTGCTACATGCTTCTGCAATGTTGTTTCAGTTGATTTGCCAATATTCTCAAGCTTCTGATCAAACTTTTTTTCAAATATATTCAACCTATCCTGCAGTTGCTTAATATTTTCGACTTTAGCCATAGAATCCAGTTTCTGCTTTAAATTATCATCCCGCTTCTGAATAACGTTGTTTTGATTTTCCAAGATTTGATCCAGTTTTTTTTCAAGCTCATCAATTTTTTCCAGTTCACGTTCAATGCTCTGGAACTTTCCTGAAAAATCTCCATGTTGCTTGACAATCATTTTACGCAGTTCTTCCAACTTTTGCTCCAATCTTTTAAAGTAAACATCTGCCCTTTCCTGTGTCAACTTCTCAGGGTCCTCAAGTTTGGTCAGAGATTCAGTTTGATGCTTTGAATCATTGACTTGGCCTTGCAATGCCTTTGTGTGATCTAATACAGGTCTCAAGACCTTGAAACAGTAGCTGCTACAGGTTGTTTCAAGTTGTTTCCATTCTGCACAGCTCTATAAATTGGATAAAACACATTATATAATTTTCTAGAATATGTGAGTAATAAACTATAAACTCACCGCACTGCTCTGTTGCAATAGGAGCATTACTACTATAAGTAGAGAAATTAAATTATTCGTGATCACCATATTTTACTCCCTCAGAAATTGAAAAACTAAATGTCGTAGACGAATAAACAGTGTCTTATATACCGAATATTTATAAGTATATTTTACTTATCAGCGTTAAATATTATGTATTACATATGTATATTTATTTGGATTTCGATGTGAGGCTTTAGATTTAAAATCGAAGACATTAAATTGATTATTAATTTCTATTAAATGAAATTGTTATATTTGGTCTAAGAGCATCAAGCATCGGTGGTTCAGTGGTAGAATGCTCGCCTGCCACGCGGGCGGCCCGGGTTCGATTCCCGGCCGATGCAATTAATTTTTTTAAATTTTGTTTTAACGTTTTTATTATTTTTATTTATAATATTTTTGACAGTTTTTACAAAATTCGCTTTGATATTAAGCTCAAAGATGTTATTATGTTATTTTTTTTCTGTATTTTCCCAATACTTGCCACAAATGTTGGATCATTTATAATAATTTTTTTTTTATTTTTTTTATTTATTTTTTTTAATTTTAATTTTTTTCTTTACAGTTCGTAATTTATATGTAATATTATTTGTATTTTAAATCTTTAACTTAATTTTTATACTTGGTAATTTTTTCTTTGCCGACTGCTTTTAGTCGTGTATAAATAAATAAATTAATATACATATAATAAACAGATGTTTTGACTTATAATTAGCATCGTTCATCTTGTGCATTATTGCGATACCATTAAGGTCATTCTTGGCGTTTCCGCTATGCCAATTCAAGTTGCTAGGCCTTTGTTCTTTATTCATTCACCTAATTCCATTATATCTATCCAATAATCCTAATTTTTATTAATTTCATTCGCTCTTTGTAGTTCATTTATGCTCCTCTCTATCTTTCTATTGTGTGCGTCAATCTTGCCCTGAGTCTGGATTTTAATATTCTCATATTGCGAAACTGTTTTGGGTATTACAGTGCTCAACTTACTTTGATGAGTTTCTAACTCTTTATATTCTCAACCTTGACCAGGGAATCAAATTTATTTTAGAGATCATCAAATCGCTTGCGATACGATGTTTCGGTTACTTTACTTTGGTTTTCAAGCTCTTGATCCAGCTTTTTGTTCAGCATTTCAAAGTTTCTTTGTAGAAGATATTCTAGATTCTCAAATTTAGTTAAAAAATTTGAATTAATTAGCAATAAACTCACCGTTTTACGCTCTTGCACTGGGATAATTAGTACTATAAGTAACCAACTTAAATTATTTTCTCTCAGAAATCTGAAAACTGAATGTCGTAGAAGAATAAAAAGTATTTTAAATACCTGATATTTAATAATATTTTTGAGTATATAAAACTTATCAGCACTTAATGCTATTTATTATGATGTGGGAATTTGATGAAAGCTTTTAATTATAGACGCAAACAAATTTTAATTAAATTTAAATTCTCATATTTTGACTCTTCCCCCATCTAAGCATCGGTGGTTCAGTGGTAGAATGCTCGCCTGCCACGCGGGCGGCCCGGGTTCGATTCCCGGCCGATGCAGACAGATTTTTTTTATATTTTTATAATTTACTATCAAAATATCGATCACAATTAATTATCAATTGAATTATGATTATGAATGAGATTTTATTTAAATTATATTTGATTTTTTTATTTTTAAAATTTGACAAAATGATCGATTATTTTAAATGATATTTCAAATGACTTCAGATGAATGTGTTTTATGTGTGTTCAAATGCAGCTGATACTCTTTGAAGCTATTGGTCTTGAAGATGCTGGCTGTCTGTCGGTCGGTACAGGAGGCACACTCGTAGATGAACTTGCCGGGATGCTTGCCCGTTTTGATGATGTGTTTTCGCAGGTTGTCAAAAGTGCTACACTGAAAGTTGCAGTGGGGGCACTTGTGAGACTTTTCCCCCGTGTGTCGAAGCATGTGACGCTTCAGCTGACCCTTGATGCGGGCCCTGAAATCGCACTGATCGCAGGCAAATTTTTCGCTCACATGTGATTTGAGGTGTCTGAAAGATATACAGAAAAAACGAGACGATCAGCAAAAAAAAGAATGCGAACAAGAGGCAGAAGGGGCTGGGTGCAGAGAAAACTGTTAAGTATTCGCACTGCTCAAAGCCATATTTAAAATCTTGTGCTTGATTAGGCGGTAAATTCCAGTGGCGGTTGCTCCACAGCAACGCAGCCAGGCAACTAATTGCTAATTTCGCATTCGAATCGCACGCCCGAAATCAAAATACGAATAAGTTGGCAACTCGCCGCTTCAATTGGCCACAACTTTTTGGATACCAAAAGGACACCAAGTGATCGGTACCGGCAAGAGGTACGGCTGCGGGTGCGGGTTAGGATATGGGTAAGGGTAGAGGATTGGCTACCCGTCTACCCAGATGTAGATCTGTTTTGTAAACAGCATCAAGGCGATCGGTCTGCTTTAGGTCAAGCGGAATGGGCTATACGCTTTATGGAGTCTATGCATAATGTAGAAAATAAATAAAAAAAGCTTTGTAAACTTGGTATGGTCTATGAAATTTATTTGAAGGATAAGAAATATATGTGAGAACTCTTTAAATTTTACTTATGATCATACATTAAGATAATGAAATTTCATTGAAGTTTTTAGTAAAAAATCACTTTCGAAGTACTCTTAAATTTTGATGCAGAATTAAATAGTATGTCAAATAATGATCAAATTGACATTCTGCGAGGTAATCGGTTAAGATTTGACAAAGTTATAACAGTTTAAAGTTTTCGAAAATCATCCAAGAAGAAATATGTAGAGTGACGGAAATAATTAAATATTCCAATATTAATGCATCATCAAAAAAGAGTACAAATAATGTATGTATACTAATATGCTCAGCTCGCTGCGCTGACATACACGACTGTAGGGTGCACACAGTTACGCGCCTTCAATTACGACCCAATGCCGGAACGGGCTCAGGAGATTCTTCTGGCTGTCGTAGTCGCTGTCGCAATAGCCAGAAGCAAATTCGAGGCCTGCGGCTGACGCTCATTTGTTGCTGTTGCTGTTGTGTCCACTCCAGTTATCGGCTACTGTCCAAACCGAAGACTCACAATTAATTGCCAATGTTCTGCGTGGCCGCCGGAATTGGAATCTGTGTGAAATCTCAAGCACAACTTTAGCTCCAAGCAAATGGAGAAGAAGAGGAAGTTGAAGAGAGCGACGAAGACAGAGACGTACCTCGGCTCATGCGCACTCGGTAGGCTTAATTAGCGGCAAGTAATGGAGCCGCTGTTGTTGCAGTTGCAGTTGCATATTCGTGCCATGCTGCAAGTTGTAGGAGTTACCTGCCTCCATTCCAACTACTTCTGCCCCTGCTGTGCGTCTCCAAACGTCGCGTCGCATCGCGTCTCTTTGAGCAACCGACAATTCGTCGATCGACCCAAAACGAGGCCGAAACCGAACGCGTTTTAAGTCAGACTTTGAATTCCTCGACAGACCGCACTTTTCTCTTCTTCGTCTTCTTTTTATTTTGATAGCTAATTGAAGATCTTGACTGCGAGTTAAGCTCATCACAGTTCTCTTTCTCTCTGTGTAATTTGTTTTTTTTTTTTTTTTTTTGATTTATGCATGACCTTTTTTGCTGATCTTTTAACTGCAGCGCAAACAAACTCTGTTTTAATGAGCTTTACTGTTGGGTTTAAGTTCTGCAACTTTTGGTAATCACTTCTTTTTACAGTCAAGAAAATTTAAGCTTAAATGAAATCTACATATTTAACTAATCAATTTCCTTATAAGCTGGGAGGAATTCAGATAATACTCTCCTTTCGCTACAAAGTTTTGTAATTTGTTTCAACGTTTCTTCACATTTTATCCACAGTTAAAAATGTATGTTTGTTAGGAATTGTACAGATAACAAATGTTAATTTTCATATATTGAATTTTCAACCAGCTTCACTTAATCTGTCTCATTTCTGCAAAACCATTGTGGTAATTTTGAATGGTTAGTTAATTATGCCACAGAGCTTTGTACGATTACAACTGATGATTCTAATTTATAATTCTTTCAGTTACTTTTCAGTAAACAATCTTTGTTAAAATATATGGAATAAATTTAAGTAAGTTTGAACAGGCAGATTAAGTAGTTAAACACTCAGCCTAATCAATAGGAGTTAACCTTTAATATGAGCGTATAGCTTCAGAAGAATTTCAATTTTTTTTTATCCTCTTTCTCCTCTTCCAACTCTTCTCTCTTCAATTTTATCCCGCACCAGCGCAATAGGATTTGTTAGTATTATTGCCATAGGTTAGACCTCTCTTTGTACATATATATTAGTTGGACCAATACAATAAATAGTGCAGCATAGAATTGCTTTCCACATGCAACATTGCAATATTCAAATTCTGTGCAAGAGTTGCAACAACAACAGCAGCGTATAAAAAAAAGACGAGGCAAATGTTGTCCCCATCAAGGCGATCGGACAAACCGAAAAGACAACTTGCAACTCGATTGTGTGTGCTTGTGTGTGTGTGTGTGTGTTGCAGATTGGACTTGGGGCGGACAGCTGCACAGTGGCAGGCAACGGTGGCAGTGCCATTGCCGGCAATTGGCCCTGAACGAGGCAAGATCGAACGCTGTCGCTGCCCATGCGGAGGAGGAGTTGCAACTTGCAACTTGCAGCCGCAACAGGGGCGGCAACAGAGGCAGCAGCACCATCGTCGTAACCGTCGCAGCGCATTGGAAATATTACAAGAATTCAATGCGCATATCAAAGGCGATCGATAAGTCACGATTTTGTAGTACGACTCTTGGCGACTTTGACAACCGCTTTGTGCCCCCGAAACCACTTTGCCTCTGCCCCATTGACTTTGCCACAGCCAGCAGCAGCTCCTTTCAGTACTTGCTGTTGTTGTTTTCATCAATTTATGCAATTGCCGTTCAAAGTCTGCAATTATGGATGACATTTTTGCTCTTGTTGCTCCTTTTTTTATGTTTATTTTTATTTCCATTTCCATTGGCTTGTTCGAATTTTTTTTTTGACTTTTATACCCTGTGAAGTCGTTCAAAATTTAAAAAACGAGTAACTTATCTTTGTACTTATGTATCTCAAACTTTACACAGTCCATGTTATAAATAACTTTCCAAAGAAACTCAAGATTTTTTGAACCTAAATTACAGAAACTATTATCTCTAATATACTAATTATTTTTCCTAAAAAATTTAGCACATTCGGAAAATAAACACAGAAGTTATTTAAGAGTCAATTTACTAGAGTGCGAAAGAGTCAAAGCGACACTAGCGCCATCTAGCGAGCGTTGAGTAAAAATTATTTATGTGTTGACGTGTGTGTATATGCTTTAGCAAATTTTTGAAAGGTCATGTCAAACCAACGTACAGAGTATCGCATAGTCGAGACTGCCCTCGACAGATTTTAAATTTGTGTAAAAAAAATCCCTCGTATTATTTTTTGATCAAAGCAATTGTATTTCTTTGGCATGGCCTGATAAGGATTTTGCAGCTTAGTAATAGTACCACAACATAACAACTAAAGTAAAAGAAAGAGAGGGTGATAGGACAGAAATCGATAGAGAATGCAAACGAGAGAGAAGAGAGGCCTCGAGCTTGTCCAAGTTATTTTTTGTTGAGAATTATGTTTTATAATGCGAAAACTTATTAAATGCGATTACAAATATTTCAATATAGACTGTTCGACTCAAAATAACAAAAATTCATAACAAATATCAAACAAAAAATTAAAAGTATTAAAAATAAAGTAGAATAAAAGAAGAATGTCGCACATATTAAAATACGTGTTCATGAAATTATGTATAGATAATATAATATATAAATTCTGAGAATTCTGAGTGTGATAACAGTTCACATTTGACATCGATTAATTTTTCAATAATAAGTAACAAATAACACTAGGCAAAACAATAATTTTTGTTATGTGTAAGCTGCTTATATTTTGTTGTTGATAACAAAGATGAATAATTTACATGTTTTACAAGTGTATTTATTATGAATTATACATGCATGAATACGTAAAATTTGGGTATATTATCAAGAAATGAAATAATCAATGGAAAATAGCAAGTTAGGAAAATGTTCTTTCAGAAATCATCATGGAAAACAAATTGCATAGATTTCATTTGATTTTTCAGCAAAAATCAATATGACTTTCAATTTGGTTTCATAGTGTAATTAAGTATTGTGCTTATTAAATAAAAGTACATTAATTAAAGTAGAAAACTCAGTTTTTTTAAATCTTTGGAGTTGGTCGGTAGACATTAAGTGAATCGCAATGAGAAACATTTTAATTTGGATTCTAATCTCAGTGATCGTAGTTCAAGCGAGTAAAGAGGTGAGTTTCTCAATCCAATCAATTAAAACATGTATACTGTAATCTTATTTTTCAGAACTGTAAAGAATCGAGTCAACTTGAGTCTAGTTGTGGTAGTTACTGTTTCAAAGTCGTCAGACCTATTTTAGATCATGCGAAGATGTTGCAGAGCCGAGTTGAAAACGATGAGGTTTTCGAGAAAAATGTTGTTCGACAAAGACTGGAACATATCGAAGCACTTCTACATGAGTTTAATACAAAATTTAATTCACTGGAAAGAACGATTCAACAGCAAGAAGCACAAAGAAACGATATGATCAAAACAGTTAACAAGCTAGCATTTGAGAAGATTGGATCGAAATATTATTATATTGAACAAAATCAAAGATTGAATTGGTTTGCAGCTGCTCACAAATGCCATGAGTTGGGTGGACATCTGGCAAGTCTACAAAATCTTAATGATCTTGTGGCAGTGAGTGCGAAACTGAAGAATCGTTTCTATTGGATCGATATCAATGATCTTGCAAAGGAGGGTGAATATAATTCGTTGACAACTGGACTTAGGGCCTCATTCCTCAAGTGGTATTGTCCCGATGAGCCCAATAACAAGGATAACAACGAGCATTGCGTTCAGTTGCGAGAGGTAAATAAGGATTACACGATGAATGACGTTCGTTGTGATGAGACATGTAATTTTATTTGTGAGAGGGAATTCAATTGAATGTTTAATAAAGTAACGAAATAGAATTCAATTTCAGTTGAACATTTTATTTGCACTCTGCCGGCAACTGATAACGCAATGAAATAAAATATTTATAGTATATTCAAATATGTTCTACTTATCATCATTTGTAATCACAGAATTATGAATGTTTTCAATTTTGTACCCTATAATGAAGTGAAACTTAAGAAATGCATATCGATGTATATTTTGAATATACATTTTTAGCAAATTGAACAATATGAAAAAAACTTTGGTTAATATACGTAAAATTTAGATTCAACAGTAGTTTTGCACACAGAATAATTTATGTTAAGAAGTCCTAAAAGTTCAGAGTTTGATAAAAATCTTTTAGAATGAATTTAAAGTAAAGATCTTTTTGTCGACCTTAAATTGTTTTAATTTATTGATACGACTTTTTTAATTGGTGATAGACATTCTGAATAATATTATTCAAATATTGGTGGTTCTCAAAACTTACCTCTTTAAGTGCTGCTCACTTTTGCCCACGTACTTGCAGTTTTCGTGTAAACACTTGTGACTGCCCTCGGCATGGGAGAGCAGGTGGGTCTTGAGAGCTTCCGGAGTAAGGCCTGCATAGTGACAGTCCTCAAAATGACAGCGAAAACGACGTACCACCTCAGTGTGAAGCATTTCATGTTGTTTCAAGGAGAATCTAAAATTGGGAAAATTGGTAAATGAAAATTAAAAGAGATTAAGGAAGCTGAAGAAGGCTCACGAATAGTTGTGTGACATTGTACATCACAATGTTCAAATTTATTTTATTTTTTGTTTTTATATTGCATTTTATTTGAAAATTTTTTAATTACATTAAATCAAAGCAAAAGTAATTCGCACCAGAGTCACGTCTCATTGAGAGGCACGTTCTATGGAGACACGAACATGAACCGACCTAGGCCATGTCCATGTCCATGTCCATTTCCATGTCCGTGTCCGTGTCCGTGTCCGTGTCCATTCAAAAAAGGTTCGTTCCGAGTTGTCGGCCCACAATCCAAATGGAAACTCGTAGGCAAAACTTTTGTGCACATCAATTACAGATGCTAATTAATCGAAACAGCTGAGAGTCGTCGACGTTGTCTAAGGCCAACGTTGACTTTAAATTAGTCGGACACTTGGGGTTTGTATTTGCATTAGTTGAAGTAGACTCCAAATTGAACAGCTCACATCTCAAAAGATTTAAAAGAACAATTGAATGTCTGGTACATGTAAAAGAAATGTTTTTTTTTTATGTACTTTATTGAACTGTTATCGATTTTATACAAAGTGCAAAGTAATTGAAATGAATAAAAATAAATGAAGTAAGTCAAGTTGAGGATAGTATGAAATGTCACTCACATTGCATTGCCTAAAACTCAGGCAATAAAGTTAAATCACTGTCATGGCTAATTTTTTTTATAACTTTAAGAATTTTTACGAAATAAATTATAATATTATTGTGAGTTAAGAAACCATGCTGAAAATGACTTAAATAATGCAATTTTCTCCAAGATCACTTTTGTTGCTATTCAATGTTTTTTTTTATTACTCTTACTACTGTTAATAACATCAAATTTAAAAAATATTGGGAGAGTGAAACGAATTTAACTAGAATTAGTATTGATCACCTCCTTGGTCACTTTCTGGGGGAAAAATTCGAGGGATGTATATTTTCTCAATGTTGACTTTATTTTTCAATTAAGAGAAAAAATGTCGTCTGTTATCATTACATCTAACCTTTGACTATTTAGTGAACTAATAATTTTTTTCAGTGTAGACACTATAGTTTTGTTTAATGCTTAATGAACAACAACTAACGTTCGCATTAATATTAAAAGAGTTAATTTCCGTTGCTCATTTGGAATTTATGCGACGTTGGCTCTAGAAAAAGATTCTTCTTAATAATGCGCGACATTAACAAAGTTTCAATCCTTAATCTAAATTCCTCTTAACGTCGACAAAACTATAGATGGCATACGTCCGGGGAGATGCCGAAGAGCAAGAAGAAGAAGAAGAAGAAGAGAGAGAAGAAGCAGAAGTAGAAGATACGTGATACGGCATAGTGTGCTCAATGGGCGGTGGGCGGCAATGGGCGGGGACACGATGGTGCTGGAGACATTGTCATGCATTTCTAATGATGCCGTCGCGTTGGCGGCAACAACAACAACAACAACGAGAGCAACAACAACAACGCTAGCGTTGATATGTGAAATGTCACTTTGTATGGAGTTTGAATAGCAACGACAATGACGACGACAACGACAACAGACAGGATGATGATGGGCGTGGCAGGTGGCAAGTTGCAAAGCGGAGATGTGGACAGCAAGTCGATGCTGCTGCCGTTTGAGACTTGACAAAAGGATGCCATTTCACCTGCAGGAGATTGCCGTGAATTGTTGCTGTTGTTGTTCATGTTGCTGTTGCTGTTGCCGTTGATGTTGGCGGCGTGCACAGGGATAATGGCGCCGACGGCAACAACATAATGCTCCAATGAAAGCAAAGCGAATTAGATGCAACAACAACAACAACAACAACAACAATAACAGCAACAACAAAATTATCTTTCGCTCTGTTCGTTCGTTGCAGGCTTGTATTTTCAGTTATAACATTAACTTTTATTTCCTCAACTGCAGTTTGCACCACCTCTATTTTCCTTTCCCATTCTCTTGATACTTTTCAGTTCTTTCTACAGCTAAAAACCAAAACTTCTGCAGCTTTAACTGTCTCGTCTTGCTAATTCGCATCTCTCTTATAAATGTCAGCTACTTATTTTCATTCTGAAATTCCAAAAGACATTAGCGTAAATTGAACGGATTCATAATAGCATGGAATTATTATATTCTATTTCCCTATTCTAAGAGAAAAGCTCAGGTTTTTTAGCTAATTCTCCTCTTATAAAATAAATTTTAAAATGCTTTCCTATACCTTTATATTTGAAACTAATCATTACTAAAGTACTTTCTATTAATCTTTCTATCATATTAAAAAGATATTCCTATCACGATATATTTCGTATTAATTAACTTATTATTGAGAGTTTTAAATTTAAGTTGCCCATTTTCTATCCAGGATATCTATTTTCAGAAATCAATGAAACACGTGTTTAATAATATTTGGAATAAAATTTTGAAGTAAATTTGAAGCAGAGCGCATGAAATTTTTTACAATTTCGCTTTAAGGTTTACTTACGAAATTTTAAGCTGATATTAGAAGATATAAGACGAAGAAATAAACATAAATTATGGAATTATGAAGAGCTCTACATAGACCGAACATTGATTAAAGTTTCGTTCATTTCTGTAAATTTTTAAAATCAAATGTGTGAAATCTACTAAATCTATACTTAAATGCAATTCGGAGTAAATAGATGTGTGTAAGTTGAAGCATTTAAAATCTAAACACGCCCCGCAAGCAAAGTGCCGCCTTTCAATGCAAACTAGGAGGAGAATAAAGTCGCGGATTAGGATGAGGATGTGGATGGGGATGCGGATGCGGATGCAGATGGTGGTATCGAGGTGGTACCGATGTGACTTCGTTGCGATTAGTTGACGAAACGTTTCACGCCTGGCGACGAAAACTTTGCCCTTTTGTTCCTGCAGCCAGTGGCACAGAGGCTAAGGGGTTCGAGGGGGGCTGGGGTAGTGACTTTCTCCCCCTGAAGGTGTCGCTGGCTTCAAAGACGAGCAGCAGTCCACAGAAATCAGCAAAGGCAGCAGCTGTACGCGGCAAAGAAGCTGTTTGGCTTTCGGCTGGCGGTGTTGTGTCAACTTTTGCACGCCATCCATTAGCAGGCGAAGAGAGGAAGGTGTTGGCGATGGAGAATGGCGAGAGGGAGTGGAAGAGAAAGCGGGTGGAAGACACAGAAAAAGGAGATGCTGGCGGAAGCCCAAGACGCTGAGCAAACATGTCGCGGGTGCGGCAGGTGCAGGTGCAAATGTATCCTGCTGCTCATTGTCAGCTGCGTCTCTTTCTTCACTCCTACTCCCGTCTCTCTCCACTCTCTGTGTCTCTCTCTTGGAGCTGTCTTAGACAATCGCATGTGTAGTTTGCACAACCAGCTCGTCGCAGTCAATGTTGTTGTGCTCTGGCATTGTTGTTCCCAAAACTCGCATAAATATTTATGACAGCCTTCCTTGTCTCGTGTCTTGTCTTGAGTCTCTCACTGTGTGTGTGTGTGTGTGTGTGTGTGTGTGTGTGTGGCACAAGTTTTGTGCCGCGGGGTGTTAGTCACCAAGTGCAACGACAGCTTCCGGTGTCACTCACAAGGATGTGAGCTCAAGTTTTGCCAGTCAACCCATATCCATACATATATATACATATACATATACATATAGTATACTCCTCGTTCTCCAATCCAACCCATTTTCTTGTCCAACTTTCATGTAATTGGTACGTAAGTCTTGTGCCATCTTTTGAGTTTCCAGCTTTGTTGTTCGCTTGTGCGACATTAGCTGGATTTTGATGGTTCGTCCTGTGCTGCATGTGAAATTAGTTTTTATCAAACTGGCTTTTGTTGGGCGTGGCTGCACATTTGTACGCCCATGTGTAATTAGGGAAGTGCTCTAACACCTTTTCTTCATTTTCATGCTTATCTGTGAGACAACAGAGCTTGAATTGTCCCCGGAAATTACTGTTAAATGTCATCCCATTTATCCTATGCACTTTTACTCTTGATTCTAGCAGGGGAATTTCTCATTTTTACTTCTTTTAGATTCATCTCAAGGTGCTAGCAGCTTTTATATGTAAGCATTACATGAGACTTAAAGCTTTTTTTTGGAATAAACAATAAATGTTGGTTACAATTTATATTTAGAATAATAAGTGACAATATCTAAATCAAGCTAAAAAATACGTCTGAGGCATGCAATGTTTAATGTCTTCACGACTTAAAGTTTTCAAATCAATTTTCTTTTTACAGATAAAGCATTTTTCTGTTTATAAAAATGTTTTTTTTTTACATATTCGTTTCACGGAACTTTAAGTTTCAAGTGAGCAAAAAGCTTTAAGCTATTATATAATAATATACTTGCTATGATGAAACATTTTTATATTGATTACTTGTAACACTATGTAACAAAACTGACTTCTACATTGTAGATTTATAAATCTATTTTTCAAGTAAGAAAATTTGGTTTTTTGTTAGTTATTATACCCGTTACTTAAAAACTAAGTAAAAGGGTATACTGTGTTCGTTAGAATGTATGTAACAGGGAGAAGGAGGCATCTCCGACCCTATGAAGTGTATATATTCTTGATCAGCATCAACAGCCGAGTCGATATAGCCGTGTCCGTCTGTCCGAGAGACTATAAGAGGTAGAGATACCAAGCTTTCACTCAAAGACTCCAAAGGCGTTGGAGCAGGTCAAGTTTTATTTAAATTTTTGCCACGCCCCCTTCCGACCCCGAAAATCGCGATAAGCCGTATGTTTTCCCACTTGTTTTTTTTACCTACCTAAGACCCTTTACTTAAAAAGTACAAAATATTTAAGTTTGTCAAAAGCACTGTGCACAATTGTTTCTAAAATAACTTCAGTTTCTAGTATCTAATCATTATTAAACTCTCAAGAGAGAATCTCAAATTATTTGGCACATTTTCCAAATCTCCGAATCTGTCCAAATAATTTCCATACGATAATTTCGTAGGTTACTTAAGCAGTTGAAATACTCTATACCCAGTTTTAAATATCTTCTATGCTCATTATTTGATGGTGTTTAATTTTCCGTGAGAATCACGAACTGTAAAATGCATTTTTCTGACTGTTACAAATATTTCCATTAATACTCTTGTACACTGTAAACACTAAGTATTAATTCACTTTAATTACCAGCCGATCATTAAGTGTTGTCTAACTATTTTTTTTTGTCCGTAATATTTTCCCCTTTTCAGTACGGGAAAACGGGTCGGTCTAAGTCCAATCCAAATGGAATTGACTTGATATACACTTATGCATGTTGACGTTATGCTTATGAGTTCATGCCACAGGCAGAGCAACAAAAAAAATAAGATGGAGAGGAAGAGTGCGATTGAAACTCAATGCAATCCACATCAGAACAGAACAGACAATATTAGAAGAGAACACGTTGTGTTGCCAACTCCGACCACAAACCAAACAATGTCCGACTCAATTTCGCAGATTCATAAAAGTGAATGAATGCGCTGGAATAGGAGAATGGCAATCCCTTTAATCGATGGATGGAGCGAGTGAGTTGGCATTGGAAATGGGAAATCAAGTTTTGTGAAATTGACTCTCAAGTGACGACTGGACCTGGACCTAGACTTTGAGCATGAACATGAACATGGACATGGACGTGGATGAGAATGAAAACGGGGAGAGAACATTAAAATGAATTGCACTGCACTTTGTGCCATCAACAGAATCAACTTCGGGAGAACGAATGATGCAGCATAGGAATGACTTAAAATACAAAATAAAATAAACTAAAAGCGCAGACAGAGAAAGCAAAAAAAAGGAATAAAGAAAACAGAAGAAGAAGCAACAACGAATTGGAAATGCGAAATGCCAAAGCCAAAGCCAAAAGAGCCAAAAGAATCCGATTCCTATTCCTATTCCGATTCCGACTACAGCCAAACTGAACAGAACAGAACAGAACAGAACATTGCACGCCATTTCAATAAAAGTGAATTGCCCAACGACGACGACGACGACGAGGATGAAAATGGAAAAGAGTCCGAGGATGTTGAAGAGAAAGAGGAAGAGAAAGAGCGCGAGGCTGAGCACGAGGACGCCTCAAACTTTAGACTGATGCTGATGCTGGCAAAGTATCCGCACAGGACACATCTAGCCAGCCAGACAGCAGGAAGTACACAGCCTGGAGATACACGCGTGAAATTCCAAAAAAAATACTAAATATTTAACACGAACAAATCAACAAAATATACCAAACAAGAAAAATTAATAAAGTCAAATGTTTAATAAAAAATTTGAATTCAAAAACTAAATATTTCCTTTCTTTTGGGAAAATTGTAAATACGAATTAGTTTTTCATACAAAAATTATAAAATAAAATAAAGCAATAAAATTCTTTATAGAAAGATTCTGAATACTTTATAGATCTATTCTACTTTTATATTTCGCGAAACTATCACAACGTACATAAATGACACAGATTTTAATTTAAGTTTTCAAATGATATTTTTTTTTAAAGAATTTTCAAGTTGATTTAGTGAATCGTGAGTGGGCGTGTCACGGTGCCATCTCGATTGTAGTTAGCCAACAACCCGCAGTCAGCAGCCGTAAAAGTTGAGTTAGTTCAAGTCTGGAATTCCGGAAGTGAGCTGCGCTGCGCTGTTGACATGACTGACGACGTCGCGTCGTCCTTTTCTCGACTGCGGCATACTGAAACTTTGTCGGGATTGCCCCCCTTCCACCCACCCTGAATCTAGCTCACAGTTGATCTGCGAGTCTCGGCTCCTTGGCCGGCCACTTGGTCTCGTTAGTCGTAAAAGCAAAGTATCTACATCAAAGCGCGCACGACAATAACTTCAAATGAGCATTTTAATAAATTTTTCAAATAATCACTTGAAAAGTGGAAAATTCTCTCTTCCTAACTGCCTTCCATCTCCTACACTCTATAGTTGGCAAGCCCTTGCTTTATGCATTCAGTTATTCCCAGTCAGACTTCAGACTTCAGTTTTAGATTCAGTTACAATCTCTGTTTCTGTTTCTGTTTCTGCCTCTGTCTTGTGCCGGCGACTGGCTGCAATTCAACTTAATGTTTGCTTAAGGAATTAGTTGCAACTTGGCAGCGAACATCAACTATAGGATATGGATATGGATATGAATGTGAATGGTGAATGTGCATGAGAAGGAACAGCAGGACTTGGATGAGGACGAAGACTAGCAGACGTCGTCACATCGCTGACTGAACAAGTTATGATTAGTTATGGCTGAAACGTAATTGGATCTGTCAGGACCAATAGTCATGCTGACGTTTCCACAAAACTGAGTTAAGTTTTTTAAGACTAAAGAAAAATTATCTAATTTTAGATCTACAATTCTTGCTCTAAGAGTCTCTGAGTTCAATGCATTTAGATCAACTCGGCTATTTATGCTGATCAGGAAATTAAAAATAACATAGTTGCTAATAAATAGAAAGATTTGCCATGTTGGTTAATATTTTTTTTTAGCACTTTCAATGTATAATGAATAATCTGACAAATAATAGCGTCTGCTGATAAATGAATAGACTATGCACTGTTGAATGTGAATGCAGTTGACACTCGACATTTTAAAAATGCGTATCACTACAACACAATTCAACAAAATTGTCAATAATGTCATCTACTTCAAGAAAAAAGCTACTATAAGTTATTGTGCAACAAATTAATAACATAATAAAGTTAATAATTATCTAAAAAGTAAGTTAACCAGAGGACGATTATATAAATTTATCACAGTTATTTTTTCTAATAAAAACAAGATATCAATTAAAATTAAAATAACTTATTTTGTTGCACAGTGTAAATAAAATATTGTTTGAATATACAACTTATTGCTCGTATGGAAATTTTAGTTTCATAAAACATTTCAAGCGAAACGGTGAACATCAAGTAAATCGTAATGGGAATCAAGCTTTTTTTAATGCTAATCTCTGTTCTCGTGGTGGAAGAGAGTAATGGAGTAAGGTCTTCAGTGAAATTACAAGTAATATGAAGCTAATTATTGTTTATTTTTTGCAGAGCTGTAAGGAATCAAGACAACTTGAGTCTACTTGTGGTAGCTATTGCTTTAAAGTCGTTAGACCAATCTTAGATCACACGAAGATATTGCAGAGCAAAGTCGATGGAAATGATAGTCGAGAGAGATTAATTACCCCAGAGCAACTAGATAATATCGAACAATAGCTACAAGGCCTCACTAATATTGTCAATAGTAGATTTAAATCTGTCGAGAAAAAAATCCAAGAGGAAATCGGAAGAGTTAAAGATGATTTGCAACCCATTAAACGAGACATCAGTTTATTACAACATAAATATGAGAACTTTAAAGGAACAGTGAGAAATGTTGAAGAACTTTACTTTTACACATGAACAATTTGAACCAAACAATATTTTCCAAGAAGATTGCATTCTACTTCTATCTGTTAACACAAATTATTTAATGAACGATGAACGTTGTAACGCCGGGCATAACTTTATCTGTGAGAAGGAATAAACACTCGAAATATGCATATGACTATAGTATAAATTAATTTAATAATTACTCCAGAAAATGCATATTCAAAATGTATATCAAGTTTGTAAATTTAAGTTGAAGGGTGAAAATATTAAGTAATTTCCCATCAAATTAAAAAGATAATAATGTAATTAATTCAAATAATAATATTGCATTATACTTATGTTCTACAGGATACTGGTAGGAATGGGAGGAGTTGAATTTGATTAAAAACAACTGCCGTTGGCATATGTAAAACTCTAAACAGCAAAACAAAAATAAGAATAAAGACAATCCTAAATTTCTAATAATGGTTTTTGGGGTTTGGGGAGGAGTCTTAAAAAAGGGGATACAATTCTAAACAGAATGTTGTTCCCACATTATACACATCTTTGTTATACACTAGATGAGAGTACTTAAATTTTTTCGTGAATTATAGCGAGACCTGACATAGAAACGATAACTCAATAAATTACTTTAAATCTAAAAAAAAAAGTTTATATTAAACCAAGTTAAAGTAAAGTTCGTATACTCATAGTTTGATCGAGTTAAATTAAAATGAATTTACTACATCTTATAAGTGTCATAGAAACGATGGATTATGGATTCACTTTTGGAAATGTTTTTTAATTTTTTGAATCAAAGCTAATATGTCCTAATTATATTTATTTGTACATACACATTATGATTGAATTTAATAAATAGCGAATGAGCTTATCATTAAGCTGTCATAGAAGTCAGGTAAAAAATATTGTAGTATTTTTTATAATAAAGTTATATTTTAAAGTGAAATCATAGAAAGGGTATTCAAGTTTAGACGCACAGAAGAGACAATTTCTTTCTTGTATACTTTGTTTAATTTCTTTGTTTCGGCAGGAAGATTGCACTTTTTGGTGGCATAGCCGCAGGCAGGCTTGATTTGCGAGTGCATCGCATACTTTGTGGCAAGTTGCAGTCCTGCCACATGTGTGTATATGTCTCTTTCTCTTCCTCTCTTTTACTCACATTCTGTTAGTGTATCTTTTTGGCGTAATTTAGCCGGAATGTCCAGCACTTAATGAGTTATTTTTGGTTACTTATTTGGCATTCGCAACAAACGCTTTTGGCCTGGAATTTTTAATTAATGCAAAATGCAAAATGCGCGCTTGCACGGATTTCATTTGCAGTGCTTTTTCAATTGTTGCATCTCATGTTGTTGTCCTTATAATGGTCAACTATTTACCGAGGGGAGTGAGGTACACAATAAATTGCATGACATTTTCATATGTGCAAAACATTGGCGAAAAATAAAGAAAAAATCTCACATTAAATTTCCCGAGGCAGTTTTCAGTTTACGTATTCTGTTCAGCAGTTTTAATTAGCGCACTTTGTTGATGACGATGTGCGTACTAAAGTGTAGTCTTAATCAAAAAAATAAAATAGCTTTATATTACTATAGATAGTTCATAGAAAGTGACTTTATCGGTCATTAGAGAAAAACAGAGGGAAGCAGCTGCTGTCGAAGGCTTCCTTAACAAATAACTACAGGGTATCTGCAAGACGGGCAAGCATTTTATTCGAATGGCTATTTAATATTTAAATTTCAATTGTCGATTTATCTAGTAATTAGATTGAAAGAGTAAAGAATATGGGACTCTTTACACATGGTAAAAAATCTAAAGTGGTCTGAGCGGTAACATCTTAACTGATTACAGGGTAGCAACCAGTAGAACAAGTATTTTTTTAAATTTATGTTGCTAATTCATTCACAAAAATCGTTGTAATAGCGAAATCCAATGGAAAGCAGTGCGGATTATCTTTAAACTGATTAAAGGGTAGCGCCTAGTCGAGCAATCACTTCTACAGCTACGGTACTTACTTTTTGGTAAGAATTTTGCCGCAAATGTCGCATTGAAATTTCTTACGGGGATTATCTCCGTTTGATTTCTTGGGCGTCACCTTCGCAGTTGTTGTTGCTGTAGTTGTTGTTGTTGCGGTGGACTTGTTTGTTGCTGCGCTTCTTGTTGCATGCATGGTGGCCATGTGATTCTTGAGATTGTGTCGCCTGGCAAACTTGACATGACACTCGTTGCACTCGAAGATGCGCTCATTCGTGTGATTGCGAAGATGAGCACGAAGAGAATGTTTGCGAAATTGTTTGGGACAGCGCGGACATTGGAGAAGCTCGTTCTTGCCGATGGAGGAATCACGGGAATGGAAGAAGCCATGATAAAGCAAATCCGACTCGTATTGAGAGTTGAAATCACACTGATCACAGCGCCAGGATTTGGATTCTAAGTTGGAGTCGGCTGTGGATTTAGATGTCGATGTGGAGGCGATGGGTTGACAGCTGCGTGTGTGGCGACCAAGCGCCTGGGCGGACTGAAAGCTGCTGCCGCAGCTGAGACAGGCATGATTGTCCATGGGATGCGACTGACGGCGATGCTCGACCAGCGCCTGAGGCGTCTCAAAGCTAAGCTTGCAACTGGCGCATTGTCTGACCAGGCAACGTTTCTTGGCTGCTGAGGGCTGATCCTCCGACTGTTGATCCGATTGTTCCGGCACCTCCTGATAGGCAAGTAAAAAAAACCATTGATGCAACGGGCATTTTAGTATTGATTTTCTTAATATGATGTCTCAATGATACTCAATTATTTTTTTAGTAATGTAAAAAAACATTGGAGAGCGCTTTTCAATTTTAGTTTAATTTTTGATTCTACGAATAATATATATAGATTTTCCTTTCGATCGCGGAAAAATCGGTCATGGGAAAATTTGGCATCAAGCTAAGATAGGATTAAATTAATATACAACGATACTCCGATGTTATTTTACATCACTATCTAAAATTAATTTAAGTTGTTGAAGCTTTAAAATGCATTTTTTTAAATCATATTGATAATTGTTTTAGATTGCTGCCATCAAATTATTTCTGTTTAAATTAAAAATTAAAAGCTTAATTTACTTTAATAAGCTCTAACAGTCTTGCAAATATCGAGCAAATATAGATTCATCGCTTAAAAACATATCGATTTGGTAAGGAGGAATTTTAATCGAAATAGATACTCCATCCAAATTTGCATCCTACCTCCTGATCCTCCAGTACCTCGCGCAGCATATGCTCAATGTCACGCTCCGGCTGTGCAACGAACTTGCGTCTCGGCAGACGTCGCGCATGTTGCACGAGGCTGCGATGCCGACGCGCTTCTTGCGGCGTCTCGAACTCCAGGGCACACGGAGCACAGTAATATCTGGCCAGGTGATGTTTGTGCTTCTCGTGTCGCTGCAGTGCCACACGTGACCGCTGTGCGGCGCCACAAGTGCTGCAACGGAAGCGGCACTGATACTCATCCGAGGCGCTGCCTGTGGCAACCAATCCGGCATGCTCTGTGGCTAAGTGACGACGCAGCTGCAAATTGTAGAGGAAACTTTCGTTGCACACCTCGCAACGCAGCCGGCGACGTTGTGCAATACAAACGGGCACAGAGCGATTGAGTGCGAGGAGCACTTCCTGGTGCGTGGCATGCAACAGATGCTGCCACATCTGCTCGTTGCTGCCACACTCGAACTGACAGTAGCTGCACCAGAATTCGCCGCCCAGTCGCTCGGTAAGCTCCACATGCGAGGCGGAGCGCCAATGGACCTGCAATTTTTAAAAGATTGTACCTCACGGTTATCGATATATATCGAAATAAAAAGGGTGGAGCAGTACACTAAATACGATGTATATCGTTATTTAAAATTATTATTTTTTATCGATGTATTCCGTGCTTTATTTCTTCGTATTATTTTTAAGTTTAGTTTTTGAGAAAGTTTACCTTGCCGTACAAACGACTAGGAGATACCCTATACCTAGATCTAAGGTATGCTCTACCTCATTAGACCATTTTTTCAATCCTGCATAAAAATAACTAGATAAATCCAAATAATACTCCAATCATACTATCAGAAAATAGTAGATCGAGTTGAAAATTTCGAGTTTTTAAAAACAAAATTTTTTTAAATTTGAAAACGTAATTGTAATCACAAAATACTTTTCCGTTTTTAAAAAATCTTATTTTTCTTGCATCGTTTTCATGCCTAATTCAAACTTTGACAATTTTGTAGTCTATTTATTACAGACGCTCATCAAAAATTGAACGGCTAAACTTAATTCTGCAAATAAACTACGATGAACAAGCCCGAGTGAGTTGTCAATTTTTAATGGAAATCGATTTAATCAACTGGATAGATCGTCCAAAAAATCATCGAGTTGAAGTACTCGATTATCGCTTTCCAAAAAATCGAGTAGTCGATATTTCGATATAATTTTACATCACTACAGAAAACCCTTTCAACCCATACTTCTATAATGTTTTTCTCTGCTATTATATATCTGGTTCCAATATAAAAAGCCTATTTATCTACTCTCTATTTTAATGCTCATTTTTTCTGCTCTTTTTTCTGGAGTTCCTATATGAAAAACCTGCATTGTGATGATAATGTACCGACTTGAATATACCCTATAAAAAATAATTTTTAATGCTGCTTTTCTCTGCTCGTATTTCGGTGATTCCTACCTGAAAAGCCTGCTCAGTGTTGGCATAGAACTGACAGGGGAGGCACTGAAAGGCGCCTGCCTCACAATGCTGCCCATGTGCTCGAGGATGGCATGCAGGGAGCTCTGGCGGCGCAGCTGCGTCTGTTGCTGCTGCAGGCGTCGATAGTGAAAGTGGGAGATGAGATGCTTGCCCATGAGATATCTGGCCATGCTGTGTCGGCAGAGCTCACATCTCAGCAGATTGGCGCGACGGCGACGCCGACGAGGTTGCAGCTGCTCCACGTGCTCCACATGCTGCACATGCTGCACTGGCTCGAAGTCCTTGGCAAGTGTGAGATTGGCGCCTTCAAGATTGGCCTGCTCCAACTGACGCTCTGCATCCGCCCGGCGGTGATGGTAACCACTGCGCAGATGCTGCTCGTAGTTGGGACGCGTCTTGAGGCGACGACAGCAGATGTTGCACCAATAACTTGCACCCGGTTGTTGCAGCTTGGTCAAGTCGATGTTTTCGCGGTACTCCAGCTGTTTACTGCCCGGCACCCATTTGCCATGTGTGTGCTCCGCTGGCGGATGGTCATGTGACTCCTCTGGGGGATCATCCCAGCTGGGCGAGATGCGTTCGAGATGCGTGTGACGCAACTGTGGACGATGCTCGGGCTTCCACTTGCCGCCCGTGTGGGTTGCCGGCACAGCTGGTGGCGAGTGACGACGTGCATCGTAGTCCTCGTCCGCATCGTGATCCTGATCATCATCATCGAAATCATCTGGCTCATCCTCCTCCTCCTCCTCCTCGCTGGCCTCAGGGGAATGCACGAATTTCAGTGGCTTAAAGTCAGATTCCTCCTGTTCCCGCACCGCTTTCAGCAGAGGATCTGTGCACCTGCTGCTGGCATGCCAACTCGACTCCTCCTTGGCCCTTTCGGGACGTGCACTCGTCTTGCCGCCCGTGGAGACACTCTGCAGTTGCAGTGAGGAGAAGAACACATCGGCACCCAGTTCATAGGTCGGATCATAGGCCTCCGTCAAGGACTTGGATGTCTTCCCTCCATGACTGGCCGTCGTCTTGCGCAGATAACTGCTCGGTGCCTCCGGTTCCGCAAAGTGAAAGCCATCATAGCTGTGATCCGTGGCTCCCGATGCCGTTCTGGCCACCACCTGTTTTTCCTGCTGCGTCTGACTTCTGGCAATGCTCAGGCAACTCCTCTTGCGGTGTTCTATGTATTTTTCCAGTCCCACAATCGTCGCATTGCACTTGATGCACAGATGCGTGTCCTCCAGTTCATCCGACTCGTTTTGCATGATGGCCAGCTATATGAAAGTAACAGAAAAAGATTTTAATTTAGTCTTGCATACAAATTAATTACTTGATTTTTCAGAAAAGTTGGAGTATCTAAACAGTTTTATTTTCTGTGCTATATTATTTTTATTAGAAATAATTAAAAGTCAGCACAAACAATTTTTTAATTTCTACTATTTTTGCTGTAGACTCTCGTATAGTATAAAATTTTTAATAAAAAATAAACACACACTACAATTTTGTAGCCTATAATATATTTACATATGTTGTATTATCTTCTGAATTCTAGCCGTTGTAAAGTACACTTAATTCAAATATCTTATATCTTTTTCATACTAAAAACTTTAAAAATGTCAAAATTTACTTACAAAGTTTATTTTACTGTTTTGTTTAATAAGTATAACTGCACTATGTAAAGAAACGTGAACAAACATGAATATGGTCAAAATATAATTTGAATATAAATTATTTAAAACTCTTCAAATAAAATGAGTAGAATATAAATAAAGTTATATAAAAAGAGCTGGCAATTTTTGTTAATAAACTGAGTAAAATTATGTTAAGAGTAAAATTTTTATGTTTTTTTGGAACACGTTTTTTAAATAAAATCTCAAAATCAAAATTTGTTCTGTACCTTTCATAGTAATTAAGCATTTAAGTAATTTCTCAACTCTTTTATTGGCTAAGAACAGAATAGCCTGCATTCAAATTTTAAGGTTTTAATTTTAGTAGAATTCGGTTTAAGAAAATTCTAATTTATGAGAATCTACTGTACTTCCTTAAGCATACATAAAGCTGTTCAACAGAGAGACTTGTGTATGATTTATTGACCCGACAACTAAGCTCTTTTTGGAACCTCTTCATTGGGCATTGGCAAATAAAGCGAGTTGAGTCCGCAAGCTGGACAGGATGGCAGCAATGTGGTCATATTTCAAGCCCGGTTTATTCATTAGCCATGTTGGCAACAGCAGCAAGAGGAACATCAGCCAATCCTGTTGCTCATCCCCGCGTTGCATCAACATTCACCACAGCGTTGACATGACTCTGCAGAATACCCCCGATCACTCTCCCCCTCCTCCTTCTCCACCTCCTCTCTCTTCTCTCTGCTCTTGTTGTCCCTTCGCCTGTTCTGTGTTCCTGTTTATGTCCGTGTCCGCCTGTTGGCATTGCGGCCTGTCACAAATGAAGTTTATTGCGTCTGTGTTGCGTACGTGTCGCGCACTATACCTTGCTCACTCGCACATCTCGTCCTTTCTCTATGTCTCTCTCTCTCATTCGCTTGCTCGGCTGTTGGGTTACGCTTCGCGATGCTAACTGTAAAAGTGTCATTTCCGCCATATGTGAGCGCGATGAACGATGCGTCGTTGTCGCCGTCGCCGTCGCTGTCGACGTCGACGTCGGCGCTGTTGTCGTTGTTAATAATTATACACACTACCCAAAGCGTATACGAGTAGTATAACTTTGTGCCAATGTATGCAACAGACAGAGTATAAAGTATAAAGTATGTTTCAACTTTAATTCGAAATTGACAATTTTAATGACAAATTGTTAAAAATAAAACTTCAATGGAAACGCAAAAAACTCAGTTATAAATGAACCACTAAAGGCTTTAAAAATTAAGTAAAAGACTAAGCCTGTAATGTTTACATGGATCTCAGAAACTAGAGCTATATGCTCTCAATTTAGAGTAAGTAGCACTCTAATTTTCATGATTGAGATTAATAAAAGTTGGTACTCTATTCCCGATCTCCCCCAAAAATGTTTTCACGATCGGGTAACAAGCCCAGAATTTATTCAAGAAACATTTGATATAGCGCTTAAAAGTTGACGGAGTGGAGAGATTTGAAAAAAAGTGGAATACACGTACTTACATAATTTTACATATACAATTTTATTTCTATTTGAATTTGAAATAGTGAAGAAAATTATTTCTCATTAAGCCATTAACTTAAGTTAGATTCTGTGTAAAGTTGGGAATCTATTAACTGAATAGTTTCATAAGCATCTCATGAGCCTTAGAAATTAAGAAAAATGTGGAAACATTTATGAAAATTAATTAATATTTGTGTGGATAAAATTTAAGTAAGAAAACAAATTTTAAAAAAGATTTAGGAACTAATACTACTCCTGAACTTTTTCCTAAATTTCTTTCCATCTTTTGGCTGGGCAGGGTATCCCAGAGTCGCGCATTCTCGACTCTCTAGTGCTTACTTGTTTCCACAGTACAATTGCAGCAGCAGCAGTTGGCAGTGGCTGTTGGAATGTATACAAACGAGGCCCATGTCTGAGGTTAAATACGAAAAACATAACAATTCTCACACTCCCTCCACTTTCATTCTCCCTGTCTCTCTTACTCTCTACCCCTCTCTTTCACGGTGGGCGGATGTCAAAGCATTTGGCGCTGTTCTCTTGATGATATGGATGTGGATCTGTAGTCGTATATGGGAAAACGCAGCCTGTGTTGCTTTTCATCCGTCTAAACGAGCGAAACGACAAGGACAATATTGGCCCAGACTATGCTAACGGTGTTAGGGATGCGACCATTGTTATTGTATTGTTCTTGTTGTTGTTGTTGTTATTGTTGCTCTGAGTGATAAACGCGCGTTTGTTTAACAATTAACGTGCCTGCAACACATGCACAATTATTTATACAACTACTCAGCCCACTCGCTATCTCTATTCTCGCTCTCTTTCTTTCCCGCTCACACTCTCTTTCTACAACTAACAATTGCAAGTATTTTGGCTGAGCTGTTACCAATTTTTATATGGCTAATTAGTTGGCTGGCTGATTTTCAACTGAGACTAGAAGGGCGTTAAGAAGTGGGCGTATGTGGGTGTGTGAGTATGTGTGTGTGTGTGTGTTTGTGTGCCTGTGATTCATGATAATTGCTTATTACACATACAAATATGCGTGTGTGTTCAGTGTCAAGGCGTTTAAACAACTAATTGCCGTCTAATTGCACATATCCTGGAATTTATGTGGTGAGAACCAAAGTCAAAGTCAAGACGAGCAACTTGGAATTAATGACACCTCTGAAGCAATGACATACAATTCAAGCTTAAAATCTTCACATAATTCGTAGAAACAAATTAACATTTTAAAGAATTTACCATTGTGTTAGTATCTATAAATTCCCTAAATAAATGGAACAAAACAACTAAAAATATGGATATAATATTAAACTTATTTTTAAAATTTCTTTAAAGCGGACTTTACCGAGTACCAACCAAAAGCCTAAACTTTTTTGATTTCTTTGCGGTTGGTTAGCATTTCTGAAACACCACTGTTTATCATTTTTCATATGCGCTTAAAGGTATGCTATGGTTTTTAAATTGAACATAATTTTCGTAATAAAATGCACGAATCATGTATTAAAATATTAATTATTTTAAACCATTTTTCCAGTCTCTGCAATAGTTAAAATTAACATTAAAATGTTATATTGCTGAAAATAAAATTAATTAAGGAATAGAAATTAAAACAAATATTTGAATATGAAATATAGTTTAAAAATTATTTATTTACTTTTCCTCTTTGTATAAAAATGCTTTGTAAATGTAAATATGCCAGTCATGACATTAGTATGTGCCACAGTTTGCGGCATTTATTGTACATACGTATTCATGCAGCGCCACTAATATTGAGGAATTAAATAATAAAAGCAGTTAAGAGCTGCACAAACACAATTGTGCCATTATTTGCATTTGTGACAACGGCAACGGCAACAGCTCCCATCAACAACAATAAAAGCAAAATGGCAATACCAACAACGACAACAACAATAAGAGCAACAACCAACAACACGACATTGTTGAGGACATCATCAGCAAACAGAACAAACCGACAGGAAGTCAGACGATTGGCAGATGAGGATGTGGACGAGAAATCCTCCTCGTGGTTGTTTGATTCGAAAATTGAGTTTTAGCGGCGCAAATAAAAATAAAACTTAGAACAACAGCAGCAACAACAAACAACAACAACAACAACAGCACAAGCAAAAGCTGAGCCATTAAAAAGGAGTTATCACCCAATTTAGCACCACAAGCGCGAAATAACGCACACAAACACATGGATGAGCATACAGTATTCACAAAGTAGGGGTAAATGGAGTCGGTGGGTTAGGAGAGGGGTATGGGGTTTCCCCTCGAAATGCTTGTGCAAGCCATCGGCGTCAGTTGAACACCAAATAGACATACTGTACAACATGGCATTTATGTCAAACCCAAACGGTTCTCATATGAATGGCTTGTGGGAGGCTAAAGCACCAAAGTGGGCAGAGGAGGTGGGCAGAGGCATGCCGAGTAATCTTATATGGAATAACAATGCTGATAAATAGAGAGAGAGAGAGATAGAGAGAGAGAGAGAGATATCATACTTATCACAATGTTCAGTAAGAAAAAGTTAATCAATTTACTTTATAGAATTTCTATTTTTCAAGTGAGATAATTTGAGATGCAGATTCAATTTAGGGGTTATCTCATGATCCAAAACTATTAATGAACGAGGATTATAAAATTGAATTTTCCAAGTTATAAATTGCCGAATAAATGTTGAGTCGCTAATTCTCTATATGCTGAACGGAATTACCTATTAATTTCTTGTCAAATCAAATGCTTAATTAATTGAATTCATTGATAATCGTTAAAAAGGTACAAAAATATAGTATAATGGATTATAAAGAATCACATAGATTTTTACATTTATTTATTGTTACACAACTAGGAATACAATAACTTTATATATTTATATTTCCGGAATTAACATTTTATTTAACAGCACTTAATAAATTGTGTCTTTTTACGTTTCAGTAAGAATAAAAAAATGATTGTTTTACACTTTATTGGATTTAAATTAAGCAACTAAAAGTAAATTGCGATAGTGAAAGTCGGAACAGACGTTCTAGTATTATAAAATTAATTTTGTTCATCCTTCTCACAAAGAAAGTGACATTTGAATTGACAATCCCGATCATTCATGGCATAGTTTGAATCCCTGTTTAGCAACTCAACGCAATGTTCGTTATTCTCGTAGTTATCGGGTTGCCAGCGATGCCAGTGTAAAAAGGCAGCTTTCTGACCAGATTTTAGCAATTTGTACACATCCTCACTGCCGAGATCATTGACGTCCAGCCAGTAGTGTTTATCGATTAAATTCTTACTAGCAAGATTTGCACCAAATGACATTTTCTGATTTATCAATATAGTAGGTTTTTCTTGTTGACATTACGTTGCGTAGATCTGCACCCTTTTCTTCAAATTTTTGATCAAGTTTTGCCAACATTTCATCAAACTTTTTAACTACCTTTTGTTCAAGGTTTGCAAATTTTTTTTCCAAGTTTTGATCAAGGCTTAGCTTAAGCTTTTCTTTTGCCTTACCAAACTGTTCTTGCACTCTTCCTGCGGCAGATGGATGTGGCTCAACAGTATCTAGGTTTATCGGATACCGGGTAGGTATTTGTCCATTTTCCAGATTAAAAACGCTTACATGTGCCTAAAAAAGTTTCACTTTTAATTTAAGTTTCAATGGGATTAGATAGACAAACTTACTATAATTTCTGGCACTACAAGGATTATGACCAAGATTCCAAATAAAATGATTTTCATTCTGATGTACTCAATTGACACTTCTATAAATCTGAATGAATTTGAGACAACTGACATTTTTCTTAACAGAGAACCACATTATATACCCAATCCATATCAGAATATGCCAGTGGAATTATCAGAATATAATTATCAGTGTACATGGTTGGAATTTTTTCTTGAACTCTTACTTGATCTCGTTCCTTATCAGAGTGAAATTCCCTGTAGAAAACCGTAATTTTTAATCTGGGATTTTTTCGAAATTAAGTTTTAAAAATAAATTTTTAATTTGAATTAAGTCATTTCATTTGAGAGATAGTTTTTCCAATAATTATGGTAATATATTATATTATACATTTTATAATACAAAAAGTTAACATTTCAATTATTTATAATTAGCCCTATTATATGCAATTTTTAGAGCTCATTATAATCTCAGCATCGTTTTTGTCGCTCGTTGGAAATAATAAGAAACATATATATATAAAGAGACATGTATATTCGAGTGGGTAAATTTTTTTTTGAGACAATGCGGTTGTCAAAAGTCCTACAAGTTGACCCATGTATGCATGTAGGCAACATGAAAATTCCAAATTTGGACAAAAAAAAAAAACTATTGACTGACTTAGTTCACTTCTTAAAAAAAAACGATTCCATAATTAAAAATAAATATCTAAATTTTAGAAAGGAGCAGATATTTGATTTTCATCATCTCATGATCCAAAATTATTATTGAACGAGGATTATAAAATTGAATTTTCCAAGTTAATAAATTGCCGAATAAAGTTTGAGTCGCTAATTCTCTATATGCTGAACTGTATTACCCATTAATTTCTTGTCAAATCAAATGCTTAATTAATTGAATTCATTGATAATCGTTAAAAAGGTAAAAAAATATAGTACTGTCTAGATCCGAAACGAGAAAGATTTGTACAGTCCTTTAAGCCTTTTCTGAAATGGATTATAATGAATCACATCACATGAATTATTGTTGCACAACTAGGAATACAATTATTTTATATATTTATATTTCCGGAATTAACTTTTTATTTAACAGCATTTAATAAATTGTGTCTTTTTACGTTTCAGTAAGAATTTAAAAATGATTGTTTTACACTTTATTGGATTTAAATTCAGCAACTAAAAGTAAATTGCGATAGTGAAAGTCGGAACGGACGTGATAGTATTATAAAATTAATTTTGTTCATCCTTCTCACAAATAAAGTGACATTTGAATTGACAATCCCGATCATTCATGGCATAGTTTGAATCCCTGTTTAGCAACTCAACGCAATGTTCGTTATTCTCGTAGTTATCGGGTTGCCAGTGATGCCAGTGTAAAAAGGCAGCTTTCTGACCAGATTTTAGCAATTTGTACACACCCTTAATGCCGAGATCATTGACGTCCAGCCAGTAGTGTTTATCGATTAAATTCTCGCTGACTGCCTTCAACTCTTCCATACTTTGCAGACTTGCAAGATTTGCACCAATTTCACGACATTTGTGAACTGCGACAAACCAATTGACATTTTCTGTGTTATCAATATAGTAGGATTTTACTCCAATTTTTTGAAATTTCGGGATTTCTACGGGTTTTCTGGTTGACATTGCGTTGCGTAGATCTGCACCCTTTTCTTCCAATTTTTGATCAAGTTTTGCCAACATTTCATCAAGCTTTTTAACCATCTTTTGGTCAAGGTTTGCAAATTTTTCTTCTAACTTTTGATCAAGGCTTATAAGCTTTTCTTCTACCTTACCAAACTGTTCTTGCACTCTTCCTGCGGCAGATGGATGTGGCTCAACAGTATCTAGGTTTGGCGAATACCGGGTAGTTATTTGTCCATTTTCCAGATTAAGACCGCTTAGATGTGCCTAAATAATAAGTTTCACTTTTAATTTAAGCTTCAATGGGATTAGATAGACAAACTTACTATAATTTCTGGCACTGAGAGGATTGTGACCAAAATTCCAAATAAAATGATTTTCATTCTGATGTACTCAATTGACACTTCTATAAATCTGAATGAATTTGAGACAACTGACATTTTTCTCAACAGAGAACCACATTATATACCTAATCCATATCAGAATATGCCAGTGGAATTATCAGAATATAATTATCAGTGTACATGGTTGGAACTTTTTCATGAACTCTTACTTGATCTCGTTCCTAATCAGAGTGAAATTCCCTGTAGAAAACCGTAATTTTTAATCAGGGATTTTTTCGAAATTAAGTTTTAAAAATAAATTTTTAATTTGAATTAAGTCATTTCATTTGAGAGATAGTTGTACCAATAATTATGTTAATATATTATATTATACATTTTATAATACAAAAAGTTAACATTTCAATTATTTATAATTAGCCCTATTGAATGTAGGCCAAATAGTTCTCAATTAGCTTCACCAGACGTTTGCTGTTGTCCAATTCGGATGCAATTTGACGTAGCTTGAAGCTAATGAGACGAAAGTCATCGATGTAATTGAAGAGCACACCTTGTAGGCGTCCCAATACCCAGTCGGACCAGTAGTCCATCTCCTTCTGCTCGAATGTTTGTTCATGTTCTGCTACGACTTTAACGCAGCTCTGAACAATATTAAGAAGAAAACAACAAAGATTCGACAGCTGCTCCTCATCATTGTCTTGGGAATGATTCTTGGTAAATTTGATAACCAGGTTGAGCAGCTCCCAAAGATACATATGAGTTAATTTGTGTTTTTGTCCAAAGATCCAGTCGACAATTACATTGGCATCCACGATTCGAATTTTCAACAGTTTCTCGGCGACAACAAGCTGAAGTTGATCGTTGTTGAGCCAAACTTCAGAGAGAGCCTCCAGAATGGCCAACTGGTTGACCTTGTTGTAGGCCAGCATCTGTGCGTGTAGTGTGAGCAGAAGTCCCCAGAAGAAATATAGACATAAACTCACCTTCATCACTGGCTGAAATTTGCTGAAAATGGAAAATACATGTGTAAAGGACTTGCTGCCGAGATGCAGAAACGTCTGCATCATTACATTGATCTTGATGTTCTCATCCAACTCTGTGGAAGCTTCGATGAAACCGCCAACTGCCAAAGCACTGGACTTGCCCCTTATGGCTTCCAACAGTTGCTTGGCCAACTTGGCACCCGGCAACAGTTCATTGATATACTTGAAAATTGGATCTGGCGGCAAGGGAATCAGGGCTGCATAAGATTGCGGTAACAACTGCACAATATGCTGATGATAGCTAAGACTGTGGAAGAATTGAGTTGATATCAAATAAGTACAAATTGAGCATTGGTTTTGAAAATCTGACTTCAAAAATTGTCAATAAAAAAGATCAGTTCATTGATAAATTGGACACAGATTCATAGTTTTTTTCATAAGAATTTAACCCGACAACATATTAACATTAGATTAACTTTAATATGATATTCTAAGAGTAATTAGTTGTCTCTAACCGGTAAAAAGTTGATTGAAACAATCTCTCGAAGCTCACTATATTCTGCAGTGCAAAAAAACGGCATTTGGCAATTGGTCGCAAGTAAATTTAAATCGTTTAACTAACTTTAGTGCTGAACTATATGCAATGCACACATCATTAGAATGGTAAAAGAATGCTCTTTATAATTATGAAAATAATTCGGAATAAAAAACACTTTTCTCGGTAAATTTACGCTTTTCTTTTTCCTGTTACCATATGGTAACGCTAGTACCGACAGGGCACAGGTTTTTTCCATATATTTTAGTCGCGTTTCGGTGCTGTTTTTTTCATAAAATATGATTGTTCCTAGGACAGCTATGTGATATAGTAAGCTGAATTGAATCAAATTTGGTCAGGATGTATAACCAACTTAAATGCATATTCTGTGAGTTTGGTTGAGATATCTCAGAAAATAAAAAAGTTTTCCATACAAAAGGTGAAATTGACCCCGATTGTCCCTATGACAGCTTTGTTATATAAACGATATACTGCACCGACTTGAACCAAATTTGGTCAAATATATCAAGAAGGAGCCCCCTGTTGGATAAAGCTGTGTTTATTAGACTTATTCGCAAATATTCGAGATTTGTAGTATTAAAAATACCAGCACACTTTCGGTACTAGCGTTACCATATGGTAACAGCTGAAAAAATGGTCCTGTCGATTATCCAGACAAAGACGAACAAAAATAATATTTTTTTTGGGAATATAATTTATATGCATTTTTTAGAACTCATTATAATCTATGCATCGTTTCTGTGGCTCGTTGGAAATAATAAGAAACATATATATAAGGAAACATGTACTCGTATATTCGAGTGGTTAAATTTTTTTTTTTGCGACAATGCGGTTGTCAAAAGTTCACTCTTACGTATATAGGTAACAAGATCCAAAATGATGTATGGTAGGTAACATAAAAATTCCAATTTTTTACAAAAAAAAAAAAACTATTGACTGAATTAGTTCACTTCTTAAAAAAAAACGATTCCATAATTAAAAATAAATATATAAATTTTAGAAAGGAGCAGATATTTGATTTTCATCAAGAAAAATACGATTATAAAATTATTATAAAATATTTAAGTAGTATTAATCTAAACTGTATACCCACCGCATGCACTTCTTGAGAAGCTCACGCACAAACATCGCACTGGGATGCAGATCCGGCACTGTGGTGCAACTCTCCCAGTCCTGCCAGCACCATTGATAGCGAAAGTTGCTTAAATGATGTGAGAACCAATTGACAAATCGATCCAAGCTCGAGACGTTCATAAACTCCAGTTGGGTGAAGAGTATGTCGGCTGCCTGGGCGACAACTTGAGGGAAACTATTGGGTCGCAGTTTGCAAAGTTCTATGATTATGGAGCCATAATTGATGGTCAAATATGGAGGACTGGGCAGCTGCAACATTTGACCCAACAGCACCTCGACAATGCAGTGTTCCACGGCAAGATCTGGCTTCGACACAATATATGAAGACAACAATTCGGCGCAAGTTTTTCTCTCCAAATGATGCAGTTGCAATATCTCCAAAATGTGAGACTCAATGACATGCCGCTCAATGTCCAGCTCTTCCGGCAGTCGCAGAGTCGACGGTGAGTCGCTCAACTCAAAGAGATGAAAGATGAGCCAAGGACGAGGATAGGAGACGTTCTCCGGTTGATATCCTGGCGGCTCCAAGATGGGCAGATGATGCTGTAAGGCTGTGCTCAGTGTATCATCAAAAGCTAAATAGGGACGCAGCAATTGCTTTTCGATCCAATGATCCCGATCGAGTCGCAATATCTGCTGCCAGAGCAGTACTAGATACTCATGTTGTGGCATCTCCCCGTTGTACCAGATGCGCAACAATGTCGCACCTTCTCCCGCACAGCGATCCTTGTTCATGTAGAGCTGCAGCCGCTTGATCAGCATTTGAAATGCCATCTCCCGCTTCTCGTAGAGCTCGCGTCCTATTAAAGGCAATGGGCTGAGCACCAGATAGGCATAAAAATCGCGACGTCTCTGTGGTGAATTCTCCTCCTCGCAGACATTGACAAGATCGGTGAGCAACTGCAGCATTGAGGCAACTGTCACCACACTTGTGTTGACCAGATCTGCCAGCAACATCATCAGACTTCTTGCCATTACCCACTGTGCCTCATGCAGCGACTTCAACAGCTGTTGCATCAAACAATTCACACACTGGGCTCCAAATTCATAATCCCTCACATTCACCAATCCCAGAAAGGTCGCGTAGGCGCCACTTTGCATTGATTGCCTGGAGATGCATTCAACCAGGGTCCGTAGTATATCCGGCTTATGGCTGGGAAGAACATCACTCACCAGGTAGCTGAGATCCTCGATGCGACCCTGTACACTGTCCCTGTCCCCCCTGTAGTCACCCAAGTTGACCAACAGATCCTCAATCCTGGACATCACCTCCATGCGATCCGTGCGACGAGGATGCTTTGCTGCAGGGATGCCCCTTTCCCTAATCTCCGCCTCGTCCAGCTTATCCTCACGTATTCGACGACGTTGATTCATTTTCTCTTCAATTCAATTTACACACTCGACACAAATTTAAATTGTCTAGTTATTAATTTAATCAAATTGCAATTTTTCGATTTCGTACTTTCACCGGCCACAGCAGCTAAACGAATGATTTTTTAAAGCCTTTTGAATGAAAGTAAATTGATTTTCAATGTGGCAATATCAATGCCTACTACAAGTTCAATTTTGGGAAAGAAAAAAGTGTTTGAAAGAGAAATTTCGAGCAATTATTTTTCAATTCAAAATTTGGATGTATGCAAGACCAATATGTTTCACTATTTCTATATATATATATTATTTTTTTTTTGATTTTATATCCCTTCGAACTCTCATTTTCTCTTGCTCTTTACTAATTGTTCAATTACATTTTCTTTTTAATACCCACAAAATGTTGCAGTTTTTATTTTATTTATTGCACCTTTTAAGTATTCAGTTTTGGATAATAATTGATTTAAATATTTTTAACGTGAACAACTTTATTGTTTCGAATACTTGGGATGCAAAACAAATTGTATATTTATTATGAATTTTTTGTAAATCATTAAATCTAATCTATCTGAATTTTGAAAAAAATTTAAAAACAATTATTTGGAAAGCGAGTGCTTAATATAAAGGTTGAATGAGGGCAACTTCTTAAAATATTGCCAAGTGGAGTTTAAAAGCGGAATGAATACCATAAATATATAGTTTTATGGGCGACGAAGAAAACAGCTTGCAAATGAAATTTAGCTTGTGGCGCTGCGGGAACTGTGAAGATGCAACAAACCATCAACAACAACAGACAACCGACCATGACAACGACAACCAACAACCAACCAATCGACAACCAACAACCAACAACGACAACGACAACTACAATTTGACGAACGTCATCAAAAATTTTACGATGCTCTTATGAACGAACCAAATAAAAATTATATGCCACATAAAGCTGATGACTGATCCCGGCACAGATACAGCCTGCTTGAAGCGGAAGGAAAGGGGACGAAGGGAGAACAGGTAGGTAAAAGTCAGGAGTCGTTATCGCCACAGCTTGGGTCCCTCTTGGCAATCGGACAATCGGGTAATCGGGGTATATTCGTATGTAAATGACACATGGTCATTTCCAGCAGCTTCCCTCCGTTGGAGACGACATCCACAGAAGTTGCGATAATAAAACAGACACAAAAGCCGACTGCAGCTGATGGAGAGAAATCAAGAAATGAAATGAAATAATAATAAATTCTGCATGGTAAATTACTTTGAGTCGTAAAAGAAAATATGCAAATCGATTGCATTAATTTAATAATGATGTGAATAATTTTTGTTTTTGCAAACGATCGACAGGGTCGCAATAACGACCAACGATCGCAGGGGCTTAAATCCTGTTCGTAAAAAGCATTCTAAAATATCTTTTCATAAGTAATAAACAGGTAAGAAGCGTTATACTCATGTAATTTTAAGTGCAAGTAATACTTACTTAAAGCTTTCTAGTGCTGTCGCAGCAGTTTCAAAGTTTTAATTTAATTTTATGCGTTCGGAAGCTTTCATGTAATTAATGTGCTTTAAAAGCTATGTTAATCTTGTAAACCTTTAAATATAAGCGTACACTCGAGCTTATAATATTCACTTAAAGCTTTAATGAGCTTTTGAAAGCATTTGAGTGCTCTCCAAGTTTTAGAATCAATTTAGGTGCTTTCAACGACTAGATGTGTTTTGCGGAGTGCATTAATATGCGTTTAAATAACTTAAGCTCTCTCATACAGTTAATGAGCTACCAAAAATATAAGTACAGAGCTTTCAAAAGCTATTAAATATTCTGACAAAATCATAAGTAACAAACAATCAGACAAGTCTTGGTAAAACTATTTAAGTTATTTTATTCAAAATCATTACACAGTAAGCTTTCAGAGCTTTCATGTGCTTTCAAAGCTTCTGAAAGCGTAACAAATAACTGGCAAATACATGTGTATATAGAAGCATTAAATCAGGAATAAGCAGATCAATTTCCAATATGCCAATGACGGACTGATCGAGCCATTAGCATTCAAAATAAAGTCAATAAGAGGCGAACCATGAAATCGAACTGAAAAGTTATGGACCAAAATTAACTGCAAATCGTTAACAATAATTCAACGGACAGCTCGCCGATTGGGTATTGAGAATGTTGAGTGTAGAATCGGGAGATGGGGTATTGAGGTGAGGCTAGTTTGCATTTAAGGCGAGGATACTTCGCAGATACATTTTATGTGCATATTTCACGCCAGGCGCGCCATCTGACTGTTTTTGCGGCCCACGACGAATTCATAAAGTATCTCGCACTTTTAATGATTTCTGAGTTACAAGCTAGTCGAGTTGGCTATAGACTTGGCATCCACACGCAGCAGGTACAATGCAACAATTTGGCGGCAACTTATGACAAGCGCAACGATCGCAAATAAACTCAAATGGCGGCCGGACCAACTGATCCTGATCTCAGATCCCAAAGTTTTCAGTTTTCAGTGTGGGGCGCGAGAATTTATGCAGCTCTTTGGCCGCGACGACGTCGTTGTCGTTGTTGTTGTTATACCCTGGCAAATAGTATTATAAATTTGTCATGGATTGTGTAACCCATAAATGAATACTTTCGTTTCCTTTGAGATATCTGAGGAAAAAGCCACAAGTCGTGTATTTAATGATATTCTAAACATTCTAAGAATTCGTGAACATTCCGATTTTTCTTAAAAACGGACAACTATTAGTCTAATCAACCTGTTTTTTTAAAAACTATGCTATTCTATGCTATGAAATTAGTTGTATATTACATACTAATAAAAGTTTGTTTAGAATAGAAAGATGAATTTTTACCTATAAAATCATTTTGATTTTCAAAATATTTAAAATTGAAATATATATTTGAAAATCAGATACTTTTTAAAGTACCAAAACTGTTCTTTAAATCTACTATAGTCTGCCAGAGTATCAAAACTTCGACGAGACGAAAATAACTTTTATTTCTTGTTGTAGTTATAGTTGTTGTTGCTGTTGCGGCGGCTTTCGTGCGCACTTAAATTATGAATATTACCAAATGGGTCAATTCGAAATAAATAAGCAACGGTCCCAGTCTCAGTCTCCGTCTCACTCTCAGTCCCAGTCCCAGTCCCAATCCCAATCCCAAGTTCCCGGCCAGGCGATCGAAGCATCGCAGAATTCAGCGTTACCGCCAAATAGAGTTGTCTCTGTCGCAATTTCTCATTGAGCTGTCGTTCGGTTCGATCGGCAGTTTCCTGGCCGAGATGGGCAGAGGGACTTGGTAACATTGGGGTTTTGGCATTGGGCGGCGTTTAATATCGCTCATGCATCTTGTAATCTATGCGCAATTAGCTGCGTACATCAGATTTAGTGTTCTGATTGCATTTGACTATCTCTCTCTCTCTCTCTCTCGCTGTCAGTGTCCCTGTGTCTCTCTATTATTCTATCTCTCTCTAGCCATTTATTGGCCATAAATATGATATGAGATATCTTGTTGTTTTCCATCCACTCCCATCCGCTAAATATTTAGGAGACATGCGGAAATCTATTTAATTTTGCCATAAATGCAAAATTTGTGTCGACTATCGAATAAACGAGAATTGTTCTGCGTATAAATATAAAATCCAACTTGATTGGTTCAAGGAATGTCGACGGCTTCAAAAACTTAAGAATATAAATTTAGTTGTGGACAGAAGAGTAAAGTAATTAAAAGTAAGGAATGTTCATTATAGAGTTGTTTAACTTATTGATACTGGCTGTAATACAATTATCAAAATATTATAATTAATTAAATTGGAAAAAAGCGTTAGTGTTGAGAGCTTGGGCTTAACTTACTGGAATTCTGTGTCTTGTGGGAAAAATTTTATAAAAATTTTATTGTTTTCATGTATTTTATTTTCATATTCTTACTCTTTTGATTTATTTTTTTTCTTTTGTTCACTTTATATTTATAATTCATTCAACTTAATACATAGAAAGTTTTTCTAGTTTGACAATAGAACAAGAAATGTATAAAAATATATAATTGATTTTACTGTGATTAACTGGCTTTAAAAATTAATATTTTCAAGAGTAGTACCATCAATAAAAACCATAATGAATCAGTTTGCAATTTATTGAATTTTATGCTCAATTAACATGCTATACATGATGTTCTCAGTGCCCAAATCCATTTGCTTCATTATTTTGTTTTTATGTCTATATAATCAATTTAAAAGCAGATTCCTCAGTGTGATCCCATAGTCTGGTGGTGATCTTTATGGCAGCTCGTTATGTGGGTGGAGGTAATAAATCCGCGTTAAGTGCACACTTAACGACACACTCTACACACTTCCTCTCTCTCTCTCTCTCTCTCTCTCTCTCTCTCTCTCCCCCTCGACTCCACGAAGTTTCAAGGGAAGACGCTTCCGTTTTTCTTGGCACAACGCGTGGGATCCTCAACGATCTTCGATCGTAAATTTCACAATTTGTTAAAGTTGCGCTTTGTTTCAAGTCAAGTCAAGTCAAGTGAAAGCATAAACTTAAATTACCAAGTGCCATAAATTTTTATTAGCTTTAACGTGGCCAAGAGTGGGCGTTAACCAAGCCCAATTGCGAGCAAATTTAGTTCCGAATAAAGTCAAAAGTCAGAATGATAAGGGCAGTCATTTCACGCCTCTTTATAGATGTGTTTTGTTTTTAGGGTCACATACAAAAAGTTCTAATTAAATAAACACCCAATGCTATTTAAGGTGCGGTACAGTTTGTCTAAGAATTAACGATCCTTTTTTAGGGCCCATAAAATGACGGATTTAACGAGCTACTCGTCCATTATTTGACAGTAAACAACAATAATGAAAACCAAGTCCAGGTGAACGGGCGTGACAGATTGCAGTTGCACCTTGGCCTGACCCGACATGTCACATGTCAAAACTGTTGACGGTCATAAAAATAACAGGCGACAAAGACAACAAGCAATCGGTAGAGGTTTCTCCTAATTCTCAGCTCTAGAACTCCAAGAGTAGAACATCATCAAAGTGGCTTTTATTGTTCTTTAATTGTTGAACTGTGTTCCTTCGTCGGCGCTCATAAAACTTAATTTTATGTGAGAGCATAAACCCAGAGAGTGACAGAGCGAGAGAGAGGAAGAGAGAGTGCCATTTCAGTCCAAGTGACCCGCTGTTTTTAGTGTGAAAATCACTTAAGCGCGTTTACCGAATTTACGACTCTAACGATGACGATTGTACAATCGTTTCCGTTTTACGATCTGATGCTATAAGTAGTACCGTTAAAATGATTTAAGACCGTTAGAATTAACTGTCATTTTCCCCTATTTGGATGACATCCAAAAAGAAAGAAATGAAAAATAAGTAAATAAAAATTATGAATGCATTTGGCATATCCACAATAAAGTGATAATTAAAAAAGTTGAATTAACAAATAATACTCTATTTAAATTTAAGAAATTTCAATAATAATAACTTTATTTCGCCATTAAATTTATATTGCATTAAAAATGAAAAAAAATTATAATTTTGAGAAAATCTTTCCTTTCAAATAAAGTGTTATTTAATAAAATTGTTAACACATAGTTTCCCAGAAATGTTTAATTTTATTTAAATGATGAAATTAGTTTATTTTACAGTTATTTTAGAGATTTCCAGAGATCAACTTTGGAGCTTCTCGAAAACCTTCTGTGCTTCTTTCCTGCTGGCTATGCAATTTTCAGCTTATGGGGTTTTGGGATTCATTCTAATAGGGTATGTTAGTAGTCTTACACAACCCTCCTCAGTCTCATTTAACTGCCATCTAAAATATTTATATATCCACAATAGACTCTGTTCCCTGGCAGTTCGTCCATTATGTCCTGGTCTACAGAAAGATTGACAATCTTTCCTAAATCAGAACGGACCACAAAAACATTGGCGAGAATATGAAGGCTGCTGCATGTGGCATGCGGCATGCAACATCGTGGCCAATAAATCAGTCAAGAGAGCATTTCGAGGCAACTATAAATATTTGTGATTGACGCCGCACATAAAAAGGGAATTAAAAATGCGTAAAATTCAACACATTTATGGAACACACACCCCGTGTGTTTGTATGGCTTTGTGTGTGTGTAAGTATGTGTTTGTGTGTGTGTGTGTATACTGATAAGACCAGTTGCAGATGGCATAACACGAGAAACGTTTCCTTTGTGGACTTTCAAACTGGCAAACCCAAAAAAAAAGAACTTAAATGCAATAAATAAAGTTGCACGACTAGCTGATACTCTATACCTGGTTATTCAATAATTTTAAGCTTTGGAAATTGAGATGTTGTCAGTCAGATGGATAAGATAATTTAAATGCATTACTTATTTTCATCAGGAGTATTTTTATTTTATAAAATTTATATACACATATAAATATATTATAGTACTTGTGTCAAATATTTTTGAGAAAAAACGTAATTTATAGAAAATAGTTCAGAATTACAAAATCATAGAAAATAATATGCTATATTTTTCGGATCACAGGATATGATTAATAATCATAATCAATGATTATTATCATGCGGAATATTCAATAACTAACTAAAATTAAATTAAATTAATTTAATATACAAACTTGTAGTCACAGGTACTGTCAGTTCATTGTAACAGTTACAACTGCGACTTGTCTCATCGCCAGGGGTGACTACAGAGATACTGATACTGAAACTGACACTGACTGGATGCCATCATAAAAAGCATAATTATGGCATTTGTGTTAATGTGATTCTCTGGCCGCAGGCGGAGCAATCAGTTGTTATCAAGGCGCAGGATGTAAAATGTAGGATGTAGGATGTGTGTGCTGAGCGTGTGAGTGAAGCCAGAGCTCATGAGTCTCCTGCAAATGGGACAGAGATAGAGAGACTGGAACTGAACCCCGTAACCGTAACCGAAACCGAAACCGTATCCAGAACCAGAACTCAGCTCCCATAAATCACTTATTATGAGGCGTAATTAATGCGACTATATGGCGACCCAAAATTTCTATAAATCATCAGATTAGGCAAACTGTGGCGCATACTCGTCCTCGTTCTCGTTGTCATCCTCGCTCTCGTATTCGCAGTAGCATATGATGATGTCGAGACAGTGCAGAAATTGTGAGCTTAGTCTATTGGCAACATGACTGAAGATTGTCTAATAATGCCGCAGGAAATACTTAATGGATACCGAGATGATTAAGCTCAAGAAGATGCCTCGTTACGAGCACGTTTAAGCCGCCGTTAAGGAAACACTCCCATAAATATTCTCAATAGACGTTAATAAGAAGTGCACTGAAAGAGGCAATGGTTGAATTTCAAAATCATCTGGATATCCGAAATACACCATTCAAAAGTTGAAAGAGATTTCAAGTTTAATTTATTCGATGAATAGTGTTAAGTTTTGATTCTTTATCCATTTTAATCTATAAAACTCCGATTGAATAAAAATGTATTAAAAATTATATTCAGGGGCGCCACACAAAAACAAAACCAACCGGAAATCTTCAAATCTCAATGCATTGTTGGGAGATTTTCGGTTGGTTTCGTTTTCTGTGGCACCTCCTGTAATAACGATTTTTATACATTTGATAATTAATACATCGAGTATATATTGATATATATTAAGAATATATTTTCTGAAACTTTCGCTAGATATACAGGTGTGTTCCAGAAATCTCTAGAGTTTTTGAAGAGAATTGCTTTTGAAAACAGCCGTTCGAAATGTCGGTGTTTCCTAAATGTCAGAGATTTAATTTTTTCGTACATATTTTCGAAGTAAAAAAAACGGCTTACCTCCAGTTTCAACCACAGTTTTGTGTTGATGAGAATTCTATGTAATTAACAATATTATTAAAAATGTATTAAATGCATTTTTATTTAATTTAAAAATTAACTTAATTCAATTCAATAAATATTTTTTTTTTCAAATCTCTCAACAATATTTAAGACATTTGATAGCAATGCTTGATTGTTTTCATTTGCTATTGGGTTGCTTTGGCGCTGTTAGAGATTTGTAGAACACGTCTGTATGTCACAGATTTTCTAACATAAAAGATATAACTTTTATTAAAATTGTTCCATAGCTTGTCGCTAGGGTTGTGTTGAATTGAAGGACAAGCTGTTCATCGCTTCTAAAGTTCACGAAAAGATCAAGGGAGAGAGGGATGGTTCAGCTTCATTGGCCAAACTGGCAGAACCATCAAATGCCATAGGCAAAAGCTGTTCACTTTTCTTAATTATTCTGATGCTGTTGCAGGATTCGGGCTGCTGCTTTAAAATAACAATAAACTAAAAGGTCCACTCGTGCATAAAGCATTCACATTTTGTCCCGTTCACAAAGCCAAAGCCAAAAGCAAACTCAAAGCCAGGCCCAATTCCAATTGGATGTGCTGGCCAACGGGGCCAAGCGGCGGCAGCGGCGTTAATTTATCACTTAACCTTCTTTACCAGCCAAGTTTATAATTTCGATGGAAATGGAAATGGCAAGCAAACAACAACCAACAGCAACAACAACAATGATGAGGACGGGGACGAGGACGAGGCTGGACTGGGCACTTGAACGACTTGTGCCCATCAGCAGTGACCAGGACGAGACCGAGGACCAGTTACGGGACAAGGACGAAGTGTCTCCGGACAGCGAATAAAATGAAATAACTAACGGGTCTCCGCTCTCAGCCATTTGCCAAAGTTCCATTGTAGTACTTAGCTCAGAACCTGCCTCCATGACGCCGTCGTATTTCTTTAGCTTACGCTATTCTCCCATTTCTCCCTCCTCTCCCTTTTCGCAGTCTTTCCATTGCTGTTGTCTCTGCTGTCCTTTTTGTTGATGCTTTACGCTGCCCTGACGCTCTTTGCAAAATGAAAATGCAAAAGGAATATTCATGAGGAGATTAGAATTATTTTTCGTGCTGTCATTTTCATTTTAACTCCACCTTCTGCTCAGCGCTTTCGTCTCGCATTGCGCTACTTTCGATGTCACACTTGGGGTCTATGAGAATTTTATGATGCCTTTGACACTTTTAATTTGGAGTTTTAGGATCTATAATATAATACGATTTTTAAGATCAGTGCGATTCTTTTGATAATATATTTTGTAACATTTCTTTAATATTAAAATGATAATGCTTACAAAAAAATTTCACATGATCGACAAAGAAATAAATGGTTTGCGAACTTAAACATTTTTCAAAATGGTAATGAATCAATTTTAAAATTTATAAGCAATAATTTTTTTTATTATAAAATCAATATAGTAATATTGTTAGCCTGTAGGATCTTTGAGCTGTATATAGTTTCCCCCTCAGTTATAATACCTTATACAGTTTCATTTTTAGTTTTAAGGGTTTTTTCTTTAATGGTTGCAAAATACTTTTTTTACTCAAAACTAAATTACAATTATTAGAAATAAATTATTTACTAACTTTTCGCAAATCTACCAATGAATTTTCACAATGCTGAATCCCAATTCAAAATAAACTTTACACATTAAATAATTGACTTTGTTGGATTGACAGACCATTTGATTGGGTTTTCCGTGCAAAAAATGTTGGATCATTATAATTTTTGTATACCCCAGACGTAATTATAATTCTTATTCTCATTTCAGTTCATAATTCAATTTAATATTAATTTTAATTGTTAGTTCATTATATAATTTTTAGTCTTAGTTTTTATCTTAATATTTTACATTGCCAACTGCTTTTAGTTGAGTATTAATAAATAAATAGATAAAAATCTAAAAACTTTATTTTCTCGAAAATAATTTACATGTTATCTTTACTACATGTTATCTTCATATTTATAAGATTTTCATCAAGAAGAACTTTGTCAAGTCAAAGTGAACTTTTCAAAAATTCCATTCAATTTTGACACAACCTATAGCTTTAGTTAATCAGATAATTATTTATGTTTTCTGTAAGCTTTCTTATCCGCAGTTCTTGCTCTGAATCATTATTCATTTTTATTTTAATATTATACAGGACATTCCCTAGTCATGTTAACCGAAAAAGTTTATTTCAATTTGCTTCCCAATATCGTGTACTATTTTGTTATTGTTTTTTTTTTTGTAAGCTCGTTTTTGTTTGTCTTTTTTTTGTTTTTTGGTGTTGAATTTCGGCAAGAAAATTATGATTTTTTCGTGCCAAAAGGGATTAAATTCACGCTCGTTTGTCCTGTTTATGATGAGTGCTGAACGTTGTTGTTGTGCTCCTTATGCATAAATGTTTAATCATACACACACACACACACACAAACAAATTCAGAGGGAGACAGACAGACGGTTAGGGGAAACTGACATGAATCACACGATGGCAGGCGTCGTTGCCGTTACTCGTCCTACCAACTCCGGCCCCTCCTTTCCATCTCATCCCCCACCCATTAAAAATATTTTGTAAAATTATTATGAAAATGCGTAAAGGGATTTAATAAATAACTGTAACTGCTTCTCGCTTTCTCTCTTCCTTACTCTTGCTCATTTGCCAACGCCGTTGTACCGTTATTCATGTTTTTCTTTCATTTTTATTTTTTTCATCCTCTATTTTCTTCTGCTTGTGCATCTGTGTGGGTTGCCCTTTCCCCACCCCCTGCCCCTTTCCCGTTGCCTTTGCTGCTGTGGAATTATGTTTTATCCTGAATTATGGATTTTGTTTTGTTGTTTTCTGTCAAAATCATATTTTGTGCCCCCTTCCCTCGGTTTCCCTTCCCCCTACCCCTATGCGAGTCATAACCCAAAACGCCGACTCATTTACATGCTCGGAAAAACGCTTGGCGCTTTCCTTTTGGCATCGCTTTGGGTACCATTTTGGGTAACTCTCGTTTCCGACTTTTGTGCCCCATTAATGAGAATTTGTTTGTATCGACGTCAGTCTGCAAAGGCAGTGAAAAGGGGGAAGTTTGCACCACCCTCAAGTGGAATTGTTGTTCTTGTTGTTGTTGCCTCGTTGTGCGCCGTTTAGTTGTAAATTTTTCGGTAAAACTTTTCCAAATAATTTCTACTTAATGTTTAGAATTATTTTTAGCTGGAATTAGAAATTATTAAGAATATATCACACACTCAGGACCCTGGGCAGACCGGCAAAACAGAACTCTACAGCATGAATCATTTCTCTTTTTCTTCTATTCTCTTTCTGTCACACTGTTTTGTCTCGCTCTCTTTGAGATTATAATTGGCAAGAAGAACTCGCACATTGTGCACTTAACAAATGAACTTTGTGAGTGGAATTGTTACTATCTAATTCTGATTACGATGGAAAGCTGTTGATCCAAATATACATATAGTTTCATATTTCTATAATTTTGATGTTCTTCGAGCACAAATGGAATCCGACAAATATTAAATAATATAACGTCAGAAGGCTGCATGTCAAATTTCATTATAAGCAATGCAAATATTACCACTTTTAAGCTAACCCACAAAACAAATTTAATATTCTATTCCTCAAATATAAGGTAAGTTAACCGTATGGAACTAGTTTACTTACACTGTTCTACATAAGATATTATAACATCTGCAGTTGAACCACAACAAAAGAATTATTAAATTATTTGTACAGAGAAAATTTGTTATCATTGAAAACAACTTGAGTGATTTATAAGAGCTTAAGAAATCAAGATCATATAATTATTATACTTATTTTATACTTATTTTATTTCATTTAAATTCGAGATTTGTGTTAAGTTTGCTGTTGACTTAAGTAAAGATTTGGTTGGAAAATCATTTCAAGGCCCTTCAACGAATGTCAGGACAAAGGCAAACGTGGAATGCCAGGTGCCAGAGTTGCCATTTTACGTGACAAATTAATGTGAAGCTCATTAACGCACTGAATAAGGATTACGGGGTTTGATTGAAGGTCCTCTGGGCATAAGCGCAGGCAAACACACACACAGGATAAATAGCATATACATAAGCAGATAACAACCTCTATGTACGCGTGTGTGTGTGTGTGTGTGTGTGCCCGTATATCTCGCCCCCATTTGTTGGCAGCGGAAAGTGTCATTATGTGTACACACTGCGGATCCCAGTCGAGTCGCGTCGAGTCGAGGCTCGTCCTGTGTTGTCCTGGCCCCGACTCGGCACCAACAACATCGGGAACAACAACAACAACACAATAAGGACTCGTCGTGCAAAATGTGTACATAAAACAATCTCGTTATGTCGGCATTATCCTGAAGAATTCTGGTTCGTCCTCGTCACTTGCCGAGCCATAAATCACTCACACGCTTGGCATATTTCCTCTCTCGCACTCACTCTCTCTCTTTCCCTCCATCTCTCTCTCACACTCACTCATCCGCTCTTGCTACTGTTTGTTGTTTGCCCTCCCGCTCTGCCTCATTCGCCCTATGTTGCTGTCCTGCTCACACTCTCACACTGCGCATTGTCAGCGTCCCTCGCACGCGCTTTTGTTTCACGTTTTGTTTAGGGATTTTTTTTCTATCTGTTCTTTGTTTTTACATTTCTGTTGCTGTTCTTCGTGGTTGCTCGAATATACCCTGTAAATCTGAGGATTGGCTCAAATGCTTGCATTTAAATAAACATTTATAAAAACATTTAAGTGAAGTTTTAAAAATTTTGACTTAAATTGACTATACAAAAACTTAGGTTAGGTTAAATTTTCTTAGAGATAGTCAATAATATTGGCTGAATATTTATATATTTTATGTTTTCTAAGGGATACTAAAATTTTTCTTGGAAAAGATCAAGTGAAATTCCGACAATGGTTTGCCTATTCGAGTCTGTTATAAAACTTAAAGAAAGCTTAAAAGTTTTAAAAATTATTATTACTAAGACATTATTAAAAGAAAAATTTAATTTATTTTAAAAGATGTTATCAATAAGCTAAGTCATTCCATTATAACTCGCTATAATGTATATATTATTACGTTTAACAATATCAAGCGAAATGTGCTTAAGTCGAAATTAACATTCTCATTCTCACTATAGTCTGGAAGCTTTGGAGTTTTAGCCCTTAAACATAGTTTAAATGTTTGTTAAAGATTTCCTCAATTTTTCTAATCACAAGCTATTCTACTCTGTCTTATAGTTGCCAAATATCTGGGCTTTTTAGCTTCCTAATCTACTGAAAATCTATATTATAAATTCTGGCTTATTAGACTTGGAACTACGTAATACATTCGCGTCAGACAATTTTTTAAGTATTTTCAAATTACAGGGTATGTTTTATAGTCATGCTGCTGTCAGTTATTTTTGTTTTGCGAGTGTTGTTGGTGTTTGCATTTTTGTCTTGCCAGTATTTCACCCCGCGGTGACATTTTGGTGTGACAGACAAGACGTGTCCTTCGTCCTTTGTCCTTTTGCATTTTTTTTTAGCGCTGTCCTGTCGCTGTCTCTGTCTCGCTCTCTCTTTCTCGCTCGCTGTGTGTGTTGCAAGTTTATCGTTTTAATGTTGATACAACAAGCGAACAGAGCGAGGGTCGCTTCAGTCCGCGTCACATTGCGTTCCAGGGATAATAGGATGTTAAGTAAATATTTTAAAAAGCTTCTCGCCAGTCGTATCCCAGTCCCAACTCTTCCCCCTCCCTCTCTCCGTCGCCCTCTAAAGTGAGGTCGTAGGCGAGCCCAAAGTTTCAGGCAATGGCCGCTCATTTGGCGGGGTGGGTGGGAAAAGGGCGGTAGGTGGAGGTGGAGGTCGCTTGATGTTGATGTCGGAGCTTGTGGTTCGGCATAGGGATTGGGAGAGGGAGTTGGGAGTTGGAAGTGTGGGTTTTTAGGGAATGATTCTCGGCTGTGGCACAATCTAATCCAGTTTTGTTGGCTGCCAAGCACTTTTTGGCATAAATCATTTGCATACAAAATGAGCATGGCCTGCAAATGAGAGCCCAAGATGAATGCTCCAACAACAACAACAACAACAGCAATAATAACAACCAGAAGTCGAACAACAACATTTGTGGATCACAGCGAGGTGAGGCATTCAGCATCCAGCTAAAATCCTTTCAATTTTCGCACACATTCAATTTATTAATTAAAACATTTTTTTCCTGTTTTGTGATTTCCATTTCCAATGCTCGTAGGGAAAGGGAGGGGAATGGGAAGTGGGGGATGCTCTGCAATTAATTCCAAACATTCACGACGCTTTTTCTTTGTTAAGTTGGGTGCGCCTGGGTGCAAATTATCCTCGCTATCCTTGCGCGAAATAAAATATCACAAACAGTTACTGCCCCATAAATAATGGGAATTTATGCCTGGCATAAACTGGTTTCCCTCCCGAAAAAAGCAAAACAAAAGGGCGGCAACAACTTTTCTACTGAAATTACCATTCAATCATTTAGTAATTGCCTCTCCTCCATCCTCTTTTCCCCTCCAAGAACTCACTTGCTTACCTCATTCAACTCACTTCGCCTGTTCATTTACTTTGCCGCTTAATTCCCACAATCTATTTTAATAAGCCTCCATTCTATTTGGCTAACAAATTGGCTACCACAACTTTTTGGCTCTTGCCTCTCTCTGCTCTCCTCTTTTCTGTAGGGACACCTGTTTCAGTCAATTGGCTCAGCCAATTGCTGAGGACTTAAAACTATTGATTTTCTGCTCAAATGGCCTTAACCAAGTTTATATCTGTCATAAAGTTTTAGACAACCTTTTTCAACCATTTTCCAAAAACGAAAATCTTTCAATCAATCGAGAGAGAAAGATAATTTATTTTTATAGGTAGTACTTGTCTAGATTTTAGGAAGAGTTTAATGTAGAGCAAAATCAGTTTTGAAAAGTGTTAACAAATTGAACTTGGCGAAACCCAAAAATGTAAGAAAATTAAGCAAAAGGTTTAAATATTTATAATTATATAAGTATAAAGGTTTCAATTCTTAGTTACGAGATATCAGAAGATTCGGAGCATTGTATAAAGACTAAAATATATATATTTTCTACTGCTTTATTTTCATGCATATTTGATTTAAAAATAATAAAAGCTGTACTTAAAATATATAAAATTAAAATATAACATTTCACTCAATGGGTGGCACCAATTATATGTCAGGCCCGCGAATTATTGAGAGATGTGTTAATTTTTATTGTCCCGAAAAAATGTTCAATGTCCTTATATAGAGTATCATAATGAAAGATGAAAACAATTCGAGATTTCAAGGATTTTTTAATGATTATATGTTCATTTGAATTTCTTTATAATCAATTTAAAAGAAACAAGCAAATATTTTTACTAAAAGGAAAATTCCTAAGTTCGATCTAAAATACTTTTTTAATTTATGAAATTGTTAGGACAATTCCCTACAAATTTCTGCATCATTTTAGTCTTTCATTTGACTAAGCCTACACCTATTTCACTCTGACTTTACTTTCATCGTTTTTTGCCTTTTCTCATTCTTCTTGTTTATCCTTTGTCCATTCTATTTGCCGTATTTCTATTTCAACACCTTTTGTCTAGCAGTTTCTTGGGCGTCTTTTTGAAAATTTATTGAAAACCCTCAGAAAAGGCAATGAAACAGAAGCGAAACACAAATAAATAAGGATAATAACAGAAAACAAAAAGAAAATTCGTGATGGTCACAAAAAAGGGGTGGTAGTGTCTGCTTTGGGGTGGGGTGAAGTGGGTTGTGCTAATGGCCGAATTTAGGCTTTTTCGGCATTTTCTTGAGGGCCACGAAAGGCAATTAAAAAATATTTAAACTGCCAAATGGCAGGATACAGGACTCCTGAACTTCTCGACTGACAGACTGACTGCTACACGTAGGGGTGGTTTGGGTGGTTGAGTTTTGTCGGTGGGTCAACAAAATTTATGCACAATTTGGTTTCTTTTTTTGTTTTCTGGCCCCGGCAAAATCAGTTGAATTGTGTGATTGTGTACGTGAGCATAACGGTAAAATGGGCAAAAACTAGAGCGAGACGGGGGGTAGAGCTCCCACCCACATTTACAGTTAGAAAGACCCGGTGGTTGGCTGTCAGAATTGATTGATTGAATTGCCACTTTATGAAATTTGTGAGTCTTCTGAGATGTGCGTGAAATTCGTGCGCTACGTCTCAGACTCCGTGAGAGGGGCGGTGGGTGATTCAGTGAGTTGCTAGGCCAAGTGGTTAGGCGGTTGGGCGGTTGGGTGGTACTGCCGAGGGTTGTTGCCTGCTGATTTGTGTTTGTGTGCGTTTTGGCTACCATTTGCAGCATAAAATACATAAAATTATGTGCAGCGCTGAGGCGGCCATTAAACTTGATAGATTTATGACAGCCAAGCAACGGCTGTGGCATCAACAACAATCCAACAGAGGACACAGCAGGAGAATGAGCAGTAAGAGAAGTTGGTTGCATGGGGAGCTTGAGGGTCGTGCCAAACTCATGGCCCATCACATAAAGATAAACCTGATTAAAATTGCAAAATTGTTCAAATGAGATTTGGGAAAACACCAAATGTCCTTATACCAACATTTTCATTTCCACTTTTTTTTTATTACCAATTGTTGCGTGTCAATATGATAAAAGTAAATAAATATTATGATTTGTTTATCAGACTCATAAAATTGATAAATATTTCAAAATAAAACGCTTGCAAATGCAGATAGCGATAGTAATTTAAGACAACTACAGAACTTTTATAGCGAATTCAGTTAGTTTTTACCATAAGTAAAAATGCTTCTTTGTTTACAAAAAAATTAAGATATATATATACATATTATAAGATTAAAAACAAGTGGAAAAAGCTATAGTCGAGATACCATTCAAAAGATACTCGTTACTTATTTCAATATACATAAAAGTACTTTAAAGAAATTACTTGTATTACTTTGAAAACATTAAATCGCCATAACTGCCGATCTATTTGTCCGATCTTGATGCGATTCAGTGGGATCATAGAAAATATTACTAGATAACTTTAGTTACCATAAAAACTGTACTATCTCAAAAACTATGGGTGTGGTAATTTTTCACGATTTGTGGAAATATGTGTTCTAAATTTGGTAACTCTGCCTTTTATAGTCTATGAGATCCTTTTGTTCACACGGACGGACAGACACACGTGGCTATATCGACTCGGCTGTTGATGCTGATCAAGAATAAATATACTATAAGGGGTCGGAGAAGCCTCCTTCTCCCTGTTACATACATTCCAACGAACTCAATATACCCTTTTACTTATTTTTTAAGTAACGGGTATTATTATATATTTTATTCTAACTTCTCAACGCAAACTTGGCTATTATATAATCGAAGATAAAATTGAGAGGTACGGAAAATATCTTCTTTATTCTCGCATTGATGTATTTATTTATTAATAACATAAAGAAAAATTTCAAATTTTCGAAACTATAACCAAAAATCTAAATTCCTCACACTATAAAAATCACTTCCAATGATCAATTTACGAAAGCAACAACACTAAAAATCCAATTCGAATGAGACAATCAGCGATGGTTGCCTGTTATTCGAACTGCCATTGCTCTGCAGCACTCAGTTCGAATTGTGTTTGCGTTTGTATATTGTATGTGTAGCTGCTGCGTGCATGTATGTGTTTGTAAGTGTTGTTGGACCAGTGAGCGTGGCTAAGTTGACAGGTGATTGATTGACAGGCGGATGAATGGATGCTCGCGCGTTTGAGCAAGCGAGATGAAAACAGCTTGTTTCGAGATGCTCGCTGTGCGAATGTTGGAAGAGTTGAGTCGTTTCTAAGCACAAAATTTCTGCTCCGCCCTTCAGAAGAAGAGGAAGCTGAAATAAAACAGCAACAAAACGGGTTTCTGTTGTATTCGGAAATGGGAAATATTCAAAAGCAATGTCATGTACAGATTTATCATTCATTATTACTTTATTATACGAAATTTATGTTTGTTTTAAGAAGAACATTTTGCAAGACTACATAAAATTTTAAACATTAAATATTTTTTTTGATTGCAATGAAAAAATAATAATAAAAAAAAAAAAAACGTTGCAAGAAAACTCTTTTTATAAATTTGATAAGTATTTGCTCCCAATATAATATTAATAATGAATATTTCTAATACTTTATTTTACAAATGATTTCTTAAAAATTAAATAAAAATCCGTTCTCAAACGCATGTTTAATTCAATATACATATACAATGTACTTGTAACGGCCATTTAAATCAAACTCAATGCGCTTGGCAAATGAGAGCAAACGAAACGTTTCGAAATTCGAATTCTCATTGAAACAAAAAATTGTGCTCATTCAACTTCGAAAGTCAGGTCGCTCTCTGAGCGCAAAGCGCCTTTGCGCTCTCACATCGAAAATTGAGCCAAGCACAAGGAACAGCTGTTTTTGAGTGGCGTCTTTTCGGCAACACGCCGCGATTGCAACAAGCGTTTGAAAACAATAAATTAATAATATTAACAGAAAGGATATTTAACATATGTGGAAGAGCTGCAACTATGAGTTGTGCTGCGTTGTGGTACAATGCTTAATTAAACTTACAGCTAAATTGTGCATTTATGTGGATATTCACAAATGTGTGTTTGTGTGTGTTAGTGTTGCTTACCGCAATGTGCAATGCTAAAAATACTGCACTGACAAGAGTTGAAGTTTGTCCTATTACTTCTTATCGCTCGCTTTTGATTTGCGCAATAATTTAATTAATATAATTAGCGTTTACTTCAAGTAATTCACTTCACAGCACACTTTTCGTCAACGCGCGTCATTTCGCTCTCAACAGCTGATGGCCACTGCGAAATTCGAAGTGCACGAGGGAGAGCACGTGAGAGAGTGAGCGTTACTGACTCAGAAATGCTGAGAGCGCAATGTCGATATCGAATTCGCAATTCGAATGTAAAGCGTGTTTGGTTGAGTGCGAATTGAGTAAAAGAATTGAGTGCAGTTCATCTATGTTCGAAATAGTTTTCCGTTACAATTCAAATAAAGCGATTGTATACAAAGATTTTTTTAGTTGATATTCGGCTAGTTTGTATTTCTGGAACACCTCTGGTTTGTAAAATTGAATGGACTTTTTTAAAGCTAATTCAAAGGGTTTTTTTAAGTTCTCTTTTTTATCTACACTTTTATTTATCGATTTAAAAATATATATTATTTTTAATTGTTTACTATAATCGTATTATTTAATATTAGAAGTGAATTTTAATACTTGAATTGATTTTATTCAATGATGAATAAATACAAAAATAACATTTCAGAATTTGTTTTCTTGTTTATTTCTTATTAAAATGTACAAATAGTATTTTTACTAAACAATTGTAAATAATTTCAGGATTTATCAATGAAGGTTAAATTTATCAATTTAGTTAATCATAGAGTGGGTATATGTAGTTATTGATTCCAATAAACATTTCCTGTGTCATTAGCCACACTTATGAGGTACAAGCAACCATCAACTTGCCACATGCCACAACCAAAGCCACTTTGCATACTTGCAACATTTGTTGAGGCAAGAAATCAAAGCGATTTTTCAAATGTTCAATCTGCAATTTTATGTTCAATTTTTTGCAAGTTGTTGCTGTTTTGCGGTTGTTGTTGTTGTTAACATGTCTCAAATGGAGAGAGAGAGAGACTAGAACTAATTGCGTGTTCACTGCAAAATCGTTTCAATTTATCGCCTCGGGTTGATTTTATGCTTCACATTCACCATATACACATACATCCACACATATGCACATATTAATGAGTGAAGAGAGGATTGGACTTCATCTTCTTCTGCTTCTGCTTCCTCTTTCATCTCCTCTTCCATCTGCATCTCTCTTCAGCAGCAACGTCGCTGATTTATACGCTTCAATCCCACATTTTTATTTCCTTGGCTGCCATTTAGCTAAAATATTTCATATCTGCGCCCATCGCACAACATTCGCCCAGGGACAGCTATCGAGTTGGACTCGGAGTTGGACTCGGAGTCCCAGTTGGACTTGGAGTTCCAGTTGGAGTCGCACTTGGAGTCGGACAGCCGCTGCCCCGTAATTATGCGATTTGTTATTCGAGATTTGAGGCGATTGTGACTGTGAATCATGTGCACTCGGCCAGCCAACAAAAAAAAAGGAGAAAAAAAGCGCAGAATGATTTAAAATGCGATTTCAATTCTGGCATTTCTGATTCGCAATTCATTGGGTGGAGTATGAAATGGGGGAGGAGAGGGTTACACAGGTGAAGCTGCAGGTATATCTGTATATATCTGAGCATCGCATGCTGATCCTGGACACAGCCAGGAGGCGAGACCAAAGCCATTGCATGTGCAAAAGACAGACAGACGGACAGACAGACGGACATTCATTCGCATTTCGACTGACTGAGTGACGTACTTGGGGCCTGACTGATATGGGAGGGAACCTCTACCGAACCTACAGAAACCTGCCCCGAAGATTTGCAGCAGACACAACAACAACAACTCCACCATGCGCAATGCACTGAAAGAAATAACGTACTTAGTTTAAAATAAAATTAATAAAAAAGTTAAGTTAATGTGGCTAATTGGATATTAAACAGAAATTATAACAGTAATAATTATGAACAAAATCCACAAAATTTTAACTATTAACAATATAGAAAGGATATTTACTTATTTCCCTGAGGTTCAAAGGAAAATAATTATATAATATAATTATTCACTAGTTATACAAGGCTTGATTGTAATAGGTTGTTTTCTATATATTTATTGTAGTACGTTAAAAATAGATTTCAATTAAATTTAGACAAAATGGGTTATCGATTTAAATTCATCTCATAGACTTAAGGAAAATTCGGGAAAATTAAATAAATGAGCAATAAATGAAAATTTCAACCTAATTTAATTATAGTCTTAGTAGAACTCTTTCCAATTCTCATTTTGCATTCCTTTTTAAATCGTTTGGCTTATTAATCTGCTGCCCTGCTGTTTGGTATGTAACTATAGTTTTTCTTGCAGTGTATTTGGTTTGCTGGTGCTAAGTGTTGGCCACGCTTGATTGCGTTGCATGGGGCATGGAGCATGGGGCATGAGGCATGAGGCATGAGGCCTTCGTCATCGGCATCGTCGTCCATCTTGGCACAACGTCAGAATGTGCGATTCGTTAGCTTTGGCGGTCGCTGGGGCATAAATCACTCCACGGCCAACTTGATCGCTTGCCGATCCTCCTTCTTCCTCCCCTCCTTCTTGTCTGCTGCCTCCATATTTGTGCTCCTGCTCCAGCCAAGCTCTTCTGGCTGCGTTTCGTTGATTAATAATTAATTTGCGTCTTCTTGCCCGCGGTCATCTTGAGCGTCTTCTCGACTCACCTGACGACCTGACTCCTTTATAATGAACGGTTTGTGTGTGTGTCAGGACATTCGTCGTACATCATCGAAATGCCTTCCTCCCTCTTTCTCTCTGATTGCTTTGGCTCACAGGTTGTTCGCTGTTGAAGCTCCTCCTTAGCTTAATGCATAAATTCTTTTCGGCCAGGCCTACTCCTCCTAACCGGTATTTAAACCAACAACAATAACAGCAACAACAACTGTTTGCCGCGGCGGCATAAATTAACCAAAAGGTGTTTATACATTCGACAATAAATCAATTAGCAAATTTGTAATTATTATGTTCATAAATCTCAGTTGGAAGGCCGCATCAATGCCCACAAATTCACGATTAAAATATTTTGATTGCCAAGCAACAAAAAATTAAAAAAATCTAAAAAAAAATAAAGCTTCATCTGTTGGCCAAAAAGATCTACAGCTTGTTGTGGGTGTGGTTTGACCTTTAACCATGTTGATATCTATCTTGAGCTGGAATTAAATACTTCTTTGCAGAAATTTTTAAATTGTTTAAGCATCTAGTTTTAATATGACAATAAATCAATTACACTACACTGAAATAGTAAATAAATTTTACAATTAAATACAAGCGTAATTGATTTTTATTGTTAGATTTAAATAGAAAACGTAGTCAAATTAAATATTTTAAATTTTACTGATTTCACTTTTTACTGTCTATAGGATGCAGATGATAATAATTATTGTAAGGTAAGATATTTTTTGAAAATGACACTACTTTATAGAGTTTAGCTTGCATTGCAAATAATTTTATTAAAATAAATACATCAACAAATTAATAATAATTTAAATTAAATTAAAAATAAATTTCTTTTTATATAAATGGAATACACACATGGGATTATAAAAACTGTTCTTTGCTTTTTGTCTTGTGCATTGCACTTTTTTTTTTGTTTTTTTACTGCTCGCCATTTTAATGGCCTTGGTGTTAACCCGGCCTGTTGCCAGCTCCCGGCCAGATCATCATTTCATGGACGCGGATGGCGTCAGGCGTCATCATCAACAACAACATCGTCAAATTTGAAGGCCTCCGTTTGGGCCCCATTTAAAATCACTTTGTGGCATCGCCCTCTCTCATCAACAGCGTCGTGTTATGCATAAATAAACGCCACCCCCCCTCACCATCCCCCTCTCCACTCTACCAACATGCAGCACCTACACTTGGTTGGGTGCTGTGGCAACTTCATCGTCATTTGCTTATCCTTTTTGACTCTCAACGTGATTGATGGCAACTTTTGGCGCTCGTTGGACCAGAGACTCAACCTGGCTGTAATATGGCAAGTTTCGGCGACTTTTGGTGGCAGTTAGGGCCAAGTTATGACGTGTTAATAATGGCGCATAAACACAACAACCAAATTGTGGGCGTCATCTGTGTGCCACAATGACGGATGTGCCACACGAATGTGTGTGATGAAACGCAGCCATTAGCAAAACTGCCAGTGGCCATGCCACCGAAATGTCATGATTAACTCAGTAAATTAGATATTTATTGAATTTTATAAAAATAAAATAAATTAAATCACTAAAAATACATTTGAGGAAGAAGACATTGAAAATGGAAGTATACTTAAAGCTGTAATTTAATATATACAGGCCTGTTCCTGTATTCACTTCCTATTTTATAATAATTATATAATCTTACAATTATTATTAATAATAGGTAACAATAGTCACTTACTAAAAAATTATATTTTCTTAGTAATTGTAGCTCAATAATTTCTGCTACTCCGTTAAAATTTTGTAATACCCCTACATTACAATACTTACTTTTAATTCTAATGATTTACATCTCACGCTAGTGATGAAATTCAACAGAAAATTTGATTAGTTTTTTTCCCCACTTTAAAAGACTTTTGCCATCATATTACTTATAATAATCTGAATAATATATGACTAGACTTATTATTTCAGTGCATGGAAGCTCACGCGAGTTACGAAACTCAGACACTTATTACCGTAATTGCTCATCTGATCGTATACCCGGTCATTATGAGAAAAGTCACATACTAGCTAAATCTTGGAGACTTCAGTTTTTCAGTTTTTAATTTTAAATTATGTATAATTTTTGAATTATTAGATTTAAATCCTATTTTATTTTAAATATTAAATAATAGTTACTCGACTGCACTTATTCAAAGTTAAATAAATATGTATATAAGTACAAAATTTTAAATAACAAATAACCGATTACTTTTTAATTGAATGCTTTTTTATTTTATGCCTAAGAACTTCCATTTAGATATAAGAGATTGTATATATTTAAATGGGAGCTATTTCACTTTATTGTTGGTAAAAGAAATTTTTGTAAAATATGGACACATTAATCTTAAATCCCCCAAGGGAAGTTATCAGAAAATCCTTTGCTTGAGCAAACTGGAAAATTGGCAATGCTATCAAAGTGATGCCCAAGGATAATTCGAACTAATGCAATTTTCTCAAAGCAATTACCTTAAAGAATATATGGAAACCAAGAGCAAATCGGACCAAGACTTTTGCTAGTGAAATTAAACTGAGAATCGAGAGGCGAACCAGCGACGTTGTCTGCGTTTTTCAATTCAAATTCAATTTCGATGCGCACGGCAAATTCCCATAGCAGAAATGGCCAAAGGATCTACATGCAGGGACCTTCCCAAGTACCCTTTCCCTTCCCCCGATCCATGACTCTACTCAATGGCAGGGATTCAATTCGCAAATATTGCAACTACATTGAGGACGAGGATGAAATTATGGCAATGCTGAATGCAGTTGTTCCAGCTGCTGCCTCCTGCCGAGGGAAGAGTGGAAGAAGGAGAAAGAAGAGTGGTGAGTAGAGTCGGGGGTGTGGCCTCTGTGGGGTCAGCTCCGGCCTGGTTAAATCGTAAAATGCTACGTGGAGTAAATCTAATTTCGCTAGACAAGTGACTGTCATTGATTGCCGATATTTAGAGTTCCGCAGCACAGCTTGCTATCCTATTCCTTCTATCTCACTCTCTATTCCTATATACCTTTCTCACTCCCACTCTCACTCTTTCTCTCTCTCCCTCTAACGTTCTTTGTGTGAGCGACAGGATTGTTGCAATCGTCAATCGTGTTGCGTGGCCAGCACAAATTTTTCGTATGTGCTGCACACAATTGGTATTTGTACTGCACAGTGGTGCAAGTGTTATTGAGCTTGCAACTTAATTTTCAAATGAAATAAATTTCAAAATTATAAAATTAAAGTCTGATATAATTTAAGGATAACATTGTATATACTTTGAGTTCGATGTTTAAGTAATTAAGGAGAAATTAATCACAATAACATGAATATGACATGAATTTTCATACAATTAGCAGTTCTTCAAATAAAAATATTAAACAAAATTATTTAAATTTAAATGCTCTAAATATTTAGAGGCTAAACCATGATCGAAATGACATTCCGCTAAAAAAATCGGTACAGTGTTGACTAATCTATGACAGTTTGAAGTTGGTCAAACCTTTGACTTATCTTTTCAAGTCAAATTTTTTGTTCAATTTGGCATTATTTTTTATAAGAATATGAAACGTCTCAGAATCAAATTTAAATTGTTGTTTTACGCTAGAAGAATTTTATTAAAAGGGAAAGCTTGAGATTTTAAAATTACAATTTTCAATATTCCAAAGTGGAGGCCCTTAGCTTTGAAATCAAAGAGCAAATACAGAAGGAAACAAATTTGTTTAAAAAAAAATTAAATTTGAACAAAATAACATTCCGCTTTAAAGTGTCGACTCATAACCTAGAAACTTTACAAGTAAAATTTATGGTTATTTTTAAATAAGGAATATAGGAAATTATTTAATCGAAACCGTACCGTTAAAAACGTTTTAGATCGGATACCGGCTCTGAAACTTTTAACAATTTATTGTAGTATATGCTAAAAAAACCTTCATCATCAATATTATAGGAAATATTATTATTAGCTGTGCATTTTATTTTGTGAAACCCGATACCATTGATTAATGCGTTTACTTTCAATTCCAATTTTCCAACTTGCAGCCCAGTGTGCCATCAAATTGCCTGATTAGTCGTCCTGCACTGGAAGGCATCATTTCATAGCCGATTGGACAACGGTCTCGCTGGTCAACCCAACTGGATGCGGATTGGATCTGTTCTCCAGCTGTTGTTGCTGTTGTTCTTGTTGTTGTTGTTGTGGCTGCGTGTGGTGGAATGTGCGTCTGTGTTTTTAGAAAATAAAATTGCATTTTCATGAACCTTTGGCCAGGAATTTATCTGCCACACAGATTTCACAGAGATGCCTCTCCTCTACCTCCCATCCTCCCGCGCTGCCTGCTTGTCTGCCTGCCTCACTGACTCCCTCTCAGGACATAGGCTGCTCCAAATAGGCACGCACGTTGCATAAAGCGCATAAATAGCTGCACAGCCAACCAGCCTTGCCTCTACTCTTCCCTACACCATTCAGCCATCCTGCCCCCCTCCCCCCTTGTTTGGTAGTGCCATCAGCAATTGTCCTGGCTATGGGGCAGGACATGCGTGCATATTTACGAGTCGACTGTGGCAGCATCAGCTGCACCAAAAACTCGATTGCCTCTCTGTCCTCTGTGCTGCTCTGTGGTGCGCAACGCTGTGTGGTTGTTGCATGCCACATCTGTGTGTGTGTGTGTCTCTGTGTGTGGCGTCACAAAATAATTACCAGAGCCTGGGCCTCGCTTCGGTGATTGAGTTGGCAAAACGTTGCACTCGATTTGATTTTTTTCTCCTTTTTTTCTAGAGAAGAGAGGGTGCCACAACCCTTCCCTTTTCACTCTCTCCAACTCTGTTTTCCTGCCCCTAGTTGGGGCAATTTATGCGTATGCCATTGGGCCCAAAGTTTGTCGGTTTTTAAGCTAATTTGGCGAGCATCCTGGCTGGTCGAGACTGAGTGAGTGAGCAAGATTTAGTGGCACACATAAATGCCAAAGCCGAAATGCTCCAACAGCAAATCACGGACAGCATGTGACACGCCCACCTCGATTGCGGTGCTCGGACTTTTTGGCACAAAAGTGCAGACAGACCAAAATGCATAGATGGATGGGAGGGAAGGGAAGGGAAGGGATTTGGGGGAATGGAAATGAAGGGGCTTGCCACATTTGAGGCAGCTGAGACTGGGACTGGTCAGTGCAGCAGGGAACCTCATGATTTGCCCATAAATGCAGCAGCCACAACAACAACAACAACAACAGCAACATCAACAATGAGAATCACTTTATGACCATGACATGTTTGTGCACCAGACAAGCACAACGAACAATTTGAATCAAAGTTTGAAAACGAAAATGAATTGAAAAACAAGAGGCTGACATTCTGATCAGAGCAGCTTCAAAGACCGTTTGAAAATTATGTAGGGACTTTAGTATAATTTCTAAATGAATAGACATGGATGTTGCAGCTGTCAAAGCTTTGTATAACTTTTAATAATTGCATTTTGATGACCCTTCAAAGTAACTCTTTAATATCAGTTAAAATTGGAATTTTGTATAAATATTTATTTTGCCTATTGTAGAGCTCAATCAACTTTCTAAAACACAATGCCTCTTAGTGCCTTATTTGACCCACTGAACTTACATATTAATATCTTTAAAAAAATACATGTGTGGTCCCGTGGCTCAGCTGTTAGAATCGCCGACTTATCACATAACTAGAACTACAGTTTGAAAAATAACTGTGTTCGAACCCAGCCATGTTTAAAATCTGTAACTTACCTGTTCTGTTAATTCTTGAAATTGCACTGAAAATGCAGCGTGCTCAATATATTTATAAAATGTATCAAAAAAAAAAAAAAAATAAAAAATATATATATATATCTTAATGAATTAACTCATTAATGCTTAAACTATGCAAAATATTCTCATTTAATTTTATTTATATATACTATAACTGAATATAGCACTAAGAAACAAAACATAGCTAAAAATGTAATGGGTTAAATAAGCTGAGAGCTTTTGTAACTCTATTAATATCTTATGAGCTTTAGAAAATGTATCTAATTTCACTTTAACTAACAATATTAAAGATTTAAGAAAACTGTGTAATCTCTCTTAAATTTTTTTAGGAAGCATAAACAACTATAATTAGATAAGAATATAATAAGAATAAATGGAAAAGCCCAGAAATTGTATAATATATTTATTAAAAATTAAAATAGCGGACTTTTATTTTTACGAATCTCTGCAACAGTGTACACACTCTAACAAGTTCCAGCTTCCCAAAGTCCCCATGGCACTATAAAGTTAAAGTCAATAGTTTGATCTCTTCAGCTTGCCTCACGATCATTTCAAAACTGAAACTTTTGTGTGGTGTGTGAGAAGGAAACATCTCCAAGTCTGTCATTGCCATGCCTCTGATATTGGATTATTGTCATCATCGTTAGCCAATCGGTTTTGCCAATTGGCCAACTTGAGACACAGCTGCATGTGTCAGACGTGTTTCTTCCTGTTCCCCCCTGCTCTGTTGCTCTTCACACTCCCACTTCCCTCAGCGATCCTCCCCCTTTACCCCATTGTCTTGGGCTCTGGACTTGCTCGTCGTCGTCGTCGTCATTGTCGTCGATGGCAATAAATCAGTTTGATTTATTCACCTTCGTTTACTTTTTGGTTTTTCGATTGTTGTCGTTGTCGTTGTTGTCGCTGTTGTCACTGTGGTTTTTGTTGTTGTTGTCTCTTCACGCGCGTGCTTGCATCTTGCTTGGTTTCTTCTATGCATCGATCTATCCGATCTATTCGATCTACCCGAGGCAGTCTCACCCAAAGATCACCTGAGCTGAGCTGAGCTGAGCTAAGCTGAGAGACCTAAGACAGTGAATGTCTAATCCAATTTCGCATGCAACAACAACAACAACAACAACTACAACAACATCTGCACATAGCAAATATCCATATCGTGACATTTGATTTCATATTAAGATTATTGCAATTCCTTAATCCCATTCAATGTTTCTCACAGGCCACAGGGTGCTGCCACATTGTTGCACTTATGTTAATTTATCGATAATTTGTCTTAAGTTCAACACGAAGCAACCCAAATGTGATTCATGCGAAACATGGATTATATCTATAATAATTACAAATTAATCAGCATCAATTTGTTTAAGTGCAATTACTTTCCACTGTATTTTCTAAATATTAAGTGAATTAAAACTTATTTTAAAATGTATAATGCCTTAAAATTCCAGATTCTCTAATGAGATTAGAAGCAAGTTCAAGACAAAATTCCAATTTTGTACAGGGATTTTCCCACTGATGATGAGATATATAATGTGATTGAAAATTCTAATTGTTTCACAATTCTGTAGACTAATACAAGCGTCAATTGAGTTCGTCACTTATGTTCACAGTTGTCGCAGTGCAAGAAATTAAAAAAAGTTTGTCAAATCAAATTTAATTTAAAATTTAGTGATATCAAGTGATATATGAAAATGGAAAACAACTGTCTATAAATTTGTGGATTTATTGTAGAGGCGAAAAAATCAAATGGTCCAAGAGAAGAAGTGCGTGCTCAAAATTTAATAGAAAATTTTGCAGATCAACGCAATGCATTGGCGACAATTTATCTTGCCCAATCAATGATGACAATTAATCTACCCAAGAGAGTGGAAACAAATAATGTACCCCAAACAATGGCGACAAGCAAAGCCGAAAAATTAAAGAAATTTGAGCAACTTGCAATAAAATTTCAAAGAACTGGTTTGAAGAAGCAAGAAATGGTGGCAATTCTAGCTGGCTTGCAAAGTATTGAAGAGTAAAATTGAATTGTAAGTATTGAAGTAGGCATTAGTGATCTATCGATCTATCTTGTTTAGAATCTATATATAATAATACCATATGTCTTTATCATTTTAAAGTTTATGAATGAGTCAAATTATTATATTCGAACTTTTTTGAGATGCTTAATTCCATCTATTGAAATTAAATGTCAAATCAGAATTCATGACAATCTTAAAAAGTTTAAACAATGGACAACACTTTCAGTATAAAAGCGACTTGTCCACTGTGACTTTTGTCTCTCATATCTCTCTGTGAATGTCTCCGGAGCACTTGTAACGTTCTCGCCCCGGTTTTCTTAGGGGCATTTGGTTTGACAAGAAATTTATATTAATTTATTACAGTTCAACTGACAGAGAATTAAGCGACAGACAATTTATGGCTTTGTTTTCAGCGCGCATTAAACAGAGGAAAGAAATCATTTATGTAAATGTGAACAGTTTGTCGCGAGCTCCAAAGACAACTTTTGAGGGTCTTGAGCTCATCAATCGCATCAGTTGAGCACGCGACTAAAATGCGCAGACTCGAACAGAGATATCGCTTATTTTATGAATTCTAAACTAAAGAGGTATATTTTTAAATTTCAAAAACAGATTTTGAGGGCTACCAGTTCATCAATCCGACACACGATAATTTATTAATAAAATTACCTTGTAAAATCCTAAAATGTATTGGCACTACACTTAAATAAGTGATTCGTATTAAATCCTCATAACTAGACGACTGGCGGCTCACAGAGATCGCCAAGCTCTTTACGTTATTTTTAAAAACTGCCACCTGTTCCCAACGAACCATATACACTGGAAAGAAAGAATTCAGAATTTAGAATTTCGCCATAACGGTCGTTCTACTTGTCCTATCTTGATGCGATTGAGTGGGATAATAGATTATACTAATATATAACGGTAATTATCACAAAAAAAGTATTATCTTAAAAACTGTGGGTGTGGTGTTTTTTCCCGATTTGCGGGAGCGGAAGGGTTCGTGGCTTAAATTTGAAACAATCTGGATCTGCGTAAAGTATATACAAATCTGTGTGTCAAATTTAGTTTCGCTATCTTTTATAGTCTCTGAGATTCCTTTGTTCAAAAACAGACGAGCGAACGGCGGAGGGGGGCGTGGCTTCAATTTGAAACAAACTTGATCTGCGTGGGGTATATAGAAGTCTTTGAGTGAAAGTTTGGTATCTCTATCTCTTATAGTCTCTGAGATCCTTTTGTTCATACGGACGGACGGACGGACAGACGGACAGACGGACAGACTGATTAAGAAAATATATACTTTATAGGGTCGGCGATGCCTTCTTCTCCCTGTTACATTCATTCCAACGAACACAATATACCCTTTTACTTATTTTTTAAGTAACGGGTATAAAAATCGAATAAGTGATTTGTTTAAAAATTTTTTTCGCTTTATAATTCTGCAAGTCTTATGTTTTATAGTTTTTTATTTCGCTTAGTTGTCAAATGAAATGTATAAATACTTATTTCAATACAAAAGTCATGTTATGACTCTGAATTATATTAAACAACGTTGTTCACTTCAAAAGTTTCTTCTTTTCTGTTATTACAGGGCATCCATCAAGTCTACAATAAGCAATAAATTATAATTCACAAAGGAATAGTTGTCACATTTTGCGATAGTCTTTTCGATAGTTTGGTCAGCTCTAGTTCAGGGCCAATCACTTAATTGCGACGACCCACATTTATTCCCAGTGGACTCCATTTGCTCGTCATTCATCTGCCGTCGTTAAGCGACAAGCGACAAGCGGCAAACGACAGCAACAGCGACAGTTAGCGACAGCAACATTTTTGTCGCGACAGCAACATTTCGGCAACGGCAGCAACTGTCGCCAACTGTTTTTTGGTGTCTCGAAGTTGCCTCTTTCTCTGCCTCTGTCGCTTCTTTGGGTGACACTCTCATACACACACACACACATGGGAGAGTCACACACAGTTACACACACACATTGGCAGCATCATTAGCAAAGAGCTGCGGCGACGTTGATGTTGCTGTTGTTCCTGTTGCTGTTGTTGTTGTTGTTGTTTTTGCTGTTGCTGGCAGCCTTGTCGCAGCCTCCGCTGTCAAAAGTTGATTTACCGTTTTAATTTTAAGTTAAAAACCTGTCAAAAATAAATCATTCAATCGCTGGTTCATTTCGTTTGTTCACTCGTCGACTCTTTTTCTGCCTTTTGGCTTGTCTCATCTCATCTTTATACCCAACCCCTCCCCCCCATTCGCATATTTACGCCCATAGACAGTGACCCAGTTGCCAAAACCAGCACCACACCCCTTTCCACCCCTCTCCTTTGCACCCCATCCCTTCCTTTCCCTCTCTGCACCTCTTCTCTCTATCCCTCTCTGCAGTTAACATATGAACAACTCGCCACTCGCATCGCTTTCATCGCCATTCATTAATGTCTGAAGTCTGAAGTTGCAAAGCGGTCTTTGCATTCATTCATTCATGAATACAACTCGTAATTGATGTACTAGACGATCTCAGACACTTTTTAATTGAGAAATTAATTTCAGTTCTAGTTTTCTATTTAAATTATTCCTTTTTCTTTACTTATTTTTCAGCTACGCAATTTTAACTTTTTTTCTGCACTGAAAAAATTCATTTTAGAACTCAAATTTAATAAACAAAGTTTGAGCTTAGTATTTATTTGAATAATAACTTTTACATTTTTTTCTATGTTCAATACTTAATTCTACTTATATTTAACAGAGCTGATACACTGATAAAATATTTGTTATAATATAAAGATTTTGGTCACAAAGAACATAAAATTCTTAGGCCCGGTTTATCAATATCTCCTTAAATTTTATAAAAGAGATATTTGAAAATATGACGTCAAAATATCTCTGATATAGTTATCAAACCTCTTAACTAGACATTGCAAAACTGGCCCTTAAGGTTAGAATTTCTTGTTTAGAATCTAGGCATTACTATGATGTTATAGTTCTCCAACACCCTAACCCGATATAATGATATGCTGCTTTACCTTATCAATCCTCTGCCTTTAATCAAAATAACAGGAACTATTTCCACCACACGAGTATAAATTGTAATCTCTTTTATTGCAATTTTTTTATTTTAATGCAATGCCAAAGCTTTAACCGGATATGGAGTATCGATATCAATCCGGTCTCAGACAACGAATTCAGCTCCACAGAGAAGAGATCAGTCAAGTCTGGCTGAGAGTTGAAGATGGGAAGGTGGCTGGGAAGGAGGGAAGGTGGAAAGGAGGGAATGGGCAGTAGCTGCGTTGTGTTCACACGCGGCCAGGTTTTGGACTGATAATTGATGCATTATAATCGCATCGAGATGTGATTGATTATGACAGGTGTGCGCAGTCATGTGGAATGGCAGCGAATTCCAATGACGCCAAAGTGATTTGCTTGATTGACAAGCAGGTCAGTCAGTCAGTCGGAGCCAGTTCCAATTCCAGTTCCAGTTTCAGTTCAACTCACAAGATCAAGCCAGCTGCAGGCTTAGTTGCAGGTTAGTGCCAGAGTTAAAGTCGAGGGCAGCTGCAGAAGTTTCCCTCTTTTCTTCTCTTTGGTCTGTCTCTTTCTCTCTCTAGGCTGGCGACAAATTTACGCATGGTACGACAGGTTCATTAATTGATGTGCACACTGTCGCCGCACGAGGTTGGAACTTGCAACATTGCCACACTGCCACATTGCAACAGTGGCAGCTGCGCAGGCGCCAATGTCGATGTGGCATTGCGTGCGGTGGCCGCTTCAGCTGGATATTTCTTAATCGATATCGAAATGATTTACGTTTGCTGCCTAATGAGTTCGCATACACAAACAGACGGACAGTGGGACAGACAGACAGACGACAAACTGATGTCTGAAATTTTCCTTTCACGCAAACTCGTGCGGCGTCTTTCAGTTCAGTTTTTTTTAACATCAAGTCGCAGGCAACTGGCTATCAATCTCTGACATGACGTAGCAGCTTCCCTTTTTAGTTTTCTTATTATTTTATTTTACATACTGTTGTTTGCTTCTTTTTTCATTAGTTGATTGGCATTTCAATTAACGAATTAGTCATTTGCATGCAGTTGATTTAACTTTAGTTTTTTATTGATTTAATACTTCCTGCCATCTTAACTGTCTCAGTTTTTGACCTGCGTCTCTGTGCTGGTTCATCATTGGTCAGTCTTCACTGTTCCTTTTTTTCCGTATGCCAAGCATCTGGGTTGCTGTTAATGACAGCTATCCATCAACTCTGTTGGGGTTGTTGCTTCGTTTACTACATCGGCTGTTACAACTGTAACAGTTTGTCGGGGTGTAAAATCAACCCTTAAAATTGATTGATTTGTCTCTTCGTCCCAAAAAGTGAGAATAAAATGTCTGCTCTTTGTATTGGTCCATTGCAGACCACTCGTTTAAGCCTAATGAATGCTGGAATTAAAAGATGTCCAAATAGTTTCAAGTATTTATTAAATACTGAGATTTTAATATTTGCAATTATTATATTTTTAAGTTTTTACTATCTTTGTGCAATTCTATTTGCATTATTTTGATTGTTGTAATTTTTTTCCGAGCATTTTTATAATTTCTTTATCAATTTTTAAAAATAAATTTTATAATTAACAAAATTTCTGTAATATTCCTATTTTGTTCTTATTCGCATTACTATTATCTTGTTTTTATCGATAATATTATAATATATATCAATGCCATTATATTATAATTATAATCATAATTATTATAATTATTATATTATAATTATATTATAATTATTATCAGTGCTGCCAGAATCTCCGAAGCAAAAATTGCTACATTTGGAAAAAAAAGTGCTAAAAATTATGTGAAATTTACCAACAAAAAAAAAATGCTAAATTATTAAAATGTTTGTTTTCACAAATACATGCATGAAATTAAGAAAAAAAATCGAAATTAAAAATACTTAAATTAAAAAGGACATTGATTTCATAATTTAAGCAATTATATTATCATTTAACTAAAAAATACTTATAGTGATATCTAACTCGTCAACTCAGTGTACTTCTCATTGCCATTAATTTGTGTCAAGTAAAAAAGTGCTCCAAAATATTTGGCATTTCAACCCAATTACAAAACACATTCAAATAATCGAACTACTATGTTTAATACAAGCTCTGATATTTTTGTGAACCATTATTAATCGTAATTTGTGCTATCAATTTCAAAAAGGTATAAAAAAAGGCAAAAATGCTAAAAAAAAATAAAATAATGCTAGTTTGTAATAAAGTTGCTAAAATTGCTATAGAAGAATTAAAAATTGCTAGATTTGTGGCTAACAGCAATATTGAAATAATAATAATAATATTATTATTATTTTATCTGTTTTCACTCAATTTGGCCACTTTCTGGTCAAATTATATCACTATGATTAACTCCAGAATTTTCTATACAGCTATTTGTAGATTACAATTCAAAGTCCCTCTGGCAAGGCTTTCCATCAAGCTGATTTAGTTAATTATTTCAGCTGTTAATTATTGCCCCATATCATTTCTCGTTCTCTCTGGCTTTCTCTCTCTCTGTTTCTCTTACTCTGTCTTATTCTCTATATAGCCGTAATTATTAGCTGTCTCGTTGTGGCATTAACATGTCCCTCACAGTAATAGGACAATGCTTTGCCCTCTGCTATTTTGCTCCTAGAACAGTGTCACATTTACGGACACACTGGGTATACATATATGTATACCCCCATACGATATACAACCCCTATTATGAGAGTTCATACCCTTCACTCTCTCTCTCTGTGCTTCGTCTCTGCCATCAACGCATTTCAACGCATTTTATGCTGAGGCGCGTTTCATGTGCGGGTGCTGTGGACATATTTATGTCGCTTTTGGGAACATTTCATCCTCATAAATATTATTCATGCTCTCGTTCACTCTTTAGCTCTCAGTGTACTCCCCATTCCCTTTCCCATCTCCATCTCCGTCTCCGTCTCGGACTCTTTTTCTGCTGAGCTTTCAAATTGCACAACACGAAAAGTTCGTTACTGTGTTCAACGCCCCGAGAACGATGGAGACGAGGACAACATGTGAAGAAAAATAGCAAGGAATCCATCAGATAAGTGCGAGCCAACAGTGTCTATCGCTATCTCATTCTCACTCTCTCTCCCTGTCTTATTTCTCGCTTGGCTTTCAGCGTTTTTGCCAGTAAATTGTCAAAGTGACAGCTCATGTGAGTCGCAGTTGCCAGCAGAAAAAAAAAAAGATAAAAAAATAGGAATCCCGGCCATCATTTATTCCCCTCTCCTCCTATCCCCTTGCTCCCCTCACTGCGCACACCTTCCGCGTCTTGGACTCCGGCAATTCCTTGGGTTTGATTTAATGTTGCGTGTGATATATCACAGTCCAGACAACAACACCACCAACAACAACAACCACCAGCCTTTATTTTACGCTTATCGAACTCTTCTTCCTCTGTTCTCAACCCTCTTCCTCTCCTCTCTTCACTTTGACTGCCAACCACTTTGCCACATTTAATTTTTGGAACGTTCTACACTGTGGCATGGTTGGGGGGCAATGGCGTCGTCACGTCAGTTTGCCAGTCTGTCAGATCTCTCACATCTTACTCAGTTTTACTCTCTCGCCTTCTTTGGAATGTCTCTTTCATTTGTTTCCAACTCAATGAAAGAGTCTCTCTCTCTCTCTCTCTCTCTCTCTCTCTCTCTCTCTCTCTCTCTCTCTCTCTCTCTCTCTCTCTCTTCTCTCTTTTTCCCTTTGCCTGTCTGTCTCTTTTCTCTGTCTTTTGCCATCAACTTCATTTCGATTCCCTTACAATAAATCACTCATTTCGCAGTAGTTTCGTACACTCCTACGCTTAGTGACCGAACATAGGCTACTGTCTCAGGCACAGTGGGACCAAAACTATAATTGTAAGGCAATCAGCTGAATTTAAAAGGCAATGAAAGAAGCATATATATACTACTAGAGATTTTTTTTTAGATTTTTAAAATATATAAAATGGATAAATGTTCCACTAACTCATATAATGAATATTTATATTTTTAAGAGCTATGGAAGTAATGGATAAATTTTCCACAAACTCATATATTCGAGTTAATGTAAATATTAAATTGTTTTCTTTTGTCTTGTATTGTTCAATACATGAAAGTATTTTCATACATAAAAGTATTTTCCACCCATAACAGTTATTGAAATAATTAAATTCTTAAATATAAAGGTATTTTTTAGCTAAAGAAACATTTTCCAATTAACTTTTAGAATAAGTCTCACTTAATTCATATAAGCTGATTGAATTAAAAACATTTTTTAACGATTTATACTATAAATATGAATTTAGTATATTTTAGTATTATATAAGTATATTTTATTAACAAGATGCAGATTTTTATTAATTTTTGACATACAATAATAAAAAATATTTTTTATTGATTGGATGACAAATAAAAAGTTTCCTACAACTGTTTTCCCCATATTTTCGAGCTATGGAGATGAAAATATCAGCAATTACGTGAAGAACTATGAAAGATTGGTACTTATATTAATAGTCAAAGAAAGATCAATCTTATATCTTGAATATTCCTAAATTTTAACTCAATAAACTGACTTATTTTTCCACAGTGCCATGTCAAAGTCAGACCACGCATTGACGACGTCAATGTGTCATTGGTCTTCTTGAAGTTTGCCTGGGCTGTCGGCAAAGAGAAGACACTTCCAGCTTGGGGTACTGAGACTTTGTTGGGTGGTTTCCTTGACTCTTATGCCTCTTTGATTTGTCACTGTGGGGGCTGAGAGATTTAACAGGGGAGTTGGAGTTGGGGCTATGTTTGCTGTCTGTATCGAATGTGGCCTAGCTTTAAATTGCAATGACGTCAAGTTGGCATGCTTCATGATTATGTCGCCTGTCTCAAGCCAGATCCGAAACCGAAACCGAACCCAATGCCAATGTCAGTCCCCAAGCGAGGAGACACTCTCTTTCTCTCTCTCTCTCTCTCTCAGTGTGTGGCATTGTGGCAAAGTGGCAGTGTGGTGTTTGTTTGCAACTTCTGCGCGGTGTCTTCGACGTGACCGAGTTGATTGTGTAAAAGTGCGAAAACGAGACGAAACACTCTTATCTGTCGGGCCCCATCGATAGATGTCATCTTGAGTGATTTACCGTCAATTGGGGATGTTGTCTTCAATGAGTTTTTTCTTTTCTCTCGTCTCATCTCTTCTCTGCCATGTCTCAGATTTATGTTTATATTTATTTACGGTACGACTCGATTCGTTTGGGGTCTTAGTCTCTGTCTTGTCTTTTTAAGCACATGTATCTGTATCTGTATCTCTATCTGTATCTTTGAGCAAGTGAAGATGCGATGCTATTAAGAGCGCTTGCCACAAAGAGAGCCAAAAAAAAGAATTTATCAATATTAAATGTCCGACTTGAAATTAAACCTTGCTGCAAATTTCAATTTATGTCTTCTCCCCAAAAAATAAAAATCAATATCTATTATGTAAGCTTGTTTGAATTTGAGATTTAAGTGGATATTATTTCTGCCATACAGAACAACGAATCAAATATAAATTTCTATACATTTATGATTTGATCGGAGATCATGTCATTTAATTTGTAGCTACTTTATAATACTCGATATCACAATGTTTATCTTAGACTTGAGATTAACTTATTACTTTAAAATTTATTTTTTTATATTTGCTTGCTCTTCATTTTGATTTCGAATATATTAAAATTAAAAATAAGTGGCCAAACTAACAAACTATACTATCATCTATATTACTTGTTCTTAAATTATTTATTGATGAAGTGAATATTTTCACAATATTTAACTCTCAGTTGCCGTCACAGATCTTTCTTTTGTGACTTTAAATAAGACACAAATTTGAGGCATACTATTTGTAGGAATTTGCCATTTGAATGCACCTCGCTGAGAGACAGAGAGATCAAGTAATCAAGCAATTATTAGCTCAGCTGTCAGTTGGCATTGACAGGCATCATTATTTAGACTGAAAACCAGTCTGAAAATATTTTAGGACTTTGGCACCATGAGAAAAAATTGCAGCACAGTTTCAGCCAAGTCGATTGCTGGCCAGAGAGATTGGTTGACAAGTGGAGACCAATTGGAAGCGAGGGAGACGGGGAGAATAGACCCACGCAATAAATCGATTGACAATTTGAATTGAGGTGCACTTTTCCAGGTGAATTTAATTGTGGTCAAGGCTAGTTTTCGATTAATCCATAAATGTCGCTTGGATGATGCCAACTTATTGATGGACTTCAATAGATTTAGCTAATGTAACTTGTTGCAAGGGGAAGTGGCAGTTGCATCAATCAAACCAGATAAACTCAGCTCAACTTGGCCTCAGTTCAAGACACGAGCCAAAACACATATCGTAGACTATTTGATATTCATTGGCAATTTACATGGCGATTATTAGCATTGACATTCCTCCCAGTCGGTGCCCCAGACAATTGTTGCAAGCACAATCAATTAGGCGTTGAATTGATACAAGATACATTCACATACACACACACAGACACACACATACACATACACACAGGGCTGGGTGTTAATTCTATGCCACCCACATGAATATGCAATTATTCGTATTTGTGCAACCAAATTGATTCTTTACTAAGACAACGACGGGCACGAGAATTACGAGTACTCATGTGATTGCCTCTTTAAATAATTTAATGGGTACTCGCTTAAATGACAGCATGAACTCATTACATTTGTGTGAAAAGGTAGAATATTCATTCAATAGTTTCATGAAACATAAAATTAATTTAAATAATTTAAGTCCATTCAAGGGAGGAAAAGGGTTCTGCATCTAATAAGCTTAAAACTTATTTCCAAGCATTTTTTTATGTTTGACAAATATTTGATAAATATTTAAGAATATGTTATCTTAACCTTAGTTTATCATCAGTTAATTATCGTGTACATAAATTTCAAAGATTTATATTTATAGTTCAGCATGCATTTCACTTTTTTAAATAGATTAACCTTGGATGTAAAACTGACACCTTAAATTCAAAGGACTTGAAGCTTAATTACGTTCAATTGATCTGAAATTAAATTTTAAATCTTCATTTGAATAGTTAAGCTATACTATTTAGTTAACAATTGAAGCTAATTTATGATATGCAACTTATTAATTATTTCTGAGACTGATAGTTCTGCTCTATTATATTTTGTTAATACTTACCAACAATTGGGAAGTTTTAGAGAAATAATTGATGTAAAAACTGTATGATAAATATGATAAGATAAGTGAGATAAAATCTCGGATAAAGCCGTTTTCTTATTTTCTTTTTTCTTGAGGTAAGATTATTGACTCCCATGGCGAAATTCTCAACCCGTCAGAGCTTCTACATTTTAGATACTTTAAGAGTTTTATATTAACACCAGATATGTTGGATCGAACGCCATCGATTGCCAATCGCTGTGATTATTGGCAATGCCCTTCTACCAAACGCGCCACATGTGGTGCAGACTGAACTGGAAAGGAGTTGCAAAGGGGTGGTGGGAGGAAAGGGAGAGGGGGGGCACTGAGATGGAGCATGGATCATTGCATGTGGTTGCTGATGGCGGCATCGATTGCGTGCACATGATGTGGGCAGTTGCAACTGCAACTGTTGCTGATGTGCATTTGATGATGGTGGTTGCGGTGCTGCGTGGTTGCTAAAACGCTTCTGGGTTGTGGCAACAACAACTGCGACTAAAAAATTTACAAGCAGACAAACTAGAAAACAACGCGTTCAACATATAAAAACGATGCGATGCAATAATTTAAGCGCATTTTGAATAATTGCCGTGGAGCAGCAGCAGCAACAACAACAACATTTGCAAGAGCAACATGCAGCTTGGACTTTTGTTGCTAGCGGCTAATCATCAACAAGCACACACACACACACACTGACACACATTGGCAACATGCACAAGCGAGCATGCAACATTTTGAGGCACATTGAAAGTAAAAGCATAAAACAAACAACTCGACGCCAATCGCCATAAATTGTCAAGTTTAATGCGGCTTCAATTGGGTGAACAAAACTCATGTGTCCATGTCTCCAACGTGTTGCATGTTCATCATAAAAATCAAGAAAACTGCAACAAAGAAAAAACTCCAGACAAAAATCAAACAAACAACTCACAGTTTCTTATGATGATGTTGCTGCCGTAGCAGCAATTGCTACCCCGCAGCAACAGCAACAGTTGCTGTTGATATTATCGATATTATCCCTTTCCAATAAAAGTGATCGGTTCTTGACTTTTTATACATGAATCAGATTAATATTACATCATATATATTATTTTTATCCAATTTTTGCTTAACTCTACTTAAAGTTTGCTGAAAATTTCAATATGAGAAATAACATAATTACAAAATATATTTTCCATTGATCTTGCCAGCCATGTATTTAAAATGATTTACTTTGATTTAAATTGATCAGAATATTTAATAAATAAAAGTTCTTTTTATCAAAACATATTTTATGATATAAGTTTCAAATAACATGTATATGTATATTTGCTTGATTTTGATAAAGCTGGATGATATATGGGATAGACTTAATCTGAGTTTTACTGGTATATCTTAATAAAAAACAAACAAATAAAAATAATTTCTTTAATTAACGCACATGTGATGACTCAAGTTAGATTTAAATGTAACCAACTTTAACCCTTTAATATTCATTAAAAGTATTAATGGGCTTGTCAATTTCTTTTTATTCTACTATCCAAATATATCTGCTTATCTGCCCTTGATCTAAATACATTATCAATTTAACCCATCATTCCATATATATATCTCGTATCCATTCATTCCATTCCTTTCCTTTTTTTTTCTTTTCTTAACTTAAACTCAAAGTTATGCAAAATCTCTCCAACTAAAATACAGTATTTTAGACCTGATTAACCCAATCTGTTTAAGGTCAGTCCAAAGTTAAAGTAATGTCATAAAGAATTTAACGTCGACGCCGACTAAGATTTAAAACTTAGTCTTTATTAATATTCATAAATATGTAGGGGAAAAAGAACAATGGATCCAATTTGGCAGAGTATTATATGGTATATTTAAAATTTTAATTTTTTTATTATTATTATTTATTATTGGATTTGCATTGCAAATTGAAATGTCGTCGTTAGAGCATCAAAGAAATCAATTCGAAGGCACTGAAATGCCCTTAATGACAAACGAAATTGACATTTGGCAATTTTGACCAATTTTAAGCAAAAGCAAATGTCAAAATCAGTAAAGCAACATTGATTAGAATTATGTAAAAGCATAGAGCAGGGAAGTTGAACAACATACATACTAGTACAACACCTGTACAGTAAAGACACACTCACACACACACAGACAAGAATCTGAAAGCATTTTGCCAGTCAGACAAGCTCGTAATTTCAAACGCTGTCAATTTCAAAGTCAATTTAATGCAATAACGATATTTTTAGCTTCATTTTTGATTAACAATAAACTAATCTCTCAAATGTTGTTGTTGTTGTTGTTGTTGTTGTTGCCAGTTCAATGTCTGACTATGAGAAGGAACACGAGATTTTGTATTGTTGCCGTCACGAGTTTATACATTTTTCAGCTGCAAATCTCAAACTCTATCGATGCAGATGGCCAAGAACAGCTCATCAATGAGCCAACACAACCACAACAACAATAATGCCAACAACTACAGACCTGACCATCAAACGGTGGGTGGTCCCCTGACCAGAGAGATCTCTTTTTCATTCTCTTCCTCATTCTATAGCTCTTTTACATTGTCGGACTCTGTCTCTGGCTGCCTTGTAAAATATGTTTATTTAGAATATCAAAACCGAAAGTAATCGATTTAATAAACTGTCACCGACATGTGGCCAGGCCAACTTGGTTCGAGCTACCAGCTACTGCAAGCTCAAGTCACGATAATTGCAAATGTATCTCAAAGATACACACACACGTTCTGCTTGTCGGAAAGCAAGGATAAAGCAACAACAACAACAACAACAGCAGCCGGAGCAGCATTTCATAAAGGGTTTCGTTCATTGGTTTTGGCTTTTCTTATACCCTTACCGAGGATATTATAATTTATCACGAAATGTGTAAACGCTTAACAAAATTAATTAAACTAAACAAATTAAACAAAATTGGCATTATGGCTTTCTAAAATTTCAACATGTTTTACTTGGTACTATCTTAAGCATTCTGACTTAATTCGGTTAAAATCGGAATACGTAACCGTAACACTGTCAGAGAACTAATCAGTTAAAAATTCATGGAAACTTTTATTTTCTAAGAGATCTTAACAAAGTTCACAGATTTGTCTTATACATCCCAACAAAATTTTAATAAAATCAGACCACTATATCATATAGCTGAAAGAGGTATGACTCTTCAAAACTGGAATACAGATCCCTAAAATCGAATCAAATAATATTTAACATGTTCCGAATAAATTTGATGAGACTATACACGTAATAACTGTCGATCGGGAGGAAATGGAATTTTCCTATTAAAAAATAATTGTTTTTTTTTTTATATATTAACCATTTTAGAAAATTCTGCTGGGACCTGCAAAGGTATCAATTCTTCGGCATGTCTCAGATATCTTTTCCTTCCCACATTTTTTTTTTTTATACTGTGGGTGGTTGTGGTGGTGATGGTGGTGGGGCGGGTGGTGCAACGTCTATGATATCTACGTGTATCTACGTATCTCGTTAAGCGTTCCAATGCGCAGCAAAAATTTCATATGTGTGTCTGTGTGGAAATCCTTTATGTTGATTACATTTCTGGGTTTATTTTATTAAAAATACTCGCATTGCATTGCAAGGATACATAAAAAAAACAGCAGCAGCAGCAGCAGCAGCAGCAGCAGCAGCAGCAGTGGCAGTGGCAGCAACTGAGACAGCAACTTGTGGCAGGGGCAGCAAATCGTTCGTTGGCTCAGTCACAGTCAATATTGGCAGCGTCTGTGGCTTTTAACTCTCGCTCACATTCACATTCTCATTCTCATTCTCATTTCTCTCATTCTCCATCTGGTTATTGTGCGGACTGCCAAATGCACGTTGCATGTTGAGCTGCAAATTTGCAATGCAACCTGCAACTCGTGCAACTCAACACAATAAAAATGGTAGCCATGTCCATGTTTCGTATCCTGTCCAATTCACCGCCTCCTTCTTGCAGTCATATGTATGAAAGTATGATGAGTGCACTCGACAGCACAAAATGTTACCTTAACTTGCCACCATGCCACTGTGTTGCACAATTGAATGCCCACTTGATAAGTTCGGAAAAATTAATTTTCTTTACACACACACACAACATGCGAAAACATTTCAACTTTTATCAGACAGTTGACCTAATGCAGTACTCTCGTAGTTTATAAATGCCACATTCACCCCCTCTAACCTATTGTCTGCTCCTCATCTCAGCTGTCTGTGGCACAAAATTTTGGCAGATAACTGTGAATTGAGCCGAAACTTAGCCCAATCGAATAATTTATTATTCGAGAAATCAGTGAGCAGAAGGAAAATTTTAATTTTTTGTTCAAAATTTAAAGGATTTGATGATAATTCTATTTGTTTAATTTAATTTATTTTTTGTATTTTATATGTAGATACCTTGTGAATATATTTATTCATTTATTTATATATCTATTTATTTATTTATTTATTTATTTAATTATTTATTTATTTATTTACTTATTTATTTATTTGTTTATTTATTTATTTATTTATTTATTTATTTATTTATTTATTTATTTATTTATTTATTTATTTATTTATTTATTTATTTATTTATTTATTTATTTATTTATTTATTTATTTATTTATTTATTTATTTATTTATTTATTTATTTATTTATTTATTTATTTATTTATTAATTTTTATTTTTTTTATTTATAACGTCAACTAAAAGCAGTCGACACAGTGAAAAAATTATAGAATGGTAATGGGTAATTAACATTAAATTATATTATTATAAAACATTTATTGATAACACTTGCTTTTAAGATATACAGATACTTCTAGCAAAATCACACATATCATCAGACTATTTTAACTTAACTTTATTATTCGATGATATTGCCACTTCTTATTTATTAATAACTAGCCATTGTCACTTCAACTAATAATCAAATTTTATTTTTTATACCCAACATGTCAACTTTATATTTAATAATAAACATTTAACAAAATTCAATGCGTTGTACCAAAATGAATTTTGATAAAAGTTTTTTGTCTCTCAATTTCCCGCTGTTATTGGAGTAAATATAGTACGATGACATCTTGATGGGATGGAGGGGGCTGTTGGGGGTTGTGGCAGCTGCCACACTCAACACTTTCCGCATCAATTACGTCATGTTAATCCGAGTGTCCACTGCATGTCCGCAAACTGACCGACCATACATCACACACTGACACGTTGGTCAAGGGGGTAGCTAGCGGGTAAGGGGAAGGGGCAGGGGCAGAGGCAGGGGGTGTAGATTGCAGCATTGTTACAATGTGCAGTGGCAGCCGTAAAAACAACATTTCAAATGCTTTGATGTGGCCCACAACTGGCATGTCCACGACCCTTCAACCCTACCCCTCTCATTACATCAACCCGCTCCACGTCCTTCGTCCTTGCTGGGCAGTTGCAACGCCAGCAAACATTTCAATCAAACGGACTGTAAAAAGAGCCAACGAAAGGACGCACAAAACATTGCAGACGAAGCGCCAGCTGCAGGAACAATGTGGCAGGACGACATGCTGCAGGATGAGGGGAGGGGCAGAGGAAGGAGGGAGAAGGGGCAGTCACGTTGGGGCAGCTCAATGACGCATATAAACTCCCAACGTCAGCGTTAAATGCGTTCGTGTCCATGTCCACGTCCATGCCACGCCATGAGTTGCGACTCACTCATTCACTCACACCCGCTCATTCACTCACTCATTCACTCAGTTATTCACTTTGCCTCATTCGCATGCAAAGGCGACGTGCAAAAAGCGAAACAGTGGCCAGCGAAATGACGAAAAAGAAGAAAAACAACTGATGAGAAGTTGCAAATGCAAAAAAAAAAAAGAAAACTCAATTCGATTTAATTAAAACCAATTTTCGACTTTGAACTGTGCGTTTACTTTTTATGTGAATGACAGAATACCCTCTAAAAGGGAGATAACAAGGTTTTGGTAAATTAAGATTTAATTAAAAGTAATTATTAAGGATATAATAAAAGTAATAGTAATTTTATTAAGTCAATTTAAATTGAAAAGTTTCAAGAATCTTTAGTACCTACATTTAAAAGAAAAAAAAAATGTCAAAGGTTTCACTTTAATACTAAATACAGTAAAAGTCTTAGTCCATTCAAGTATACAGTAGAGTTTCCATATCAAATTTATTTCAGGAATTATTTTATTAAATTATACAATTAAACTTTTCTTAAAATAGTTTCCACAAGATCACTCATAGTTAATTTTAGATGCTTTAAGAAACTCTCTTTTCAAATAATAGTATTTCAATCAATTTAGGGCTTATTATAAAGTTGTCATAATGTCAGCAATAGAAAAATAAATATAAACATTAAATATATGTAGTTATAAGTCTTTGAAAAATTTATATTTTGTAGGTACATACTTTAAATTTTCCGGCAGTGCATACAAAATTCAAACATTTTCCCATCAATATTTTGCTGAAATAACAAAGAGCAGGAAAAGCAATAATGGCAATTTTATAAAATGGATTTGGAGATATAGGGGGTATATATATTGTATATAGGGACGCAGGGCAAATGGATGCACCACTGGATGCGTCTTTTGCAAGTTGCCACATTTACATTTTTATGCAAAGTTTCCTTTTGGTACCACAAATAAAATTTCGACGTGCAGTTGATTTTTCCCCATTTATTTGAATGTTGTTCAACATTTATCCAACTAAGAAAAAATCTAATATATATTTTTTTTGCAAGCTGATTAAGTCGATGAAACGTGTTTGGAAGTCTAATAAATGGAAACATTTGCTCCGAAATGTCTATTCAGTTTTAGATGTCAGTGAGTGGTTGCACAAAATGTTGAGTGCTAGTAAACTGAAATTTAGGATAAATAATTAAAGTTAAGAAAACAACAAAAAATACATATATCTATTTTATACAATTATTCACTTTTTCTTTTCCGAATAAAAAATGTATTTAAAAATACACAAATTTATTTAATAATTAGAATTAAAATAAAATATTTTACTATGTATTAAAGTTGATAAGTGTTTCATTAACTTTATTTTACGTGACAATAAAAAACCTCTCAAAGATTTCATAAAAACTTACAATAAAGAGAGAAATTACAATAAATATAGAGAAATTTAATCAAAGTCCATCTTGAATTATATAGATTTATAATTTTAACTGGACATTGGACTAATCAATTCTATAATTAGAATCAAATGAATAATACAAATTAGTTCTTTAAAAGAAAGGAAAGCTCAAAACTATTTATATAGATGTGTAGGACTTCAGTTTAATAAAATATTACGTATACGTTTTATTAATCTTCCATAATATTCGATCAACGAATCCTAAATATTTTATAAGAATCAGATGATAAACATTTTACAATTTTGGAAAACATTTTTTTCTATTATAAGAAGTTGAAAGAAGATTAATCTAAGATGCTTTCTCATAAAATAATTTATAGATAATGTATATGGAAAACAATCCTTAAGTTAATTGTCATTTTGATGTATTACCTATTAATCTGTAGGATGCCCAGCTCAGTTGCAACAATGTGTGGCAAGCGTGGTTTGCTGAGCAAATGAGCCATCCTGCACCGCCAATGGGTTAATCAAGGCAGACAACGAACGCATCATGTTTGGTTTCGGCCTTATCGCATATACACGTACTATTTTCGCACAATTCGCATAATATTTTCACGCGAGTTTTCCGAGTTTTCCATTTGCCAGTTCTCAGTTGCCAGTTCTCAGTTGGCAGTGGACAGACGCTATCTCATTCAGTTGGATTCGCTACGCTGACGTGGCTGGGAGTGCATTGAAATCCACTTCATTTTCCAGTGGGAAAATGCCAATGTGAATGTGTCTATGAGTGTGTATGTGAGTGAGTGTGTGAGTGTGTGTGGGGGGCACATTGAAGGGTATTAACAGTCATTATTCAATGATATCTGGCTGCGGACATTGCAGGACAGGGACATCATCATTCGTGCGGAATATTCGGGCTCTGTAAATGGATCGATTTCGTTTTGCCAACTCACCCACCAAACCACCCAACCACCCACTCATTCAACCACCAGCACCACTTGCTCAGCCAGTTTGTTGTTGTTTGTGTGTCGTGTTTTTGGGCTCGACAGAGGATCAAGCCATGGCAGCCATTTTAAACCAACACAAACACAAACACACAGACACACACTCGGAATGCATATGCATATCCTTAATTATGATTATTGTTATTTTCGACTCTGAATGGCGCATTTAATGTGCAGCAATATTCCCCTCTTTCTTCCCCTGCCTTTCCACTGTCACTCGTCTGGCTCGTTATGTTGTCATAAATTTTGCGCTTTGGTGGCGGCAGAAAATGACGTCTGGCCCATTAAAATATCGAGCAGAGTCGTCAGTGGACTCTCAACTCTCAACTGTCGACTGTTGCCCATCGTCCGTCGTCCATTACCGCACCGCTGCCATTCCCCACTCCAGTGTCTTGCTCCTGTTGCATTATGACGCCATTTTTTCTTTCAGCTCGTTTCCTATATCCTCTGTTATTGATGTCTGCCATTTTGTTCGATTTTTTACGTAACTGTACAACTGTAGTCCACAAATTACAGCAAACTTTATGTTTCTTTCTAGAGCTTCATAAAAACGTTTAACTAAACTGAAGTGTAAGGATAGATCCGGTCTGTTTCTTTATAGTTTATTATTATCCTTTATTTTAAATTTAAGCGATTGAAATTTGGTAGAGATCTATTTTAATATACTCTTTATATATCCTAAAATTTTCAGAAAGATTGGAGAAAAAAACTTGTGAATTCGATCTTAAAATGTAACTATTACTGTCTCAATTTTTTTAAATCTTAATCTTAGCTCCTCTGAAACTTGATAGACATTTATTTTAACAAGTTGTCGTATATCCTAAAAGTTAAAAAAAAAGTTTAGCAGTAAATACAAAATAAAGTATAGATTTGGTTATTGATAGTATTAGGGAATAAATGAAGAGAATTGAAAAAGACACACTTAAAGTTAATGAAATGTCTTATTCGGAAATGCACATTAATTTCTCAAAATATGTTACAAACAGCTGTTACAATAATTATAATAGCTTTTAAATAAAATAAACGATGCTAAACCAATCAATGTAACATTTTCAGCTGAGGTTAGACAAGCATTCAGATATCGAAACGAATCTATCTGAAACATATCCAAAACGCATTTGGCACTAACAATAATCTGAGTACTAAGTAAAAAGGTTTCGCACAACATTTCTGTTATTCTTTTTTTAGTTTCTTTTCGTATCGATGATTTTTTCTCAATTTATACCAAGTTGTATTTTTATTGTTTGCAAGTTTCGTACGATCCATTGAACAAACATATGAAAAATCATTAGATTTTAGTGCGGCGGGCAAACAATCAGAAAATTGGCACTTGAAACCCTTGCAAACAATTGATGTCGATGTCGATGGGGTTGAGCTTTTTAGAGGGTTTTGTGGGCTGTTCGCTTAGCTTTTGTTTTTTTTTTACGGCTTTCCGGTTTTTTTCACACTCTCTTTTTGCGCCTCATAACGTATTCAAAATCAAATTGGTTTGCCATTCGGTCGGCTGTGTAGAAAACTTTTACTTTCCATTTCTCTAACGGCTCCCCAAAATCGAGCCAGAAAATTGAAAATAAAAAATCATTTTTCGCACAATAAAATATTCGCAATGAAACCAAACAAAACCAAAACTGTTCCGAAACCGAACCGAACCGAACCAAATCGTCGAACATTGCACATGAACACCCCGAAAATGGTCGGAATAGTTTCACAGACGATGGCATCGCATCGGGTGGCTGGGCTTGTGGAATTAGTTGCGCCTGAATTGGCGAACATTTGCCACGCCCCCACGCCCCCACCATCCACCATTCCCCCAATGCCAATGTCAACAACTCCTTCACTCCTTAACCCATTTGCAAACGGGGCAAATCCTAAAGCGCTTTTTACCGCTGGTCAATTTGAAACAATGTTTTCTCGCTTGTTTTGCGTTTGATTTTATTTGATGTGTTTCGTTTTATTTCGTTTTTTTTTACCCTTTTGTTGACCCTTTGTTACCCCGCCTTCATTTCACTTTTCCAATTGCATTTGAGCTTCAATTGTATCCCTTCATTTTAAGCATTTATTGCCAAAAGAAAGGGCTTTGTGCATTCAAACGCAAATGATTTCCACTCCGAAATATCCCGAAATTCGATGCTTATGGAAGAGCATTTGAAAACAGTATTTATTACCATAAATATATGTAACATATATAAGCCAAGCAATAATTCATCTTTTAATATGATATCAATCATAATCATAATAAGCACAAGAAAATAATATATATTTAATAACAATTATTTATTTTAATTCTAATGATTATAAATATTTTCTTAAATAAAATATACCTTTTTGGGATGGAAACTTACACCAAAGGAAAGCCATGGATCACATTAAATTAATAGTAATATAGTTGGTAATAAATATAGTATATAAGCCAAACAATTATTCAACTATTAATATGATAGCAATATATTTGAATAAATTAAGCACAAGAAAATAGTTTAATATCAATTATTTATTTTAATTCGAATGATCAAAAATATTTTCTTAAATTAAATATACTTTTACGGGATGGAAATTTACACCAAACAAAAGCCATGGATCATATTAAATTAATAGTAGGGGTTGGTAATAAATATAGTTGAAAATATTCTTTTACTTGTATACAATTATCTAAACAACATATTATATGTATTTGGCTGTTAATAAAGTAGTTTCCACTTTAAAACTATATCATTTTAAACAAATTTAAATGTAGTCAATAAATAATAATAATAAAATATAATTTGATACCATATAATTTGAAGTAAATCTAATATGTTTTTGCAGAAACAAAATTACTTTTATCAATATAAAAATCCCTAATAATAAATACAATTATACAAATATTAATAAATCTAAGTAAATTTGGAGAGATATAATTATTTAAAAAAAAAGTAAATAATACTAAATTAAACAGCAAAATAGTACAATTTTAAGTAAATCCCAATAGTTTTTGTAGAAATATAATGTGTGATCCTAAAGTGTCCATCCACACAATAATTATGCTGCTTAGTCAGCAGTTCAGTATGAGCATCTTAGTTTAGTGTCTACTACTAAATATAGTAGTCATATGTTATATATATATATATTATTCACAAATACATATGCATTTACGTACACATATGTGCGCTATACGTTTGAAGCTTCTCTGTTCGCATTTTCTCGTTCATCGTCATCTAAATTTTCATTGGCGTTCTGTGTGTTGTGAGTGTGCGTTTTTTTTTCGTTTTGGCCATTTGGCTGTGTTATTTGACTAACTGCCTGACGTGTTTTCCTCACACTGGTGATAACATAAAATTTTACTATTATGCGTTTTAGCTGCTTTCCAGCATTTTAATACAATATTTGTTTTTTCCGTGCCACACAAGAAGCCAAGGGAAAAAGTGCAGAGAACGCACATACATAACAGTAGAAACAACAACAACAGCAACAACAAAGGGCAAATAATGTTCTGTTCTCTGTGCTCTCTGTAACCCCTCTACCCCCGCCCCCTCGCCTCTACGCCCCTGCACAGGACTCGGCATGGCCTGAGAATTCATGGACATGCAACGCGTCGGAAATTTACATTCAAATGTGTTTCGCTTAGATGCGAAAACCCCTCCTCGAAAGAAGGAGATGAAGAAGAAGAAAAGTACCTCAGTGCAGCCAATTCCCCCGAGCAGCATATGCTCCAAGTTGGGTTCGCTTGGGCTGAGTTTCAGGGAGGCAAGGAGGGAGATTCTCAGGAGTTGAAGTCGTTGGAGGGCACGCAACGGATTTTTGATGAAATTTCAAAAATTTCCCACTTAGCGGCAAAATGACTGACATTAAATTGATTTGCAAGCAAAACACATGACGAACGGAATCGGGAGAGCGATGCCAAAAGCCATTTTGGCCTTTTTTCTTTAGCAGGGTTGCCATTGTCTACGCAGAGTAGCGGGGTGGGAGGCGGGTTGTTAGATTGGCGGCGAAAATCAAAATTCCGTGCACACTTGAGCATTTCATTTAGAGTCTAAACTGCATGGCAAAGTGTTGAGCTGTGTAGAAAGGGGAGAGAAGAAGGAGGAGGTAGAAGGAGGAGGAGCAAAAGAAAAAGAAGGTTTTTGGTATCGGAGGTGTATGTCGAGTGGGTCTCTGGGAGTTGGCACAAAACGGAATTCAAGTTTTCTGTTTCATTTCTTTTCTTCGTTCTGTCTGTGGCACCGTCTTAACAATGCCTTAGCGATATGTGTGTGTGTGAATTTGTGTGTGTGTTGGCTCATTGGGCTCTGGGTAGTAATACAAATTTAAAGTTATGTTTGCGCCAGCACAAACATTCCCTCATTTATTCATTTCGTCAGTCAGCTTTTCTTTTGTGCCCCAAAGCAAAAGTTTTTCCCTTATTTTTCTTTTTTTTTTCGTTTTCATAAATTGTTGTATGTATTTTGCATTTCATGAAAATGAGAAATGAATAAAATAAAATTTTATTTTATGCGTGCAACATGTGAATTTCTCTAACGCTTCTTGCCACTGTTCAACTTGCCACATCTTCATCTTCATCTGATGTTGCCGCTTGCTACTTGCCACTTGGGGTATCGTTCATTTATTTGCCTCTTTCTGTATCATTAAATTTTACGATTTAAATTTATGCTTAGCAGTCGAGCTTGTCTGTTGATTTGACAGACATTTAATTATACTTAATCGGTGTATAGGGCATTATAATTTTGTCACGTTTTTGGCAAAAGATTTTCTTAAACAGACGCCACAAAAAGATTGATCAGGGCAACGATCTGTTAGTAAATGAAATAGATACATTACACTCCTTAGATACATTTCTGTCTAGCTAGCTGTCTAGTCTTTTTAAATTATTATATGAAAATTAAGAAATTTTATAATTTAGCTCTGGTTTAAATTTTCCAATATATAAATTCTTTTACATAGCTGGTAATTCATTTATTTGTACTTATAAAGCTTAATGTGATTATTGTATATTTTTTGTATCAATAATTGTTTGAAGTCACCAAACTAAGCTTGCCAATTAAATATCATTAATATGACATATTTTTTCAAATTAATTTAAATTTCCAAAGTTTCAATGTACATTTTTCTAGGATAATTGATTGATAGGCTTACTCATAAAATGAAATTACTAAGCCTCAAAATGATGTCTTCACCATATTAATATTGATTATTATTATAAAATTGAGAAGGCAATTGAAGGGTGATATGAAATATTGTTGGTAAAATTTAAACGAATTGAGTACAATTTGAAAGAAATTATAGCAATTAATTGGTACACATTTGTCATTATGAAATAATATATTGCCACAAATTACATATTTAAGCCAAATTATGCTGAATCAAAAGATTACAAATATTATACATTTTTATAAGCTATTCATTAACATTATTTCAGAAAAAGGCAGCTTAACCTTGTATTAATAATAACTAAAGCTAATTCAGCTAAAGCTAGTCAGCTCATATGACTTGATTTATTTGAGATTAACAACGAGTTAAATCAATTAGATTAATAAAACTATCAACAATTGAAACGATGACGTTTGCTTTTGAAGCCCATTATCTGGGCCAAGAGTGTAGCGCCACAAAAGAATAAAACCAAGATAAATATAGAAAAAAAAAGCAAATGCGGTTAAGTAAATTTGCGTTACTCGTATTTTGGCTTTTGCTTTGTTGCTATTATTATATTTTGTGATTGTTTTTATTGTTGTTTAGCATTCAGCTATCAATCAAGCTGCTACCAACTGTTGCGCTGGCTGAAAGTGTGTGTGTGAGTGTGTGTGTGTGGTGTATTCTGATGGATGGATGGCTGGTTGTTTGATTGATCGATCAATCTTCAGTTGATGTTGGCCAAATGTCAGTGCTGTTACCTGTGCGTAGTTGTGCCTCATTCATCTACAAACTGATTAACCACAAAAAGGGTTCAGTGGGCGGCTGGAGGGCTGGTGGTGCGAGTGGGGCAACAAGTGCTCGCTGCGTCATTCCAACGCAGCACACGCAACATTCACTCATTCAACAACCAAAAGTCAGTCACTTGGCCAGTTTTGTCATTTGGACATCCGCCAGTTTAATTTGATTGATGGATGACTGAGGCAAAACGCACAGATTAAGATACGAATGCCACTCAAAGTGGGTCGCTTAACCCGCCAACGAGGCAACACCACCAATTTGTTGGATTCGTGCAAAGCGCACATTGTGCAATTAAAAATACTTCAAAAATATCAAAGAAATATCTTCCTATATGTCGAGGAAAACAAAAAATGGTTAGCGAATGTTAAAATAGGAAAATTCTATAGTTTTAATGCCATAAGAATGTGCTTTCTTAAATCTTAAAAATAAGTCGGCATATACCTAATTAAAACCATTGTTTTAGTTATTTATAATCCATTTTATTATAGTTACAAAGCCTTACAAATTTTTTATAACGTTTACGAATATTACTTAAAGAGGAAAATAAAATAAAATTACTCTGAGAAAAAAGAGAAGAGAAGGTATTACAGTCTTCTCTATTAATTAATTTAAAGGTTTTAAAACCTACAAAAAGAAAAGACCGAAAATGCGATTAAAACAGAAAATATCCTAGAAAACAGATTGTTTCTTTCTAAAATGAATGAAAATTGCAAACTAATCTCAGTGAAATGACGAAAAACTAAAGGGGAAGAAAGTGAGAAATGAAGGGAACCATTGGAAAGAATAATTGGTCATTTAACAATTTATGCAGCATTATTTCAAATTCCTAAAAATGTTAAACAAATCGAAATGGATATCTGAACATTAATTATAATTTTATTGAAATTCTCGATTGCATTTACAGTGTCAATGAAAAGACTTCAGCCAGGGTCGAGTCAAAATCTGATCGTTTGGGACTCATCGTTGAGGCATGCATCGTCTAATACCTGATAAATCTGTCAGTTAAATGTTTAAATTGAAATCTCTCACCACGCGATGCACGCGCTCTCGCTTAAGAGGAGAACGCGACGGGCTGTGGAGAGAATTGCGTTGGGATACGAGAGCTCTCAACACGGGCCAATCAGCAGAGAGGGGAGGTGAGGGCGGGACACTTGGGATGTTGGAAAAGGCAACAGAAAACTCGACGAAACAAAAACAAACAAACAAACAAACAAATCCACAAGATGCATTTGCGCTGTGTGCAGATACAATTTAGATAATTTGTATCTCAACATTGTTGTCAGGACGCGGGTGTTGACTGACAGATGTTTTGATTTGTGAGAAGGAGGGAGGTGCCATACACACACACACACACGCACACACGCACACACGCACAATCATTCAACAATTGTAGATTCTAAATTGTATCTGCAAGATACTTTCACTCACTCGCGTTGCCTTTAGCTCTCTCTCTCGCTCCTGCTCTCCCTCTCTCTTATTCTCAGCTGCCTCTTTAAGTGGCACATCTCAAATCAAAACAAATATTGAAAGAATAAAACGCTTAAGCATCCAATTCAATTGCCGGCAAGCGAAAACCAGTGAAAGATTTATGAGCAATGCTGCCGGTATTTATGGCCCGCTCTTAAATTATTTTGCAGCCACGCTCATCGCTCAACCCCCCTCCCCCCGACCACAACCCCAACTGCGACCCCGACCCCGACCTCGACCACCCCTCTCCGTCCCAAGAGCGAGGTGGCCATTAAAAGTGCATAAAACTCAACTCAAGCGATCTCCAACCAAACTAACAAAAAAATGCTTCTCTTGGTACTTGTTTATTTTTTCGCAACGGCTACGCAGCAGCTGAAAGTAAATAAATACATCTTTGAATAAATAGCTTACTTACACTCAAAAACACCTGCCACACATATATACATATATTTATATATATACGAGTATATATAAATTTTTGAACCAATTAACGCCACTCAAATGGGAACACCCACTGTGCCTTTTGAGAGACCTGAGTTCACGAGTCGACACCTTGCTGATTGAATTTCTACAGGGTGTTCAGGAACTGCATGGTATCAGAAGTAATCTGTCGTAAATTAATCATCTTGATTCTAGAAAATAATTCTAATATATTTGTATTTAAAAAATTACATTATAATGAAAATCTATAAATTAGTCAAGTCTGATTTCCATACATTAAGTTTATTAAAAATCAAGTATATAATCATCTAAATTGTAATTTAAACAAAATTATAATTATTATCAGATCTGCTAAACTTTAATATTTATTTATATGTATCCCACATACAATTGTTTGAGATTCTATGATTCTAAAGCTTAACTTTAGTGAATCCACATCATTTTAAGAGTTAAAAAAATTTGCACATTCTTCAGATCAATTCAAAATAAGTAGATCTTTATTGTAAGGAAGTTTACTAAAGTGAAGTTGGACTGTTTTTGAAAAAAAATTCTTTAAATAAATTCCTTAAAATATATATTACTAAGATTTATGCATTTGATCTCAAAACATCTCAAGTTCTTTGAATACAAAATTTCGATTTACAAAGTGTTTTAATAAACCTTAATAAAACCTTTAATTGTAACTTGAGAAGCTTCCTTTGAAATCATATTCTAAAGAGAATTTCTTTTCAAGTTTTACTATAGACTTTCAAAGGGTGCCCTAGTTTTGGTTTTGCTGTAGTTTTGTAGCTCAGAAGTTCAGCAAGTGAAATCAAAATTGATCGGTTTGATTAGAAGTGACTCAGTCAATTGATCAAATTGCCACCCACTAAGTCAGAAGTCAGAACTACAACAAAGTCAGCTGATGGAAAATGGGAAGGGTGAGGGGAGGGGAGGAGCAGACACTGAAACAATACACGTTCATCCATTCCATACATCAGCGTCACATTGAGACAGTTTATTTGTTTAATTTCGAACCCAAAGTTTTGTTTTTTATTTGTTGTTCTATCGATTCAAATGGAATATCATTCGCACTTGGCACTTTTGTGGGCTGTGTGGACTGTGGGTTCTGTTCGACATCAATCAAGTGTGAAAATGTATTGAAAGGCAGGCAGATTTGTAAGGGAATTTCAATGAAAAATTATTGAATTGTTGAACTAAATGAATTATTGGCGCTTTTTAGTGGCGGACCCAACAAATAACAAATAATTAATAATATACATAAATCAAAAAGAAATATCAGCTGCTAAATACCTTGGCCACGACACGAGTTGCTCAATCAATTTCCAGCCGAAAACTTAAGCCCAGCCCCAACCCCAACCCCCCCAAAAAATACAAAAGAAAAGAAAATGTATGGAAAAACGTCAACGAAAACGAAACTTATAAAAATCTTAGCATGATGGAAGAGCGATCGCAGGTGATCCATCTATCATCTATCATAATGCTGTTTTAGGCCCGAATCGAGAATTAATCCGTCAAGAGAAATACACTTTGCCGGCCGATTGCCAAATTCACAATCGATCAAAGGCTACCAAAAACAAAAAAAAAAAAAACAAAAATAAAATAATAATAAAAATGTTGGTCAGAGAGCCTAAGAGAATTTCAAGCTTCCCAAAGTGCGTTGGTCAAGCAAAATTAAGAGATTTAAAGCTAAGGCCTTTGATGGATGACAATGCGGAATACGAGTAGTTATGCATATGTATGAGGGAGAGTGTCTGTGTGTGCGTACTTAACACTTATCAATTACAAAAGGCAGCGACTGGGCCAATTAACTAGTCAGCCCAGTCAAAACGGCGGCAATGATCAAAGCTTCAAAGCTTTGCCGACAGCTTTGAGAGTCACCGACGTTGGCGCCCCCCTACAAAAAATAAAAATAAAAAAGGTGGAAGAAGCAGCAGCCAAAATCACCAAAAAAAATCAACCCACTTAGTGGGTTACATTTGCCACATAATCCACGCGACATTTCTCGATGCGATTTCATATTTTACATCTGGCAAATTTGCAGACCAAAAACCACAACAACAACAAGTAGCACAACAGCAACTGTTGACGTCATAATTATGTTGCTGTTCTTGTTGTTATATTTGTTCTTGTTGTTGTGCTTCGTGCACTACTTCATATTTTTTATCGCCTACCGATAATTGGCGGCGCTACGCGTTGATTCAAAATAAACAATGACCCACAGCCCAAAAACCAAAACCGAACACCACCCAACCACATTGTTTGTTGTTGTTGTTGCTGTTCTCTCAGCTTTGATTGTTGTTGTCTGTTGTTATTGTTGTCTGTTGGCTGTTCGAGTCACGTCGCTGTCAAAAATTAACAACCACAAAATCTGAGTTATTATTACTGCAAAATGCGAATATTTGCGTTGCCTTTTAACCAAAACAGCAAAAAAGAAATTATTTAATAAATTTTAATCTTTTAATAGATAGCAAAGTGTTAACAAAATTTCTTTGACATTTAGGACACTTTATAAAAATAATTACATTTAAAAAAAAAAAAAAAGTTTATACACAAAATTTAACTATTAACTTGTCAAAAACAGCTGAAATCCATTTTTTTAATAACTCTCAGAGTCTTCCTATCTATTTAAGTTAAAAAAGTTAATTATCCTTATACGTTCTTATATACATAATAATTAAAATTTTTTAATTTGTAATTTCTGATAATTTCTGCATAGCAGAATTTTCTTTCTATTAAAAACCTGTGTAAATGGCTATGGTAAAATTCACATTTTTTAATATTTATAATCTTTTTTTAATCAATTTGATTTAGTATGCTACATTCCTTGAAATACAAAACAAACACTTATTTCAAAACTTTTTTTATGTTTGGAAATCTTAAATATATACTTTTTTTAAACAGTAAAAATTTAAGAAAAATTTCTTATTTAAAATATAATTTGTAAGTAAAAATACTAAAATTAATTTAAATGTGATTGGTTATAGTTCAAAGGTTATCAAACTTAATTTAAGTGGAATGTTTGCCTATAGATGAATAGATAGACGGAGAATTCTTACAGGCTCTCTTTATGAGCATATTTAAATAATCTCATTTTATGTTTTTCATTTTATGTTAGAAAAACATGTTAGATGTCATGTGGAGTTGGTTGTTAATAAGAAAATAAATAAACTACAGATGATAATCGCATTTCAAATCCTAATTGAGAGAGACAGATCGTAATCTAACACGCTGATAATATTGTTAATAAAAACATTTAGAATTTTTTTTTAGTCTGATCCAAATAAACAAGATCGTAAAGATGAAAATCAGATGGCTGTTGGTTTCAATTTGATTTCATTCGATAACAAGTTGAAACATATTGAAAAGACTTCACGATTTTATGAGAACATTAAACACGACTTGCGACAGAATTCAGAGTCATAAAGAGAAATACTTTCTCAAGGCTTTTACATAAATAACGCGACAGAGAGACCAACGAATAGGGATCTGAGCTGCGATCTGACTGATCTTGAGACTGATCCAAAGGCGGAGTTATCATTGTTAAACAGAGAGGGAGAGAGAGAGTGAGAAATCGGAAAGTGACGAGCGATTGCCGCCTGCAAGTGTCAATATAACAACTTTATTGAGCCTTATTTATTCGAGGGCGAACCAATAAAATGGGCAACTTTATAATGATGCATATAAATAACGATTCCCGCAAGAGGCAAACAAAGCAACAAGCAACACGAAGAAGCGCAGGCGCAACGATCACAAAAATAACACAAAAAGAAATAAAGTCAAAGGAGAAGACGAAAACGAAGACGACAACATGTCAACGACGAATGGCATTGAGGATCTCTGAATCTCTGAGAGACTTGGCAGGAAGACTGCCTTGATTTGTTGCCAGCCAAATCAACAACAACAACAACAACAGCTCAAGTGATCGGTGAAACGAAGTCTGCGATGAGTAACACATTGAGAAGCGGATGTGTTTATGAAACAGACTCCCGGAAATTAATGAAAAGATCTTGTCCATCTTTAAACTATGGAAAAATCATTGCCATTTTCTATATAAAAAGACAGGTTGAATATCTTTAAACTACTGAGAAATGTAAAATACATGCCTGAAAAGAAAAGTTATGTTTTTACCTGAATAATAAAATGAATTGGAAAACTAATGAATAAACTGTCCTTAATATTATTAATTAACTAGTCCTTTTTTTAAAAGTTTCAAAAACACTAATACACGTAAAGCCATTATTTGTAAATATATCAAAATATCATAAGTAATACATTTCACTATATTATATATTAAATTCAGGGAATAACACCGCCCCCGAAAATCGCGAAAACTACCAAACCCACAGTTTTTAAGATAATTCTGTTTTTATGGTGATTAACGTTAATTATTAATGTTATCTATAATATCACTAAGCCGCAGCAAGATCAGACAAGTAGAACGGGAGTAATAGCTAAAGTATGCAGCAGTTTTTATTAGGTAGTATTTTCTTTTAAGTACTTTTATATAAATTTAAATAAGTAACGGGTATCCCATGGTCGGGATCTCGACTATAGCCTTTCCCACTTGTTTTTAATATGCTCCCAAACAAATCACATATTTTACGTAGATTTATTGTAGAATGAATTCTGAAGTACATTAGGTATAGAGTCTATACTATAGACCCAGCAACTGAGGCCGTCAGTCTGATTCTATTTAATTAACTTTTACTGCAGTTAAGTAAACCTATATAAAACAATTAGATATCTGCAGATGATATTAGAAATACTCTAATGTTTTAAGAATACATACATTTATAGACATATCTAAAGCCAGTATTTACCGGACCTTTATATACAATAATTAACATTATTATTGGCAAATAAATTGTCAGCACCGTATGTGCAAAAAGTTATGGGTAAATGACAAGGGAGAGAAATTATCGGGTCATATAGCTATCACTAATTACGATATTAAGCCATGTGGTTGGATGTTGCGGATAAGAGACACAAAACAGAGGAGAAAAGCGTGAAAAATAATCGCAAACAACGCACAATTTATAAATTTATGCAAAAACTCAAATTTATGACGATGCTCTCCATGAATATCATGTGTTGTTTTTTTTTTTCGTTCACTCGTTGTTGTTTGTTTGTTGCTGCAAATAACAATAACAAATTAATGGTTAGTAGTTTATAACTTTGGCTGGGCTTAATCGTGTTACAGCTTGTAAATGGACGCATCGATGGGTCGAGGACTTTGCAAATAGCAAAAATCATTTTCGACCGCGAGCCGAGTCGTAAAATTATGAGAGACACTGTTAAGCTCTGCGGGATCAGTTGGAGCACCCAACGGTAAATAACGCAGCCATCAGCGACAGTTCGAAAGGGACAACAGATGCAGTCCAAAAAGGCGAAAGCGTGAAAGCGTGAAAGAGAGGGGAGAAGAGGTAGATAGCTCGCAAAGGGATTTAGGATATTTCGATTTTTATAGTTTTGGCTTAAAACACACGGCTCGAAATTTACGACCATTGGGCTTGATTATGAACCAAATCGAAACGAAGCGAAACAATCCAACAATACAATAAACAATTTTAATTTAATGCATACGATTTCGTATCGAATGTAAAGCCGGTTCCATATACGATATATACGAACTCGCCACCAGATGTATGAGATGACCAAAACAATAATTTCTTGTTAAGTGAAGAGTATGTAAATTTCGAAAATGAAAGCAATGCATTGACATATTTTTAAATTTAATAAAATTAATATATATAGTACATATGTATATATAGATCTAATAATAATTTTTTTATCTTAAAGTTCCCAATTCTAAATATCAAAATATTATAATAGTTTGTTCTTCCCAAAACTAAATCTAAATTGTTTGAAATGTATTAAAATATTAAATATCTTTAAATAATTAAACTCACAGTTTATGGATTTAATAATCAAATCAAGCAAGCTGAATTAACTGACAAATGCATTATAATTAATTTATCGAAAACTAGAACTGAAAACTAGAAATATTTAAATTTGTTAACTTGACATTGCACAGATGAAATCTATTTTTAGATAATCTTGATTATCTTTTAAATGTTTGCTAATTTATAATATTATTATTAGTTTAATCTTGAAATATCTCATAAATATACGAATCAATATATTAAAGTCCTCGAGGTCTATTTGGTTTGTCGGTCATAAAATTGCTTTAAAGATCTTTAGAGTATACAAGAGTTTGACTGCACCTTTTTTATTTATATCGTAAACCCTTTTATTATGGCGATATTATTATCTTCAAACCAATTCTTAAAATAGGAAGAGATTATCTATACAGATATGATGAACTGAGTCTATATACGCATAACTATCTATCTAATTTATTCTAAGAGAAATACTATACCAATTTAAGATCTTTAAACTGATCTATGCTCCAGATATTTTATCTTCAATTCAAAAACTTAACTGTTTTAGCTATCTTAAATTTCACTAATGTTCCAGCTTTAAACGGCTTGTGATATGGATCTGGGCCATATTGAAATCGTTGCTGTACTAATTACTGTTTAATTATGCCTATTTAGGAAACTTAAAATTTTTAACTGTCAGCGAGAAACCGAGAAAATAAACAGAAAGACTGTGAAGGCATTTATTTAAATTAATGTCTGACCATTTAAATCGAAACACATTCTATCAAATGGACTTAGTAACTTGTCTACTATTGTTATTGTTATTATTGTTATATTTGTTGCTCTTGCTTTTTGTATATATTTTTTTTTTTCGTGTTTGGCGTTAATTAATGCGAATATCATGATATCTTTGGGGATCGTCAGCGTCATCGAATAAATGTTTTACGATCTGAACTGTTTTGCTGCTGATTTTTTGGTATTGCCATTATAATTTTGATTAAGACGAACTTGGCCAGAAACAGAAACGAAACCAGATTTGAGGTATTCGTTTTCATTTTATTTTATATTTCAGATTTTGAGAGAAGAACTAACTGTTGATGATCAATTAGAAGAATTTGTTTTTGTTTTTTTTTCTCTCTTTGTCGACAACTTTTGGCGCCATAAATTTCTACTTTATAATTTTTAAGTTAAGTTTTTGTTTTTTTAATATTGTTTTTCTTTTTTGTGATATTTCTGTTGAAAAAGCGCTTTAAGTTTATTGCTTTTGTTAATTGTAATTTATTTGATTGATTTATCGAACGAATAAATATTCATCAGACGAGTTTTGCAATCAGTTCGTTTCATATTTTAGTTTAAAAAAATATCAGAAATCAGCACGTGGATTGCTTGAGCTCTTAATAATTATAATTATTATAAATTTTATATTATTTATAAAAATTTGCGTATATGATCTTTGAACGCGTCAAAGTCATATTTCAGCTTTAGTTGACATTTGCGCGATGAGTTTTTGAGAATTCTTTCAGTTTGGAAGATTTACGTAGCGCTCGTAATTCAAAAATGGATGCGTGGATCGGACCGTGTTAATCCCCAGGCCACATGAAATTGCCATTAAAAATAAATCCAAGGCAATGCGGCCATCAAAATAACTCGTAGATCTCGCCAACTGAAATCTTCAGATCGGATCGTTCCATTCTGACAATTTACGTCGCATCGCAAATCTCGTGGGTGTTTTTCCTTCTTTTTGTTTGGGACTCTAAGAGTATATAGAACGGTTCCCGATCCCATTATGATCATACCATAAATTGGCAGATCTAGGTATACACATTATGTAGTATGTATTTATACACCTACAAGTGGGATTCGCTTTTGGGATAGCTGCCCGGAAGACAATGACGAATGTCGACGACAACATTTAAATTTGTTTTTAATCTTTATTCTTTTCATAATTTAATTTGTTTTAAAATGAGTTTTTAATTCTTTTATTGCCTGCGCTTTGCCATTCAATCCATATTTATTTATTCGATAGCTTCCACAAAATATTACAATGTAAAAGCTTTTAGCTTTTATTATACGAAATAAATTAGCATAAGAAAGAAGAAGGCGCCGAGAATCAGTTTTGATTAAGTTCTCCAAGCATTTAATTAATTTTTTTATTCTAAACCAACAAATTAATTGATGAATGCGAAATATATTTATAGCAGTTCAATACAAATTATATTTTACAGGGTAGATAATTACGATTGGACACTGAGACAAATATTTAAAAATGAAATTCTAGAAAAATATTTTAATTAAATTTAAGATATTACCTTCTTAAAGAGCTAGATTTTGATCAAATATAAAGTTTTGTATGTTTTGTAGCGATAAATTTATCGATATGTCGCTCACCCACTGTCTGATTTTTTTGTAATCAACATATTACGAAATGTCTCTAAATAAAGATAAAATCTTTAATGAAAATAAATTTAATATTTTACAAAAATAATTTTATTGAATTTTCTACATGTGTATATCGACAGTTTATGTTTGCATATCGATTGTCTAGATACATAAATGTGATTGATTTGAATTACTGTTACACATATTTTTATTTTCGACATCTATCGAAATTGAGATGTAAATTTAAAAAATAATTTAAATGAAACATAAATAATCATTTTTTTATTGTCTTTTGATTGTTGTTTTATCCCTCTTCATCTTCCTTTCTCTTTTCGATCAAACATTTGAAAAATTATTTTAAATATTAATAATAAATAAATAGTATATAGTATATAAAAATAAGTAACAATTTCTCTCCCGTTTTTTTTTTCTTGTAGCATTCTCCCTTCTTTCTTTTCTTCCCCTCTGCCGTCTCTTCATATTTGTCACCTGCTTATTATTATTCAGTTTTCGAGTTGTTGTTGTTGTCGTTTCTTGTGGTTATTCTCCATTAACAGTTGAGGCTAATAATTTCGTAATTCCGTAGCGCAGTGTCACTTGCATTAAGACCACATTATCTGCGTTTTAAGCCGTTAATTGTTGACGAATGCCGACCATAAAATGTGAGAAACGAAGAAGAAGAAAAGAGTCGCGACGACAGTTGAGTGAAAATGGCGGACGCTCCTTTATTTATGGCCAATGGCGGAGCTCACTTCATGCCCTCGTTCCCCTTCTCTCCCACTTCTTCTGTACCTCCCGCACTCCTTTGCCAGTTCGTCAGTTGTTGCACTTGTTGCTTCAATCGGAGTTGCCACTTAATGCCCCGAACTCGAGGATCGTTAAACTTTTTACGACTCACCAATTAACCGATGATAATCAAATCACTTGAGTACACTTTTCTTTCTCCTTCCAGTCTCCTCCCCCTCATCCAGTCCCTTTCCTTCCAGTCACCCCTTCCAGTATCCTCCCCTTCCAGACCGCTCCACGCTTCATAATTCTTGGACGCCTGTCGCCAGCTCGATTGACGACCGTCCGTCCGTCCAGTCGACTGTCTCTAGGGTAATAAATGCTTTTACGATTCTATAATTTGATTTGGGCATTTTTATTTAATATTTCTTCGTCTTCTTCTTCGTCTTCTGCTTTTTTTAAATTGGCCTAAGCTTCCTGTTCTCGCGTTGTTGTTGTTGTTGTTGGTTGGACTTTATCTCTGTCTTCTCTTTTTGCCGCACATTAATTTTTTTATGTGTACGATCGTAAAATTCGTCTGATAAATTATTATTTGGTATTTCGATGTTAAAGGTTTATCTATTCAGCTATTCCAGTATTCCAATTGGAATGTGCGCTTTGAGATCAAAACAAAATCAAGTTTCCCCATGCGACTTGACAAAAAAAAAAATTAACAGATTAATTGAGCATAAATTTAAACATACATACATACATACAAAAACTGAACAGTCCTTTTGTCAAGTGCTATCAAAAAATTGACAAACAGACAAGCAAGAAAACCAAAATATTAACATACATGCACAAATACATACTTACATATTTAGCTGCTTTACATTGTCACACACACACTTACATAGGCAAAACGCCCGCACATTGCAAAAAAAAAATGCCAGACAGAGAGACAAAATGTCGAAAGCGCGACAGCTGCAGCAGCAGCAGCGACAGCAGCAACAACAACAGCAACAAATTAGAACGAGCCAACTTCACATAGATAGACATACACACACACGCACACACATGCAAACAGACTTGGAACAAGGGGGAGTGAGTGAGCCAGCGCATGCGAGTGAGAAAATTTGTTTTGAACTGTCATAAATCTTAATTGTGGCGGAGTGATGGAATCGGAATCGGAATTCACTATGAAGCCGACTCACCAAAGGGTGACGCGCTGACGCTGATGCTGACGAAACGCTGCAGCTAATTTGAGAGCGGTGTCTAAAAGAGAGAGGCCAGCAAACAAAGAGAGAGCTCAAACATTTCCCCTGCGCTTGCTTGAGTGTGTTTCGTTTCCATATCGTACACACAGCGCTCAAAACATAAACAAGATTTATTGCAGTTCCAATTGGTGTGTAGGGGAAACCATGCGCATTCCATTTGTGCGCTCTCGCCCTCGCTCTCTCTCTCTCTCTCACTCTCGCTCTGAAAAAGCGCGCTCTCGTCGCAACAGCAGCGCGCCACAATTTCAGTCAACAACAGACCTTTGCAGCGAACGATCACGTTCGAGAAGCTCTGCGGCGCGCCAAGAAATACGGAATACGAAATACGAAACACACGTAAAACGTAAAGGGTAAAAAAGCGCGTGGACAGATTCGCGCTGTCGCCGCCGCCGTCGTCGTCGCAGTCGTTGTAATTAATTAGCACAGACGCCAGCGTCTCAGTCAGCGTGCGCGAGCGAGACAGCAGCACATTTAATCACAGCATTTGTGACTGCTGCGTGGGGGAGGAGAAACACAACAACACAAAAACAAAAAGCAAAGCAGCATAGTAATCAACACACGCTGCGCTGTCGACGTCGCGTTTTTGTTGGGGGCGCCAAACAACAGCAACAACAACAACTGCGCATTGCGTTGCGCCGTCGCTTAACGCAATCGAATCAGAAATTGCCGTCGCCAAACGCGCGCTTCGTGTTAACGAACGTCGACGTCGCCGTTGCCGTCGTCACATCGTCGTTGTCAGCGTCGTGTTTCAAGTCCAACTCTCGTCAAAAGCAACAGCAGCAGCAACAACAACAAGAAGAACGCCGCCAACGCAGCTTCCAGTCTCCCCCTCCCCACAATATCCAAAACGAAAGGAAACGAAACGTGCGCGTCGCTGCCACCGCGCTTTGAACTTCATTTTTTTGGTATCAATCAGCAGCGGCAGCAGAAGAAGCAGCAGCAACGTCAGCAGAGCACGCAAACGCATTGTTGTTGTTTGTGTCTGATTCTTGACTGAATCAGTTTGACAGCCGACGCAGCAGTGGCAGTGACAGTGGCAGAGACAGAGGCAGCAAAGAAGAAGCGACACGAGACCGAGACTGAAACTGAGACTCAACTGAACTGTGAAGAAGCAGCAGCAGCAGCAGCAGCAGCGACGCGTCGCAGCCAGTGACGACACGGCAACGCCGACGCCGACAAATTCATTCGCTGTTCGACTCTCAAACGAGTAACGACGGAATCCGGATGAACCGCACAAAACACGCACACACACATCCAAAGCAAAACAAAATAAAAGAAAAGAAGATAAACAGCAACAACAACAACAAAACCAAAACAAATGCAAAATCGAGCGAATTGTGTGCGACTGCGACGCGTGTTCTGAATACAACAACAACAACTACAACAATAATAATAACAAGAAATTCAATTATTTAAATCAAAAATTAAATTGAACGCCATTTTAAAGTGTGATAAAAAATAAAATAAAACAAAATGAGATAAATAATTTAAAAAAATATATTATTTTTAAATTGAATGCGTCGCATAACAACAACAACAACAACAACACATGCAGCATATCTAGTCAAAATTCACAACAACAACAACAAGAGAAATTAACAATGAATTGCACGTGAAATGTTTAATTAAGACTGAAAACAACAACAAGCAAATCTTGCAACTACAAAATAACAACAACAACAAATGGTTCAACAAAAGTATACGTAAAGAAACAGCAACAACAACAAATATATATATACATATATATATATTTATTAAAATTAAAATAAAATACAATACAACAACAACAAATATTTATATTCAACAATATTTTGCTCACCAAAAAAACTAAAACAAATCAACAAAACAAATTAAAACGAAGTATACGATTCCAATGCAATTATTAAATTAAATTTAATTAAATTACTTAAATACTTAACTTAAATTTTCTGTCTGCCATATGAAAAATATTAAGTACATATATAAAACTATATAAAATTAATTAATAATTGATAGAATAACGGAAATTACACTATTTAACACACAAGTTATACGCAGCTCAAACGCTAAAAATTCTATACAAAATTAAAGTACCAAGTGCAAAAAAATAAACAGAAAAGATATTGAAAAATTATATAAATTAGTTGAAACAAATGAATATTGTGTCAAATTAAAATTAAGTTATATTTAAACAGAGTGAAAGAAATAGCAAAATACTTTATTTGCCATTTCCCTCCCGATACTCCCCACAAAATTTACACTTTTAAATAAAAACAAGAAATAAAAACCCGACAAAATTCAGCAAAATCTGAAAATGTTGCACGAGGCGTTGATGCTCGAAATCTACAGACAGGCTTTAAATGCCGGGTAAGTGTTAAATAGTTAAGATCTAGAACTTGGAGATATAATTTGGAGAAGGAGAAAAAGAGATAGTCAGATTTATTAATTTGTTAGGGAATTATCCCTAATTTTGATTAATCTAAACTAGAGCGGCACGTTTAAATTCTTTTGGGCATCCTTTAAAATAAACCTGGCTTCTTATAATATTATTATTATTATCTTACAATATAGATCATATAGTGCTTGGTTTGAAAATATTTTGAAAAAAAAATTTTTTTAATCTGGTCAATAGCTTAAATCCATCTTAAGTCCCATAAAAAATATATACATTAAAAAAAAAAATCAAAATGTTATATAAATTTCCCTGAATCTCAGAATGGGTTTAATTGATAAATAAGTTAGATTGTCTTGCAGTTTGAAAAGTATAAGACTAAGGAAAAAACCCAAAGTAAGCTAAAAAATTGATAGTTTTTGATCTCAAGTTTCTATGAAGTACTTTCATAGAACTCATAAAAATTGATTGTGGCATTTACTTATCATGATATGCGACTTGTTGATTTTACATAACACTCTCCACTGTTTTTAGTATTACTTAAATCTTGTATATTTTCAATAAAACTAAGATTATACGAAAGATATATGTATATAAATTTTTGTATTACTTTGAAAATTTGAATTTTCTCAATGCATTATAATCAAATATTTCAGATTCATTCGATTTAATAAATATATAAAATATTATTTTATATAATGCTTAATGCAACTTATTTAATTAGTTAATATAAGTGATGGATTGCTTAGAATTTTGAGATACTAATCTTACCTCATTATCGAACTTGTTGCGACTAAACTGTGGCAATTGTTTTGCGATACTTGCTTTAAATTGAATTGAATTGAATTGAAAACTGGTTTGCAACCATCGCAAATATTCGTCAAATCAAACTGGTTAATCAGAGAACGTATGTGTTATCGTTTCGGTAATCCATAAAATTATTGCTCTTGATTTTATTTTTGCATAATTGATATCGAAAATAAATCTGACGAATCTGGAAAAGTGTTGTCAACATTTTGAGCACCTGTCGTTATAAATTTGCAATCCAAATATAGTTATATATATATCTATATGATTGTATCTATATATCTAGTGACAACCACTGAACACTTTCAAATATAAATTGATTTATAATGATGAAAGCAATGAAAGATATAGAAAGCATACTTAATAGGCATTATCATAAACTCAGTCAAAAAGTATTCTAATCAGCTTTAAACGAGTTCATAACTATCTGCTGATTAAATGTTTTCATAGGCATTACGATTAAACTTGTTTTTCGATACATTTAACGATTCAAATTGAATTGAATTGTAATTGAAAACGAGTTTTGTAAACTCTCTAGAGAAGCGATGCCTTTAAAAGTGCAACAAATTGTTAGGATTGTTTTTCTTTTTTTTTCATCATTCAAATATCGATTTTCCGTTAAGTTCTGCAGTTTTCAGTTTTCATCATTTTCCAAGGCGAATGCGATGATGACGTACATAATGAATAAATCATCAGTGAGATTTTTCGAGCCAAAAAGCCGAAATCAAATTCGTTTATGTTCATGTGGGTGTGTGTATCTGTATCTGTATATCTTTGTATCTGTATCTGCGTGTGTGCCTATTACTGAAAGATTTATGCTCGCAATTTGCAGTTGAGAGAAGGTCGAAAGGGGGGAGAGTGGCGAAATTGTGTAGTAATATTTAGTTTGATGCCTGAGATTAGTCATGCGATCGATGTATCTGCAAGCACAAGTATCTAAGTATCTATGTCGCAGTTATATATCAGGTATATATACTCTATTATTTCCTAGATCAACTCGTCAATCTGTTGACCAACTATTTGTTTATTAATGAGACAATTCCATCTTGTAATTAACTACATTCGCCGCGTTGCGTATAAATCATTTTGATTTAAGCTTGATCAAATAACAAGATTGCATATTATGATTGCTGACGGCAAAACTTGTCGCAGTTGTTGCTGTTGTTGTTGTTGAGGTATTTCTTACGAAAAAATGTTTATATGCGGACTCTTAATCGCTATTTGCAATCTGTAAATCCAATTAGCCGACTGCGCACAGCTAAACGTTAGTATATGTATAAAGTATCTGTGAGAGAAAGGTGTTAAACTTAATTTAAAAACTTTACATTTGCAAATGAATCACGTTTTCCTACTTGGATTTAAATATAACATATCAAAAAGTCATCAATATTATTCGACTATTCATCAATGGGTTTTTTTTTCTTGGCCAAATCGGTGGAACAAAGGCTGAACAAAAGCTGAGTGATCGCTTTGCGGTTGAAGTTGATATGTAAAATAGTTAAAAAGTGGAATTTTATATTATTTTAGAGCTGTCAACTTTTTCTAAAAAATTTATACATTTAGTTATTAATTTGAATAAATTTATAATATTTGCTTTTCATTACGTACTTAGAAATGCAAAGATCTACATATATTATTTCAAGATTTATGTCTTTTTTTTCTTATGTCCTTTTTCTTGTATTATATATTATACAGAAGTTTTGGCTGCTTTTATAGTTGGGGAAACTCAAGTCTTACAGTTTTTCTTAATCTTCCTTTTAAATTTGCCACAATATGATGACTAATTGCATTACTCACATATCGTTTATTAAAAGAGCAGCCATAACTCTTTTCGATTAAATGTTTTCAACATCCAACAAATGTCGTATTCTCTGCTTCAAATCAAGTCAGAATTCGTCAGTTAATTATTGATCAAGTTCTGATTTTTGCCATTTCCGGACAAATCATCAACAACTCAACAGCGACTCATCAAAAAATCCCCATTGCACCCACGTCAAATATATATTATAAATATTAAATATAAAAGAAAATGAAATAATTCTTATACATTTATTGAAGCACGAATATCAAATGAAACTATTTGCTAAAGTGATAAAAACAGTTTTGTATACGTTTTTTTTTTGAGTTGTAAAATAGCGAACATTTTAAGGAAATAAAACTATAACTATTGAAATAATTTAATAGCTATAAGAATACCTAATTTATGCAAAATATGTGGAATGGCTTTTTGTCGTTGCCGTCGTCGTCAGTTTTATGAGCTGATTTAAACAAAAAATGCAAACAAATCTCATCAAAAAAGCTTATGGAGATGGAGATAGAGACAGAGATAGAGAGAGATCTGTGTTGATAATCACGATGATGAGCTTCGATCATAATTCACGCAGTTCGAATTAAACACCATTGTTCCAAATATAATAATAAATATATGCATACATAGCTCGATTTTAACGATTTTTACGAGCAAAACTTGTCAGCCTCAATGTGTAGTCAGAGATGGGGGAGAAGGAGTACGGGAGGGGGTGTGGCAGAGACGCAGACGCAAAGGGGGGGGGCGGCATTTCAAACAGCTGGGCACAGTTTCGTTTTGGTTTATGGTTTATGGGCCGTTGTTAGATTTGAATAACAAATGAAATGTTGACATATGTTTCATATTGTTGCCATTGTTGTGCCACTTGCTCTTGATGCACACACACACATACACATACATATAAATCGCTTATATATATATATATATGTATCTGTAGCAATAAAGTTTTCAGATTTCACGATTAACTATCAGCTAATCTTTTGCCCAGTGCGTGAAAGTCTTCAAAAAGTTATTTGAAAAAAGCTTTCACTAATGATCTATGGCCTTTGATAGCAAAAAAGAGAGAGAGAGAGAGAATTAGAAACAGTGAAGAATAGAGCAAGACATCAAGCTGTGCAAAAATTTGCAAACTTGGCTCCAAATTGTTGCTATTTGTATCTTAACTTTCAGTTATGCTTCAATCAAATGTCTAAAAAAGTGACATATTTTTTTTCTTGATAACTAAAATTAGTTTCTTGATTAAGTATTTAATCAAATGATTAAATCTATATTAAGCATGTTGTAAAATAAGCGCAATTATGATTGGGGTTATCAAAGCTCATGAAATTAGTTTAATCTGGGAACTTTGGTACAGATAAAGGGAACATGGAGGTCATAAGAGTATTGTGTCTAAATAAATTAAGACTAATTAGCACTAAAATTTGTAGTTAAATGTGGGCAAATTATTAATAACTTATGTAGGGCTAGTTTAGTTCGTAGAAAAAGTGAATATACTTGGGAAATTCTGAATATTTATTTATGTATTTACAATTTTTTGTATATAATTTATATTTATTTAAAATAAATAATGTTTCCATTGAAAAATTGATAATCAAAATGTATTTATATGTTCGGATTAATCCAGAGTTACTAAAGCGAAATAGAATTGAGAAAGCGACAAAGAAATAACTCATTTTCAGATTTTATTAAGTTTTCAAAATTATAAATACAATTTTTAATATTCTACAATTGAATGTAGCACGAGTTGAACTTATCGATAAATGTAAACTTTCTATTATTTATCGATACCTTATCGATATGCTATCGACTTGTTTTCGATATTTAATTTTCAAAAACTATTATTTTTGAGTTATAAATTTTATCATTACTAATTTCTCTTTCTTTTCTTTCCAATTTTAGTGCCCTGCCCACAGCACGTCCCCGATCAACGGAATCGGCAAATTCGAGCGAACGTTGCCCCTCCCACGACTCCAACTCCTCGGACAATGGCAATGGAGGTGGTGGACAGAGGGACGCGTCGAGTCTGGCGGGGGGCGTGATGCCCGGCGTGGTGCCAACATCGACAGCGATGCACTCAACATTCCCGGCAGTGCCGCAATCGCTGCCCGCTCAGCCCTCCTCGATGGAGGCGTATCTGCACATGGTGGCGGCTGCCGCCCAACAATATGGCTTCCCACTGGCGGCTGCTGCGGCGGCAGGTCCCCGCTTGCCCCTGCCACTGGCCAGCGAGGCGGCAGCGCCGTTCAAGCTGCCACCACAAGCGTCACCCACCGCCTCCAGCAGCCACTCGGAGGCGTTGGACTTCCGCACCAATTTGTACGCTCGAGCGGAGTCGGCGGAGCCCGTGGCCTCTGAGGAGGAGGAGGAGGAGTTCGATGATGGCGGCAATAATCCGTTGGATCTCTCGGTGGGAACACGGAAACGCAGTCATGAAAATGAATCCAATATTGGACAGATCCAGGTGAAGAAAATGTTCAAATCAGAAAGTCCGCCGGCAATAGCTGCTCCTCCAGCTGCGTCCTCCGCTTCCGCCTCCTCGGCGCTGTTGCCCGGAGTGAATCCCTATTTGGCAGCTGTGGCGGCTGCCAATATTTTCCGAGCGGGACAATTTCCCGATTGGAATGGCAAAAATGATCTCGTGGTGGATCCGCTCGAGAAGATGTCGGATATTGTCAAGGGTGGTGCTGGTGGTGGTGCAAATCTGCACAAGGAGAAGCCACAGAGCAAGGCAACACCACCAACAACTGCAGCAGCAGCTGCACCACCAAGCAAAAGTCCCGCCAACAACAGCAGCAACACCGCCAACCACAACAACAGCAGCGGCAGCAGCAGCAGCACCACCAACAACCACACTGAGGGCGGTGGTGTGACCAAAGCACGTCATAATATTTGGCAGTCGCATTGGCAGAATAAGGGTGTGGCAAGTTCGGTGTTCAGGTGCGTGTGGTGCAAGCAAAGTTTTCCCACGCTGGAGGCGCTCACCACCCACATGAAGGACAGCAAGCATTGTGGTGTCAATGTGCCACCATTTGGCAATTTGCCCAGCAATCAGACGCACCACCAACAGCAGCAGCAGCAGCAACACCACCACCACAACCACCAGCAACAGCAGCAACACCACCAACAGCAACAACACCACCACAATCAACAGCAACAGCAGCAGCACCACCAACGCAAGCAGTCTGGCAACGCTGGCAATCAAACGCCATCGGCAAATGTGAAAAATGCATTTCAATATCGCGGTGATCCGCCCACCCCCTTGCCGAGGAAACTGGTGCGAGGGCAGAACGTGTGGTTGGGCAAGGGAGTGGAGCAGGCAATGCAGATACTCAAGTGCATGAGATGTGGAGAGAGTTTCCGCTCTCTCGGCGAGATGACGAAGCACATGCAGGAGACGCAGCACTATACGAATATACTCTCGCAGGAGCAGAACATCTCGATCAAGTCTGGCAACGCCAATGCGAATGATCACGGCAAGGACAATAGTCAGAATAGTCTCAGCTCCGAGGAGAGTCGCACTCTCTCCGCCGTGCTCACGTGCAAGGTGTGCGACAAGGCGTTCAGCTCTCTCGGCGATCTGAGCAATCACATGGCCAAGAATAATCACTATGCGGAACCCTTGCTGCAATCGGCGGGTGCCAGGAAGAGACCAGCTCCCAAGAAGCGGGAAAAATCGCTGCCGGTGAGGAAACTCTTGGAACTCAAGGCAAATCCCGAGGAGCATGCTGTGGAGAAGAGTGCTGCGGCCACGGGGAAACCAGAGAAATCCGAGGCAGCTTTGTTTGCCGAGCGCATGCGACAGTATATTACAGGTGTCAAGTCACCTGAGGAAATAGCCAAGGCAGCGCAGCTGTTGGCCAAGAACAAATCGCCCGAGCTGGAGAAGATTAACGCGGGCAACAACAACACGACTGCTGGCAAGGCAGCCGGCTCCTCCTCCGTCTTGAGTGCCATCGAGCAGATGTTCACCACCAGCTTTGATACGCCGCCTCGTCACGCCAGTTTGCCCGCCAGTTCGCCATCGAACTCATCCACGAAGAACACTTCGCCGGTGGCCAGCAGCATCCTGAAGCGTCTGGGCATCGATGAGACGGTGGACTACAATAAGCCCTTGATCGATACCAATGATCCGTATTATCAGCATTATCGCTACACGAGCAGCGAGCGCAGCGGCAGCGAGTGCAGCGCAGAGGCGCCACGCCCACGTCTGGAGGCGCCAACGCCCGAGAAGCAACAACAGCCACAAGTTGTCCAGCTGGAGGCGCCCATTAAACAGGAGCCGGAAACGAGTCTCAAAATGGAGATCAAGTCGGAAATAAGCGATGAACCGCAAGATGAGACCAAAGCGGAAGCGGATACCGAAGCGGATGCTGAAGCTCCGCTGCTCAATGGCAACTACAATAACAACAACAACAACAACAACAATAATAATAGTAGCAATAATAATAATAACAATAACAATGGCAGTGGTTCACCCAAATCCTCGCCAGCTGCGGTCAGTCCACAATCCGCGTCGCGTCTTCCTCTGCCGCCGCGCAGTCCGGCGGACAGTCAACGCTCGGCCACGCCCAAATCGCCCGCCTCGAGTCACGGCAGCAGCAACGAGGGAGGCAAGAAATCATCCTATCCAAGTGATTCTCTCAACGCGCTCTCCTCCATGTTCGATTCTCTCGGCAGCAGCAGCGGCGCCAATACACGCTCCAAATTGACCGCAACGGGAGCAGGAACAGTTGGATTGGGTGGAGGAGGGGGCGTGGGAGTGGCAGGGGGAGTTATTGATGCCACGCCGGAGAATCTAAGTGCCAGCAATTCTCTTGCCGCTCTGCGTCAATTCTGCGTGAAGAAAGAGAAGACCGCCTAAAGAGAAGGTGAGGGGAAACAAAACACGCGCCACGAATTGTTGCCACCGAATCATTTTTCGTTGTTTTGGAACAAAAATCAATCGATCGATTTTTTGTCAACCTTTTTGTTTGCCTCCTGACTTGCTCCCTGCCTCCCCCCGCCCGGGGCAAGTGTGGGGAGTGAGAGGGCGGGGGCGAGGGGCGGTCAATGTCCAACTGCCGCTACAGCTTCAGCTTCATCAGCTCGACGGCTCGACGACATCTTTGCAAAAGACAACAACCACATTCATCCATCATATTATGTCTATATAGACATATGATGACAGATCGGCAATCGAGGGAGAATTGCGCTCCTGCCGCCCATTTATGTGCGCCACGCCCACCTTCAGCTAGGCAACTGGGCCGACTTTTTCAAGGTAATTAGCACAAATGATCTAAGACTTTTTAATTTTCTATTTCCCTTCTTTGTTTTTATTATTATTTGTATTCTATTTATTTTAAAACATTTCTTACACTTTCCTCGGTTCTATTCTATTTTCTAGACTCTTTATTCGTATTCTTCTATTATTTATATTTTTCTTAATCTTAAATTTTCGTAAACTATCCCTTTTTCTACTTTTCTTCATCAACTTATTAATTCGAAAACTCTCCTGTTATTTGCTTTTACAGGATTCCCAACTGCGCCTGGTTTGACATCCTTGAAAGACTTTGGCTACGCTGCGCTGAAAACTTGGCTTCGAAAATCTGTACCGTTGGGTCCTTTGCCCAAGTAACTAAAATAAAAATTATAAGAAAAAAAACTTAAGAAAAATTTAAAAAGATTTAACTAATTGGATGTATAAAAGCCCTTCTCAGGGCTGCCAAATGCCTGGGCAAGGAGAATGAAATTTGAAAAAAAAAATGAATCATTGTGATCAAAATAAACCGACTTTTATTGAATTTTTAAACCGCCATTTGTACTTTTTAATGTGGGAGGAAAAATGAATGAAATTACAGTACTTGGTAATTAATGAAAGTGTTCAAATCTCAAGACTTACTTTAAGAGAAGCTCCAATTCCAAATAACCTTTGAAAAGCAAAATATAGAAGAGTTTTAATAAAATTATAGAAAGTTTTAGCTTGGCAAATTCGTTCTATTATTTGAAACCATTTTTTTTTTCATTTTAGAAAACCTTTTGATGGGTTCAATTCGATTTTAACCCTAAATTTTATTTTCAAAATGTCTTGTAGATTTCGGCGTAATGAACGTCTCTAGAGGCACGCCTCCATAAGAAGGAAATGAATTACACAAAACAAACTATTTCAACCCCTAAGTGAACGTTCCAAAATAGCTGTTAATCAGTTGGGAACTGGACTCAAAAAAATATGGTGGATCTCAATTAAAGAGATCTGATTCAAAGCGCAAGATATTTGTATTTTATAGTTCTTATTATAGTGTCTGAGAGATCAGAGTAAGAAGAATAAAAACATTTAAGATAATAAAAGGATTCAAAAATCTGTAAATTTAATTAATTTTCTGGGAAAATTTGAGTATTATTAATTCTTATTTTGTAATAGAAAAACTATAAATAACTATATGGATCTGATTTAACGCGCAAGATATTTTTATTTTATAGTTTTTACTATAGTGTCTGAGAGATCAGAGTAAGAAGAATAAAAACATTTTAGATAATATAAGGATTCAGAAATCTGTAAAGATGAATACATTTGAGTATTATTAATTCTTATTTGTAAATAGGAAAACTATAAAATCGACTTGAACTCATATATTATTCAGTTGGCAATAGCAAATGAAATTTTTACAACCGCAAATATCTTTAAAATAGATTTTCTAATTGCGTTTTCGGTTTGGAATTCCCGTACTCGCTTTTTTCTGTTTCTCGGGAGAACGCTTGCCAGCTAGGAACGAAGTGAGCATATCACCAAAATCGGGAACTACTGTCGGAATCTTGGGAAATTGTATATTCTCGATCTCACGCTTGGTTTCAGGATCGTTGATCAATCGGGGAAGCAATAGCATCAACACCAAGGGCACTACCATGAGCAGTACCATGGGATTCAGGACATAATCCATGATATTCCATTGTTCCCGAATGCGAAAGTATCTGTGACGTCGGATTGGCTTCAGATAGAGTGGATAGGGCAATTTTACCACTTGATTTGGCCTAATGTGACTTAATTTTCTTGCGCGAAAATTGCCTTTGTATGAGATGTCAACAAGCACCGGCTGAAAATAAATATCCGGATGTTGCGCCTCCAATACGTAAGATCCTGAGGGGACACCGCTTACAACAAAGTTGCCATCCTGACGCACAAATCCCAAATATTCTCCGCCATTCACAGAGACTGTAATATCAGCCGGCCATTTTTTCCCCACATGTAACTCTGGATTGGGGGGCAGTATCAGGCCTTCAATAGTGTGTAACTCGTCGGCTATATTCTCAGTGATCAACTCGTTGTCTTCCACTTGAGAGGTAGAAAGTCCAAGCAAAGAGCTCACCACTAGGAAAATTACTGCATTTTTCAACATTTTTTCGATTTGGCGTTTGAAATCGAACTGTGTGTGTGAGAAAAAGTTTTCACAGGCTTTGAAACGGATTGTTATTTAAGATTTTTGAGACTGTTAAACCAAAGCAATTTTTTTTTGGTGAGGTGACAAATTGAGTAAATAAATATGTTCAATGTTGGAAACTTCTTAAATATGAACTTAGTTTAAAAAATACGTCGACTACCAAAACTTTTTAAAAGTAGAGAAAGTGTTTTTATTTTGAGATCACTTATTTTGAAAATGTTTATTTTTCATCTTTTTTTTTCTTTATATTTCTATTGTTTTAAAAATATAGATGATATTAGAAAACGATTTTTCTTTTTAAGTACAAGGATTATTTTGTTGCAAACTAATCATAGTTGATAATTAGCTCAATCGTGCCTCCAAAGTCACTTTAATGTCAGAAACTAATACTTAAATTTTTTGGTTTTTATATTTTAGCTATTAAATGAAAAAAAAATTAAATTAATATCGTTAATATCGTAAACTTTATATTAAATATTATAATTTAGTAAACATAATTGCATTGTATAAAGCAGAGACGTTTAAAATAGGAACATTTTTAGCTGCCCTCCAATGTCACATTATTATCATACTTATATTTGATTTGGAATTAAACTAGACATATTTATTCATTATAACTAAGAGTGAGCATTGTCAGAAATTACCGCTTTCTAAATGACTCATTTGAGTGGCATGCCACAATCAGCCGGCCTCTCCCCTCCTCTCCCCACCCGCGCCAGACGTTGATCGTGACCATTGTGACTTTTTGCTGGCCGATCGACGGCATATGTGGCAGCTGGTTGAACCTTTGCTTTCTTGTGGCACAAGTACAAGTAGCTGCCACAAATTTGCACTTTTTGAGGAACGTTCTGTGCGCATGCAACACGTTGTCGCTTCTGTGTGCAGAGAGAGGCAGAAGCAACTGAACTGAAATTGCCACAAAATGTGGCAAACACGATTATGCGATAATTTCGACTTGCCGTCTTTGCAACATGTGCAATAATTTTTTTTCTTTAGTTTTTTTTTCGGCGTTGCAAAGTTGCAAGTAGCACTGAGATTTCAACAAGTGCCCAACGATTTTTCCACCAATAATTTTCTCAAGCTCAACCATCGCACCACCGAGGAGCATGCCTCATGCTGTTGCATGCTCATCATCATTATGATTAACATAATCATCATCATTATCATCGCTGTGTCGTCATCATGGCAATTTCGTGGCCATCGTTTGATTTAGCGCCATTCAAAGCCACTGTGGCTGCAGTGTTTCCACAGCCTGTGGTTGTTGTATCTATTTAAATTTCTGCTGTGGTTGTTGTTGTTGCTCCTCTTGGTCTCTGCCATTAAACTGAGTTGTTGGCTGCACTCAATTGACAGCCGAGGCGCATGAAAATTTAAATTATGGCTCCAACAAGCGGTGGCTTCTCCATTTCGAATGTGCTACCTATTTACGAGTACCTGAACTGAATGAACTGAATGCACTCAAATGCAATCTCAATCCAACCCAAGTTGCGATTCGTCTTTGGCATTTCGAACTCGCGTATTCAGATGTAGATTAAGTTGCTGCGATTTCAGCACAAATCATCAGTTGCCTGAATGCTCGAAATGTTTGCAACGTGATTTGCCATTTAACAATACGTTTGCCTATGCAAACACAGTCAAGCAACGCTATAATGAACTCAGCGTTCAAACAAAGTTGATTTTTTTACATTGATTGTTATTTGAGAGAAGGATTGAGAGACATAGAAAATAGAAAATATTGAAATATAATATATACTACATATATAAAAATAAATAAATTTTAATTTATTTTATTTAAACTCACCATTTGCCTATATATTGTTCAGTTACTGGTTGAACTTAGCTGTGAGACACTGTTATGTTTAGCAGGAATTAAATGCAAAGTGATAAAAGATAAAAAAAATTTGTTCATAAAAATAATATAAAATTATTTTATGTATCAGAGGTGTTATATAGCATTGCTTTCAAACGTCTAAAAAATTAGTCAAAGTTTTGACAAAATGAAAAATTTTTTGAATTAAATTAAAATAACTTTAAAATTAAATAAAAACGCATAAAATACATTTTTGATAGTTTTGCTAATTAAACATAATATTCCTCAACACATAAATGTTGTTAAAACTGAAAGCAAGCAAATTTTTTTGACTTCAGAAATATGTTTGAAAAAAACTAAATCTCTGACATTTAAGGAACACCGACATTCCGAACGGTTGTTTTCAAAAGCAATTCTCTTCAAAAACTCTAGAGATTTCTGGATTACACCTGTATATATATCATTTAGCAGAATAAATACAACCAACCAGACCAAATTTTTAAATTAGCTTCGTTTTAGAAAAGCAAATTAGTTTAATTAATATAAAAAGATTTGATTTAAAAATAGATTTGGAAATATTATTTATATATTCAACTTACGCAATTGACAATGTAAGACTCCAAGTATCCAAAACCTTTTTCCCGTTCTTCGTCGAACTTCATTCATTTAATCACAATATAAAGATTTAAAACATACCTAAAAGTATCAACAAGTTTTTGGTATCTTTAGAGATTTTCTTAAGGGATATTCCAAAGGTGTTCTATGAACTGGGTTTTCTGGGGAATACCGAAATGTGTTAAGTTATGCAGGAGACGTCAGCACGACGACAAAAAACTTGATGGCAAACAAAATGGAATTGGCTGCTAGTTTGGGGCCAATAATTTCAGGAATTGACACAAACTAAATAAATCACTCAGTGGACCCAAAAGAAAAAAAAATAAAAGGAAGGGAATGAAAATAAGAAGATGGGAACAAGGACAAGAGCCAAAGTCGTGCAATACTTGTTGGCTGTCAGGATCGGTAACGTTTTGCGGTAAGTTAGCCTGGCCAGAAAGAATCACAGCCAAATGACCCATTGTTATTGGCATTTGGTTCCTAAACAATCGACATTGGCATTGAGCTGAAACAAAGGACAAGTCAGGAGGACAATCGATCGTACCATCGACATGGACAACTTGCGAGATCTGTCGCTTCGACAAATATCGCCCATGAATATTTAAAAGTTCTTTTCCATCTAAAAAAAAAAACCAAAAATTTAAATAAAATAAAAACTAAAACAAAGGTTTCAGTTTTTAAGCTGAATATTTATGTTGTCAGCTTGGATATTTCATTGGAATTGCCATGCAAATCATCTTACCAGAAAGGGTAGAGTTATGAGTACTCGTATTCATTAGGTATTCGTTGTGTGACATATGAGTGTACCTGGAATAGCTGTCCAAGCTGATTGATAAGAGAACTTCAACTTGTAAATCCGAGTCTTATCTTAAGCAATGCTATTAAACAATTTTCTTACAATCGTTCAAATGCTATTCGAATAAAGGTATATATGTATATACTTGATTATTTGTATAATATATAATATATGATACTACACAGCATTTAAGACTCGATAGAGTCACGTCGAATACGAATTGTATTCACTTGCCAATCTGAATTTAAGATTTATGATCAGTTTGCAGAAATATAATAATAAAGCCTTATAGACATAGAACTCTGATTGTAAATCCGTCAATGGGCTATCAACATTTTGATTGATTTATAAGCATTTAATCGTTGCTGATCATATTTCTTACAGGAATTATTGCTTATTCATTGCGAGCGATTAGATTAAAATTGTTTATGGAATCGTATTGTTGTTAAGTTCTTAAAAACTGATATTGAGAATATTATATATTATTATGTGAGCATATTGGAACAGGTTAGTTCTTTCTCACGTGAGCGAGTTCTGTATTTACGACCTAATCTTGAGATTAATTCAAAAAAGTTTTATTTAACAGATTAATAGAAATAAATTATTGAAATAAGATAAGGGAATACCCTGTAGTTGGGACTGAAGTGGGTTCTTCATTTTTTTAATGGTTTTTACTATATATATAAATTGAATAAAAGATTCACCAAAATAAATGCTTACAAGTTTAATACATTGCAGAACTGACTTTCTACAGAACATATTTAGTCGATTTATAGTCGATCTCTATGAACTGATCTATGAAGCTCTTCATGCCCGATTACAAGGTGGCCCTGTCCGCTCTGGCATGCACTATAACCAAATTCCCAAGTGACGTAACATATTCTAATGGGCGCAAAAATATCTTCTAATTAAAAGAAAATTGTTGAACATGTCTTCTGGATAGCTCAGCAATTTTTGCTGCTTTGTTTCTTCTTCTTCTTTTCTCTTGGTTGTGGTCTGCATCGAATGAATCAGGCTGAGTCCAGATATGGCTGCTGCATTGACGACCACGACGAGGCAAAAGACAACGACGACGACGACGACGACGCGACGTTGAGAATGAGGATAAGGATGATGATGATGATGATGATGATGCTGCTGCTGATGATGAGGAGGCTGCAACAAGATGGAGTGAAGTTGGGAGAAGGTGGTGTGTGAGTGCGCGCGCATTTAAAACAAGTTCAAGATGCAAACAATGGATCATTATCCAGATACAAAAAGGCAGAAGAAGAGCGAAGGAAAAATAAAACAGATACAATCGAGCGCAATCGCCAAGTCTGTTCAGCATTCCCATAGGTTACACGAGATGCCTGTCTCCAAAGAGCGAGAGCGAGAGCGAGAGAGAGAGAGGGAGAGGGAGAGGTCGGGATCGGGTTTGAGTTTTTGGGTAGGAGGTAACCAGGCTCTTGAAGGGGGCATCGGATCGTAGCTTCGATGGCTCTTGTTGTTTATTGATTACACGCTTTTTGGGGAATGCGCGATGCATTCGCTGGGCAGGGACGCCGAAGATCATTGAGGACCAGGAGACCAGGAGACCACTGGGGATCACAGTTGCCAAGTTGCCAGGTTGCCAGGTTGCCATAATGGTGCGGATGCCAGCGGCTGCAACATGCGCCTGTCATGCGATCGCCGCCAGAACATAACATCCATTACAGCAACGACGACGACGAAGACGACGAAGACGATCGAAACTCTGGCGACGTTGGAGCAGCAACGAGACGAGTTTCCCCAAGTGCGACGCTTACGATTGTGAATCCGATTGGACGATTGGGCGATTGCTTGAGGGACAGGGAGGGGAAGAGTCAGCATCAGTTGCTAGACGGTTGCTGTAGAGCGCGCAATATGAAATTCAATGCCACATTTGCGGCATGAACTAGAAAATAAGCTAAAGAAAGAATTTGCAACTCAAGTCGACAAGGAATATGCTCTAAGAACTATAAAATAATTCTAGTTTGAAATTTGAAGTTAAATTTTATAAAATTAATTTTATTTTTTTAGATAAGGTATTAAAGGTTTTGATCAAGATAGCTAAATAAACTTCGAAGTAGAGTTATAGTATTCTTTACATATAACGTTCATAAATACAATTAAAATGCGATAAATATTAAAAGGTGGATGAATGATGTATAAAAATGCATCTCAATATAATATATATTTAAATATTATTTTTAAAAAATGTCAATATTTACTTACAACTTAAGTCTAGATCTTTAAAGTTTCGAAATTAAACTGCATTGCTACAATATTTTAGGAATTCTCTTTGTACTTTATTTCTAGTATCTTAACATTTCTTGGATTGAAACATAAAATATACATTGAACACATTTTAAAATTATTTAAGAACTTGAAAATATATATTTTCCAAAAATTGCATTTTCAACAATTTAAATTTTAAATATTAATTAGATTCGAGTGTTACAAAGGCAACAAGCAACTATAGATACCCCTTCGATGTGTAGGACATAAAGTGTAAGTGCACCATAAAGTTCTATGCCGTGAGCATTTCTTTGCCTCCTGTGCATTTAAATACAAAATATCAAAATTAGCATTTGTAACAATGGCGAATTGGCCAGAAAATAATGGAACTGACCTGGCATAACCGTGGCGACGATCTTGGCCACGGAATCGGTTGCATCGGTTGCATCTGTTTGGGGATCGTAAATCAGACATGGAGCAGAGACCAGAAAGAGAACCAGGCCCAAAAGCCTTAGCCAGGGCCAGGGCCAGAGGTGGTTGTGGTTGTGGCAGAAGGTAGAAACTAAAGCCGTTGTCAGATGAGGGAGGAGTAGGTGCGGGAGTAGGAAGAGGGAGAGAGCGGGAAGAGAGGCAGTTGGAGGTGAAGCTGCCACGACAATTGCACCAAATTCTACACTGGCCATGGTCAATGTGTGATGTCGTCTGTGACGACGACGACGGCGACGACGATGGCGACTACATTTACAACGGGAGCAGGCTACAGGTCGTTCAACAACGAGACGCTGACAACAACAACAACAACAACAAGAGCAGCAACAACAACCAGAACTGCAAAGAGGGGGGGAAACGGGCAACAACCGCTTTGCTATTGGCACAAAAAGCGTTTGCTAAAAGGCCAATCGGCCGTGACAACAACAACAACAACAACAACAAGAGCATCGACAACAACCTCGACAACAACAATAACGACAACAACATCTTCAAGTATTCGGATATCGCATTGCATTGGCTTTAGCAGATTTTCATGCCATATTTGTATCTCAACTTTATAGCGACCTAACTCAACTTTGTTGTGATTGGCAAAAGTCAAGATCCTTATGGCCAAGTTAACGCTGCTTATGTTAGCAATTTGGCTTCTTTGAACTGGCTACAAACTAAAAGAAGTTTTTCAAAATTCACTTAGACTAAGTTTTCAAGAGTTCTTCCACTCATTTTCCCTTTTTCATCTGATACTTAGATGTGGTGATGTAAATCCATCGGTGAATCTAGCTTAAAATCGAAATGTAAAAATTCAGTTAATCAAGCGTCAAATTATACATCGAGTTACACATATTTGAAAAGAAAGTGTCAAGGGGAAAAAAAGTGGAAAAAATGGTCAGTGATAAAAAACAATTAATTTTCCAATTTGAATGCAGAATCAAATTAGAATTCAAATAATGATAAAGTTGACATTCCGCACGGAAATCGGTTAAGATTTTATAAAGTTATGACAGCTTGAAGTTTGTGAAAAATTGTCAAGGGAAAAGTTTGGTTAGATGGAAAAATTGAGTTTTCCAATTTGGATGCAGAATTAAATTAGTAGTCGACGATGTCTTCTTCTTCCTCTTACATACATTAAAACTATATTTTCCCCCTAAAAAAAAAAATATTTTGAGATATTTTTACAAAAAATAATAAAACTAAATATGTAACTGATCTTTTGAAAAGAATATATTTTAAAAGAATATATATTTAATACTGATCTGCATCAGTTCGGATGTTGTTTTGGTAATTTTAAAAATGTTTTTGCAACGTTACCGTTGCGAACAACTTCAACTGTTGTTTTCCCTGACCACAAAAAAAAATTAGGAAAAAGATTTGTAAGTTCGTGAGGTTTGAACAAGTTGTGAATGGCTTTAACACGATATTCAATCGGGCGTATCGATGTGATCAACGAATCGAGTTGTAACAACTGCGCAAATCTTATCTAAATGGGATTGATAAGAGGCTGGAATTTGTGGAAAATTAGTGAGGCGGAAATCGCAGAGTTCAGAAAGAGGAAAGTGGAGAAAAAAGTTTAAGTAGCGCTAAGAAATTAACCCGCAGGTCCTTTTTAGCAATGCGACCGATACAAGCGATCTCATAAACAAAGCCAATTTGGAAGCGGGCGAATGGGGCATGCCCCGTGGCATGCCGCCTTTAGAGGCAGGCACACTGAAGTTGCTACAGTGCCTCCAAAACAACACAGCACAACACACAGAAGCAGCTACTTTAAATGAACAATTTTATTTTTATCCCGCAAACAAATCTTGCCAAACGAAATGTTTTACAATTGGCCATCGAGGCCGCAGTCCACACTCCACACTCCACACTCCACATTGAGTTGCAGTTGCAGTGGCAGTGGCAGTTGCAGCCGGTGCAGGTCCAGCGTGAGGCAGCCTGCATCTCCTGCTTCTGTTGCTGCCACAGTCGCTGCCTCCAACTGCATCTGCGTCTCCATCTCGCAGCGTATTTAAGCAACATTATTGCCAAATCGTGACCATAGTTCCATGAAACTGATATGCTACAGCAGTTGTCCCAGCCCCAACCCCAACCCCAACCCACTCCCCACGCCACGCCTCCTGCCCCCTTCTCCCTTGCCACTTTTTTGCACGCTGCGGGCAAATTCGCTTGATGTGGCGCTGCATTGTGAACTTGCCACAAGCCCCCTCCTGCCTTCCCGCCTCTCCGCTCATATTTGCTATGAAATGTGCGCCGTTTGTTTGCCGTACAAATTAAATTAAGTGCAAAATGTTGCAGCGCCGCCGTTGGGCATCAAGCGCACATCATAACGGTGCTCTGCTGCCACAGCTGACATATGCCACATACCCCCACCCCCATCCTACCCCTATCCACAAACATGCCCCTTTTTTTCAACATTTCGGCATTTTCTGAGCGTCTCCATCCACAACTGCAATCGCTTCTGGGCTGCAATGTTGCACAGTTGCAGTTGCAGTGGCAATTGCTGTGGCAGTTGCACGGTTGCACAGTCCGCAGCATCGCATATGCTTAACTTGAAATCGATCGATCGTAAATTGCATGCTTACTGCATTTATAGACTTTTTTCCTATCGGCCAATTTTTCTTTCCATTTTCTATTTTCCTAAGCTTTTTTCTGTTGCCTTTTGTTTACTTTTCGCGACAGGCGCAGCTGGCGTCTATAACTAAAGCTGAGACTTAGAGCTGTACTTGGTCAGCGCCTGAGAAATGCGAAACATTTGAAAGGAAAGTCGCCACCAATTCACAGCTCAGCTCAGAGACTCTTAAGGATCCAAAGAAACATATTCAAATAAATTATTCATTTATTTTCATTTTATGATTATTTTCATATGTCTAGCTGTTCTAGTCGGAAGGATTTCCTAAAGGAATTTAGAAAAATAATACAAAGATCTCCAAAATTTTAAACAAAAATTGGAATTAATATAAAGAAATCAAATTAATAAATTAAAAATTGACAAAAGTCCAAAAACAAAAAATATTTTTTGAAAACTTCAGCATTTTACTTGTATCGACGACTCTTTTAATATTATAGACTGTTCTAAACAGTATTAATAATTATCTAAAACGAATCTAGCAAAACAACATATCATTTTTTCATAACATTTATATAAAATTGTCTAGACGTGTTTTTAACTTTACATATTGTGTGACAATTGCAGAAAATTCATGTAGCCTTTATCGAAAAAGATAAAGAATTATAGTTCAAATATCCCTAATTATTTTATTAACAAGTTTTTAATTTCCTGAAACTTTTATATAATCTGTTTCGAAAATGTGTTGAGAATTAAACTGTTTCATTGAGATGCAAAATTTCTTAAAATAGTCTGTCTAAATTTAAAAATAAGTCAGCTATTTATTTATATATATGCCTAGCATATGATTGGGAATAACTGACGATTACCCCTAGATTGTTGGCCATAAAAAGCAACAAGAATCGCATCCGTCTGTATTTCCGATAAAGCGTATGCTTTGATACTCAAGAGCGCGGAAGATGAAGCAAACCCTTAGAGTGCTTTATAGGTAAGGAGAGGTTTGAAATATAAAAAGGGGACAAATTGAAAAGAAAGCCACAAGACTTCCTTTTCCTGTGGCCAGCGTTGAGAGCTCAAAATAAAAAAAAAACAGGCTGCCAATGCCAAGTCGAAGTGGAAGTTGAAACCAAAATCCAAATCCAATCGAAATCCATGTGTTTCGGGTTGAAACGGCGGGAGGCAGTTTAGAAACGGAACCAAGAAGAACTGAAGCTGAAAAAAAAAATGAAATTTTCGTCTATTTCGATGGCAATAATTCAAAAAATGAAGACGGCTCGATAGTCATAAATCTGTCAAAAATCCATTTCTTCCATTTACCAACAGCTTGCCATGGCGTTTCCTTTCTTCACACACTCACACAGCGTATGTGTGTGTGTGTGCCTGCTAAGCGTATCTTTCAGATACATAAACTGGCACTTCAGAAAAAACTAAATGAAATACTGAGGCAGGAGTCGTCGCCCATTGCCGTTTGCCGTCTTTAGACACATTTCACTGGCTTTTGGGTTCTGGTTTTTTTTTTTTTTTTTGTGTTCTTGTAGATGTTTGTGGCACTGCTCAAGAGAGTTGCAACACTCGGTGGCAACAGCCAAGAGTCGCAGTCAGAGTCAAAGCCCAAGAACAGCCTCATTGTTCGAGCATTTCAATTCCCATTCAATGCAGGGAGCGTAACTGAAACGAAAGTGAAGCAAAGTATCTGAAAGATACTTCAACTCGCTCTGTCCTCCTCTTTCCCCTCATTCTTTCACCCACAATAACCCGCACAAAAGTCTCAAATATATATATACATCGTACAGTTGATGGAAAGCAGCCATCGCACCATATTTCAGTCAATTAGAACTGTCATAATTCATTCTTCGGAGTTATTTAGTTGCCTCTCTCACTCTACCCCACTGTCTCTCTCTCGCTCCTGGCCTTTTACAGACCCCAATCGTTTGCCTTTTCTTTTCTATATCTGATAATTTATGGTTTCGCTTATGACGAGTTCCAGAAAATTAAACAATTTTCTTCTTTCCAGTTTTGTAAATAGCCATACATAAGTATGAATAAGTATGTGTGTTTGTGTGTGCATCTGTGTGTCATAGTTAAAATTTTGAATTATATCATTTGTATGCTTCAAGTATGGCTATAAGTATTATTTACGAAATTACAATACGAAATTAAACAAATTATATTTATATTATAATAAAATTAGAATGGAGAATGTAAAAGTGATTTTTGAAATTTATAAACAACTTACTCTTACTTATTCTATGATTATTTCTCTTATTTCAATTTTTTCCAATTTTAAACTATATCCCAAATCAAGAAGAAGACTTAACTTCAGCAAGGCATAATCAAACTTAAATATTTCTATTTGATATTCGTAAATTTTTTACTGGTAAAACGGATTTGTAAGAGCCAATATTATTTCATTTTTTTTTTTAATATTTAATTAATAATTATAATATTATCTTTCAATTCGTCTGTTACATTCTTAAATGTCTTACTGTCTGTAAATTAGTTGAACGCTTAAACTTAAAATTGAAAAGATCCGCAAAATAGACAGTCAACACTTAACGAATCGCTTTGTCAAGCTTACAAGATTTCTGTTTTAATGGAATTCGTAAACGTTTCACTGGCAAAGATAATTTTAGGCAGCTGTAAATCAAGTAAAGCAAGAGCAGAAGACATTACGTCTTCCATATAAGCATCTATCTCTCTCTCTCTCAAAATTTGGTTTGCTCTAATTATTCGCATTTTGCAACATTCTTAATCGTATTACTTTCAGTAAAAGATATATATTCTCTTAGCTTTTTATTATCAATTGTTTTCTCTTTCTTTTGTGACATTCTTAAATTTTCCACTGACTAAAAACAAACAATTTGCAATTTGTTGGTAAATTCTTTTTTGCTAATTAGGCTAAAATTATGATGCAATTTTTAGCTCAGAGAAAATGTGCGGACCATCAAAGTGCAACTAATTGTGTGATGCAATAAACCACGCCCACACGCCAACATGGCCAATACGCCCACATGGCTCACAATTTGGCTAATTTCGAAACGCACAATTTTCACTTAAGTACACTTAACATAAATTAACTTGAAATCATTAAATTTCTTTAAAAATAATTTCAAATTGCATTGCAGTGAGAGAGAGAGAAAGGGAGGGAGGAGAGTAGGGAGCAGAGAAGGTCCTTTGCCAGGACATACACAAGTGGTAATTGCCATTAACGCGAAATAATTTTTGAAAAGGCAATAAGAACGACAATTTCCAACACGCATGCACGTCCAGGACACAAATTGCAGGACAATCATCAGTTGGCGACGTTGCCGTCGACGTAGACGTCAGCGTTGACGCTGGCAGCGACAGCGACAGCGAAATGGCGCAGGACGCATAAAATGCACTGCAAAAAGGACTAAAAGGATAATGCCGGTCGCGAAGAGGGAGGGGGAGAGGGAGAAAGCAAATCCACTCCAATGAATTTGTATTTGTAATTGTAGTTGTATGTGTGTGTGTATGTGTGTGTGAGTGTTTGTTGTGTTTGTTTTTAGGAATAATTTGCGCCCGTTGCAGCAATCAAAACAGTTATGGAGCTGTAGGAGGAGTGGGAGGACTATGAGAGAAGGACAGAGAGAGAGAAGAAGTAAAGAGTGTAGTGTGGAATGTGGGTTGTGGGTTGCAATGGATTTTTATGTGGTAATCAACATTGGATTGTGTCGGATGTTTTTGAGTGGTGATGTGTGTGGTTTGCAGTGTAGATATGGTGGTCAACTGCTGCTCCCCTCTTTCTCCCTTACACCCCCTCTTACTCCCACACTTTCCATGTTGTTCCACCATGTTGTATGGCTTTGACAATTTTAGCAAAAATTTTACGAAATGTTTTGCCAACGCCTCTTAATTGGCGGCATCAATTTCAGTTGGCAGTGAAAGAGTGAGAGAGATAAAATAGAGTACTCTCTATTTTAGCCATATGCTTTTTGAGATTATAACTAAGTTGTAGAGCGCTTTGAAATTGGCTTAATATGGCTATAATGCAGCTGACATTCTAAATAAATGACAAAATCAACTTATTTAGCCATTTTGTTGGGTTATTATTGGTGGTTTTTAGAAGTACAATAAATAGGGCTAATCAGATTGATTAATTAAATTGTAAAGAATATGTATAAGAATAAAATCCCAACACGCGCTTCGATTTATTTGTTTGAAAATTAACACATTTATATTTAATTTATTCCAGAAATCATATAAAAGTAATAAGTTAAAAATATCCAAATGGATAATGAGAAAACCACATGGTTGGTTTGTCAAGGATACATATTAAATTAATTAACTTTGTTTTAAAATAATTTATTTTTAATTGAAATTTAATTTAAGAAACAAAGAAACTGACGTCTAAGAATGACTGCTAAATAGGAAAATTTCAAAGAAATTTTTCTCAAAGAGATTGAGAGAAATAAGAGCACCCTTCAACTGCGTCGCTGCAGCTATAGTAATTACTTAATTTATTAAGAAAATATTGGAAATTTAATGTTAGTTAACTTTGCAGCTATAATGCTTTTTTTTTAACTATTTGCAAGTGAAATTTCTTTATCTCGTTTAACGCTAAAAGGCAACTGAAAGCAACGGATGCTCAGGGGAAAGAGGAAAGAAGGGAAGTTTATGAGAGAATGCAACTGTGTTTGAATGAAGTGTTCCGGATATTTGGGGAGATTGGGTAACGCTGAAATGAAGTTTGAAGTTGCAAGTCTCGGTTGCATGAAAGCTCAGTGCTCGAGGCGGGGCGGTTATGCCAAAAAGGGGCGGGGTGGGACATTTGGCAGACATTTGAAGAGGCAACAACAATGGCAACAGCGACGAGAAAAATATCGAAACAGCAACGATAACAACGAGCGACAGCAGCAACAACAAAAGAAGGCAGCGACTAGCAAAAGCTCAAGTGGCAGCACAGAATGAAGAGGAAGATGATGATGAAGCAGAAGAAGAAGAAGCAGCAGCAGCCAACGACGAATCAACAGCAGCGGCAGCAGCAGGAACAATGAGAGACAACAACGGCGACGATGACGTTGAGGCAGCAGCAGCAGCCACAGAAGCAGCGGCAGCAAGAGGAGTAGCAGCAGTCGCAGTCGCAGTCGTCGTCGCAGTCGTCGTCGCAGCAGCAGCAGCGGCAGAAGACGAAAAAGTCAACGAAACGAGACAACGACAACAACTTCATGTGTATGGATTATTTTTTTTGCTTTTCAACTGCGTTTTCTTCTTCTGCTTTGTTCGTTTTGTGCTGTGCACATTTTTTGATGGACAGAACAATGAGAAAAGGGGTGGAATCGGCAAAAAACTCACAGCACTAACACCAATACACTATGTCTATGCGCGAGTGTGTGTGTGTGTGTGTATGACGATATGAATTTCGATTTGCATTTTACGAGCTCTCTCAGCAAAACAGAATCGACGAAAATGTCGACCGAGGGCAACATAAAAATTGATGGATTCTTCTTCAACGCGTCCACCACAATAACAACTACAATGACAACAGCAGCAGCGACAACAAAATGAGGATGGGCCACAAAAGCGCCCCAACAGAGGTGAAGTGCAGTCTTCTTTTTTTGCAGCTCGCTTGGCTGCCTGCACAATTAAGCGCATATAAATAGAAACGCTTAAGCTTAATAAAATTAATAAACAAATAAATTATGCAAAATCACAAAATTAATATACTTTTTAATAATGGTGCTTAAATGTTTCAATTAAGTGTTAAATAGTTCATATTCATTTAACGCATTAAAAAATATGCAGTTTGAGGTCCACATAGTAATAGTTGCTTTAGTTAGTAAATAAAGTATACAGGCCTCTTTCTATTTACTCTGTCGGCAAGATCAATAGGAAGTCATTTTTAACCCAATTTATTTACTATATAGTTGGTAAATTTAAGTCCGATGAAGTGAAAATCGGTTATATTTAAATACTGAGCCTAATTTCAACGTAAAAAATACAAGTTAGTAAAATTAAAAGAGGAAACCGGAACACGCCTGATAGTAGTTGTAGTAAGCAGGAACTGTATATGTTATAGGAATAACATTTAATTTTAAAATTAACGAATATCCATTATATTAAATTTAAAAAAATGATACGCGATTTAATAATAAAAGTTATACACTAAGAGAAGTTATGTAACTTTCGCTTTAATTGTAAAGGGTTTGAATGTCTTATAAAAATGATAAATATATTTTCGTGAATAACAATAATAGAAAAATGTATATATGTAAATATATAATTTAATCCGTATTACTGTAGTTTATTTATTTTAGTTAGTTAAGTTTTGCCTCCATAACCATTATTAGCGGTCCAAGGAAGCTAGTTTAATTTTTCATTTATTTTACTATTAAATAAGCTCATTATTTCGTAAGTGTTCTTAAAGATTTGCTGTTAATTGTTTTGGGAAAACTTTTGCCGGTTTGTTGTTGCTGCTGCTTCTTTTGCTTTTGCAGTTTTACTTTGTGCTCGCTTTGGTGTATGTGTGTGTCTCTCTCTCTCTCTCTCTCTCTCTCAATACGTGAGATGACTGTGTTTGTGTATGTGTGTGTTTGAGTTTTGTTCGAGCGCATTGAGCTGTCAACTTCATGTCTCAGCAACATTTCGTTTTCGTTTGTTTTGTTTTGTTGTTGTTTTTGCTGCTTGGCTTTTGTTGTTGCTGATGGAATCTGGCTGCCGGAGCAGAGAGACTCGACAGAGCGAATGCTGATGCTGGCTGGGCTGGCAGTCAACTACCAATCAGGTCGGTTGCTGTTTCTGTTGCTGCTGCTTCTTGTCAAAGGATTTCACGTGCACTTCACACACACACTGATAAACACATGCACACAATCACACAAAATGGCAGACGTCTTGCTCAAGTGCTCACTGGCTGCAACCTGTATCTGTAGCTGTCTCTCTGTCTCACGCACACACACACACATAAGTATATATGCACGTAGACAAATCGCGCCGTTTAATTGAGTCACTTGAATATGCAACTTTTCAAATGCACTTTGCCACCAACGCTGTCTTCTGCAGCTAATGAAAAGTCGAGCACATCACAACATCGTTAGGAGCAGCAGCCTCGAAAATGGGGGTTGGAGGCAGTTCCCAACTGCCGACCCGACCCATGATATGATTTAATTAGGAGTTTCCACGCGCAATTAATCTTCAGGCAATCGGTATGCGGCACTTTAAGTAGGTGAAGCTGCATGCAACGTGCACACGAGGCAACAAATCAAAAGAAGGAAAAGAAAGTGTAGATCAGAGAAAACCATTATCTCCATTTGATTTAACGTATAACTGATCATAACATTTTACTGCATAAACAAATTGTTAAAAAAATAACGAAAGTTGTTATAGCAAAAGTATATGTATTGTGATATATTATTTATGAACTTCATGAAAACTATCTAGTACTTGATTTTGGTATTAAACCACCTAAACCAACTTAGAAGAGATTAGTTAAGTTATGTTTGAAAGGTCAGTTACTTATTGTGATAAAATATACCAATATTTTTAAATATTGAAAATCTAAGTTGAACTTTTGGTATTTTATAAATAATCATGATATTTCACAGAATAGATGCAATTGCTAATGTTATTTGAAGTGATATAATGTACATACTTCAAATATAAATCATGATCCCGATATTCACCGCATAAACGTAGATGCCTCAACCTCCACCTACGCCTATGGATCTGCCTCTAATGCTTACCCTTGACATTATACGAGTACCTGTTTCGGCTTCATTGAGTGCGCCACTCAGCCAACATGTCTATCTCTTTCTAACGTCAATATCTCTTTCTTTCTGACATTTCAATTATGGCAGTGAAAAAGGGAAAGAAGAAATAGGAAGAGGAGGAGAAACACATGTTAAAACAACCTTTCCTTCATGACTTCGTGAGAGAGAGAGATTAATGCGCCAATTGTTCCCTTCATCATTTTCCCATTTCCATTTCCCCACTTCAGAGACCCGATAATAATGCAATTACTATTTGAAAAATGATGTCTGACAGTTTTGAATTTGTCATGGTATTTATCAAAGTCGCCTCAGTCAAAGATCCAAGAAACAGCTCCTTCCTGCTACGACTCCGACTCCGACTCCGACTCCTACTCCGACTCCATCTGGCGATGTCTTAGTCTTCGTTGGGTTGAAATAAAAAATTAACATGTCACTTTCATCGCAGGTAAATCAGTTGTTCTTTTATGGCTGAAGGATTTAACGTATCCATGTGCATCTCCATCTCCATCTCCGTCTCCGTCTTCAAGTTGCATCTCCAACTGGCATCTTCAAGGTTGCATCTGGCGTGGAGTTAACTTTTGATATCAACGCTACAAAAGACTTATTAATAGCTCTATTAATTCACCGATAAGACCAACATCTTTTTCAGCTTTAATTCAGTTGTACAAGTATAAAAGATTTAGCCAGACGACGAAGCGGGTCATTTGTTAAACCATCTGAAGATGAAAGAAATGACGCTGAACTCTGCAGAATTTGAACTGGTTTCAGGATTCAAGAAGAGCAAGCTTGCAAGTTTTGAGAATATAGGGATAGAAGTATAATAGAAGAATTTCCAATGTCCCGTGAATTTCACTCAGTCAGCTCGCAAATTTTTTCGCAAAATTTTGTAATTTAAACAGAAAATCTTTGAATTTTCTTAGGATGTCTTTCATTTCTTTGGTACATAAAATAGATAGATATTCTTTACTTTAACTTGGTCATTGCTTATAAGATATTTGCAAGGTTATATAATGGTAAACTGTTTTCTACGACTTAAAAATTTAACTGATATTTTCTGAATCTAGATCAATTTAGAAATTAGGCGCATATCCGATTTTTGTTCACCTTAACATTTTATTCAATTTTGCAAAATGTTAATTTTCTTGGCTATGTCAACTGAATACTCCATACGTTTAAGCTTAAAAAATACGGTCTTAGGTCGGTTACAAACTCATTTAAATCATTTCCCCCTTTGATCTGCAAACAGGGCATAGCAAAGCTCATCATAATTCTAATCCTAACTCCCAGTTGAGCCAAGTTATATGATATAAAAAGCGACAAAACAAAAAACAAAAACCTTAAATTTATTTACACAATTTGAATGACGTGAAATATGAATATTTATACAAATCTACAAAAAGAAGAAAAGGAGTAGGACGAGCGATGCAGAGCCCCCACACATACACACAAATACACACACAGAACGTGCAACATCATCTAAAAACCTGTGACGCAATAAAATAGAATTAATGGAACTGGAATTATGCGACTGATGTGACCCGATGCAGCAAGTCTCGTAGATGGGGGAGGGGGGAGGGGGACCAACAGATCCTGGCGATAGCATTGTCTGTCTCTCTGTGTGTGTGTGTGTGTGTGTGTTTGTATCTATGTGTCTGTCTGTCGCATCTAATATTAATAAATATCTTCAATCTGCTGTCAGAGAGTGCAAAATAGTTATTGCGCGATATGCAATTAAAATATAGCTAAAAACGAAAATGAGGAAAAAAGCAAAGAGGGAGAGTAGAAAAGTGGGGGCCAGGGGGAGGGAGGCGGGGAGGGCGGTAAGTGCGCAAATACCCCTGACAGGTAATAAAAGTAATTTATGCGCGCTAAGGGTTGTAAATGCGACGCCAGGACGACGGCAGGACAGCAACGACAAAACGACAAACCGACTGGCAGCTCGTTTATGCTGAATGACGTTGACACCGACTGTGGCAGTGGCAGTGGCAGCAACTGTGGCAGCGACTGAGGCAGCAGCGATGATTCCTCTACCCAAATACATATCCACATTCTATAATTCATATTCGCTATCAAAGATCACAAATCAAATTATTATGCCATGTGATGGCCGCACACACACACTTTAAAACTCACACTCACACACATACACATACACACAGAGGCAGCGTAATGGCAATGGCGACAGCAAGAGACACACGAAACAACAACCACCAGAAAATATCCAACAACCAAAAAATAAAGAAGTGCTGTTTACTTAGAAAAAATAAAAATTATATTAACGTACTCAAATAAGTACTCTAAGTAAAATAATTAATATCATATAATATAACAATTATAATACAAATAATAATGATATAAATATCATGCAATATAACAATAATAAAAATTATATTGTATGTGATCAAAAAGCAAACATAGTTATTATTTGTGTGATCTCTTTGTTTTCTATATTATTTTAAACGTTTATAATATTTTATTTAAATTAAGGTTGCAAACCTCAAAAATTTTGTTAAAGGTTCGGTTCGGCAGTTCGAACCATAGAGCAGTACATCGGTTCGGTTAATATACCCCCTGAACCCAAGTTTTGCGTTCAATTTCATAAAACATGAGAATTTAAATTTATTTGAAGATTTAAATATGACTTATTTTAATCCGAAGTCTCAAATAATTGCGTAATATAATAAAAACCATAAAATATATGTAATTATTTTTATTTTTTCGAACCGAACCTTTTATTTTAGAGAGCGGTTCGGCTTAGGTTCGAGCTCGCAAAGTAAATAATTTCAAGGGTTCGGTTCATGATCCGGTTCAGGCAGCTTAAAAACCAGAACCGAACCGGTTCTACGAGGTTTGGTTCAGAACCGGTTTGCAGCCTTGATTTAAATGCAAATAAAACGTTTACTTTCAAAATGTATTGCGATTCAAACTTGACTTAAGAATCTCAAGATTCGTGCTTTGTAAAAATATACAATAGTTTAATAAAGCTAAGTTTAAGTTTAATACATAATGACATACTATAAAAAAAAATTATAATAATTCAATTTTATATTTAGGGAAAATTGGTATATTATTTTAAAATATATAGTAAAGTATTCCTTTCCTCATAGCTTGCATAATCATTATCTAAAAGACAATCCGACTTGACAACTGCTTAAATACCCTTCACGTTTGATGGTTGACATGTGCGTGTGTGTGTATATCAAAATGTCGTATACTCATTTGCGCGCTATGCAAGGAGAGTGAGAGCGTGACAAAGAGAGCAGATTCGCGAGAGGGAGAGAGATAGAAAGAGAGAGGATAGGGCCAAAGACCCGTCAAGCTGTGCGATGTCTGCCAAAGCGAAGAATACAAAATACATACGTCGAGTCAAAGGATATTATTTTTATGATATCTGTGTCCAATCTCTTGATTTATTCGGGCACACGAATCCGAAACCGAACTTGGAATTATTTTATTCAGCTGCCATTTTGTTTTTGGCCTATGTTTGTAAGTGTTTGTGTGTGTGTGTATACTCCTTTCCCCCGGGGCGGACTCTTGGAAGGACTCGAAACGGACTCGTCCTTTTTGGCGCGTTTAATTTTATACAATTGAGTGATTTATTCGTGTCACAAAATAAAAAAGAATTATGACTCGAATGCTCAACAGAAATAAGGGTCGTTTTGAGCTGCCCGCCATTGCCCCTTCCCTCCCTCTGCTGTACGTCAAGAAAATGCTCTGATGGTGGTTGGAAAATTACTTTTTTTTTTTTTTTTTTGTTGTTGGCAAAAGTCGAACTCAGAGCCCGCAACATCCTCTCTGGTCGTTGCCCTGCCCCCATTTGAGTTGAGGGTTCGTCTTGGCTGACGAACTGACTGACTGACTGACAGACTGTCACTTCACTTCGTTTCTTTCTCGTCGCTTTCGTTGTCGGCCATGATGGAATGGAAATGCTGTCTCTGTATTTGTATCTGTATCTGTGTGGGGTTGTTCCTTGCATCTCAGTCCCCAGTTGATTCTCACATCTCTTTCCCACTTGTGCGATTTCAAAGCAAACTCTAAGTGCTTCGTTGTCTGTGTGAGTATATATATATATATATATATATATATATATATAGGTGTGTGGGGGCAATTTACCACAACTTGATGCGGGTTTTTCATTAAAAAGTTTCAGCGATAATTTTGACGAAAGCAAAACGATTCTTGAGTTCTTTTCATTGTGAAAACTGGTCAACGTGGGAGTTTCGATTATCTGCTTGATGGGAATTACAAAAATGAGAAAGACACTTTTATAGGGTATTCAAATAAATTTGTAAAGTTTCTTAATATACTTGTACGAAAGTCAAACCTATTGAAAATATTTTGCTTAAGAAAAATTAAAGAAAATTTGGCTTATAAATTCTTATAATAATATATATTATTTTAAATATTTTATAATTTTAATTAAAAATTTGAATTATTTAAAAACTCTATTTCTTATTTTTTAATTATAAAACACCAAGTTCAAGGAACATTAGTTCCGATAATCTTTATGTTTATTGCATTCTTAGTTTCCATTTGGTATATGAATTTGTTATACCTCCCCAAATGTGTAGATCGGCTGATTAAAGACATATAATTAGGGCGACCTGCTCAACCTGTCAGCGGCAAGAGAAGAAATCCAAAAATTATGACTAATAACTTAAAATTGAAACAAATTAAAGAGCAGATGCTGGACCAAATACTTAAGAGATTGTATAATATTGAATACTATGTGGGAATGAGAGCCATTAAAAATGCCGCCAAGGCAAGAAACTTCACATGGCTGAAAACCCATAAATTTGATAATTGACTTTCCACCATAAAGGGACTGAAGGAAAAACCAAGGCTTACATAATCGAAGAAACGCATAAATCTCTCCGGGGGGAAAGACGAAATGAGAAAAACGCAGTCACTCAACGAGAATGAGAGCGTGAATATGAATGTAAGAGAGAGGCAGAGAGAGAGAGAGAGAGACAGCGAGTGTGACGAGAGCAGTCAACGGAAATGTGCGTCATAAAAATATTAAAAATTTTGAAAAAACGAAAGAAAGATCAAATGGGTTTCTAGAGTGATAGATAAAAGAACTCGGACCGTCGCATCGGGAGAGTTTTTCGTTCCAGCGCATTAGAGCTCGATGGCATTTCAATAGGCCATAAATCTGTTTAGCTAGCATCTACCATCTACCATCTCTATCTTTCTCTCTCTCTCTCTCTCTCTTTCGCTCGATCATCATCATCATATTTTCATATTTATTTTTTCAGCCATCCACATGCTACATGCTGTGGCAGCTGCGCGTGCGCAAATGTATCTGACGGATGCGCGGATCGTTTTCGTTATGCCAAATTAGACGACGAGTGTTTTTGTGATTTATGTTGTCCTTGTGTTAAACGGTGTCCTGTGTGGCATGTCCTTTCTCCATTTCTCGATTTTCTATTCCGTAAATTTGCCTAATTTAGTAGCATTTGTTGCCTGCCTGAGGCAACGAGGCTGCGGGGCATCAAACCACCCGGAGGCACAGTTGAAGTCTCCGGCACTTTCTTTCTTATCTTTCGACTCACGCACCAGACACACACACACACACACACACACACACACACACACACACACACAATTTTCACATTTCGAAAACAAAAATAAAATGAAAATTATGAACTCCTTTTATGTTCCATTTTCATTGGAACTTCAAGCCAGTCCATCCGTCTATCAGTCCATCTGTCCGTCTGTCCACTCGTCGTTCCCTTGTAAATCACTCAATTTTTGACATTTCTTTCTAAATTGCGTGACATTGTTTTATTGCCTGCATGTGTGCATGTCTGAAAGAGAGAGAGAGAGAGAGAGATTGTGTGTGTGTGTGTCATGCGGGGTGTGTGTCGTTGTTAGTTTCTCGTCATGGAGGCCATTTCATCAGTTGAACAATTTTCAGCGCCATATTTACACTTACTCCATCAAGAACATCATCGGCATCGCTTCACGTTCCCGAATCCCAAATCTCCAATCAAATCCCGATCTGTGGCTCCCATATAAATAGTTATCCGCTGGCATTTTGAGGTGGATTTCTACTGTCAAAACTTGATTAGTTGCTTTTGATTTTATTTTGCTTATGCTTTGCTCCTTTTTTCTTTAGTTCCTTCATTCCATGCCGCCCATCATAAATCTAACGAAAGGGGTTGCATTTGTCTGACGTGAAAAGTCTGCCCCGATGCCTGACATCTCCAAAAAAAACATATATTATATTCCTTGTCATTTGAGCACTCCCTAAAACTTACTGAACTCAAGTGTTAAATGTGTGCAAGTTTATAAAAAGCTCCAGGATATTTAAGATATAGCGTAAAAGCTTTAGTCAGCCCTTTAACAAAACATTGAACATTGAAAATCTCTGGAGTTTGTTAAATAACGTTCCCTAAAAGTATTTTAATGGGAATGAGACAATGTAATCAGTCGTTTTTTTTTTTAACTGATTCAAATTTAAACTGAGTACATCTTTGAATTTGATAAAAATGTCACAATATCTTTCAGTTAGTTAAATTATACCTTATCTAAACATTACAAAAATTTGTCTTACCATTGGATATTTAAGTCTGAGGAAGATATATATTATAATAGTCTTGAATCTGTAATTTTCGTCAAAAAAGAGATTCAATTCGAAACTAGGTAAAAGTCCTTCCAAATTGAAATTTTGTACAATATCTACAAAAAATCAAATTTTGTTAAAAGAGTATGAATTTGAAAAATGGCTTTAATATTGAAATTCTCGACAGAGAAATTATATTAAAAAGTTTTCATGGTCTTTCAATTTTTGGCTGTAAAGTTAATGTGAATTTGTATGTATTAAATGGTATTACACCTTTTCAAAATCGAATTAAACTCTTTCATTAGCTTAAGCTCATTTCGTTTTAATTAAAAGAGAAAAAATTTTAATCAAAGTTCTGCAATTAGTTGATTTACCTAGTTAACATATTCATAGGAAAACTATACAGATTGTGATTCACAATAGATGCTTGTATTCTGTTAACAATTGACAATTGATATGTAAATTTTGAGTCGACTTCAGTAGATATTTTGAGATTGAACATTTTATAAGGCAAATAACATTTTAATCGAGAAACGCTAATCAGTAAAAGCTACACAAAACGAAGGCAATTAAGTAAATCCAAAGAATAACAAAATGGGCTGGAAGAAAGTAGAAGAAATAGGAAAAGAAAGTGGAGAGAGGGAGAAGGGGAAAAACCTACCCTGAGATGGGCTTTATTCTGGTTTGACATTAAAATATAATTGCGACTATTTAATGCCATTAAAGTCACTGCGGCGATTAATGACTAATGGAGGTGGTTGTAAATGTGGTAATGTGAGGGGGTGGAAAGTGAAAGTGAAAGTGAAAGCAGAAGGCAGAAGGCAGAAAGTGGACAACAGACGGTCGGGCGGACTGACGGTCGGGCCGTCAGTGGTGGGCAGTGCTCGTGACTGGGATTGATAGAATGATTTAATGTCGCCAATAAATGGACAGCCGAACGAAACGTGCGATTCATTCGAAATTCAAGACCCGCGTGGATACAGATACATTACACAGCTACAGATACATTTGGAACTATAGCCAAGATGGCTGCCTCATTTTGGCTCGTTCATCGTCGCATGCTCAAATGACATTTAATGTGTCAAATAAGGGTTACTCCCACCCCTTCCTCTCCCCATTCTCCTCGTGCTCCCCTCAACCCTGTAAATACTCCTCCGTCTAAGTCAACGTCTCCGGCACTGACTCTGACTGTCATCATCATCCACTTTCTCGGCTGGGCAGGCAGAGTTTTATGTGAAATTGATATCCGTTCGAAGGCAGACATCATGAAATGTATCTACAGAAGGGAGTCCTGTGTGTATCTGTGTGCGTATCTCTTGGTATGCGTGTGCGTGTGCGTACATAAATCTGTCAGTTTGCTTTCTTTTTGTCACTGCGCCCTGTCAATTCACACAAAAATTATGATCCTGAAAAGTAGATTATCCTTGATTTATCGCCGCATCATTTGAAAGTTGAAAGCGACGCAATGAAATTGCGTGTTCACACACACACACACCACACTCCCAGCTATAGATACAGATACTGACTAAATGTATCTTTGTATCTTTTGTTGCCAGCATGTGTCGTCATTTAGTTCTGTCTGTCTGTCTGTCAGTCTGTCTGTCTGTCTGTGTTCCCGACCAGGCCAACAGTGACTTCCATCTACGCACACACTTTATTTGTTGACATTTCTCTCATTCTTTCTCCTTCTTTTTGTTATGCCCTTTCTTTGCTTTCTTCAATTCGTTTTATTTATGTTTCGCTTTTGATTTTCGTCCTCGGCCTACGTCATCCGCTTTTAGAACCCGCAGATAACAACACGTCAGAGCATTGAGTGAAAGTATCTGACGGATATCTCTGCATCCGCAACATGCAACTGCTCATCAGCGACCTTCTAAAGGATAAAACACACACTCACACACACATTCGGTTGTCCTCGACGATAATAAATAAAATTAAATGTGCTTTTGTTTGAGCCAATTGAATTATGTGCGTGTGAATGCCTCGTTTCCATTCCCATTCTCGTTTCCAATCCCATTCCCCATTTCTTCTTCTTCTTTGATATTTTTTTACCAGTTTTTTTTTGCTGTCAACCATCTGATGACCAGTCAACTTTTATTGCCTTACAAATTTCAGAGCTGAAAATTAAATGGCGACTGTCTCATCTACATGAGTTATGACTGTAGCAGCGTCTGTGACAATTTTGATGATATTGTTGTTTTGTGGTGAATCTAACAACAGAACGAGATATTATACACGTTATTCCTTCCCACTTTTTTTTTTTGTTTATTTTGTTGTTTGAAAGGGTTAATAGTAACAAAGGCAAATGCATAAATTTGTATATAAATTGCTATTATACCCTGCACATATAGCAAAAGGGTTAAAATGGGTTTTTTCTTAGCTTATTTGGTCTTTTATCAACTCAAAATAAATAAAACAGATAGCAAAAACTCTTTTATTTAATTGCGAAAATGTTCAAGTAATAAAACTCTTAATAATTTTCATTTTATTTTAATTAAATTTTGTTAAAAAATATAATATATTTATTTTCATCTTAATTTTTTTAAATTCACTATCTCACTCCACCTTAATATTGTTATTACTCTGCCCTGATTGGCATACTCCGTTTATAGTACCTTCTTCATAACCCTTACCGACAAAATGCCATTAAATTATACCATTTAATAGCTTCCGGTTTTGAGACATTCGCAATTTTCAATCATCCAGCTATTCAGTTCGTTGTGCTTCATTGGCAAAAAGTTTGAAGTAAAAATGGAAATAAAAAAACAACAGAAAACAGGAGAAAAAAGAATATTCGCATTTTGTAATAAATACGCTGTCAAGCCCGCATCGATTATGGACACTCACGGATGCACTCAGACTCACACACTCACACTCACAAACGTATTCACATTCATCGGCAGCAGCGGCAGCTCCAATAATGTGAGTCAATAAATCGCCAATCAAGCAATCATACACAATTTATTTCCCGTCATAATTATCGAGCTCTCACTGTGTGTGTGTGTGTGTGTGTGTGTGTGTTGCTGAGTGTGTGTGTGTTGGCTGAGTGCAGCGTGTGATTATGACGCTGCCGTTGGACGCCCTGCAGCGGGCTGAGTGACTCCAAGTTGAAGTTTAAGCTCCATGTTTCATTTGCAGCTCAAGAAGGATGGAAGGGCGGGTTCGTCGAGGGGGCGGGGCGGGGCAGGAGTAGGGCCAACAGAGACAGTCTCCATCTGCGTCTGCAGTCGGCATCTTCAGCCGCTGCTGGCGTTTGATTTGTGGCATAGACAGGCGACGTAGTCACCGATTCTTGTTGTTGTTGTTGTTGCCACACCGACGACGATTCGAGCTCAAGACCTGAGAGAAGTCCGAGAATTATTTGATTCTGTTTTGGTTTTTATCATTTTTATTGCCCAAGAAGATGCTTGGCCAGGTCTACAGCTTCTCCGCTCTCTCTCTCACATTCTCTGTCGCTCTCTCTCGTGTCGTTCATTTGACATTCCTCCGCGCCAATCGCAGCTCCCGCCTCGACATTATTTTAATCGATTTTCAGTCACTGCTCCCCCATTCCCGTCTTCCCTCTCCACACTCTCTCTAATGGCTCTGGCTTTTAATGTTTTTTTTTGGGATTATTTCTTTTGTTTTAATTTGAATTTCATCTTGAAATCTCTTTGGCATTGTTTGCTTTTGATTTTCGCCTAGTTCCCAGTTCTCTTCTCTTTTCTCTCTTTCTCTCACTTTGTCTCCTCAGCATCATCATCTTTGCGGCATTTGTCATTGGTCAATAAATTCGATTGATTTATGCAGTCGACGGCAATTTCAATCCCAGCTGCTTTGCTCTTTTTTTTTTTTTTGAGTTCTTAACTGAAATTGAATTCCAACATTTTTATTTATTCGAATTGAAACTTGAAATGTTTTCTCATTTGGCCTCAGACTGAGCTGCATGTTGATTTGATGCTTATTGTTGTTGTTGCTCTTCATCATCTACTTGTTGTTGTTTTTTTGTTCTTGAGTTTTCTTCTCACAGTTCACGGCTGGACGTCGCAACGTCGCGAGTTCAAGAGTTCAACGTCTTTATGAACGCATTTTCCATGTTTATGGACTTGTTTTCGTTCCGTTTATGAAACTTTCAAATCAACTCGAATATCTTTCTATATTTTAATGATTGCTGGAATTTATTAAACGATTTTTTTTGGCATGTTTAAAGCTGCAATAAATATAAAATGTCAAAGTGGAGACCTATAACATTCTAGAAAAATCAAAGATTTTTCTCCAGTTAACTAACCTTTAGATATTTTGACGTAAAATCATTTAACTTAAATTAATATAAAAATTATGTCAATTAAAAAAATATATCTCAGCTCATATACTTTTATTTATATCATAATTTTTGTTTGTTTATATGATTAAAAGTCCATATGTTGTTAAATGAACGGTCAATAATTGTAGTGGAAAGAAGATACTCGTATAATTTTCTGAGTGATTTTATTTTACTTTGTCTAAGTGAAGCTGCACTGTACTTTTTTACATACCTTTCATTAAGCCAATTGAGTTGCCTTTTTTTGGCCTTCCAAAATGAGATTCTACAACTTCATTAATTGCTGTAATTTTTCACAACGCTGCAAAAATCTTAAAAGAAAAAAACAGATAAATAAAAGTGACTCAAGCGAGTACGAAATAACCAAACATTTTCTCCATTAAGAATCACACAATAAAAATAAATCAATCAATAACACGAAATTAAACATAAAAATATATATGTATATATATATATATATATATATATGTACGTATATTTAGGTATCTAAATGAAAAGGAGAAGAAAAAGTTCAAAATAAACAAGTTCGCGCTGAGCCAGTGGCCACGGGGAGCTGCTCACATGTTGCGGCAAGTTATTGGTCGAAATGATGGTCCAGTGAGAGCGAGACACACAGAGAGAATGAGAGAGAAAGAGAGGGAAATGAAGAGAAAGAGAGAAGATTGGTGGAATGATGAGGCAGAACAGCGGGCTGGCAGCATCGGCTCATTGGATCCTAATTCCGAATAACGAATTTAACCAATTTACTCAAATGCTAATTTATGGCCGATTGATGCGCAGGTAGTCAACTGACTCCACAATCCATGGACACGGACACGCAATCAAAATGTGGCAGCATCCATTCGTTGTGGCATGCAGCATTGCAGCATTGCAGCAGCGCAGCGGCAACACATCATTATCAGCTGCGTCTTCGTTTTCGTCTTTGGCTTCTTCTTCGTCTTCGTGTTCGTCTTCGTCTTCGCCTTTGACGTCAACGTCAGTGGCAGCCATAAACATGGAAGCTGCACGCACAGATACAGATGCATCTGCATCTGCAGCTACAGATACAGATACATTTAAAGATGCAGGCCACTTGTTGTGCTGCATGCTACGTGACGTGGTTTGCCTCGCATGAATTACGACGAATCAACGCGCAGCAGCAGCACTAATAACAACAACAACTGCAACAATTTGACAGTTGAGCAACTGCTGCCATCATTGCCACCTTCGCTTGTTGCAAGAAGCGCCAAAGGTGCACAGTGGGGAGGCAGTGCATCTTCTGGCTTCATTCCTAGCCCTGAACTCGGTCATGGCTCCCATGCGGCGATTGGCGATTTCAGTTGCCAGTGCACATCATTTTTCCCTTGGTGATAATGATAATGATGATGACGTTGTTGATGACGATGTTGATGTTGGGATGATGATGATGCACTCCCGCTTGCTGTTCCACTTGACAGATACAATCCAATCAGTTGCATTAAGTGTGAGGAAATATATGTAATATACAGTGTGTCAAATAATTGTTTTGACTACGAATAATTTTAACTTAATTTACTTAAAAAAATTGGTTTTTATTTTTAAAAATGTTTAACATAAAGTATTTAATTATTTATATGTGCGTCTTTTTAAAGTTTTAAGGAACTATTTTGCAATTTTACTTATTATGAAAAAAATAGTGAAATCTAAATTTATCCCATGAGAAAATCTTTTATGAAATTTCGCATAATATCTGATTAAATCTATAATAATTTATTATTAATTTACTATAGTGAAATTTCAATAGATAACCGTATTTTATCAGCTCCTTAATTTTTACCTATAGTGAAAGCTCTAGTTAAATTAATTCCTAATAAAATATTTAATTAAACACATTTTAATATATTACTGTTTCATTAATTTATCTATATTAATGATATCTATCACAAAATCCACAATCACATCCACTTTTCAATCAATTGACTGATCTCTTGCTTCGAGATATTCATTTAATCTATAAGCTGAGTTGTTTTTAAGAGTTAATTAATATTATGAATAATTATTAGCACACTTATTAGGTCACATAAAGAGTTTGCAGTACTGAAACATAATTAATCTTGGGCAAAAGTGAAAGATGCAGTACAAATGAGACCTGCTGCAGTCACATACTAGTTGCAGATACAAATGTATCTGCAAGTGTGCACTTTGCAGACTGTGAGTGAGTGAAGCATTGATTCATTCAGTTATGCACTCAACGCTGTGGAGACTGTCAATTTATTATGCGAATGTGGCAAAAAGCGATAGTCGAGTCAGCCCAGTTAGTTAACGCTCTAAAGTTGGTCAAAATGGCAAACAATGACTATCGCGAGTCTGTCGAACTGCAACTGATCCATGTGCACTTGAAGCGGAAGGCACAAAAGCGATGCAAGGGAGAAGGGGGAGAAGAGGAACGGGAGGGACTGACAATGACAGGGGCAGGAACAGATACAGATACTCGGACAGAGACAGGGACAGGGACAGATACAGATACAGGGACATCGACTGGCTAAAAAGGCCGACGCGGCGAGTGTCAAAAACGCCACGACGACGACGGCGACGAAATGTGGCAAAGCCATGGGGCAGAAACGCAGTGCCAAAGCCTACAATGCAACTGCAGCTTGTGCAATGTGCAACGTGCAACGAGCAACTTGCAGTGTGCAACAAGTTCCAGTTTCAGTTCCTGCCGTCGCCGCTTGTGCTTTAATTGACAGCAACAAACATCGCGCGGGGGCAATGCCACCCACCCACACACACACATACACAAACACACACACACTGAAACACACACACACTGAAACACACACAATCTGAAGATTATTTCTGTGCGTTTCCCACAATTGATTCGGACAATGCGACCACAGCTTCAGTTCAGGGAGACTGGGAATACGATTGGGTTTTGGCGTTGGGTCCCAGTTCCAGTCTCAGTCTCAGTCTCAGTCTCAGTCTGAGTCTGGATTTGAGTTTGGGGTCTGAACACCGCAGACGGTGACGTTGTGAAGGCCTCTGTCGGCTGTGGCAAGGCTAAAGTGCAAATGGTTCTTCGGCTGCTTAATGTGAGCTGCGTGTGACTCTCTCTATGCCCACACCCGACAAAAGTGTCAATAACGAAACAATCATTCATTAAGTAAGGAGCCCGTTTATGTATAACATTTTTAGGTGAGTTTGAAATTCATTTATTTGACAGTTTATTTAATTTATTTATATATATTTAGCTTACTCTTGAATGATTAAACCATTAAAGTATTAGAAAGAAGGTTAAGAATATAAATGAAAGTTGAAAAGTGAAGTAAAGAGAAGCAAAGTCGATAATGGAGAAAAAAAAGTAATATAACAAAAAGATAAGAATAAAAGCTGATCGTGAATTCGAGTCATGATTTTGTAAAAAATAATAACTGAGACAATATGACTAATATATCAAAGCTGAAAAAAGCAGACGACTATTGAAAAAAAAAGAATAGTAAAATGATTTTCTTTCTATTTGAAGAAACTAAAAAATATACTAAAAATGACTGAAGAAAGTTTTCAACTTCAAAAGCAATTGTAGTCGACTAAAGATCAAGTGAATAATAAATGCAGCTGGAAAATATGGTATAAAATCAATACTTAAGAAAATTAATAGTTTTAATTAATTTTATTTTACAAAAAAATGAAATGTAAAGTAATAATAATAAGCTTGCCTTTAAATGCCTTTAAATTTCATCAAAAATTAATTTCGATTCGCTCTAACGGGCGTTAAAAAAGATTAAAAAAATAAGTATGCAATTTTTTTTAGTGTATTTATATTTAGGTATTAATAGAAAATAAGTCATATCAATAACTGCATTTTCGTTATTGACAAATATGTCGGCTGGCTTTTGTATTTATAATGAAATGCATTTAAAAAGATTTGTGAGCCTGTGTGTGTGCGAGTGTGTTCGAGTGTGTGTGCGTTTTATGCAACAGGTTGCGTTTGAGAATTTGAGGCTGTGGCCGTTGTTGTTTGTGCATTTTAAATGTGCTACCTCAGCTGCCCCACACTCCGCCTTCCCACCGCACACTCCCTCCCATACTCCGTGGTCGACCTCCTCTGGATCGACGCCGCCTTCTCGGACGCTTTGATTTTATGGCAATCGTTTGTCGTTGGAGGCAGTTTGATGCATGTAACTTGTCGTGCCACGAGATTTTCGAACATATTTAGCAGTGGACGTGCTACATAATTCCCCAAAGTCATAAAAAAAAAACGAGAGAAAAAACAGAAAACAAAAATTTGTGACGTGTTGCGTTGTGTTGCATGTTGCAACGTTGCACTAGCTAGACTAAGGGGAGTGGCAGGCCAGCTTTATTGTTTATATGTTATCGAAATTGTGAGTAAATGTTATTAGTAATTGTGTTTAAATTTTGGTTTTATGCAAATCCGTTGAAAGACCAAGCCCAAGTGTTGCAGCCACTTGATGTGGCAACTATGGGAATTTGTCAGCTCAACGTAATCAGCACTCGATTAACGGCCGGAAAAGTGGCTAAACTGAAGTTGATTTTTTTTTTAGATCTTGGAAACTCCCAGACATATAGTAGATAGTTTCCCAGACTAAACAGTGACAAATCGAATTCAACTTTCAAGTGTCTCAAGTGCAACAAATAGAGCCAAGAATTCAGAATTTTGGAATCCGATTTGGTTTTTTGGATTGTCGCCGTCGGTGCCTTTGATCTTGTTGAGAGTTATGAGCCCCTGACAGGGATTCGGGGGAAACAAAGCAGACCAGGGAGAGTGTGATGATTACTTATGAAGTGAAACAAGTGTAATACATATTAATTGTCAAAGGAATTGAGGAAATGCGCAGCAATTCTTTTGAACTCGAAGAGTTAATAAATTTCATTATTTGTTTGTGAAATTGTTTTGACTCCCCTCATTCCCCACATTTCGATTCTGTTAAAAGAGCAAACAATTTGCCTGGCCTGGCATTTATCTACCGGATACATTTTTATCTTCAGCACGAACGCAATTATTGTTTGTCTGTGGCGGCGGCAGAACAATTAAGAAATGAACTATCGCCACGATGGCGACTGCAACGGCAACGGCAACGGCAACGGCTAAAGGTACACACCATAGACCAGAGACCAGAAACCAGGTGGTTTCGTTTTGGTTCACTAGATCCATGGATCGGCTCCCCAATTAGGCAAGCACTCATATCTGATATTTGCCCAAGATCTGATGTGAAACCGGAGACTCATTCTACCATCTCAACGCTCCCCCCTTTGTCGTCATTTCGCAAGTTTTCTTTTCTTTTCGGTTTGATTTTCATTTTGGACATTTAATTAACTCGAAATTGTTCGCAAGTGTTTATATTGCGGGTGATTACGTTTTATGATCGCCTTCCGCTGGCAATATTTACACCGAGTTTACCAAATCATAAAGCTTCCATAATTACCCATTTTATTGCCTTACCTTCTCCGAGCTTTTGCTCCACTTAAAGGCATCAAAATATTTGCACATTCAATCCATAACGCACACACAATTTCAAATGCAGTCAAATATTAATTAAAATTAACAAAATATCAAGTAAATGTGGCTCATTTTTTATCAGACGATTGATATGATACGATACTATCTTTAAAGAGTAAATTAAGTAGAAAAAAATGTAAGAATTACCAATAAAATGACTGATGAAACTAACCAAATTTGTAAAAATAAATTTAATGAAACAAATTCTATACAACAATTTATTTTTAAAAACTTGAGCATACGATTATTAAATTTTCAAAACTTTAGTTTACAACAGAACATCTCTAGACGGTAATGTTTAACAGTTCCAGTTACTAGTAAAATATATTTTAAAAATTGTAAAATAATGGCTGTAACTCATTATTTAAGTCGGAAAATTATTGTACACCCTCAAAATGACATTGAAAGTCATTAGAAGAGGTAATAAAATAACGATATGCAATAGATTTATAATTGATTGAACGGGAATATAATATAGAAATAATAATAAATTAGCAGGCAGTGTGGCTTGGAATCAATTAAATGTTTATAAAGCAATAAAATAAAATTTAATAAAAATGCAATTATTAGTCAACGCCCAATTTTAATGCGCTTTGCTTGAAAAATGCACAACAATTAATTTTCAATAAAAAAGGAAATAAAATTACAAAAAGCAACAAAAAAACTTAACCATTTGCATATGTGACATGTGCTTTATATTTTTTTATGTAATGGTAGCAACAACAAGTACAGTGCAAGAGAAATAAAAATAAATAAAAAAAATAAAATTAATACAGAAATCAAATAGAATGAAAAATGATAAAAATCACACAACTGTCGGAGGCCGCCGGAGGCCGAATGCAAATGCTTCGATTTGAAATGTTGCAACAATAATTGTCACAAATTGAACTCATGTCATGATTTGCTAGCTGATCAAGAGGCGGGGGATGTGGACACGTATGTATGTACTCGTGTGTATGTATCTATGGCATATGGATAGACAACGAGACAACGAGGTGGAGGAACATATTCGATTGCATGACAGGTTCAATTTAGTCGAGGTCTAGAGCATAAAACAGTCGCCGATTAAAGTTTGATTGTTGATTGGCTTCATTTAATGAGAACAACAATCGACGTTTCAACCGTTGGAAACGTGATGAATTACGTTTCATGGTAAAAAGCATTAAAAAACGTGAGTGACTAGGATAATAAAGTAATAATAGTTAATAGCTGACAGACTGCAATTATGTTAGTAAGAGTTGCCTCTGTATTATGTTCAATAATGGAAAGATGTAGACAAAGCTTTGAGCTTTAAAAGCTCTTACATTTGTGTGCACATATTAATCGAGAGCTAAGAATAATTCAATAATGATAGTTAATAATAATAATTATTATATTTTTAATTATTTTATTAATAGTATTAAGGCCAACTTTGAGCTTAAAAAGCTTTTATATAAATGTGTCCTGTTCGTAAGATCCATCAATGTGTTTGCACTTTAACAGTCTCTCGAAATTGTTAGCGAGAGCTTGGAATAATAAAATAATGATAGTTAATAGTTATAATTATTATACGTTATAAAATATTAAATTTTTAATCATATTAATAATAGTTTTAAGACAAGCTTTGAGCTTTAAAAGCTTTTAAATAGATGGCTCCTGAACATGAGATCCATCAAAGTGTTTGCACTTTTACAGTCTCTCAAAATTGTTAACGTATCGGATTTCGTTCGGTAAATTGTGTCGCACCTGTTTGGCCAATTTGAAATGAGGTTATGAACCCAACTGTATTTTTTTAATGTTGCAACGTCAGTCAAGCAGCACAACAACAACAACTGCAACTGCAACTGCAACAAGCACAAGCGATGGCTAACGCATTTGGCCACCTCTTAGCCGGTTTTCCATCATTGCAACGTCCTCTGCCGCTGGCCTCTGCCAGCCTGGCTTTTCCTTTTGTGGCCACCAAAGAACTCGTTGCACACCCAAAGCCAAATGGTTGCCAGTTGCCAGTTGCCCGTTCCCAGTTGCCGGTTGCTCGTTGCCCGTTGCCATGTGGCCAGCTGTGGCACCGCTGGAATTGTAGCTGTTGTTGTTGTTATTGTTGTTATTGTTGTTGCCGTAGCTGGAGATTGATGTTCGCTGCCTCTGACATTTGTTTCGCGCTTGCGCTCAGCGTTTGCTGTCTCGCTCGCGCTTGCTGCTGCACTTGTTAACCGGTTTCTTGGCCACATTTTTTGCAGTGTGATTTAAACGATTTTTTGCATTCAAATGGACGACCGATTCTACGTCGCACCCTCCCCAACTGCATCTCCATCTCCGTCTCCGTCTCAAGCTTTAACTTCCACTTTTTTGTTTTTGTTTTTTTTTCGTAGATTTACTGGATTTTCCACAGAGATGAAAAATTGCACAGTTCGATCATGTAAACAAATTCATTAGCTTGCACAAATATTTTAATTATTTAACAGACTTGTGAGCAAAAAATAACTTTAGACATAAAAATAGACGTCAAGTTATTCTTCGTCTAGTGTGAACTGAATGCTTCTGGAATTAGCCAAGATGACACCTATGAAAAAATTGATTGCATTAATATTTTCAGGCATGACATTTTATGAATGCAGAAAAAATTGAAATTTTGTTGAATAACATGTAAACAATTAACAATAACAAAGCAATTGTGCATGTTGTTAACATAAATTTGTGAAACAAATAGGAACATAACATTTTTGAAAAGTAAGCTAAGGTTAAGCTAATTTATTATATTCCGAATTTATTAAGTAAACATATGTTAAAGTTATATTTTTTTAATAATTACTTATTATTTATTAATCTTAAGGTTAATAATAAGTTAACAAAGTTTAAATATTCACATTACTTATTATTAAGTTTAGTTTAGTACAGAATTTGTGTATACTGAATTAAATATTGAGCAAACCAAGAATAACAAAATTAAGGGTAAGTTTTTTACTTATGGTAGAAGTGAATTGTAGAAAGCAAGTGTAATTTTACAAGTTAGTGCACAAAATATTAATAAAAAATTAAATAAATATGCCATATTAAATATGGCAAATATCGAAGAATAAAAGTACGTATTTATAAAATATATAAGTATACAAATTTTATTATTAAACTCGCACCCTTCGTGCTGCTTACGTCATTAGCGCGGACTGCCGTCGGCAGTGTTTTTTTTTTAAATAATCAGAAAACATTTTACAGCAAATATTAATATTTTTGTTAATATTATAACAAATATATTTTTAAACTTATCTTAAGCATTAGCGAATATTACTATTTCTAACAAATTCCTCAACAAAATATGATAAATATTATTATAAATATAATAGTGTTTAAAATCATCAATTCAAGAGTTATTTTCGAGAATTTAAAAATATCTATTGTGACTACTCCGTCCACTTTCTGAACTCGAACACTTTCTGCTGCTTCCTTTTAGTGCAGAGTTGTACTCGAATTCACACTCAAACGAATACTCACTCACACACATACTCAGTCGGCTGTAGTGGCAATTATAATGGCCATAAGGCAATTCGCTTGCCTCTTGCTCTCAGTACATGCCACAAGCTGTGGAAGCGGCGGGGGAGTAGAAAATTCAACAGGTTAATTTGCGCGCGATTTTGGCCAAGTGCGTTGGGGGTAAAAGCCGTGGACAAAAGCCGGGGCAAGCTGCCCGACGAGGTGATGGTAGTGGGGACGGGGGCTTGTGGCAAGCAGCGTTCCAATAGTGGGCGAAATGAACAAAAGTGTCGGCCTTAAAAGGCAGCAGCGAAAAAGTTTTTTCTGACAAAACATGCAACTTCGCACATGGAGAAGGGGAATAAGGGGATGGAAGAGGAGAAGAAGTAGAAAACTGAGGGGCAGCAGCAGGGAGGAAGCATTGAAATGTCCATTGAAACAATGAGCGGCCGTTGCTAAGCGACAAAATTGGCAACATGTTGAGGCCAACATCGACTGCTGACCAGTTATGAGCGAAGGGGGTGGCCCGAGGGGTGCATAGGCTATAGAGGGGAGGAGGGGGGACTCTGTGCACATGAAGGTGTCATTTGTTGGTAACATGCATTTTCCGACTTGGCTACAAATCGCGGCGACAGCGACGGCAACTGCAACATGCAACTGCGCTGCGCTGCGCTGCGCTGACGTCGACGTCGACGCTGAGGCTGTCCACAGATATCTAATGGCGTTGCACAGTGGATTAAGGTGTTCTTAAAACTTTAAAGTTAAAGAATATTACTGACATAAGTTTACAAAAAAATACAAAAACTTGAAAGCAATTAAAAATTATAAAGAAAAGAAATAAAAATAGATTCAAAGGTAAAAAAGAGACACAGATAAGGAAGAATGAAGAGGAGAACTAAAGATAAAAAGACAGAAGAAACATTTATTAAAATAAAATGGAATAAAAATATAGAAAGAGTAAAAAATATACATTCAAAACAAGATGTAAAGAAATAAATAAATCAACACAAATAAAAAGTATATAAAAAAAGTATATGAAAATATTTAAAGTGAGGAAAGTACAAAAATAATAAGAGAAGAAAATAAAAGTTTAATACATAAAAGATTAGGAGAAAAAGTAAATATAGAGAGAGAGAGAGAGAGAGAGAAAGTACAAGTTGCATTATGAAATATAGGAAATCGATTAATTTGAAAATGGTAATGAGGCACTAATTCAGTTTAGAGTTTGATAATGCGATTTAGAAGTTGTAATTTTATATTTAATGACTTGAAACCAGTGTGCTTTGATGGGATACATGCATTGTAGGCCTGTTACTGGGTTACCTGGTGGTTACCTGTACCCTCTACTCCCAACTCGGTGTGTACGAGTCCAAGTACTCTGTGTACTGGTTCGGTCCAGGCGAACATGTGTCTTGCAAATTAAACGCACATGTCGCTCTCTCGTCGGACCCCTTGGACGCGTCTTTTGGGGGGTAGAGGATCTGTGGGGAGCTGGGGACTTGGTATGGGATCGCATTGGGCCAAGAATTGTGATTGGGGGATTGGGTATCGTAACCATTTTCCAAACACGTTTCGCTTTTGTATAGCAATTGTTTTGATTTTGCTCTGCCCTTTCCTGTTGCCTGTTGCAAGTTGCAAGCTACGTTGCAAGTTGCCAGTTGCCTGTCGCTTGTACAGTGTCCGCTTTGTTAGCCACTCTACTGTCAACTATCTGTTTCTATTGCTGTTGCTTTTTTCCTCTATTTTTCCTCTCTCTCTCTCTCTGTGGGTTTTTGTTCATTTCTGACACATTTTAACAATTTATGAGTCGCTCACCCACCGCACCCACCGCTGCCAGCACCACCGTCGCAGCTTTGACAACTAAATTCAAAGCAATTCATACATCACCTGCTGGCAGACCTTCCTCTCCCCACCGTCTTCACCAACTGGACTCCCCATTGGAGGGGCACCTGTTTGAAAAGTGCGTGTGTCAAAGTGCGTGCCTCACATTTGCAGCTGCAACAGTCTGGGTGTGTGTGTGTGTAGTTTCCACAACGGTATTCCGTGTGCCGTGTCTATTCCTCTGGCAGTTGTCAGCTGCGCTTTGATAATTTCATTCATTTGCCCCACTGTCCACCCTCCGCTTTTTGCTTCAGTTCAATTGAGTTACATTACTTTTTTTAACTTGCCTCAATGGGACAACACTTGACTTATATTAGTTAAAATTAAACGGCAGTTTCACAAAAATATTAAAGTTATTGAAAAAATTTAATCTAAAATCTCTATATTAAATTCTAATAAAATATATATTGTTGTTATAAAGCAGTTCTACACTACTATTTCGAGCTGAACCTTCAAATTTCATCAAGATAAATAAAAACAAAAATTTAAAAAAGACCGAATTTTATGGACAGTCGTAAATTCATAATATTTTGGGATAGATCGTTAGATTTTAAAGACGCTGGATCGTACGATCTGTTTGAGTGACTTCCTAGTTCAGTTTATAATTTGCAAGTAAGCCAGTTGACCAGGCCTGAACTCTCAAGTCCGTCAGCTGGACTCTAAAGACGCCATCAAAACACGAGCGAACGAAATCAATTTTGAAATACATTTTTATGTCGATCGATCGGTGGGTCAACTCCGTTCAAGAGACCCAATCTCAAGTCACACTCTGGGGTCTCTGTCTGTCTATTGGAAATAACAGACGCAGCAACTGTCATCGCATAAATGATTTGTATTTTTGTTTTGGTTATTTATGTTTCATAAATTATCGGATATATCCATACGATATAAGTCTCTGAGTGTGTGTGTGTGTGTGTGTGTGTGTGTGTGAGTAGTCAACGGATGCCGCTGTTGGTTGCCGATCAAGATTTTATTTAAATGGAACTCATCAACACTCATTTGGGTCTCTGTTTCCATTTTCATCTCCATCTCCATCTCCATCTTCATCTTCATCTCCATCTTTTAGCTTGGACAGGCGGCGATGATGAAGCTCTGTTGTCGCTTGCCTTTTGTCTCTGTTCGTCGGCTTCGGCTTGCAACGCCTTTTGTTTTAGGTTCAGAGCTTTAATTATAGAGGTCGCTCCAATGCCTCGATTCTCTGCCCCTGCCCCTGCCCCTGCCTCCATCTCCCATCAAGCAACTCACCACCACAGTCCCCAGTCCGATGATGCCTTAATGTCAACTTTGTCGTTGTCTCGACGTTGTTTGCTGCTGTTTTTTGCTTTCCACACGATTCGTCTTTAATTAATGGATTTTGTCGTATTAAACTCATTAGTTTGCTTTCGGAGCATAATTTTAATTAATCACTCAAAATCCACGCACTGTGAAACCTTCTCCGAATTTGATTGGGATTGCCTTTTGCCTTTGCCTTTGCTTATCAACCGGCCTTTTGCATACTAAACGAATAAACGAATAAACGAATCGAGAGCTACCTAAAAACAGAAGTAAATATTAAAAAAAAAAAAAATAAAAATCTCAAAAACGAATTAAAAATGCATAGAGCTCGATGAGATCGACAGTTCGTTTACTCAATTGGTTTTTAGTTTCAAAATGAAATAAATCAAAATTAAGAAAACCCGAAAGAGCTTCGGCAAATTAACATTCGCCCGCTCGACGCCATTCGATTTGATATATTAAACTCAAAATGTATATTTCATCATTAAAAACAGCGGGCAAAAAATAATAAAAAATTTTTAAAAATAAAACACACAAAAAGACCGCTCAAAGCAGAGAACGAATATTTAAAAAATAATCAAACAAAATGTTGAAAATGGAAACTAGTTTTACAGGTAAACGAGCGATCGACCGGGTCCCAAGTAGAGTCACTCGATGGGGCCACAGATCCGATGAGATGCGAACAGATTCGCCGTCATCGTCAACGTATCGTCAATTGCCCTCCCTGTCTCTCATACGTACACACGTTCTCTCTCTTTCGGTCGTATGATAAATAACAAATCAAACGCTAAAATGTCGGTAATGTATGTGGCATGTCAGAGACTTCGTTTATTTATGGCCTGGATCAATAAGAATAACGCCCCAATCAGTGACTATAAATTAACGCAAAGACAAAAAACAACTTTAAATAACAAAAAAATGTCGACGACTGAGAATGTTTCTCAGTTCTCAGTTCTCAATTCTCAGTCTCCTTCTTCTACTCTCATTTGGATTGAATTGGATTGGGAATTGGAAATGTTTGAAAAATGCTTTAGGAAATGTCGTTGACTTTGACTTTAAAACATTTACAAATTGTGATAATCTTGCAGGTGGTTGTAAGAGCTGTAACAAGAAATTTATAACTCTTTGGACTTTCATCATTACATAATACATCAAAGATTCATCATTTACTTGAGCACAAACTATTTAAGTTCTAAAGCTAAGAATATATTATATGAAAATATTTAATAATTTACTTTAATTATTGGGAAAATATTTTTAGTGATTGATTCTATTAATTTATTCATTTGGGGCTCTTTAATGATATAGTAAATAAAGAATAAATTGTAAATTGATTTCCGCTGCATAAAAATATCGTGCATTTTTGCAGAATAATTGTAAGTCATACAGCATGCTTCAAATAAAATTACAAAAAAAATAATTTAATTGAATATTTATACTTCGTGCTCTTCATAATTTTTCTCTTAACATCATCATTATTTTCCTATCTGCAGCTTCATTTGGGAAACTGTCTGAGCATTTCGAATGTAGTGTTAATTTGAGTGAATTTTCGAGATCATCAGTCTACTTAAACTGGGCTTTCCTGCTCCCTAATTCAAAGTAAACTCTTTGCTCTTGGCATATTACTTGCGATGCCTTTGCCTTCGACTGGACGCCGTTCCGCTTAGTTTGGGCCACAAATCAAGTGTGAAATATATTCAAATCGCACCAGGAGCGATAATAAAAGTAAGAGAAAAAAATAAATAACGAGCAAAGAGAAGCCAAGCCACAAGCCAAATAAAAATAAAAAGTACTTAAAATACGAAAATGAAGATGTAAATTATACGAAATGTGAAGCATTGACCGGTCAAAACAACAGGGAAGTTGCTAGAATACCAGAGGCAGGTAATGCTATCAATCTACAAGTTGTATCTAAAAAAAGATACATGCAACTGCAGAAAGAGTAAGAGGGAGAGAAAGAGAGCGAGAGAGAGAGAGAGATGAAAATATTGAGGGGAGTTGCCAAGTTGCCAAGTAGCCAAAGTGCAGTACTGAGAGGGTACCAAGTGTATGGTCGTCGTTTCGGCAACACCCTCCAACATGGCCAATGATTGATTGCTCATCATTTTTCATTCTTAATGAAAATGCACCCCGCTGGCAAGAGTTTGCTACGCTTTGGCTCGCTCGCTGGTTGGCCAACTGCTTTGCTTGAGAATGAAAATGTCTGTCTGTCTGTTTGTCTGTACGTCCATTTGTCTGACTGTAGCACACACCTGAGCCGGTGCCAGTCAGAAGGTGCAGAAGTTGCGATAATCGCGCAAATGCAAAAAAATATAAATAAAAAAAAGTGACTTGGCCGAATTCCACCTTGGCCGCCAACGGGCATTAAAATGGCTGCCAGCTGCGAAAGATTGGGACGATGGCGGCCATATAACCATGGCCAGCTGCCTTCCAGCCGGGCCCTCCATCCGGGTATACAAGCATGCCAGTCAACTGTCAACTGCGCCGTGCCTGTGTCATGCTATGCATCATCTTCTGGCAGTTATTAACCTTTGTCCCCCACCCCTCCCAACCTTTCATTTCCCTCGCTTTCTAGGTGTATCTGCTAGATACATGTACTAGCAGCTTGGAAAGACGCTATTGCTGAACTTAAACAATCTCACTGACTGCACACCCAACAAAGTGGTCACTCACAATGTTTTTAATAAATGTTAAAAAGAATTCAAAAACTCATTGGCTCATTCATCTCAGACTCCAATATGTTTAATCGATATGTACAATTATTTATGTTGAATTTTTACTAATGACCAGTCGGAAAGGCTATAATCGAGACCCCGACTATAGGAATACCCATTACATACTTTTAGGAGCTTAAAATGCCTTAAATTTTTGTAACTTTAATTAGCGATTACTGCCGCTCTACTTGTACGATCTTGCTGGTATTAAGTGGGATAAAAGAACGTGCTATCTGAAAAACTGCATACGTGGCGATCTTGTGCAGTTTGCACAACTCGACTCGGCTTTCGATGCTGATCAAGAATATATATAGAGGGGTGATCAAAAGTGCTTACAGAAAACTAAAGTTAAATCTAGTCTATTTACAAATGGTATCATTGGAAAGGTCTTCAAAACGCCGTTTGAATGATACAAAACTTTCCTTAACCCATTAAGTTCACATTACAAATTTTGAATTTATGTAAAAATCTATTTTTTTGACATTTTTTCTAGGGCTTAAACAAAAAAGTTTTGATGCAAAAAACAATAGGAAAATTGTCTAAAAAGTAGATTTTTACATAAATTCAAAAATTTCAATGGGTTAAGGAAAGCTTTGTATCATTCAAACGGCTTTTCGAAGACCCTTCCATTGATGAAAAAATGTAAATGAAGTAACTTTGAACAGCGAGTAGATTTAACTTTAGTTTTGTGTAAATACTTTCGACCACCCCTGTACATTTTAAGGTTGCAGATACCTCCTTTTCCTTGTTACATATATTTCAATGAACACAATATACCCTTTTAATTATTTTTTAAATAACGGGTATAAAAACTGTGTAACGAAAGTAAAGTAGACGATTCTTTTCTAGTTAATGTTTTTATTTTATTTTAATTTCAATTTTAATTTTTTTTTTAACCGATTAGAATATTCGATTGATCGACTGTGTAGTTGATTTTATTGTTCTGTGTGTTTGTATTTATTGAATTCTTTTCAGTGTATATCATACAATCCTTAAAGTGTGTGTGTGTAAATAGTAAGTGACATTAAAGAAAGTTCTTCATGCTTTTCTGTATTTCGCTCGCAAATTACAAACATTTCGTGGTGCGTCGACGGCTACGTCTACGTCAACGTCGGCAGCGGCAGCGACAGCGACAGCGAGGTCGGCGTTGACGCCTGCGTGGCGGCCATTACAATTGTCGCTGTTGTTGTTGTTGTTTTTGTTGCTGTTGTTGCTGTTGTTGCTGCCAACGCGCATCATCATTAATCATTTTTATTTGCACGCCGCCGCATTTGTTGGCATTTTCTGTTTGAAATGCGCCCTGTCAGCCCAGGCGATGCAAAGGGTGGGGTCGAATGGTTGTTGTTGCTTGGAGGTGGGAGGTAGGGTGGTGGATAGTGGGTGGGCAACTGGTATGTTGGTGGCGCCTTGTGCGCCACCCTTGTCAACGGCAAGACGAAAATTCCAGCAAGTTTGTCACTTGCCTGACCAGCAGCAAAAGCAGAGCCAACCATCACTCCATCAGCCATTCCAGCAGGTCACCACCCAACCACCCATTCACCCAACCACCCACAAGGACAGCAAGCCTGGCAGCCATCATCATCATCATCATCAGAGTAAACAACAAAACATGGACAGTAAATTGTAAGCGTCATAATGTTGCGAGCGAGAGAGAAACAACAACAACAACAAAAATATGAAACAGCAGAGAGATGTCGACGGCAACTGTATAAATTATTACATTGTGTACTCTTAGCGCACATAAAAATACATTAATAAATATTATTTATGTATATTCTGTATTCAGAATACTCGCACATACTCGGAGCTCGACAGTAGATGACTCTCTTGCCTCTTCTTCTTCGTATCCAGTAACTGATGAGTTGCTTAATACACTGAGAGAAAGATCATGAAAACAGGCATTGACAACAGCAATATTTAAGAGACATGCGAAATAATAATTAATATACCGATGCAAATTTCTAGACTTTTGTTCAAGTAGTTTTTCAAATCGTCCTCTAGAGTCGGTGGTGATTATTCCGAGTAATTTCACTGCATTAAGTTTCGCTTTTATATCAATTTCAACTTGATTAATAAGAACACTAACAGAATTGAGACTAGAAGTCCTACTAAAATGATACTCATTTTGATTAACTTAATGATTCAGTTCATTTGAAGTAATATAAGACAACTTATATTCTATTCGATGGAGAATCATCATTTTATATAAAAATTCCCCGATTCGGACCTAATCTCTGTGGTGCGATTTCTTGGCATTATCAATATGATGGTATGACTCACAACTTTTTTTTTGTTTTTTCGTAGCCATTATGAATTAAAGCGACTAGAAAGTTGAGCAATTTCCAGAATCGTTTGACAGTGATTTAAAGTGCCAAACAATTAAATTTCTAAAATTTTATTAAATTATTTATTTTATTAAAACAATGTGCACAAAAGAATTGAATGCAATGAAAATTTTTTATTATTTCAAAAACATTTATGAATAGTTTATTTTCTTAAACTCAGGGAATTTCATATGAAGCAACTCATTTTGATTTACCTAAAATAATAGTAATATGAATGCAAAAAACAATTTCTCACAGTGTAGTTCCAGTGAACAGTTGTACATAAAGCCTCATCTTCATTTCATATTTTTGACATTTGTTAAATCAAAAAAATGTATTTGGCATTTTTTTGTTTATGTGACATTTTTGCCGTTTGAATTTATTTGTTTGTTTGCCATTTCGCGCGAATGCAAATTTGGTAATTGTGTCTGCCCCGCATACACTCTCAGTCTGTGTGTGTGTGCTTTATTTATTTGAGCGAAAAGAATTTATTTTATGGCAAATTGGGCTTAAATCGCGAATACTCGTACTCCAAAGTGAGTTATGCGACTGAGTAATGAACACTTTTCCTAACAACTTTTGCTGTTTAGTTTACTTTCCAAGATTATAATGAAATTGAAATTGGGCTAATAAAAATGCTTGAAATATGTTTCAAAAATTATTTATTATATAATTAGTAAATTAGACTATTGATAAAAATTTCCTATTGGATCTGAATTCAATATCTCAACTCTGGCCAACTTTCATCATATAAATCTCAAATCAATGCCAGAGTGTCTGTCCTTGTGTCTGTCCGTCTAACTGTCTGTCTGTTTGTTTGTCTAACGTTTTTTGGCCATTCAATCTTGAGCTGTGCAGAAAGGCAATGGGCCATTAACTTGATATATGTGAGCTGGTCGCCTAATGATTGCCGAATTTCTAATTATACGCATAAGAAATTATATCTGTCAATAAATTTGCCACTGTGCGCCAGCAAAAGGGGGTAAGAAAAAGGACGAAAAAGAAATCAGCAATGCCCATAATTCACTCAAACACACACACACACACACACACACACACACACACACAGGACTAGCGTAAATCCTTCCACAAACTGACAACGGGAATGGAATGGCGAGCAGTGCTTATAAATGATGAGTCCAAGTCCAAAAGCAGGCGCATAATGACCTAGGCCAGAGCTCCATGTTGGGCGGGGACACCAAGAGAGCGAGAGAGAGAGAGGAAGATAGAGAGAGAAGGAGTGAGGGAGACACTGGCCGGATATATTTGGGCGAATGACGCATAAAACAAATCCAAGTCAAAGGAAGCACGAGCTCAGACCTGGCCAAGGGTTTTTGGCCCACAACTTGACGAACCTCACTTGATGAGCAAGACAATCATCATCATCATCATCATTATTATCAACGGCCAGTTCAAGCCATAGACGAAGACGACGTGAAGTTTTATGAAACGCTCAAGTTGAATATACTTTTGAGGCAAGGAATGAATGCGGGTAGAGTGTTAGAGAATGGGGTATGGAGCAAGGGATGGTGGAGAGGGGGAACATGGTGGCCCATATATTTTCGCTCGTCTGACATTAACGGCTGCTATCGCCCAACGCTGGAACTGGGCGAACGCTTTGGCAAGCCAGTTTGTTGGATACGATGGTCTGGCATCATTACTGGCAGTCCACGATTTATTGACAAAACGAAGGCATCGCCGAGACTAGAATCAACCGAAATTTAGAATCGTCTAACGTCTTGGCCCAAAAGGATTGCTAAGACCTCCCCCCCCCAACTTCAACTTGACTTGTGGGTGTGGCCTAATGTTGTTGTTGTTGTGGGTTGATTCTCCCAGTTGCAGCTATACAGTTTTTGGTATTCTTTATTTGTTGGCAGCACAATTTCAAGTCGTTGTTCAGGTTCTGTTAAATGTTTCGGAAACACAAAATGAATGAATGAACGCGAAAGGCTCGGCTTCGCGAATGAATTAGTTTTTGCGTTGACATTTGAGAGACAGAGAAAAAGGGGGAGAAAATGAAAATAGATAGAGAGAAAGATAAACTGTTCGATCTGGAATTTCAGAACTGAGTTTCATATCATCATAATAACATTAATACTGAAACAACTCTCAAGTAAAGGAAGTGAAATTTAGTATGTCAAGTAATTAAAATTAACTAAAATTTTTAAAAAGTTATATGCTCTGAAAACTAAAAAAAATAACCAGTAAGAAATATATTTTTATGTCAAAAGACTTACTTGATTAACTGTATTTATGGATGCTATCTATACGATATGCCTCTCGATAAAGTTATAACTCATTTATAATACTTGTAATGTATGATTTAAATTAACTGATCTGAATTAAAATCGACTTAAGGTATTTTAATATTATACTCAAAATTCGTTTAAAATCTCTTATTAACACTCATTCGAATTCAAATTTCTGATAAACCGAATAACTTTTTATTAGTTTCATTAGTTCTAAGCCCATTTCTCCAACCAGAAAAGGAAAAACATTCTCAAAAATGTTCCCGAATTGCATTTGCAATAAGCGAAACACAAAAATGTTGCTTTGTTTTGCTTGCTACATTTTTTGGTGCAGCAAATAGTTGCAGGTTTCTTCCCTTTTTTTGTCGGTGGCTTGGCTGTAGCCCATCACTCCACAGACACTGTGTGGCACACGTCGCAGGAAGATAAAGTCCCGTTGAAGGAAAACACCACAAAAACCTGAGCCCCGAAAAGCTCTAAATCTTGTGGCTACTAACAAAGTGCGGAGTTTGAGTTTGGTAGCTTCGTCCAGCCGTGTTGCCATTATTTTCTCTAGCTGCTGCCTTGTCTCGAGCACCATAAAACACTTTAATAGTTCTTTATACCGTAGAGAGAAATGGAGAAACGGAGAGAGGGAAAGAGACACATATACAACCCTCGGAAGTCTGGGTAAGACCCCAAAGTCTGACTGACGTTCTTCTTCGATATTTTCTTTTCGACTTTTGCTGCGGGCTCGCGTTTTTCGGCGCTTTTTAAAATTATGGCAAGGCTGTCACTTGAGCCACCCAAACCACCCGAACCACCCGAACCGCCCACCTGCTGCCTCGGGGTTCGTTACTTGGCTGGGCTCAATTGTTTTTTATCTTTGGCTTCGTCGCCGCCTTCGCTTAATTTAAGGCCAGACGCTCGACTTGAGTCGAGTTCAACTTTTTCTTTTAATGATTTCTGCTTAAGCCTTTGGGGACTAATTCATTGGAAGCGACGGCGCATATGCCTCGAGACGCAACAAATTAACCCCTTTCACCTGTAGCAACCCTTAACCCCAGCCCTCTCTCTCTCGCTTTTTTTTCTCTCTTTCCCTCTTAACTCAAGTGCTTAACCGCTTCAACACTTTGATTTGATTTGCCTCCTTCTGTTGCTCTCCTGCTCGCACGCTTAATCAATTGCCTCCCTCCTCACCACCTCTCTCCAGTTGATACTCTCCCCCTCCGCCCGCCTACGACCTTGTCACATGACACCTGCAACCTTTTACGCGTCGATTTCCGTTTCCGCCAGTTTTTTGGCTTTTTGCTCTTTTTCCGCCTCGCTCTCTGCATAGCAATTTGTGATGCCTTTTGATCTTCGTCTGCTGTTGTTGGACTTGGCGTGTTTTTAAATTAAATCCTGTACACCCCCGACCTCGACCCCGCTCTCAAAATGGAGTCAACATCGGAGGCTGTCGTTGTCAGCATAATACGACAAAAAATTGCACGCTATGTTTGATGTTTAATTTTATTAAAAGGATTTTTTGTTGTTGCTGCCAGAATCCAATTAAAATTAACCGCCGGCATTGTTTGTCAAAAATATTCCAAGACATCCACCCGACAACAAAATCATCCTACACACAACAACAATAGGTGTGCTTTGCTAAAAAACATACTCAAGTTGCTTTTTTTTTTTAATTTAGTTCAAGCTTGAAGTATTTTCTTATTTAAACAAGGTCAATAATATCAAATATATCGAATCATAACAATTTTTTAATGAAATAATCATTGATATTAAAACAAATTATTAATAATAGAAAGAGTACTTTAAATTAAAAATATTTTCGTCAAGATTAATTTCTTTAATTTAGATTGTTGTAATAATTTGTATGACCTTTTGTAATTTAATTTTTGATAAAATACTTGTACATCAAGCCTTAAAGATACCAACTGAGATCTTTTTGTACGACTAATAAATATATCTTTTAACAAAAAAAAAAAATTTTAACTTTCTTTACGAATATCTCTGTATCCCATTATAAAATGATCTAGAACTAGCTATTCGTCAAGGTTTTCGACATAAAGGAGTCACTTTTACTACGGTAGCCGATCTCAAAAGGTCAATCGTGACAGTCGGGATCATTGTTTGAGGAGAGGATTCGACTTGAGTGATTTACGAGGGGAAAGTGGAAGCAATGCTATTCATAAGGCTGTCTGGATTGGACTGAAGAATCGCCAGAAAGAACTCTACGCATAACTGTTACAGTTTATCCCTTTGATCCCGGCAAGGGAAAGTGAAATGCAGGTCATAAATCAATGGACAATTCCGGGCCTTGTTACTTCACAATTGTTTCGGGCAAAAGAGGCGTGTCGGGCATTCAATACAAATGCAAATTTGCAACTGTGCAACTCTGCAACTGTGGCAACTGTTGTCCCAACACACGTTTCACATGTGCCTTCACCACAGGAGTCGACTTTGAAATCGGTAGAAAATATTGTGACAGTGATGCAGTTGCCGGGAAAATCGCATTTGCCAACATTGCGTCGTCGACTCGCTGACGGATTAGTGCGGATTACTGGACGACAAGCCAAGCGATCCCAGTCCTAGCCTCATCCAGTGAAAGTTGCCTCAGGTAGGTTGGGAAAATTTGTTGTTTGCATACTCTAAGACTCTCGTGCCGTGACGCACACAGCGGGCTCGACAATCAATGAGAACCTGGAAAGGTGCTGGCCCAGTAGGCGTTTTGTTTTTAGAGATTTTGGACAGGATTCAGGCTCATTACAGCGAAAGTGAAAGTGAGAACTAATGGCAAGGTCAAGGTCGGACTACAGAATATAATAGAATTTTAATGTGCAATATTTAAAAATATTTAAATGAAAAATAGATTACGACTAAAACATTTAAAATTTAAAATAATTAATATCTCTTTTAGATAAAATAAAATAAAGTAAAATATATTAATAGTAAAATTCTTCACAAAACTATAAACAATCATTAATATTATTAACCAAGCAAGTTTAATGAATAAGTAATTTAAATTTATTTATATAGTTGACATTTCATAATCTGTTCCTGTTCAAGGGTTTTGACATATATAAAACAGCTTACAGCAGATTCCCCAAATTATAGCATGATAATCAAATTTTAAGTAAATTAAACTTTCACACAATAAATGAAGATTATTGAAATACAATTCTGCAATAAACACTTAATTTGCACAATTATTTTGCCAACTTATTATATATTTTTTGTGAACAACTAAAGACATTGCCTATAGATGTATGCCTAAATTTAGATTACTTATGAAATTAAAACTGAAAATACCCATGAAAATAAACCGAAAACACGAAGCTTAAAATTGATAATGGCAATAATGTTATTAAAAGCATGTCACAGCTGGGAATATGATTGATTTAAATCAAACAAATATTTGTGTACAATATACAATTGCAATTACAGTCTCAGCTTTCTGTATTTGTCTATCTCGTCTGCACCAAGTTCATCTTTAGGTTCTCCAATACTCAAAGCAGGATCTTGTCAAGAAGCTTTGTAGATACCTGCTTTAAGTTTCAATCTGCAACTTCAAGTGGAAAACGCATGTGACTTTGAGCTGATGTAAGATCTTATGTGCTTTCGACTTGTGTCTATCATAAGATGTGTCTATCAAATGCAATGCGCAGTCAATTATCAAATTAATTAGTTAAGCCTATCTAAAGACTGTTGCTAATTGCAAATTGCAAATTATGATTGCGTCCGTGGGACACAAAATCAAGTGCATCTGGTGATTTGATATTGCAGCTGAAGCGACTATATCAGAATTTATAATCACACAGACTTGAACATGAAGAAGAGACTGAAGAGGATTCATTTGGGCGACAAGCTGACAACTTGAGCAGCTAATGAATGATTGATGTGTGTGGCAATTCTCGAGAGAAGAGTGAGGAGAATGAACACTGGAGACTGGCTATTTTCTGACCTTGCATTTGCATTAATCATTATTGATTGATCACTCTGTAGTCACTAAGTACACTCCACTGTAAATTCAAGATCGCTTCACAGATCGACAGAGCGCTGTCCAGGCAGTAGCTGAATGTGGCACCAATAAGAGAATTTGATATCAAACCAACACAACAAGTTGACTAACTGAAGAATTGACTGACGGACTGACTGACTGACTGACTGACGGACTGACTGACTTGCTTGAGTTGACTTGGCTGAGTGACTAATTAGCGCGACGAGAGTTGGTTGGGTTATAAATACGCGTTTGCATCCATCTGATTGATGGCACCGCGAAATTTAAGAAGGATGCCAGGCAGCTGTCAAGTCATTGCGAAAAGGATTAGCCAAGATCTGAGCAAACGTGGCGATCAAATGGTGCCGCCATCTCCACAGAGCTTCCACATTATAATAAAGTTGACACTGGCCTCGACTTCAGTCTGATGATGGATCAGATTCGACCGACTTGCTGGAGTTCCAGTTGTAGTTGTAGTTGTAGTTGGTGTTGGTGTTGCTGGGAAATGGCCTCGACATCGCCAAAATCAACCCAACTCCAACTCTGAATCCAACGCCAGCATATTCCATCAGCTGTCACAAAATATGTCACTGTCAAACCAGATGAGATTTGCGCAAAGAGTTCGTCGAGTTCCTTAGAGTTCTTTCTGGAATTGCTCCGGAGTTTTGGGGCTCGCCTTCATGCGCGTTTTCGGCCAGATTGACAAGGGAACGGCTGCTAATCCAATTTAATTTGAATGTCAGTTCGTCTGGAAGACAAGAGCAACACAACAACACAACACAACTAATAACAAGCAACAACCGTCAGAGATGTGTTCCTGGATCTCTCCACATGGAATTAAGAACTTCTGATTTGCCTTTCACTCTTTCTACTATTTTTGTGTGCGGCGTTTCAAATTTGTCGGCAAAAACCGCGCAGATTCCCAGATTTAGTACCGTCTCCTTCCCCGTTTTCGTCTCCTGCCACTTCCCCGACACATGTTCGACTTAATTTGGTTCACTGCATCTTTGGCGTAATTTATTTATTTTATTTTTTTTTTTTTTGGTTGCCTCCAATCATTTGATATCCTCAGCAATCAAGCAGTCAACAGAAGCTAAATGCAAAATCGTCCAAGCTAAATGGTCGGACATATGATATTATTGAACTATACTCTCTCATATCATTGGATTCTCAGTCAGAACAGTAGTTTGTTTGGCAACTCATCCACACTCGATTCGATGTGATTTTTTACTTAATTTCGGTAGCCAATGCACAATAATTTAGAAAAAATGTGAATTCTATCGAAAGCTGTCTTGCATCTATATAAAGGAATTAATTCAAGTAATTCACAAATGTATTTTAATATTTCAAGAAACCACAATAAGAAAGAAGATATAAATATGTATTTTCATAAGTAAAAGTATTTGTTCTAAACTTAATTATTAGAAATAGGTAATGTTTTCAAAATTATATTAAGTTTTTTTTCTCAGTATCGCCTTCTAGTATATGTATGTACAATATATGTATTATTAAAATATTGTCACAAAGTTGAGGGAATTGCCGCTTGAATTGATAACATAAAAAAATAATTGATAATACCAATAAATTCTGACAAAGGTCAAGCTCGAGCTCAAAAAAATGTCCGATTTCGTTCGGGGAATTGCAAGTCTATCTATATGTTCGGATAATTCTAATATGAATAAGGTATATAAAGCGATTCTCCGTTGAGGCAGATGTCAGTGGTTTCAAATTTCATCAAAACAACAGAAGTGTCAATTGGATTCTTCAGAATGAAAATCGTTATAATTGGACTTCTAGTCACAATTTTCGCAATACACGAAAGTCAGCAAACGGTAAGTCTGTCTATATAATCAGTTAAAGTATTCACATAACGTTGTATCGTTGTATTTATAAAATATTTTAAATAAGAAAAATTGTGTTCATAATTATTTTTCCTTTGCATCGCTGCTTAACTTTGTTCAGTAAAAGTTGGTGCTATTAGGTCTAGTTAATTTATACAAATACAACGTTATGTGAATACCCTAAATTTAAAACATAATTATAAAACAAACACTAACGCAGAGTATTTTTTCAAAACAGTATGCTGAGTACGCTGAGTATATAGACTACTTAGATCAAATACATCAAATAAAAACAAAGCCGATAGAAGACTTTACGACGCTAAGTAAAAAGTTTGATGACCTGGAAAAAAAGTTTGAGGATCTACGCAAAACAGTTACGGCAGTAAAAACCGCGGAATTGCCGAAATTTGTTAAAATTGGATCAAAATACTACTATATTGATCACGCAGAAGAGGTAAATTGGTTTGTCGCAGTTGATAAGTGTCGTGCAATGGATGCAAATCTGGCCGGTCTGCAAAGTATGGAAGAGTTAAAAGCAGTCAGCGACAAGTTAACCGAAAGAGACTACTGGCTAGACATCAATGATCTTGGCAAGAAGGGTGTCTACCAAACGTTATCTTCTGGTCAGAATGCAGGCTTTTTGAATTGGCATGACGGGGAACCCAACAACGGAAGTGGAAACGAACGTTGCGTTGTACTTCGAAAAATAAGATCAAAATATGCAATGAATGATGAAAAGTGTGAAATCAAACATCACTTTATCTGTCAGAAGAATCAACTAGAGTAAAATGTTGTAATACAATTGAAAATTATGTTAAATATATAATTTTTGTGCAATCAAAAAATTGAATTATTAAATAAATATTTGTATAATTCTAGCTATTTTTGAATTTTATATATGATTTAATTCTAGTCTAATTTTATTAATTTTCCCAAATCCTTTCAACTGACTATTCAAGACTATGTTAACAATGTAAAGCCCCACGAATGGTCGGGTCGAGAGTGCACGACTTGAATATACCCTGTGTTTTGTAGTCAGTGGTTTGGTCCATTGTAAAAAATAGATCAGTATAAGTTGTTATTGTCAGGTATACTAATAATGAATATTCAAATAGATCTATATATTTTAAAACGAATTTTCGTTTCGTGATAGAAAGTTTTAGTTAAAAGTTAATAGTTTCATATAATTATATTTCTTAGTTACCAACTCAGATCTGCTTGAGCTTACTTAAGCTAATCACATTGTCAGTTGGCTGCTGACAAGACTTCAGCAGCTTTCGATGGCTGTGAAACAAACTCATTACGCCAAACTGAGAACCCGAAAACTTTCAGGCACTTTAAAAAAATAAAATAAAAAAGTGGCGCGATGCTTATCAGCGCTTCCACCAAACTTCGAAACTGATAAAATATTTAAAGAAGCCAAGAGAAGCATTTCTAGACGTACACTCCAAGGCAGACTGCAAGTTAAACAGGATTCGTTTGGCTGGCAACGCGTTTATTTAAAATCGATCGGATCAAGAGGCACACAGTCCAGTGTGGCACAACAATGGGGCAGGCAGAGGCAACTGAAGCCCAAAAGCGAGTGATAGACAGACACAAAACACAAGCCCAAATTCCAGAGCAAAGGCTCCAATAAATTTCATTAAATGCGCACGCGTGCGAGGAACAATCCAAGAACTGGCTGCACCATCAAGAGAGAGAGAGAGAGAGAGAGCGAGAGAGAGAGATGCAAGAGGAGTAGAGAAGAGGATCCATCGCAGGAGACCAGCTTGAAAGGAGCTGCAAGCTACTAACTCAGTTAACAGCAGACAATTGCGATGGACATCTCTCTCTCTTTTTGGCTGGGTCTCAATTCCATTCTCTTCTTCCCCTCCTTGGGCGCATTTTCGACTCCTAACAAGCTGATGAGACATGAACGCGCGCGCTTACCAAATTCCAAAATGTCAACGCAAAATCACATTGTGCGCCATTATTTGCCCCTGGAGGAGGCTCCATCTGGAAGCAGTCTACCAAAGCTGGAGGACTGAGATGCCTTCGTTCCCTTCGATCCCTTCGATCCCTTCCCGAAGGCAGCTGCAGCTAATGCAATGCAGTGTCGTCGTGTCTCATAAGCCATAAACATAAATAAAGGCACCTACTTCAGACTTTAGTCTTCTGTCTCGAATCTTGAGCTACAAAAATGTCGCAGCAAGAAAAAGAGCAAAAAAGAACAACAACAAACACAAGAGCAGCATGGTTCAATATTATGGATCACAAAACAGAAATAAAGGGTTCAATGATGGAACAATACTTGGGATAAGGGCACAATGGAAAACTGAAGCATTCAGACTGAAGTCAAAGATAAATCTGTCTCATGAGAAAATCATGACTTGCAGATGAAACATTGCACATTGTGGGGTCATCTGACCCGAATAATGTGCTAACAATTGAACTTGGTCCGAAGGATAACTGTACTGAAGTTTATTCGTCTGTCATTTCATAATTCTCACTTAATGTCTGATCATCAAGTTATTCCTTATAAAGTTCATGTTCTTCACAAAAAAAATTAATTAGCTTAATAATTATTTAAAATCACAAATGTACACATAATCATTTGAACACTACTATAAATAGTAATTAATTTTTTTTTGTTATTATTTGTAAAAATTGTTTTCTTCTTTTTTTTGCCTACTTTGTCTCTTAACTGTCTGCTGGATTAGCTGCAATATCGTTGTCTTTCGGCATATCCACCTCAAATGTCAAAATTTGATTTCCTGGCACCATTATATTTCCATACGGAATTGGTTCCTCGTCATCGGCCATAAATTGATCGCAATTGGCAATGACCAAATTCTGATCATGATCCGTACAACTGAAGATACCCACCAGGATCAGTTTGTTCTTCAAGGTAACCCGCACCATGCGGCCTAGCCACTTTTTAAGATTTTGTTTACCAATCGATAGGCTACGATCCTCATCGACATCTGGTTGATTGGTAAAAATTATGGGCTTAAATTTGGATTCACCTGTTGATGATATTGCTGCTTGTTCCTCGCTGGATTGTTCATTCGACATGTTGAACAATCGTTTTACTTGGATTTATTACGAAATTTGTTTGACTTTGAAATTGAATTTATTTGACTCAATTTTCATCAATACTTTGATATATTTATTTTCCACTTGTATGCTAATGTTTCGAAAGAACTTTCTACCGTATAATTAAAAAACTAAAAAAAAATAGTCTGAAGAAAATAAAATAAATATTTTTGTGGACAGTTTAAAATTTTCGAGAACTTTTTAACAGAAAAAAACGGATTAAAAATAAATTATTTGTCAATTTAAAAAGAATCAAAGGAATACCATTAATATTGTTGCTATTGTTAAACAAAATTTTTTTTTTATATTCGATTAAACATTTTTTTAAAAATAATTTTAAACCAATTTTTTTTAAAGAAATGATTTCAAAAAAGAAAAAATGTCAATGTAGTATGAAAATCCATAGCTCGAGCATATCGCAAACGTTGTTATCGGGGTCTCAAATCTTAGTACGAATATTTGCCCAAAAGCTGCACACAATACGAGAAGGCGCAAAAAAGTGTCGCCATGCTTTAAGAAAAGTCGCTCGATCGACGATCGGAGCATGCAATCGTTGCAATTGCAACTGCAACGACGACGACGACGACAACGACGACGACAGCAACAACAACAGCAACAACAATAACAACACGAATGCTTATACGAGTACACATTTTGCTTGAATGTCCGCCCGTCTCTTGGCCGTGTCTGTGTCCATGTCCGTCCTTTGATGACCACAACAAACTGAAAGCCGGCACAAGTCCGCAGTCGTCTGCGCAACAGTTCAAAGTTTTGAGGGCCCGCTGCCAATGCCAATCGGATTGCAGCGTATAAGGTAGCCCCAGTTAAGCCAACTTGGCCAACTTGCAACAACAGCAACAACAGCAACAACAACAACAAGAGCAACAACAGCATCAGCCACAGCATCCCAACAGATCTGTGATCTCTCGAAAAGTTGCCAGTCTTGCAGCAGCGGCTGCCACAACGAACAAAAGCATTCGAAGCAGATCAAATTGGATTTACATTCCCAATTGCCCCAGGTGGCTACTATGACTTACGTGAGCACTACGTAACGCCTATCTAGAGACCTATTTTATAATTGTATAAGTACCTCCTATTATGGAAAATTTAGATATGAATGTGTTCTGAGGTTTTCTATCAAGGAAATAACTATGTTTTCAACTATTAGAAATAATTCTAATGAAAGTATTCAATGCAAGATCAAAGATATTTGAAATGATATATTTATTATTATTTTTTAATTATTGTATTTTCAAAAAAATTTATTTAAGCAATAGATTTTTTTTTTAAATTTTTTTTTAACAACGGTGCTAAATATTTCATGCTTCAGCCTGATGGTAACATAAGTTTATTAAACGAATAACTTTTTCTCTGCAGTTGCTTATCGAGTACTTCCAGCAAATGTATCTAAGTGAATCATATAATATTATTAAAAAAAATAGAGCATTAAATTTTCGTTGTGAAATGCATTCAAACTTGTTTTTTTTTTTCGAGCAACAAAAGTAAAAACACAACAAGAGCTCCCGACATTGGCGATCGATCGCATTTGATATATTTGCTCCTCGAGCTGTGGCAGTGGCTGTGGAAATGGCTGTGGCAATGTCTGTGGTTGTGGATGTGGATGTGGTGGCAATAGCGATGGCGATGGCGTCGTCAGGCCGCAAGTTTCAGTCGCAGTCTCAGTCCTCAGTCCTCAGTCTTCAGCCATGCACTTTTGCAGTTGCTTTGTTGTCCATCCGTGTCGTCAGCAGCAGCAACTATTGCTGGTAGCTGCTGTTGCAGTTGCAATTGTGGCTGCTGTTGCTGTTGCCGTTGCCGTTGACGTTGCTGCAGCTACACCTTCGCAGTCGGAGCGATCCCATTCCCGATGCCGCGATGCCTCGATGCCTCGATGCCAATCCTCGCAGCTCGACGTAGTGTTTATGTCGTTTATGTGAAATATCAGCTGCTCATGTTGAGAATGTTTGCTGCCTTGTTGCGTCTGCCACTTTTTGTTGCAGTTGTTGCTACGTCTGTCGTTGGCGTTTGCCTGTTTTTGGCCACGTTTTGTTTATGGCTTTGGCAGCCATTGGTCAGCGCTTGCTTAGCCTGGCCTGCAGCGGCAGCAACTGCTGCTTGAATTTCAAATCTCATGCTGCATGTTCAAATACCCACACTCGCAACGAGCAACAAGCAACTTGCAACCGCGCCACACGCCACAATAAACTAAATCAGCGGTGGGCAAGCCCTTGCTCTCGCTGCTCCCAGTGCTTCGACTACAACAACAACTTTTGACGCCGCGCGCAGATCATTTATGACCGCCAATAAAACAAAACAACAAACACACAGCAAATGCTCGAGTTTCGGCTGCGACGCGTACGGTCATAAAAGTGTTCATTTTGCTATGATTTATGACTTCAGCAGCGTCTTGTACACTGTGTGAAAAGTAAAGTTGGTTTTGATGCGTTTTGATTTTTACCACATAATAAGCGTCTGACTTGCAAATAAAATTAATTAGAACTTTAGTGTATAATTGTTTTGGTTTGTCAAAACCAACAACAACCACACAGATTTTTCGTCGCGACGCACAGAGTCATAAATGTGTTCATTTTGCTTTAATTTATGACTTCAGAAGTTATGTTTGTTGTAGATGTTGTTGTAGTGCTCCCGATTGCAAATTTCGTGCCCACCGCTGAACTAAATTATTGCAAAATGCTGTCGTTTATTTTCTTTGCATAGATTTGCACCACATTTCGGGCTTTTGCACTCAATAAAACTTTAAATAAATACAAGTATAACAGGCAATGCGAATTCGATCCCCACAACGACTTGATTGTGTGGCTTGTTGAGGGTCAAATGGTGGCACATAGACCGAGGATCGTTTTGTTTTATCACTTAAAGAAATGATGCTCAGAGAACATGTATGGAATTTGAGAATTGTTTTGAATATCACTTGAACAAGACTTTCAGAAGAAATAAAAACAATATGTTTATTTTATGATTTACGTTTAAATTTATATTACACAATAAAAAAAAGAGAAAATTAATTTGCATTAGTATGATCTGAATATAATAAAAATTGAGAATATATTTTTAACATTGATTTATTATTAGGAAATCAAAAAATATTGTTATTCTAATAATAGATCTGAAAAACATCCACAGAATTTAACAAAAATTCAGTATTATTTTATGTTAATACTCACAATCACATTTATATTTTTCTCATTTGTAATTAATTATAACCGTAGATTTATAAGATGTTATCCAAATATCTAAAGTAATTTTAATATTAATTGCCCATTGAAAATGGACAAAAGAGGGTATAATGTGTTTGGCAGAATGTATGTAACAGGCAGAAGGGGGCGTGGCAGACCCCCAAAGTATATATATTCTTGATCAGAATCAACAGCCGAGTCGATTGATCCATGTCCGTCTGTCTGTCCGTCCGTCTGTTTGCTTAAACGCGTCGATTTCAGAGACCATAAGAGCTAGAGACTACAAACTTGGTATGTAGGTTTCTGGATACCATAGGCAGATCAAGTTTGTTTTAATTTTAGGATTCGACCACTATATCATATAGCTGCCATAGAAACGATACGCCGAAAATTAGGTTTTAGTATGAAAAAGTTTTTAGTTTGTTGAGATATTTTAACCAAACTAATAAAATATGCATCTGGAATGGTATATTACATCCTGAACAAATTTGGTTCACATCGGTCCACTATATCATATAGCTGCCATAGAGACGCTCAATCAAAAATTAAGTCTTAGTATGAAAAAGTTTTTGGTTTTTTGAGATATCTTAGCCAAACTATTAGAACATGCATTTAAGTTGGTTTTGTACACTCTGACCTGAACTTGGCTTAATTCAATTCCATATATCATATAGCTGCCATAGGAACAATTGGTCAAAAATCAACCTTAGTACAGAGTAACCGCGCACAGGGTATCCTACTGTCGAGCGTGTTCCACCGCCCACTTGGTTATTAATATAAATGATATTATATAACTCTAGGAATAGATTTGATAAATATATTAAAATATTTGCTATGTCTTTCCATTCTTATGCTAAGCGTATCACTCTTTAATATCTATTATTTATCAGCACAATATATATATATATATATATGATGATAATTCTTCAAAAATAGCACAGATGCTTAAATTTTTAGAAATATCTGAAAGTATATTTGATGAATTCTATGCGATTCTATTTTATAACAATTTCAGCTGGATTTATGAGTTGCTTTGATATTTTTGTGTCGTCGCATTTATTTTTGGCGATTATTTATGGGCGAGAGTTCCACAGTGTCACAGTGGCACAGAGCGGCAACAATGACGACAATATCGGAGGTGATATGCTGATGAGATACATTTGTATTTTGCATCTCGAGTGTGAGTTGCATTAGCTCTTCATTAAGCTAATTGTCATGAGCACTTACTGATCGATGGTGTGATGGATATTTGTTTCCTTTTGCTCTACTTTTGTAAAACGTCTCATAATGAAGTGTTTTTCGGTCAATTTAAAAATGTTGTGTGCCATAAAACAAATATATGATAGACTTCGGTCATAAATATGCTCGGTTTTAGCCCAAAAGAGCTGATTCAATGATGAAATGGTCGCAGGGCGACAAAACGTCGCGACCAAATGGCAGACGCACTCAGAAAATAAAACACAAGAAATTATAAATAGTGGGTGTATCTCGATGTATCTCTCTTCGATTGGCTTGATTGTGATTTACAGCAATTTTTGAATTTATTCAAATTTCTTCTATACATCGCACACACATGCATGCAAGCACACATATGTACATAGTTAATGTGTGTTGTCCCCGGAGTGCTCGGCATTTTGGGGGCAGTTGTGTATATATTTGTTTTATTATGTAAAATGCGTTTCACGACCCATCAACACGGCTCATCAGCATTAAATTATGCGGCAATCAAATATCGAGATCGACATCGACAGCGAAACAAAAATTCGAACTTAAAATTGAAATCAAACTGTCTCTCACACTATATTGTTCACAATATTGTTCAATATTGCACAAATAGAGACATTTACGATTTTTTTTGCAGTGATATGAAGAACATAGCTAAAGAGTGTTTATAGTGACAGTGGAGTGAGTATTATGGTATTGTGGTGAATTATTAATATAATACAATGGGCAGGCAATATCATAATAATACAAAATTAATATTATCACTATCATTTTATTCGAAATAGTTGTCTTAATAATTTTTTTCTTTATTTGTCTACTTATAACATTTGTCAGCTTGTTTGACAATAGAATGAAATTGCAAGGATACAATTTAATTATTTAAAAACAAATATCTAAATGTTTTCTTGAATTCTGTAATTTTTTTATTATATTTGTGTTGTATAATATAATATAATTCTTACTACACTTCTAACAACTCTGCATATTTGTTATCTAATAACAATTGTTTTCATCCATTTTGAATAGTTCTTGTACCACTGTGATCTATGGCAAACATTGAACTTGGTGAATGCGACACTGTAAGGCGGCAGCTTGCACTCATTTGTCTCGAATGCTGTCTGCAGTGTTTCCCTCCAAGAAGTGGGAAGTGAGAGACGGTGGAGACATGGGGGGGAGTGGCAGTTTAGGTAGGGGCAAGATAAATTCAACCATCCGTCAGCTTTTAATATTTTCCATTTGTTTCTCACTGGTTATTTATTGGCTGCCTTCGCGCCAGCCGAAACTGTCAACTCGACTCCGTTCGATGGAGCTGGCTGAACTGCTTTGCATTGCTCTTAAGTTGACATCCACTTGTCATTGAGTGTGGCAACAACGAAGGCAAATTGCATGTGTTGCAGTTGCAGTTGCAACATGCAGCATGCAGCATGATGATGATGTTTGCCAGCGATAATGATGATGATGATGGCTCCTCCTGCAACTTTATTTGCTGTGAATGCAAATTTTTGCAAAAAATTTGTCGCTTCGTTGCAATTAATAAAAAGTTGGCGCTGTTGTTGCCCCAGAGACAACCCCCACCCACTGCTGCCGCTGTTCCCTGCCGCCCCTATTCTCACTCCTTGTGCTGTCTCTTGCTCATGTTGTTAATATTTTGTAAATTAATGTTCGATGCAAGAATGCGGACGTGCAACACACACATGCAGCATCATGTTGCCCCCGTCTAAGCGTATGTTGCCGCCGCCTTCTGCCCCATCTGTGGCAGGGCCAACAGTTTTTATTGAAGTATAACATAAAATTTGGCATTTCCACTTGCGCCTCTCGCGAGTTTTGCACATAAAATAAACATATTTTATATTTCTTCCTTTTTTTTCATTCTTCTTTTTACGAGAATACACTTTTTTGTTTGTTTTTTACGCCGCGACGGCGTCTACTCACTTCTGTCTTATTTTCATTTCTTCTCCTCAATGAGCAAAGCGTCAGGAACGATTTGCACAAATCAGAGCCAATTACACGACCAACAACAAATGTGCAGACATTTTTATGGGATTTTCTTAACATCATCTTTGAATTTACCCACACACATTGACTGTAAACCGAAGTATTTGAGGATTGACCATTCAAGTTGAGAAAATAAAAATGATGTTACAATTTGAAGGGTAGAAAAAGAGTTTACTTTAATTGGAACTATGTTCTTGAATTATTTAATGTTGTAAATTTCGATATTATACATAATAAATATAGTATGATTCTTGGATAAGTATATTCAAGGAATATGTGAGATTACAGTTACAATGGTAAAGTTCAATGAAAACCAACAAAAAGTGAGCAATAAAAAATAAAAGTTAGTAATCAAAATTCTTATATATTTTCCAACTGATTGCATGAATTAATAAATGTCAACCTGGAGAATATTGTGACACCCACTCTTTCAATTATCTAAAATGTGTTTATTATAATTGATTAGTGTTTATTTTCAACAGAAAATCGGAACGCAAGCTCTTCAAAACAAAGTGCTTGGGTGTTAATCCTGCGGATCAGTGGTTTTATTTTCGCAATAGATCCGAAAGTGATCCGAGAGTGTGCTTTAATGGCATCTGTCCATCGGGTTCTGAACAGAAATGTAAACTTGAGGCTGAATGACAGCGAACATGCCAAACATTTTCCACATACACATGTTTCCATTCTATTTTCATTTAAAACAGAACCTCAAGGCGTTAAATAAATACTCGTATTGTGCCAATTTAACATAATGATTTATTAGTTTATTTATTCCTCAAATATTTTCATTTGCACAGCAACCCAAAAGTTCTTTCACAACATCTCTCATCTCTCATACCATTCTCATTTCCATTCACAGTGAAACCACCCACGCGACGAACAAATCCGATGTGTCAACAGAGGAAATCGGTGAGAGCGAGAAGGAAGAAGGGAAAAGGGGGAACATAAGAAGTGTCTCCGAACTGTTCGACCGGGTCGTGAAGCCACTGACTGCACATTGGTCCAATTTACGAGTCCGTGGACAGAGATATTGACGAGATGCGATCTTCATCTCGCGATCTTCTTGAAGAACTAAGTGCATTTCTTCAAAATGCGGAAATTCAAATGCGTGGGATTGCGATCCAATACGAAATGGGGATAGGGATCGAGAACGGGGTAACATTTACTGAGAGTTATGTTAATTGTTGACACGTCAATTTGAATCACGACTTACACTTGTCTGGCCAGGCACTCGCATGTGGAGATTATTTACGATTCGTCGGGTGAAAATTGCAATTATCATTTTTTATTATGATTTAATGGTCTGACCAAAAACTCGAGAATGAAACCGAAGCAGAAACAGCCGCAGCAGCTGAAGGCATTTATTTAGTGAGTATATATGTATGTTCCTTTCATGATATTCAAATAAATATATACAACAACGAATATATTTAATTTTTATTAATTTTCACGCATCATCGGCAAATATTTTACGATGATGGAAGCGTTCTTTTCACTCTCGATAATTGTTGTCGCCAAGAACAACAAGTTAATTAATTTGGCAAAATGATTTCTCTTAATGGGTACAACATGTTTAATGGGATTTTCGGCGCTTTTGTCAAAGCACACACACATACACACACAGAGACTATCGATAAGTGACTAACAGTATTTTAAAAGAAAGATGAAACAGTTTAATAGACATGTTAAGTTGTCTGCATCTTTAACCCGCTAAGTTGGCTGCACCTGATGAAATAAAATATACGATTGGATGATATTCAAAGAAGATTAGTCATAGATCTGGTCATAAAATTGCTATTAAATAAGAATCGAATATTCAATAATTTTTTTTTATTGTTTTCAAATTATTTGGATTGCTAAACAACTCTTTAAATGTAGCAAAGTTCATTATTTTATTCACATTATTTTAATAAACTTAAGGAGCTTTATTCCAAAATAATTTCTTTAATGTAATCTTAATTAGAATTTAGCAAACAAATGTTGAAAACTCCACTAAATGTCACGGCAACTGTTCAAATTAAGTCCAAATTGACATTTCTTTGCTTGACATATAAGTTCATTTAAATATCAAGGGTATTCCCATGTCGGTATTACGGCCAAGCCCATAGACCTCAAACCTATTTCAACAATTTTGTGCAAAACTGTCAAAATGACAACTGTCAAATATTTTCAGCTGCGAGCAAATGTTCAAACTCATTAAACAAAACGGCCAAAAACATGTAAATGACAAACAACAACAACAACAAACACAATAACAATAACAAGAATAAATAGTCGGACAAAAAGTTGTCTCTAATTAGAAATAAATCGAAAATGTTTGCTGCCCATTTAATATTTTTGATGTCAATGCTCAAAATTCAAAAGTCATTTCCATGCCCATTTTCATACCCATTTCCACTCTCATTCACAGTCACAATTTTCATTCGCAATTTACCATTTGGTTTTGAGTTTTCAGTTTCGGCGCATTTTTCGCTCAACAATTTTCAAAAATATCAACTGTCAAATTGTTCGCAGCAAATGTAACTCACATTTCCCTATGACAGTTGCCGTCGAGCCAAACAACTCATGTGTGTGTGTGTGTGGGGCATGGGGCATGTAGCATGTGGCATGGGGCATGGTCTAGGGCTGGTTAACATTTTAGATTGCCATTTGCCGCAGAGCACATCGTGCTGACAATTTTTTGACACAGCTGAAAAATCTCGCAAAATTTTCGTCTTTTGTTTTGTATTTTTTTTCTGTTTGTTTCGAAAATAACAATTAGGGTATGTCAACTCTTGTTTTTGGAAAGGAGTACCGGAGGCTTTGTCTACTGACGTGTGAGTGGGCGTGGCATTTGATACATAATTATGCCTGGCACCTCATTCAGCCTGTCCAAGGCTACTTATATTGTCCTTTGCTTTCCATCCCTCTTATCCTCGAGTTTTGACAATTCCGAAAACAAAGCAGCATTTGGAGCCATTCCTTGTTTCGCCTGTTGACAATTTTGACATTTCATCTGCATTCAAAATCTTACGAAATTCCCTTTATAAAGTATCCACGAATATTACTATGAAGCCTTTGGGAGAGGAAGATAAACTTGAAGCGGTTTAACACAAGAAAGACAGATAGAAACTGAACCGTTATCTAGCCAAAATATTTTGTTTCGTTTTAATATTAACAATGTTACAGTTAATTGACTGAAAGGAATACTTGAAAATAATCGAACATATTCACAGATACATTATTTGTCATAGTCTCTAGAGGTCTAACCGTCAGATATTATTTTCTTAATATCCTGGACTTTATAACTTTTTTATACTTTTATCTTTTTGATTGGATAGAGTGGATGATTTGTTTTTTGATTTTATTATTTAATTATACATATTAAATAATTTTTTGTCGACTGCTTTTGGTCAAAGTTAAATAAATAAATATTAATAAATAATAATATTAGCATCTCTTTAGATGTGCAACTTTTATTATTGCTTGACAACCAGATACGCTATATAAAGCTGAAAATATTAAAATCAGTTGAATGATAACCTTACCTATTATCTATTTATTGATATATATTATTTGTATATAAAAAACTTTTTAGCTTACTATGCAAACGTAATATTGGTGATGGCGGGTTGAGTGAAAATTATTTTATTAATTTTATAATTTCATTTCCAAGATCATTTTTCACAGCTTAATATATCAGGGAACGGTATAGGTATATGTATGTCGCGGCATATACTCGTACGAATTAAAACGAATCAAAACGCCAGAAGTCCTCAAAATTGCAGTTTAGTTTGCGATCCGTGAGCAAAAGTCATAAAACTGAATTTTTAATGCCATTCTGGGGGCATCCACAGGGCAGTAGCAAGTTGAACGATAGATGAAGTAGAGAAAAGCTGGAGAGAGAAGAGCGAGGAGCGAGAGAAGAAGGAAGAGAAGGCATTCGAGCAGGACCAGGCGAACCATCATTTCAAAATATCGTATCGTAAATTTTGAAGTTAACATCAAAATTGTGAAAATTATGTACAATTCGTAGCAACAACAACAATAACAACAACTCCAGGCGAACATTCATAACCAAATTTATTGCAAATAAGAAAAATGTCCGCCACACGACGGACAGACAGAGAGACAGATAGAGAGACTGAGAGACTGAGAGACAGAGTTAGTGCGGAGAACAGGACATTGGTCGAGCAAACGGACATGGACACGGCGACTGGGAGAAGTCACAGCCGAGAAACAACAACAACTAGAACAAGAACAACAACACGGACAACAACTAGAAGGACGAGGACAAGGACGAGTGTTGTAGGTTCCATTCGGTGGTTGGTGGTCAGCAAAAATTGTAGGAAAAATACATAGATGAAAAGCAGAGCATAAAAAACATAAATTCACTAGAAGAGGATGAGAATAAAAAACCAACATAAAAAACAAAATAAATAGAAAGAGAGAAAGAGAAAGAGAGAGAAGGAAGGAATGATGAAAGACAAACATGCGCCACAAGGATAATGGACAAGTGGACACGTGAACAGACGAAATAAGCACAGGACACGGAGCTCAACGGACACACACACACACACACACACACACATTTGAGCACAAACTTTTGCCCAACTATAAAGGGTGGGGGAATCCATAGGGTGAGGTGGAGTAGAAGGGTAGGGAGGGGGTTGGCTTCCATCAAAACAAACAACGAGACAACACTTGACGAGCGAGTTGAGCGAGAGAAGCGAGAAGCGAGACGGAGAAGCAAATGAAATTCTCCCAATGGGTTATGTTGGAATGTTTGTCAAGCTGCAGATAACAACGAGAGGGGATGGAGAAGGGAACATAGTAAAGGGGTGTGCTCAAGTTAAATCTCAGGACTGGGGCTGCAACTTCTCGCATTATACATATAACTATCAATCCACATAGAGAGGGTGAGAGAGATAGAGAAAGTCTCCTAATACATATCGGGTTGAAAAAAAAATTATCCCACACATTTTGTAGTTTGTATTTTACTCTTAACTTCTGTATAGCTTGACAGGGAAATCTGTTAAAAATTAAATTACGAATTACAAATTTTAACTTTACTTTATTTGAATTCTAAAAATAAATTTAAAATTTAAGATTTTCGTCTAAATAATACGTCAAAAATTCTTAACAAAACGAAACATCTTGATATTAAGACCATTTTTTTAAACATATTATTTTAAAACTGAAGTTAATATTTCGTCTGATTCAACTTTATCTTCTTAATAACAAATGATACCTATGATGATATAAAAGTTTATGAATCCCAGATTTTCTTTCCTTGGTAAAAACTAATTCAAAAAGGACCCAAAAACTGGTTTAGCCATTTTTCCAACTCGATTTAATATTTTGTAATATTTCTTTTAAAGCAAATACCTCAACTGAAGCTTTAAATCTGACCTAGCACGATTTGTATCTCAGATAATGTTCATTATTCAAAAGGACCTAAAAACTGGCTTAGCCATTTTTCCAACTCGATTTAATATTTCATAATATTTCATTTAAAACAAATACCTCAACTTTAAATCTGACCTAGCACGATTTGTATCTCAGATAATGTTCATTTCGGGTTTGGTAACCCTGGGTTTATTTATGTCATGTGCAGGATATTGACGAAATGTCCTTCTATTTTATGTTTCAGTTGATTCACTTTGTATTTCTTGTTTTGACTGCAGTCAATTTTTGTCTGTGTTTTCATGCTTGGCCTCTGTAATTTGTGCTATTTGGCCATAAAGTTGATGGTTGGCTCATTTGTTTGACATTCCGCAGGACATGGTCTCCCCCTCTGCCCACCCCTCAAATCCAAATAGGATACAGAACGAAGCAGCAGCAAAGCATATTTCATTTCTCCTAATGATAGCGCACAAAATGTCTCCAAGGGCCACAGTCGAGACTGAAAAGGAAAAGCGAAAAGGAAAAGCAGAAGCAGAAGCAGAAGAAAAGTGGCCAAGCCATGGGAAAAGCGCACATAAAATGTGAAATTTATGTTTGGCTTTCCTTTGTTTTTACTCAAATCGTACATAGATTATACAGAATTATGACGAGCGCGTGTCTATCCATCGAGCAGGACAATGGACTCTTTGCCAGAGGGTCAGACGGACTCAGGACATTCAAAGAAGAGGGGTTGTCCTTATCGTTCTCGGCTGTCCAACGTCCTGTGTAAATAGTTTTCATAAATTAATTTTATTTCGCTTGTGGAGCTATCATGTTGCCGCCATGTTTCTATGCTATGTTCTTACCCTGAGCTCTCCATCGAATTGCAATTCGGTTTGGGGAGTTTTCGGGCTTGGCGACCAATTTTCCCCAACAATTTCATATTTCTTTCCTAATTGTGCGACATTTTCGCTCGTCTCTCTGTGCAAATTGACGTAAATTAGAGCACTTTGCGTCGATTTGCAACGATTTGCTCGACACAAAAAGCTGATATCGGAAATACATAAATATTTATGTATATGGTCCGATGTGAGTATGGTTTATGGCACTGCATATATATACGTATATAACCTAAGTATGAAATACTATTGCATAAAGCTAACATAAAGTAACTAGAGTACTTTTTAGAGCAATCTTTGATATAAAATAAAAGATTTTCTGATGGCAACTTGGTCTTTGCCAAATTTCAGCAGCTTAGCTCGAATGACAGCCGAGTTCAGATAGTTAACTAAGTGAGCAGGAAGTTATAAATCTATAATAAATATGGTATTTTCACTAAAAACTAAATGACAACTAAAATGAGTATCAGAATGTTGTAAATTAATAGTTTTGAATGAGTTTCCTTGGGATTACCTCAGCTTAAATAGAAACTCATCAAAATTTTGATAGTTCCGCATTGGCAACTGTTGCCGTCAGTCTTGATTTGGAGAGCATTCAAGTGGAAACTTGGCACATGATATAATTGCACCCCACCTTGTGGTAATTGCGGCTTGCCTGCAAATGTCCAAAAATATCAAGGCCCTGCACCAATTATGAATAGAACAATTAATCTCTAATTATGGCTGAACATCTGTCATGTGAATTATTAGCGTAAAATGAAATGAAATGAAATGAAATGGAAATCAACACAAACTGAGGAGGCTGAGATCGTGCTGACGACCTCACAGATCATGCTTTCATCCTCCTTGCCTGTTCTGATCTCCCTGCTGCCTCGCTGATCGGATTATGACAAGCAACGACAGAGCACGACGACAGAACGTTGCAGCCACAACCTCATGAGGTTGCCACATTTGCAGACAATGTTGACGACGGCAACAGATGCAACTAAAAGTTGCATGGGTAACATGTTGTTGATGGCGACTGTAGCGACTGTAGCGACTGTGGCGACTGTCGTTGATTGCCGTCTGATCGTCACTTGATTTGGATTAAGTGAAAATTCATTAGATCATTTTCAATGATCGCTCTGTGAGGCGCACTACCGACGATGCCGCCTTTGGCTTTTTTGATTTTAAGTTTCGATTTATCGTTTTTAAGTATGCCAATTAGTTTGTATTAGCGCCACGATCAGCATTAAGCGCTTAAAGAACTTGTCCCCCGATTAACGTCAGGAAGTCAGTTGACACACGACTCGACTTGAATGGAGATTTCATTGTAAGCTCATTAACCAGTTGACAGCTACACGACAAAAATACTCCAAGATAATATTGATACCATATCCGTTTTATCGCTGATCGATATACAATTTGACAGCTCTGAGAAAAGGCAAGTGGGTTGGATAGGAAATACGCAAGGATAGTCCATTGAGTTGAGCATTTGAAAAAATGTAGAAGAAAATGTAAATTAAAAATATATTTATATATTATTCTTTCATTTAAAAGGAAGCATTTCTGCCTGAAGAGAATACCTTAGCAGAGTCTTTTACGTCGCTGTTAACTCTATGTTACGGCTCTGCTTTTATGAGATTGTACAATATCAGTTAGCAGAAAATAATTTTATCGTAAAGTCTTAGCAGGAATTTTTTATATTGTTTATCAATATTTCTCAAGAAAATTCGGTGTAAAAAATACTTAAATAAATAGAAAGATTTTAATTAATAGCTTTTGAAACTTAACTTAATATACAAAAAATAAAATAAATTTCTAATAGTCTTTGATATTTTTATTTATATGTAAACCAAAAAATCTGTAGAGTTTCCAATACATTTTTTTTTAATCACTGTCAAGTTGGCAATTGATTTCAATTAATTTTCATAATTTCTAAACTTATATTAACTTCAAGTTAGATTATGGAACTGTCAAGTTTACAACTGATGTCAAACATTTCGATTGCATTTGAAACAGCATTCAAATAGCAATTCAGTTGAATTGATGGATTACTTGCAACAGAGTTGCCACCTCCTCTCAAGAAAAAAAAGGAACTCTGTGAGGATAAATGGTTCTCGAGGCAAATAAACATTCAAATGACTCAATGGAAGTGCAGGAGAAGCAGGAAAAAAAGATGCGAATGGACTCTATTCAATAGAGAATGTAGAAGGAGAAGGAGAAATGGAAGAAGAGTAACTGACAGACAGGACAAACTGTAGCTGCCAACACGTAGCAGATGGAGCAGCAGTTGTCCTGTTGTTGTCCTTGTTGACTGGTCAGTGATCAAAGCGGACAAGTGGAGTCCATTAAAACACTAACGTTACGTCACGAAGTCCTCCCCAAATGATGGATGTGCCTAAGGCGACTGCAGGCGAAAAGAACAGTCGAAAATGTGAATGTCAGGACAACAAGGATAAAAGAGTGTATGCCTGACGGATGGCAGCACTGTTCCACTGTGTGTCCAGTGATAACTGAGTTGTTGTCCAAGTGCAACGCAGCATGTGGATGCCATGTGGAGTGTGGATGGGGAGTGTGGATGGCAACTGAATACCAATCAGAGAAACAATTGCAAAATGGAGCGAGACTCGAGTCCTGACAGGATGTGATGGCAATTTAAGTCAGACAGTGTGTGAGGGCGTGGCAAACGCCTACCAGAAAACGGACACTGGCCAATTGTTCGCACGGGTGACGAGTAAAGAGAGGAGGTGGGGGAGGCGCAAGGGGAAGGGGTGGAGGTGTAGGATAGGTGGGGGTAGGAAGTGCGCCCTTTGCAACGCTCATGAAGTCATTCACTCAATTTATCGTTTGATGAATGTCCTGGCAGATAGTCCGTGTCCATGCACACACACACACACACACAGGCTGCCCCAACTGGGTGTTGATACTGCTGATGCCATCACACACACACACACACACACTCACGCACAACACATTTAATGGCCATTTGAGCAGTTGATAAACGTTTCGCTCGTTTGCGTTGATGAAATGTTGTCGTTGCCCCATTGTTGTTGTTGTTGTTGTTGCTGCTGCTGCTGCTGCTGCTGCTACTGTTGTTGTTTGTCTCCTGTTCTCGTTCGTCCTTGTTGTCCTTGTTGCATTGTTTATTTATGCCTGGCATATGGAGAGCACACAACAACAACAGCAACGACAACAACTACAACAACGACAGTGACATTGTCATCCTTTTTGGCCATGCGTTTAGTTTTTGGCGCTTATTTCTAATTGTTTTTGTTTAGCTTTTTGCACTCCTTTTTGATTTATGATTGCGTTCGCTTTTTTTGGCAGTTCTTTGACTCGCTTCCCACTGCACTCTCCAATCTCCAATCACCAGTCTCCCGTCTAACTGCAATTGCTTTGCTGACAATGACACTATTATGATGTCAGACACTGACAGGCGACATACACGTTCACAACTCACAGCCCACAACCCACACTCCACAATCCACATTCCACACATGTTCCAACTCATCTGCTGCCTTCCTGTTTTTTGATTGATGGCATAACTCTTAGTCAGACATTTGAATAGAATAGTTTGGCAATGCAGTGAAGTTGGTAGTAGTTTGTTAACTAGCAGATACCCAGTACAAATTTTTGACTTTCATAGCTCTCTCAACTTTCATAACTATTTGTAAAGATCGATTTCTATGCGAAATTTAATTTCGAATATGATTTTTCCTTTCAATTAACGCTGCACTTAAATCTTGTTCATTTAAAAAATTTAATTTTCTTCGATCAAATTCCAATATTTTAATACCAACCCACTAAAATTTTTTTCAAAAACTTTAAACACTCATAACATCGTCAAAACTTGACTCATTTCCAAGGGGAATAACAATATGGGCATGACGTAACCTCTTAAAATATTCTGTATCTTATTTTAATTATAATTCCCTATCTATTTATTATTTCATTATTTATGTATATATGAAAATTTCATATATTGTATTAAAATTATAATAAATTGAACTTAGCAAGCTTTCACTGTATTTACCAATCTATACTATATGCTCTCAAATTCCTCTCAATAAATATCATCTATGGCTAGCAAAATGCCATTTCGGCAAAGTAAGTGCCAATTAATCAAAGCACTAAACGAGAAAAATTCGCGAAATGTAAAAGCCATAAAAAATATGTATGAATAGATGTACACACATATTCGAAATCGCATTTTTGTAATCGATAAATCAACAAATTACAACAACACAGCAAAAGAGAAGAAAAATTAACAAACATGTGATAACAACAAATAACAATAGAAAGACAGGATCATAAACTATAAACGCGTTTTGGTTTTTAAATGTATAATAAAAGTGCATTTGCACCTTCGAATCCGAGGGACAACAATAACAAACAACATACAAAACTAAACAACAAAATCCGAGAAAGTGCCGGGAATTGCCCATTCAAATGGGCATTTCGAGCTGATGAGAGGTGGACTGGGAAAGGGGGTAGAAAGTGTGGGGTGACCACGAAAAAAGGGCTAAAAATAATATATAGATGGATGCTGCAGAGGGGCAACAACAATTCAACACTAATAATTCGCTTTTATTGAGTGTTTCTGGTGCAATAAAAAATATTTCTGTTTCTGTTCGGATTTCTCTTTGGCTGGCCATAAAATATATTCGTGTATACCCTGTAGAAAGAGCACGAAAAGGGTATCATGAAATATAATTTATTTGTTTGTATGAACGGTTCTGATCTATCAGGTGCACAGGATATCTGATAGTCAAGCATACTCCACCAAATCAATCTTTTCTAATGAAAGGACATTTACAATCATAGTTCAAGGCGTAATACACACTTAACTAACTTATACTTATTTTTTGAAGTCAATTTGAAGCTATGTACAGAGTATTTCTCAGTCGATGTGACTAAATAAATATTCTTAATTTGGTTATATTAACTTTTATTCGAAATGCAGAGTATTCGCTATTCAGGTGTAAGCCACTAGAGCGTCACTACCCGTTGCGAACGC